>NC_135802.1:89790537-90990537 GCF_964213995.1 Mustelus asterias | reverse complement strand
CTGCTTCTTTCACGCTACACGTAAAAGTTTTCTGATACATATCCTGTCCTATTATACTGTACTCCTTGAGACAGTTAAATATGTTTTAATTTTCAATGTATTAATATTTCCAAGGGGTTACAGGTTGGAGCTGCTTTCCTTTTCTAATGCAGGCACAAAACATTAAAATATTTAACTTGTAACTCATCACATTTTTCTAACTTCTATTTTAATTTTCTTACCGTTATAGTTGAAGTAACAGTTTAAAAATAACTACCATTTACACTTCTAAATGAACAATGCGATGAGAATCGTGAACTCACCAGTTCTACTCTTCATCTTCATGTGAGAGGCTCATCTAAGCTACAGTGGCTCAGCTCATAGCAATAAGACTTTTCAGGACCTACGTTACTGCTTTTTTTTTCAAAGCAACAATCAGAGGAAGTGGTTTGTCGACACCAATAGCTATGCTTACTAGCTCGGACACTCCCACTCACTGAACCGAGCACCTGTGTTAACAAAATCTACTTCAGTGCTGAGTTCTATGTACAACTGCATTCAGTAATTTACCACTATAAAAGAAAAAATCATTCAAATAAAATATCTGATCTACAAAATTATGTTTGCAAAGACATTTTCCTTCATTATTGACATTTTTACTTTTGATTAAAATCACCTATTTGTTCTATTTTGTTAGAATTCCCATCTTACTGTTATAGTTTCGCATTGAACACCATCTTTTTACCAAGTAACCTCTACCACAGTTCACCACTTGAATCTGAAACTCTGCAACCAGTCTTAGCTTTCAAGGTAAATAGTGCCCTTGAATCCCTCAATAGCCACAGTGAAACTTATCCGTACATCTAAGTATCATCACATCTGGCTGTGTCCCATGCAATAAATAATGACATTTTCTGACTCCTCCTTCAGGTCTGTACTGTGATCTGCAAACGATCAAATCATAACTTCCAGATCTGGCATTTAAGAGGCTAAAAGCACATGCCTTTATTGCCCTTAATGTGTCTTTCATTATACTTCTCTTTTCGGTAGACTTGAGGATTTGGCTTTGAGATACAGCGTCAGTCTTTTATATCGGCCAAAGCCAGAATATTAAAAGCAAACAATGAGGTCTGTAAATGGACGTATGTGTTCCCCATCAATTGTGCATCACTGCACTCATTTCATAAATCTTCATCCACTTTAAGATTTGACACAAGTAAACACTTGTCCAGGTATTGCATAGCCTGTGATGTATTTCTGTCATCAGCAGTTACTGATGAACAAAATAGAAACCATTGCTTGTTAAAGTAGATGTGTTTGTTTCTAACAGGTGAAATAGATATGAAAGTTGCAGGAGGTTAAATTGGGCACTAGGCAAGTCAACAACAACAAAGAATAGTTCTTGTTACTGTAGGTATTTTGAGAAGTCAATATAGCAAAGTATCCTCAGAAAAGCAGGCGCGATTTGACAAGTTGCCTTGAATAGTGTTGATTAACTGATGTTTGCAATCTCCCCATTAGGTGTTTGAAAGATGTTAGTAGCATCCTACAAGGCGACTACTGAAGTCACCTTCAGTGGCATGAGCAGAAGCATTGGTGTCAATCTAACATTCCAAATCCACTTCTAATTCAGATGAGCACAGAACTTCCTTATTAAATCAAAATCTCTGAAAACAATGTCAAGTTCAATCAATATGACTAATGAGATCTGTAGATCTGTAGGGCCGTAGGGCCATTTCTTTTTCTGCTGCGTGAACATTTTTTTTACCTAATGACCTTCCAGCATTGTGAGATCAACAAAACAACAGGAGACCAGCAACTATTTTGTACTGTTAATTTCATTGCACAGTAGACTATAACCAACTTCACTTGCTTTGTTTTAAAAGCAATTACAAATTTGTTCCAAAATAGTTCAATTACAAAAGATGCAAAGTGTACCTACACTGTGTAATCTACACTGATTAAAAATGTACAGAGCATAACATTCCTTGAATGATGGGAGATAGATGAGTGTGTGCTGATGTTACTTGAGTAATGCTTATATCTGTGGTTCTTCCAACCTTTCACAGTTACCTGAAATCATCTCATAGTCATAAATATTCAGCAGTCCTGTCATTTTGTGAACGATACAGAGTGCCACAGATCAAAGGACAGATTATACAATGCTAGCAGCTCTTAAGTTGATAGTAGTCACCTTAAAATCCCATAACTGAGGGAGACAGTGGCTCCAAATAGACAAAAAGTGAAACCTGCCATGGGTT
This sequence comes from Mustelus asterias, assembly GCF_964213995.1. Classification (NCBI taxonomy): domain Eukaryota; kingdom Metazoa; phylum Chordata; class Chondrichthyes; order Carcharhiniformes; family Triakidae; genus Mustelus; species Mustelus asterias. The sequence continues at coordinate 90,988,297 of NC_135802.1, read as the reverse complement.
CAATGACAGCAACAAGGATGGCTCTCCTTAGAGGTGAGAGGTTCCAATAAAGAGGAACATTGAACGGAGGTAAAAGAGTGAATGAATGCTGTTTTACAAGTTAATTTATTAGTGTCACAAGTAGACATAGATTAACACTGCAATGAAGTTACTGTTAAAATCCCCTAGACGCCACACTCCGGTGACTGTTCGGGTACACTGAGGGAGAATTTAGCATAGCCAATGTACCTAACCAGCACGTCTTTCGGATTGTGGGAGAAAACCCACGCAGACACGGGGAGAATGTGCAGTCTCCGCACAGACAGTGACCCAAGCCAGGAATCGAACCTGGGTCCCTGGTGCTGTGAGACATCAGTGCTAATCACTGCCACCATGCCACCCCAATTCTGTCTATCAATATCTGTGGCCAATATGAAAGAGCAGGTGAAAAAGTATGGCCAATATGAAGGAACAAGTGAAAAAGTAATGTTACCAGATGTTACTCAGATGCTAACTGTAATTGCTAACTATATATGCTAACATAGACTTCATTTTACAGGGTTTGCATACAATACATTTAGGAACACAGGAACAGGATTAAACCATTCAGTCCGTTTGCCATTCTTATGAATGATGTTATCTTAACCCCAGTGTAGCTGGTTCTTGTCACTCCTCGGTCTGAATCTTCATGCCCGTGTGGAGGTGCAGGCTGGCCCAAAGGCCTGCTGTGATAAACCAACACTTAGTCAAAGAGAACAAAAAAAATCATGAAAAACAGTTCAGCAGCACCCACCCCTCCCTTCACCCCCCAAACACACCCCCTATGACACTACCATGCCAACCATGTAAATTCATGCTGCCCACACCTTCCATGTCAAGCTTTGCCCCTCCGTCCATAGCCCATATCCTTTATAGTCCCCTTGCCAACTCATGCCAATCCATGCTCCTCACCAGCCCTTCCCCCAACCCCAAATTATGCCAACTCACCCTGTATCCGTCATGGGTAGACCTCAGGACCCATGCTGTGATTAATGTTGTGTCTATTGGTGAATTTACTATTTCAAAAATCACCACATTGACAAAACCCATTCATTACATTTAGCTTCCTTTAATTGCTCATGAAACAAACATTTGTATTCGTAGTCCCACTTCAAAGACTTGACTTGAGCTGTCAATCAAACTGAACTGACAGGCACCCATCTGTAATAATGATAGGTTGTGAAATCAGTCATGCTGCACTAATCCCATTACGGCAACCGAGTGAAATAGCAAACATTGTTTTTCTTAACACAGCATACAGTTTATTTACTCATATGTAAATGCCAGAACATTTAAATACTTTGACAGATTAACACTTCTCTTGACAGTTCCCATATGTTGATGCACTTTTTAAACACACTCAAATTTTTAAAATCCTAAAGGGCACCTTATCTCTCCCAAAAGAAACCAGGGACCATATCCAAGAGTTCCGAAGGACTCTGGCAGCTTTAGACCTTCTTCTACGAGCAACAGTCTAGAGATTACAGCCTTTAAGGTTCTCCTCTTTTAATCTTTTCCTAGTTCCTGAAACTCTGCCTGCCCAGTTCAACCTGTTTCCCATCATTAGTTCAGATATGAATCACAAATTTTGGTCATTCTCTGTGCCTTTGCAGACTGTCCTGCATTCATCTGCTGTTTTAGAAATAGTAACCCCTGACTATTTAACCCCTTAAGCAAAAATTACATTTCTACCTTTTCTTGAACCCCTTTCCATATTTCCTTACAGCCAAGTCTCCCATAGTGCAGTGGATTTGTTTTTGACTATACATCAGCACAAAGTCAACACACTCATCAGTTTTCAACATTGAAATCATGGTTTGAGTGCCACCTACCCAGAGCACTCTTGTCAATTTCTGCTCTTCTGTCTGGCGATCGTCCATTCATTTATCTCTTAAATTCTCTGTAGCTATGGGGCAACAACCTCCTGAAGCAATAATCATAAATCTTCAAGCTTCCTGTATGCATTGTACTGATGCCAGTCAACCTTCAAGCTCAGTAACACTGAACTCAAGCGCCAGTGGTTGGCAGCATTTCCTGAGTACATGGTTTTCCAGGGCCCAGAGTGTTCTAGGGTTTCAATGTGGCAAATTATGTACAAGTGGCAAACCTCAGCTGTCTGACATGTTTGAAATAACTGTTAGCTTCTATGATTCTAACTGTTAGTAGCTTTAAAGCTATTTAACCATTTAGATTACACATAAATACTCAATCAGTGACCAATCTCATGCCACCTTATACACCTCATGCCAGGACCCTGCTCCATGTGAGACAAGACTGGATTTCCCCTCCACTTCGTACTGGACCAGATGTCCACTTTTCTTCATAGTCAACTGGGTCTCCACTTCACATGACACTGGACTGGGTTTCCTCTGTACCTTGTATGCACTGGTCCTCCACTGTTATCCAGTTCTATACGGAGCCCGGTCTTGCTCCAGTCCTATTTTTTATTGGTCTCATGCTGTTTTATATTGGATATGAAAGTAGAGTCAAGTGTAGATTAGGCTAGGAAAGAATAACAGCTTTCATTACATAAAAAAGCTAGTGAACTAGTTGGATTTTAATAACATTTCTTTAAACCACTGGTCACTTTTTCTGAAGCCAACATTTTATTTCCATATTTCCTTATAAACGAGAAGGAAAGTGCGCAGCTGATTGGAATGTACACAGGAGGGGCTTTGTTTGATCAAGAAATAAGAAGCAATGTGCTGATGACAGGTCGGTGAAGGACAGTGTATGGAGGATTTTATTTTTTATGCTTGTGGAGGTCATCAGTGGAATCAATACCTCACACATTTTGGGGATCCTGCATTTCTTTGTAAAGGGTGGCCTTACTTTTGGTCTGAATTTTCATCATGCTTGGGAAAACTTGCAAAGTGCATACCGAACCCATGTGCGGCTTTATGAGGGATTTTCAGCTTTTCACACCAGGGTCAGGTTCACAATGCAATTTGTGAGCCATGATCATGTTTGTGAAGAGCGTAGGTGTGGAGTGAGCCAGTTAGAAGGATCTCCAATAGAAGTTCTCCAATACAACCCAGCTCCCAACAGAATTTCCAGGACCCCAAAACCTCACCCTCCCACCCACCCCCATGCCTTCCCTTGTGACCCCACATTCCCTGATGCCACTCCATGCTGCTTCATGACATTCCATGCCCCCTCATAATCCCCAATGCCACCCTGGGCACCTCTATTTCCCCCATGCTATACCATTCCATCTCTATGCCCCCCACATATCTTTCCATAGCCACTCGCCCAGTAAGTACAGTTCTCAGGAGTCATGCATAGTAATGGGGATTATTTCAAAATTATTGGAAAGCTATTAAACATCTAACAATCTAAGAAAATGCTGAATTCAAACTTTTTATCATTGATACAGGCCCAAAAAGTCGAAAGGAAAAAATAAAGTTGTATTCCTTTACATGCTGATTAGGTTTGTAAACAAATTTTTTAAATCCTATAAAAGATATAGGGTGGGATTGTCCCAAGCACCCCCATCGGCGAATTCACTGGATTCAGCAGGAGACCCAAAATGCAGTTTTGCATCAACATTAATTTACAGCGGAATCTTCCATTGGTACTCGTAATGGCAAATTGAGAAATCCACTGGCGGCCAGTTTGAACCTCTTTTGCTTTTCCCTAAGGGGATGTAAATGGAGGCCCTGCCCAGGCACTCCCGATTCTCTGCGGTGCCAGTGGGAAAATACGCCGATGTGAAACACGTTTGGAACAATGTGGTGTGCATGTGTCGGGACTCATTTGAATAATGCTTGGTGTTGCCTCCAGACTTCAGGATGGAAAGCACCCGCAATCCTGAACCCCTGAGCGCCACAACAGTGGGTAGTGGTTGGACCTTCCAGATTCCATACCCTGGAAGGGATCTATCTTTCAGCTTCAGAATGTTCCTGGAGAACTATCTTCATTTTCAGAAGTTCACCTTCTTTCTTCAATTATGGGTCAGTGACGGTGGGGGTCTTTTCAATATGGCGCCTGGATAGGATGGTGGACTACGCGCCATCAAGCCTGTCCGACAGCCAGGCAAAAAATTAGCGCTTTGTGTATGGAGGTTTATTTGAAACACCTATAATTCTTTCTAAGCAACAAATATGATGTCCCACATGATGATATCAGATGGAATTCGCTCCATCCCTCTCTCCATCCTCCCCACAGCATATTTTGTGACAGTGGAAGCAGCCTACCATTGGCCAGTGACAGGATGTTCCAGTCTCACGGCTATCAATGGGATCTCGTGTTGCTGCCACCATCTGGAAACCTACGACAGGGGTCGCCATCGGCGGGACCGAAAGATCCCACGAGTGGAAATGGCTGGAAAATTTCAGCCATCATGTTCATTCCCTCCCTCATCTGCCCTGCCCAGAAGAGGTAGTTTCATCCCAGGGTTTATTTGGTTTATCAAAATTATAGACTTAACAACCACACGCGAGTCACATTTGTTATTCGATCATGGTTTATTGTGCCAGAACATGCCTGGCCTGCACTTCACCCCCTTCTTAATGACCTGTTGGAATAGATGGTCAGCAGTTTCTATCCATGCTGGTACAGCTGCGTGCAGCACTTTTCTCTTTCTAGGCCAAGGTCGGATTAATGCACCTTTACACACTTTTTAGAATTTGGTTTTGTAGACATCTTCCTGAAGTAAAGCAGTTGTGGATGGTCAAAGGGCTAGTCCTAATCACTGATGAAATGAAAACTATGTCCCATTTTGAAATGACATTTTGTTCAATGTTGGGCTGGATTTTCCAATCTCGTTTGCCAGTGAGAATGGAGAATTTGGCACTTGGCCAAAGCTTCATTCACTGCAGCAGGGCCAGATAATCCCAGCCACAGGTGAAGACGGAGATATCCAGCCATTGTGTTGGTCTCTCCTGAGATGTATGCGATTTGTTCTTTCTGCCGTGCCTGTAACATGGACCAAATTTTTAAATGGGAAAAAAGGCCTCCCTGTATAAAGATGCTAATAAAATGATAAAATATCCACATTGCAAATACTTAGACTTCTCATACAAAAGTCAACAGCAGCAAATTTACTGAATTCAGCAAAACAGGTGCACACTGTGGCTTAGAATCACCAAAGATCATAACAAGAACATTATTACCCTGATTTTCAGCACATCGGGGCTCCCCAGATTTTTGTGTGGATAATTAGTGAGTCATGCCTTTGAAATATTCAAACTTTCTGCACAAAATGCACCTGTGGAAAGTTTGCCACACATTAGTGGACAGAGGCCTAAAGGCTGCAACACAAAGAAAACAGAAAATACTTATAGAAAGATAATCAAACACAGTCATGTAAATATAACTTCAGGCATTACTGCTTTCTGGTTTTCACTACATGAAAGCAGAACAAAGACAATTTAGAGAAACTATGTGCGCCTTTAAAATTACACACCACAAATAGAATTAAAGAAAATTTCCCTGCCTCTGTTTCTCTGTTACCCAGGCAATTCACAAAGTACCCCAGGCAGAATTAATTGTTTAAAAGAGAACTGTTTTTCCCCCTGTTTATTTCAATCAATACAAAAAATGAGTGCACTATCAAAATTATGTCAAACTCAAACAGCAAACAATAAAACTGCCATGCTCTGAAATAGAAATAGAACAAAATTGAAAAAATTTTTATATATATATGCACTTTTCACAACCACTGGACACCTCCAATCGCTTTACAGCCAATAAAGTACTTTTCGAAATGAAGGCACTGTTGTAGTATAGGAAACTTGACAGCCAATATGTGCATAGCAAATCTTGACAAACAATGTTACAACGGGTGGCATGGTGGCACAGTGGTTAACATTGCTGACTCATAGAGCCAGGGACCCGGTTCGATTATTGGCTTGGGTCACTGTCTGTGTGGAGTTTGCACATTCTCCCCGTGTCTGCGTGGGTTTCCTCCGGGTGCTCCGGTTTCCTCGCACAGTCCAAAGATGTGCGGGTTAGTTGGATTGGCCATGCTAAATTTCCCTTAGTGTCAGGGGGACTAGCTCGGGTAAGTACATGGGGTTATGGGGATTCAGCCTGGGTGGGATTGTGGCAGACTTGATGGGCCGAATAGCCTCCTTCTGCATTGTAGGGATCTATGATTCAATGACAATGATTACCAGTTTTTCTGTTTGTGACATTGATTGAGGAGTAAATATTGGTCAAGGCACCAGGAATAATTCTTGTGTTCCTCTTCAAATTAGCACCGTTTAGTCTTTTTTTTCGTTTAATGTCTCATCTATATGATGACACCTCTGACAGTGAAATGCTCACTCATGACACCCCGCACTGGAGTGTCAGCCTTGATTTTCATACCGATGCCCTCAAATGGGACTTGAATCCAAAGACTCAGAAGGGACAATGCTACCAACTGAGCTACAGCTGACAGTACCTGACAGCTAGAGATCGCAAAGACAGGGTAGGTCATTTGGATGACTGCCAGAGCTCTTTGAATCATTGACAATAGAAAGCTCACAGCCCAACAAAGATCCAAGGAGGTTTCTTGAAACTTCAAGCATCAAGGATGTTATAAGGTAACCAAAGTCAGAGAAAACACTTCCAAAATATAAGGTGCAAAAGTCATGCAAAATAAAAAATATTTGATGCCCCAGTAAGGTTTAAGCAAGGTCATCTACAAAATCCAAGATTCACAACATGTGGCAAGTTATCTAATGTTAAACAAGACAGCAGCTCAGCAGGAGCACAAGCCATTGTGGTAATGGAATTGTAGGTTACTGCTGCACAAAGCAAAAACCCCAACTAGACCATTGCAATAGGTGTTAGGCAGTGAGCAGTAAGTGGCAAAGAAGATAAGTTTCTATACTGTCTGCAGGAATGCTTTCCAGATCAGTCCAATTTTAGGACAGAACAAGAAAAGAGCCATTTTCCAGTGAATTTAGTGGGACAAGTAATAAGTAACTCGTGTGGGCTGGGGAATGCCCACAAAACCAAAAAGGAGCAAGAACAGTGAAAGAGAAAAGTTACCAAAAAAAACAAATTACTGCAGATTCTGGAATCTGAAATTAAGACCAAAAATATTAGAAACTCTCTGCAGCTCAGGCAGCAGCTGCAGAAAGAGAAAGCTAGATGTAATGCTTCAGAGTCTGACAACAGGCCATTGGCTTAACACAAACATATCTCTCCCCATAGATACTACCTGATAGAGACACAGGGACTGGTAGAAAAAGGGGGTGGAGTGGAATTGTCAAAAAGGAAAAATGTTCATAAGGATAATAGAATGCAGACTAGATTTGTTTCTACAAGAAGGAACTGTGATGCAGTAAAAGATGGAGTGTCTTGGATACATTTGGAACTTAGTATGAGAATTAAGAGTCATGTCAAATGCAAGATGAACAATTTTTTAAAAAATCAATCTAAATATAGACGTTACAGCAGGGAAGCAAAAATGATTATAAGTCTGCAAAGAAGGAATATACTGAGGCCGTCTCAGATGTGCTTTGATTCCATTCATTATTTTCTTCTAAAGTTCAGTCACTATTGTTGCATCGACAAACAGGGCAGCCCATCTGTGCACAGCAATATCCCCAAAGAGAAAATGACACAAAAGGCCAGGTAAACTTTATTCAGTGCTGGTGTTGGTTAAGGGAGTATGTGGGCCAGAACTATTGCCAAAACCATTAAAATGATAATTGCTTCTCTGAAAACCGTGCATAGGATTGTTTCAGCCCACCCAAGTCTCATGAAAAAGACCACACCACCAAAAATCTAGCACCCTTTCCTACACTGAAGAATCATCTTAGATTGTGGATTTAAATCCTGGATCAGGTTGAGTCCACAGCTTTTAACCCAAGGGCAGAAGTATTAACAACCGAGCCAAGGAGACTAGAAAAAAACGTATAACCTTCACTCAAAGCTGAAATTTCAGTGATTGATATATTTATCTTCTTACTGCACATGTAGACCTGGTAGCTGACATTAAAACATATGCCAACAGTCCATACATATGTTTTAATTATTTCCAAATGTATGTCTGCTTACCTCAGGGGTAATAGTTAATGCTGAGAAATGGTATCCATAGATCAAAGAGGCAGGAAACAAGACTGTGATATAACATGTGCAGCAAACTAAAGAAATGATATAAAGGGGAAAATATAATTTCACAAGAGTTGTAAAGTAATAAGGTGCATTCTGGGAGATGGTTAGAAAACTACATCTCACACACTCATTCAGAAGATAAAAACGTTTGTAAATTTTAATGCATATGGCTAATAGATTCCTGGAAATAAATGGTAGTAAATATGTTAGCTTATGATAGATGAAGAGGAGAAAAGGGCGTGTGGGCAGGAGATCATGCCTGACTCAGACCTAGATTGAGTTAGTTGGGAATTTGGTACTTCGGGGCAAAGAGGTTCTCCTTTTTCTATTTCTTCTCAGCACCCAAAGTTAGCAAGTTTCCTTCCTTGTCGCCAAGCAAGTTAAGTACAATTTTCTATTACTTTATCTACGCAAGTTAACTAATTGACTAATTAAATAACTAAGATTGGACAGAAATGGCAGGGCTGGTGGTGTGCCATGACCACAGCACGTGGGAACATGTGAATCATAGAATCATAGAAACCCCACAGTGCAGAAAGAGACCATTTGGCCCATCGAGTCTGCACCGACCACAATCCCACCCAGGCCCTACCTCCATATCCCTACATATTTACCCGCTAATCCGCTCTAGCCTATGCATCTCAGGACACTAAGGGGCAATTTTAGCATGGCCAATCAACCTAACCCACACATCTTTGGACTGTGGGAGGAAACCGGAGCACCCGGAGGAAACCCACGCTGACACGAGGAGAATGTGCAAACTCCACACAGACAGTGACCCAAGCCGGGAATCGAACCCAGGTCCCTGGAGCTGTGAAGCAGCAGTGCTAACCACTGTGCTACCGTGCCGCCCTTAAATGTGGAATGCACTGCAATCTCAGCCAACCATATTTGTGAAAAGTGTCTGAAGCTTAGGCAACCTCAGCTCAGGCTTGCTGAGCTGGAGTCTGAGTTGCAGACATGGCAAGACAGTGAGGGGGGAAAGTTACCTGGACAAGCAATCATATGCTTTCAGTTAGGCTGATCTTTATCCATCCTTAATTTCTCTTGAGAAGGTTCTAGAAGATGCCTTCTTGAACCACTATAAATGTTACACCACTTTTCAAGAAAGGAGGGAACTATAGGCCAGTTCGCCTAACATCAAAATGGGAAACTGCGAGAATCTATTCTTAAGGAAGTCATATAAATGCATTTGGAAAAGCATACTATGATTAGAACAAGTTAACATATTTTTTATTAACAGAAAATTTTATTTGACAAACAGAGTTTTTTGAGGATATAATTAGTAAAGGTGAAACAGTAGATGTAGTACATCTGGATTTCCAAACGGCACTTGATAAGGTGCCATACAAAAGGTTAATAGGCAAAATAAGGGCTCATTGAGTTGAGGGTTGCATTTTAGCATGGGTAAAAGATTGGGAAATGTATAGGAAGCAGAAATTGAGTATAAACAGAGCTTTTTCAAGTTGGCAAACGCAGAATAATAGTGCCTCAGGGATCAATGCTGGGTTTCAGCTATTTACAACCAATATTAATGACTTAGAAGAGGAGATAGAGGATAATGTATATAATTTTGCTGATGATACCAAGCTAGGTGGGAAGAACACAAAGAGGCTGCAAAGAGAAATAGACAGGTTAAGTGAATGGGCAACAAGATGGCAGAAGAAGTATAATGTTGGGAAGTGAGAGGTTATTCACTTTGGTTATAAGCACCATATTGTTTTTAAAAAGGTATGAAATTTAGTGTTGATGTTCAAAGAGACATGGGTGTGCATGTACATGGAATGCAGAAAGTTACCATCTACTGCAGCAAGCAATTAGGAAGATAAATGGCATATTGACCTTTAAAGCAAGAGGACTGGAGTACAGTGAAGGTTCATAAAGTTGGTCCCTATGATGAGGAATTGTCCTATGATGAGTAGCCAATTAACTTGGTTTATATTCTCTTCAGTTTAGAAGAATGAGAAGCAATCTCATTGAAACCTATAAAACTCGGATGAGACTTGATAGGATAGACGCCGAGAGATTGTTTCCATCAGTTGGGGAATCTGAAACAATGGGACACAGTCTCAGAATAAGGCAATAATCATTTAGGACTGAGATGAATAGCAACTTCTTCACTCAAAGGGCTGAGAATCCAGGTAAATGGAGTTGAATCCCAAAATAAGTCATGATCACATCGAATAATGGAACAGGCTCGACAAGCCTATTGGCCTAATTCTGCTCCAATTTCTTTTATTCTTGTGTATGAAGAAGTTTGCAAGAAATTAGTTATATATTAGTTTGTCACATTTCTATAAAATGATTATGTAATGTTTGTTAGAGTAGTCAAAAGACAAAATAGGTATCCTGATCTGTTCTGAATATGAACCACAATTGCTGACATTTTCTTTGCTTTTCTATATATCTCCCTTCTTTCATAATAGTCCTGACTCTTCATGATAATCTTCATTGCAAGAACAAAAAATACATTAAAAAACCAGAGCTGGAGTAGCTATTTTTCCATTCAAGCCAGCCCTACCATTCAATTGTAACTGAAATTCACTTTCCCAAACCATCCCCATAACCCGTTAATTTTGTTAGTACCCCCTGTAACCAAAAATCTATCAGACTGGAGTATGAAGGCATCACAGAAAAACAAGGCTTCTCTTCATTCAATGTCCTTGCACAAACAATTTCCAGGGGATATCATTGGGTTAGCAATCAAGTAAAGCAAACCTGGCTGATATCCCCTTCTGCATCCCAAGGCACAATTAATAACAATTGATTTCCACCACAACTTAGATCTACTAACACAACAAACCAAGAATCTATCTTGTGCCCTTCTTCTTCAATTCAATTTAGCATTGCACCACATAATATATTTGAGAGATTGCTTCCTGAACGATAGACAGGTGTCCAAGCAAGATTAACTGACTGCTATATTTAGCCAGTAGAGTTGGCTTCAGTGAGAAATGCCAGGGAGTAAGGGCAGTCAAGGTGTGGCATTGTGGAGAACACTATCAGCGATTTTGGAGATAGAACTGGGATATCACGTTCATCAGTAAATGCTTTTAACATTGTATAAACATCCCAAGGTGCTAAAATAATAAGTCGTTGTTGTATAAAAAGGTACATTTAAATGAGTCAGAAACAATATAGACAATGTAATGCAAACATGCTGCTTCAAGGATGTATGATACTTACAGGAGTTTTACATGATATGGAAGACTTTTCGTACATGATATGAATACATAAACTCGGTTAATGTGCAGTGGGCATCCTGATCGGTGTGTGAGTGTATAACTCCTTCACAAAGGAGGGGAAATTTTGTCTGACTGCTCTGGCACCACAGAAGTGCAGATCAAAGAATCAACTGTGAATAATGAATAGCTTGGGGAAAAAGAAAAATCGGGAAGAACACACATCAGGCTGGCTGATTTTGTATACCGATTCTACAACCTACACTCCGACTGAGTGAGATTCCATGCTGGGAATATGGTCTCACAAAATTTACTCTGTGGTTTCGCTAAATCTCCTACAAAATCAAAATTGCTTTTACATTGAACTGACATCATTTGAGACTAACAAGAGTTTTCTGAACTTAATCCATCTTTGACCACAGCTACACATTGAGAAAAAACCTAAATCCCACTGGGTGACCACATTTATTCTCAAATTTCCAGCATTATAAAATATTGGAACTGAAAGATGTGCAATTTCTCACCATCATCACCCCCAACTCAAACCACTAAACATCTTGGGCTGAAATTCTTTGTGGCGGGGGGGGGGGGGGGGGGTGGATTGGGCATTCATTCAGTCCTGCTGTATCTCAGCCAAGAGACCAACAGAACGCTTACAAATTTTCAAACCCCTGAGACTTTTCCACATATTGAGGACAATTTTGTGCCTGCACTCTCCACGTGCAGGAATGGCAGAGCATGCTCAAAATCCAGAGAGTGCGATTCGTGCCGGTGAGTTTCCAAGTTCTAATCTTACCGGCCCTTCGCTGATGGAGTGGCATGAAACACGCTGCAGGGTCAGAAAGCTCATTTTAATACATTAACATGTCATTAGCAAGCACTCTGTCTGCCCCCCCCGAACACCCCTCCCCCCTTCCCCCCCACTCCCCTCACTTAATATTCAGAGAGCATGTCAGCGCCATTTACGACAGTTTCACCTAGACATGGACCTGCTGTGGGGACCACCCCGGGGATGGAAAGCTAAGTATAGCCACTCGGGGAGAGGGACATGGCCATGGTGGCCTGACACTGCCCCTTGGCACATGTTGGCACTGCCAACCTGTGCCAAGGAGCGGGCCCCAGTAGGAGCCTCATGGGGGGTAACTCATTGTGGTGGGTCCAGCTCAAACTGTTTGTGGGGGAGGGAGGGAAGGAGGGGTTGGGGGGGGGGGGGGGGGAGAAGTGCCCCCCCAATCAGGCGTGGGGATTGGGTGCCCTGAGACCTCCATGGTGGCTATGGGGATGGGGGTGGGGAGAAGGAGAGAGAGAAAAAGAGAGAGAGTAGTTTACTCAGGTCCTGGTCGGGGTGCCCTTTAAAGATGGTACCCCAATCTCTGAGCACCAGGGTTTTGCTGTCGTCTTGAGGCTCTGCCTCTTGCATGATGGTGTGAAACTCATCCACTTGAGTGTCGTAGGAAAGAGAAAACTGACCAGTTTCTCTGGAGAGAAACGCACTGGTTTTCTCGATGGAAACAACGCTCTGCCATTTTATGGTAAGATTTTGTCCATTATATACAGTTATTATTTTGCTAAAGCTAAGAAACTATCAGATTTAAACCAAGAGGAAAGTGCAATATCTATTTCCAATCTGTTGCTTTAAAATACATATATTTTTTAGAAGTTTCCCAAGCACATTCCCTTGAATTGCTGTACTCATTACCATATAAAACAGCTTCTTGTTTTTCGAGACCATATGTTCTTCTTTAAAATAACTTACTATTTTTAGCTCACTGCTTGCCTACAAATTTCCATAAAATTGCTGCAATTACTTGAGATGAAACTGATACAAAGTCACAGAAGTTTCCATATGAATCAATGCAAGTAAATGCAAGGGAAATTTCTGCCAATAACCAGTTTATAATCTCCTTCCACTTAACTTACATTAGCTTATATTTTATGACCAGTCTGTACATGTAATTCACTCTGTTCATTTGTATGTTAATCAGAATCAAAAGTGCAATTTAATCTGGTTTCCAAACAAGAACATTTCTAAAGCTCAGTTTTATTTATAGGAGTTTAACGATTGTTAAAAATGTTAAGTTTTCCTTTTAGTTGCAAGTCGTAAAATAATTTAAGTCATTGTTATTTAGGAAGTTATTTTTGGCTTTGTGACTTTACAATATGTAAAGTATCCCAAAACTGTTTTACTTGTATTTCATTCATCAAAATGGAATCCAATAGTAGTTTAAACTGGTGAAACATTCTGGGAGCAGCGATTGTCCATAAACCACTGGAAGTGGTGTCTTGGAAGCCTGGAACCTTTTTGCTAGGCCATGTTGCATTGCAGGTTGCACCTGGCACAACCCAGGTGGCACACTTACTTGAGAAAGACACTCCTGTGCACATCCTCAGCATGCACCGGAAGCAATTGATTCAGTGCTCTACAGACATCCGGCATCCCCATCGACTAAAGCGATGACTTCCTAATTTGGACCACCCAAGTTTATTGAACAAATTTGTGCATCATTCCATAAAGATCACGTGTTTAGCTGCAAGAGGAGCTCTGCACCATGTTTAAAGTGTCAGACGCCCAACTTGCTTGTATGATAGTTTTGAAAAAAAAACTTCTGTTATGGCAAAACCTCTGGAAGTAGCTCAACTCACTCAGGTTACTTTGACGGCACCTTCCAAACTCTCGAGTTTTACCATCTAGAAAACCAGTGCAGCAGATACAAAAACATCACCACCTGTAAGTTCCCCTCAAAGTAACACAATATCCTGACCTGGAACTATATTACAGTTCCTTCACTGTCACTGGGTCAAAATCCCTCCCTAACAGCACTGTGCATGTACCTACACTACATGGACTACAAGCAGTTCAAGAGCAATTAGGAATGGTCAATAAATGCTGGCCTAGCCAGTGACATCCACACCCCATGAACAAATAAATTAAAGAGTACTCTGGAGTGTTTTTGAAGGTGTTGAGGTGAGATCCTTGACTTGGTCGAGAATGTTGCTACATCTGTATAGGGAGAGCTGAGGATTAGGTGACCTGATCACACAAAAGTGGCAGCAGAGACAGAACCTCTGGTTCTGCAGCACCACTGGGAGATGAAGTAAAGGCTGTAGATAGAGGAAGCTCTGCACAATATTTGCTGCTAAATTGGAGTCAGATTCCTCCATGTTGCTTGACAGTAACTGGTGTCGGGAGGCCAGCCAATGTGCCCAACATCCCAGTATGTATATCAAATCACCGCTCTCCTATACTCCCCCCTCAATGTCCTCACATCAATTCTCTGCAGCAGAACTCGTCATTGACAGGTCACTTGACGGCAGGGTCAAACAAACAACCCTGTAACAACACAAAAACAAAACACTGTGGATGCTGGAAATCTGAAATCAGACCGGAAAATTCTGGAAATACCCAACAAGTCCAGAGCATCTGTGCAGAGAGAAACAGTTATTGATGCTGCCAGACCTGCTGACTATTTCCAGCATTTTCAGTTTTTATTATCCTTTACCTCTGACCTGGCTGTAACCTACTTGTGTATGGTGTCTCAACACATGCTGATCCCAGTTCTATTCTGGTTCCTAAAGCAAATGTAGAGCAAAATCTGAGCTGGTGGCTCCAAGTATCTGTTTATCAATGCTGTGCTGTTGTTACTTTTTCCTCCTCTTTTGGCTGCTCTGTCTGTGAGCAGGTCTTGGGTGTTAGAACATACAAAATTGAAGGGGAATGTGAGTGTGAGGGAAACAGATTGGGATGGGAAGCAAGAGGTCTCGCGCAACAGCATCATCTGGCCAGGTCTCAGGATGAGGGTGAGCTGGGAGTTGAGCAGCGGCGTAAGGCAGGAACACATTGTCAGCTTCAATGCTCTCAGTGGTGGTCGATGATATGGGCTCTGTCACAGCTGGTGTTGTGATGCTGAGGACTATCTTCTCTCTTGGACTCAGGAGATGCATGCATTGTTCTTCCATATCATCCCCTTTCGCTTATAGAATCACAGAATCCCTACGATGCAGAAGGGGGTCATTCAATCCATCTGGTCTGCACTGACTTTCCAACAGAACATATCGCTCAACCCTATCCCCTACATATTTACATAACCCTACATATCTACCCACCAATCCCCCTAATCTACACATCTTGGGACACTAATGGACAATTTAGCATGGCCAATCCACTTGACTATGGGAAGAAACTGGAGAACCCGAAGGAAACCCACACAGACACAGGGAAAATGTGCAACTCCACACAGGTAGTCATCCAAGGCTGGAACTGAACACGGGTCCCTGATACTGTGAGGCAGCAGTGCTAACCACAATGCCACTGTACTGCCCTGATTGTGTGTCACCTTGTTCGCAAGACTGAGGGAAGAAAGCAAGTGAATGTGTAGCACTGTATTTGGGTGATGTACCTGCCATTGCTAAATATCTGAGACAGCAAAATTTGGGTCTGACAATGGCAGCATTAGTAGGTGTGTGGGATGGTGGGGCTGCTGGTTTAGGTGGAGTAGGTGGAGTATCTAAGTCCTGAGGCCAGTGATTGCTGATTAGTGAGTGATGGGGTGTGATATATTGAGCTGCACAAGAAGCTGGTGGTGTGCTGAATAGGAGAAGTCCATGCAATTGTGTATTCATTGACCTTTACCACCTTTATGATCCGTTGAGCTCCTTAAGGCACTGCTGTCAGGTCTTCGAGGACAAACACTAGAAACTAACCTCTCAAACTGCCTGCTCCTAATCCTTTCTGAAGATTGAAGGTCTCCTCCTGCAACCATTCCAAATTGTGTCTCTTCTTCTGCCCACCTCATATTAATGTCTCCAGCACTGCACTCATCATCCTCTCTCTCTGCCTGGTATTCTATTTTCCATGATTTGAATTGTAGCAGTATTGTTCAGTGCAGCTTTCCTTCAAGAGGGACAGACTACGTTTAAGAGCTGAAGGCTGGCTGCACCACGTGTTATGAGCACAATGCAGCTTGGCCCTCTTCTGAACATAAAGGCAGCCAGCAGCACAGCAGAAGCTGCGGCGCTGTGCCACAACCATAGTAATGAGGTGGGAGCGCCAAATGTGCATGCAGCCTACCTCCACAGGTCAATGAATTATGACCCACGGCCCCAAAAAGCAGGGGAAATCAACTTTTAGTCCACCGATATGCAATTAGGATAACTTTGCATCTTGGAATTTACTTCAACCTATATGATACGTGCAATCAAGGCTTCACAACTCCACCATTTTATTTACTGAGATTCATTGTGTCACATTCTAAAGCAAACATCTCAAGAGCAACCCAACAATCACCATCAGTATTCAAAATAGTGGTTTTCCTCGTTATTAGTCTTTTCCAATTGCTGGATAGGAGAAGAGGGTAGAGTTTACAACCAGTCATTCAAACGGCTTTTCACAATCATTAAAATATATCCTGTTGATTTGTACAATCTCCTTCCACTCCAAAGTGCTGTGGTTCATTAGACACTGAAGAAGCCTACTTCACCGCCCACACCCTTGGGGCAACTGTTGCCCAATCACATGGATGTTGTGTCTCCTCGAGCAGGCCAAAGGCTGTGTATTCTGTGGCAAGTGGCTAATTTCCTGACTCCCCAAAGCATCTCTACCATTGACTAGACAGAAATCAGGAATGTGAAGGAATACTCTTCCCCCTGGCTGGAGGGTGAAGTTCCAACAGCACTCAAGACGTTCAACACGCAGTCCACTTGTTTAAATATTCACTCCCTGCATCACTGGTACACTAAGACTGCAGTCTGCAGCACCTACAGGATGAATTGCAGCAACACAAGATTCATGGACTGCATCTTTCAAACCCATCACTTCCAGTGCCTCAGTCAAGAGCAGCAGATTCATGGAAATACCATCAGTTCCAAGGTCCTCTCCAAGTCAGACCCCATCTTGGTCTGAACATGCATTACTGCCTCTTGATTGTCACTGGGTCCAAATCCTGATACTCTCGATGCAACAAGAGGAAGCACTTTCATGCCACAGGCTACCATGGTTCAGGATGAAGGCAGCTCGCCACCCAAGGCCAGCTAAGGATGGACAATAAATGTTGGGCTTGTATCCTGAGATTTTATTTTAAATTGGAATTCCGTCTAAATTTTCTTCTTCCTGGTTCAGGATTCGGAAGCCCTGTTGATGTATCCTGAAATAAGATTGTTAGTTTGATTTATCAACTTAGCATTACTGTTCAACTCATTTGCTGCTGCATAAATAGACTGGGCAGTCACATAATACAACTCTGAGCAATATTTGAAAGCAGCCTAAAAGCAAACTCAAAACCACACACCGGTCTCTGGAGACCAATGGTTTGTTGTAGAATATGACTACTTCTCTTCTCTGTGGTTACAGTGTTCATATGTAGAACTTTTTTTTCATTCTCTGAATAAGGTTATCTTGATAAATGGAAATAGCATAAGCTCTATGTTTCCCACTGGGATCCTAATTTTCCTGCTTTCTGTAATGTGCACACATTTATAAACTAAAAATGCCACGATAATTCACAATTACTGTTTCTTCAAGATGTTGTCCTTTGGAGAGCATCTGCAGCAGTATTTTCCATGGGAACAAGTTCAACTGCTGAATTTTTCATCCCTGTTTGTTTTCTTAAAATCAGCTTAAGCTTAGAGTCATAGAGTCATAAAGGTTTACAGCATGGAAACAGGCCCTTCGGCCCAACTTGTCCATGCCGCCCTTTTTTTTAAACCTCTAAGCTAATCCCTAATCCCTAAGCTTTGACCTTGCTTCTGTAGTCATCTCTTCTTTAAGATATCATTGGTCATTTATTATAAATCTTTCATGATTTCAAACGTGAAGGGTCAGAAAAAGCAAGTAACGTCACAGAGACTGGAATAGTACACGTACATTGTATGAAACTGGGAAGTCATTTATGAGGCTAGCTTTAAAAAGAACCAATTTCTTTAAAACAAGTAAGCATTTGATTTTTTTGCTACTTAAATTCATTCGTGCTTAATGTTCCCCAGACAAAATGATTTAAAAACACAATGAAAAGCAGTCACTTTTAAACTTCAATAAATAAGACTTAAATTCTAAACTCAATATATGCAACATGGCCACAAAACAAAGTAGATATCACCAACATCATTTTGCATTGGCTGACAAAGATTCTGTGTTGCATTGACTGTCAGGATTTTAAGATCATCCTCAATTATTGATGAGTATATAAAAGCTGAATATTATTGCACTTTGGATGATGGCCATTTTGAAATGTTTGTAATGTTCTTTCAGATTGTGGCTAAATGGTCTGCAGAGTTTTAACTTTTAAAATGCTGAAAGATCTTCAATCAAACAAACCTGATTTTTGGTTTTTCACTATTCTGGGATTTCTTGTGGCCAGTGGCCTGGAATTTGTCAAAGAACACAAGGTGTCAGATTTAACAGCTTGTCCTTGGTAGGGAAGAGTTCTTTACAGACGTTTGGAGCCAGTGGTCCTTATGTGGGCATTGGAATGTAAACAATATGCACTTAAGAGCCGATATCATAGGGTCGAGAGTGACCAATGCCACTACTCTGGCTGTATTTGATTGGCCTATTCGAACAATGCAATTGGGGTTTCTGATCAATTCACAATAGCGAATCTTCCAGATGCAAGTGGAGAATTGTGGATAAAAAGACATGTGGGCATTTGTATGCCAGCGATAACTTGAAGAGACCAACCACGGCAAGAAGACCTGTACCCAGAAGGATGCTTCAGAGAAGATAGATAGATACTACATCGAGGATATTTCTTGGCCAAGGTTTTCCTAAACTCAGTAGTATCTATTTTCAGTTAAATAGTTGATGTTGATATTCAGTTAAAGTTAATATGCAGTTTAAAAGTTAAAGTTCAGTAAAGAGTTAATGAGTTGCAACTGTTTATGTTTGAGTTGGTACTCGAAGTGTTAAATAAAGAAATTGTTGAATTACAGTCCTTGTTTGTCTTATTAAACTGGAATGCTTGGAAGCTGTTTAAATTAAAAGCTGTATAACAAGGTATTTTATGAATAAAGTATATTTTTGCAAAAAGATTTTTAAAAGATCCATGTAAAGTGCCATTACCAAACATTGTGACATTTTTATTTTAGCCATTTGATGTGTTCCTGTTTGAACGCATCTTTTAAGTTTGTTAAATTCTCTGTTAATATCGTCACCAACTTTCTTTTCTCTTTCGAGGATAAACAGAAATGACAGATTAGATTTTCTTCCAGGTTCCAATGTCTATGCACCTTTGATGGGACCACACTTGCACTCACAATCAATCCCAACTGATTTCACCATTTTGGACCATGAAAATACTGTCAACGGGCTTCTTGCCTCTGGGACTTCTCGAGTGTACTCGTCACAGCACAGCAGGGCCAACTGCAAGAGTGTGGGAAGGATAGGGGATTGGGCAGGATTTTCCACACAACCTACCATGGTGGAGATGGCCTGCCATTGGCTGGCAGTGAGATCTCCTGGTCCCATCATTGTCAGAAGTCTCACAACACCAGGTTAAAGTCCAACAGGTTTATTTGGTAGCAAAAGCCACTAGCTTTCAGAGCACTCACTGCTCCTTTGTCAGGTGTTGTGTAGTCCCTTTAAAATATGTAAATTCAACAAAATGTACTTAAATGAAGTTCATGCCCTTTGCAGGTGGGAACCTCACTACATCACCAACAAGGGCCATGGAATATTGGGAAATGAGAACTCGCTGCTGAGAATCTTGTTTTCCGGTCTCTCGTGAGATTTTGCACCTGCATCACCATTTATGCTCATGTTGAACACAGGTACAAAATTGCCTCCCCTTACGTTTTGATATGATACCCTTCAGGTTCCCACAGTATCCTGAAGTACTTTAAAACCAATGCATTACTGTTCTTCCATATGCAAATTTGGCAGCCAATTTTTACGCAGCAAGATCCCACATCAGGACAGTGAAGCAATATTACAATTTCTCAGCAGGAAATCCAAGAAGTGGCTGTGGCCAGGACTTTACCTTAAAAAAACAGATGGCAATGGAGGCAGGAGGTATGGAGGCCGAGAGGGTGGGCCCCCAATGTCACCACACCCAAATGCCATTTCATGATGGCAGGCACCAAGCTGTAAGGGGACGCCATTTGCAATTTTAAAACAAGTAATTGAATGGCAATTAAAATGATTGACGAGAGCTTTACAGGCCTCTCAGAATTCTGCATGAAGTGAGCAGATGACACGACATTGGTGGGAGGCGGTCGGGGGGGGGCGGGGGGGGGGGGGGGTCGGGGGAGGTGCAAGAGATGCGGGGAGTAATCAGAACCTCAGCATCGTTTAAAGGGCCACAGTTGTTGATGTGTGACACTCAGCTGCCATTTACTGAGACGCTTCCTTTTCATTGCAAGGAATGTGTTGTTTAACTAACTGTTGTGAAGTTTATTTGAGCAGATATTCCTCCTTGTTTCCCTTTCCTCTGACTCCTGGCATGGGTTTCCATCCCCCTGCCTTTTTAGTTTAAACCCTCCCCAACCACTCTAGCAAATACTCCCCATGGACATCAATGCCGGTCTTGTCCAGGTACAACCAGTCCAGTTTGAGGCTCCCACTTTCCCCAAAACCAGTCCCAATGTCCCAGGAATCTGAAACCCTCCCCCTTGCACCATCTCTTCAGCCACGTATTCATCAGATATATCCTGCTATTTCTGCTCTGACTAGCACGTGGCATTGATAGTAATCCTGGAATCACCTCCTTTGAGGGCCTACAACTCCCTTTATTGAGCTTTTTAGGACCTCACTCTTTTATCTATTTATGTTGTTTGTACCAATGTGTATCATGACCATTGGCTGTTCACCCTCCCTCTCCAGAATGTCCTGTAGCCACTCAGACACCTTTGACCCTGGCACCAGGGAGGAACATACTATACTGGGATCTCTTTACAATTGAATCACCTAAAATATTGTATTCCCATACTTTTTATCCCTCACCCATACTTTTTGTCCCTCACCCATACAGCAGAGCCAACTATGGTGCAATAAATTTGGCTATTGCTTCTTTCCCCGACAGGCCATTCGCCCCAACATTATCCAAAGCAGTATATGTTTTTTGCTGGGGAATGGCCACAGGAGATTCCTATACTGTTTGCCTAGTCCTTTTGTTCTGCCTGGTGGTCATTCTAACACTTCTTGCCTATGGAGTCTTAGCCTGCGGCGTGACTCCCTTTCAAAATGTGCTTTCCATGTGATGCACATCAATTTAGACACGAGGCTCGAGGCTTCAGTAAATCAAGGCTTTTATTTACTATTAATGAAGCTATCAGAACTTAAGTACACTATCCCAGACTGAAGGGGTCCCGGCCAGAGCAGGGACTCTTATACCTCTCCCAGGAGGCGGAGCCCGACTGGGATGTGCCACAACAGTAACAAACACAGGTGTAACAACCCCACCCTAACCCAACAGCAACAGTAGTACAATCCAACAGTAACATATGTACATCCTTGTAGTACTGGCCAGCCCTGGCTCAGTACTATCCAGTGGGAGCCAATGATGGTTCACCACACCATGATACTCTGCCTCGCAAATTCTCCACAGTTCCCACTCTTGCTCCAAAATCTGGGCTTCTAGGATCTGGAACTGGAGACATTTCATGCACACATGCTGGCCCCAGGCACTGGTTCCTAGCTTCCCACAAAGCAGGGAGCAGCACACGATGGCTTTGAGCTCGCCTGCCATGACGTATCCTTTAAATTAACCTTTTGGCACAACACCAGATCATTGGAGGGGATGCTCATACATACATGCATTCCACTGCAGAGTACTCAGATGAGCACTGCAAAAGACGACTGTTGGATATGAACAATGAAATGTTCAGTGCATTGGGAATCTACCAGATAGCCTCTATTCAATTCTAAATACTGAGTAGTCCAGCACCAGCTTAAAGAGCTTAATCCTGTTTGGACTGGTGCGCTAGTGAGCTGGATAATTAGGGAAGTTGAGAGGGTTTTAGATTTAATAGTTGGGGCAAAGGAAAAATGTGTGGTAAACCAAAGATTGGAGACAAGGCAAGAGAGAAAGGTACTAATATGGAAAATGATAAACAGACTGTGACAGAAGGAACAAAGAGTACAAATCCAAGTAAATCAGCAGGTAAGGTTAGACATTACAAAAATAATAAAAAGGACAAAGCTAAAGGCTCTTTACCTGAATTCCTGAAGCAGTTGAAACAAAGCAGATGAACGAATCGACATTAATTCCTATTTGTGCTATGTTCTGATAGCCATTCCAGAGACAAGGCTGCATGATGACAGATGGGGCCTTGAATATTTGAGGGTACATGACATTTAGAAATTTAGGAATAGGTGGACGGTGGTGATTAATGATGGTGCTAGCACATTAGAGAGAGATTTTGTAAATTCAGGAAACCTTAAATGTAGAAGCAGTTTGGGTTGAGATGAGAAATAATAAAGACCAGCCATCACTTGTGTACAGACCCTCTAACTGTAATTATATGGTAGGACAGAGTATAAAAGGAAGAGATAATGGGAACGCGTCAGGAAGGTACAGTGAAAATCATGGGGATTTCTTCACTCTACATCTAGTCTAGAAAAATCAGATGGGCAGAGTTAGTGTAGATGAAGAGTTCATACCATATTTTCGGGATAGCTTTTTAGAACAGCACATTCTGGAGCTAACCAAACAGCAGGCTACGCTAGACTTGTTTTGTGCAATGAGATAAGATTAATTGATAACCGCATCGTGAAGGCACCTCTAGGGAGCAGCAATCATAAAATGATTGAATTTTACATTTAGTTTGAGGGAAAGATGAGTGGGTCCAAGACTACAATTTTAAATGTAAATAAGGGAATTTTGAGAGCATGAAAGCAGAGCCACTTAAAGTGAACTGGCAAATGAGGTTAAGGGATAGATCAATAGAGATGCAGTGGCAAATGTTTAAAGGGGATATTTCAGAATACACAGAATGGATACATTACAATGAGAAAATAATTCCAAAGGGAGGACTCACTGTTCGTGGTTAACTAAAAAAATGTTAAAGATAGCATCGAGCTTAAAGAGAAAGTATACACTTGTGCGAAGGTGGGTGGCAGATCAGAGAATTGGACAGAATTTAAAGAACAGCAAAGAATGACTAAAAGGTAAATAAGAAGGGAAAAAATAGAGTATGACAGAAATAATCAGAAACATAAATTCAGACAGTAAGGGTTTCTATGGATATTTGAATAAATAAAAAGTTAACAAAATTCGCATTTATCCTGCAGTGAGTCTGGGGAATTAATAATGGAAAATGAAGAGATGGAAACTGAACACATATTTTTGTCAATCTTCACCATAGAGGAGACAAGTAACATCACAGAAATAGCTGTAAATCAGGAAATGGGAGGGAGGGAGGAACTCAGAAAATTACAATCACCAGGGAAGCAGTATTGAGCAAATTACTGGAGCTGCAGGTTGACAAATCCCTGGGTCCTGGTGTGCTTCATCCTTGGGTCTTAAAGAAGTGGTTAGGGAGATAATTGATGCGTTGGTTTTAATTTTCCAAAATTGCCTGGATTAAGGGAAGATTCCATTTGATTGGAAAATAGCAAATGTAACACCTTTATTCAAAGGGGGAGACAAAAAGCAGGAAACTACAGAACAGTTAACACCTGTCATCGGGAAAATATTGGAAGCTATAATTTTAGGTTTCCTACAAGTACCTCCTGCTGTTCTAATTCCCCAATCTGCCTCGTAGGGAGGATGCACTAGATATTTGGTCTCCCTGTGATGTCATTTTCAGTATTACTCTGAGATTCAGAGGATGTTTTTAAAGTAGAGAACATTTTTGTTTTCCCCTCCCTAATGTGAACAATTCTACCTGTCCTGCATTGCTCCATCTAGTGGCCTCACTGTAAACTGACAAATCTCAGGACAAATAAATCAAGTAAATTTGAATGCCAACTGAGAGGAGGATTTTGAATTTGAAATGCTATGAAGTGGTAAATCAAAAGTCTGTTGCAAGAGCTAGTCAGCCAGCTTAATCGTGATTACTGCTGAAAATGTTAACCCTAGTGACTTGCGCATTGCACAATGTCATTTGAATTTAGTTTAATATATTTGTCAGGTTTGTCATAGCAATAGTCATTGCTTTGTTGACATTTACTTTTCCACACAGATCCAGCTGCTGTCTAAAATGTAGTTATGTTTATATTTCATGAACAGCAGGATCAGTGAATATAACAATATAAGAATTGAAAAAGGCACTAGTATACAGGATGAATAGCCTTTGCTACTTTCAAAGATAAAATCCCGAATTTTAACTTTACCCACCACAGAGTGATGAGGCAAGGATGAGTCTCTTCCTCAAAAGGCAGTGGAAGCAGAGTCTTTGAATTTTTAAGGCAGAGGTAGACAAATTCTTAATAAGCAAGGGGATGCAAGGTTCTTGGGGGTAGGTGGCAAAGTGGAGCTGATGAGTCTTGGAGGTCAGTCAAACATTCATGTTGCAATCTGGCAACTGTATCAACAGTCCAGATAATCTCATTATGAAAACATGACTGGTTGGGTCATATTTCAAGGAGACTGATCTGCTGAGTCCAAACATTTCCTGACCCAACCTATCCAGCTCCTCCACAAAAATCTGGCCCATGGTCTTTCAGAAGGCATATCACAAATTGCTGCACAAATGTCCTTTTAAAATGGAAGCCCATGAAATTCAAAGGAAAGTGGCAAAATGAATGTGGACTTCATCATGCTTGACAAATTTACTAAAATTCTTTGAGAATGTAACCAGTAGAGTTGACCAGGATTCGACAAGGTCTCACATTGCAGATTACTCTGTAAAGGTAAGTGCATGGGTTTGTGGGTAGTTTCTTGAGATGGATAGAAAGCTGGTTAGCAAACAGGAGTTGGAACAAATGTGTCTTATCCACTTCTGTAGCAAAAATAGGAAGGCAGATTATTTGAATGTGTATAAATTGAGAGAGGTGGATAGTCAGCGAGACCTTGGTGTCTTCATTCTTCAGTCACTGAAAGTGAGTGCACAGAGACAGCAGGTAGTAAAGACAACAAATGGTATGTTGGCCTTCACAGCGAGAGGATTTGAATATAGGAACAGGGGTGTTTTACTGCAATTGTATAGAGCACTGGTGATGCCACACCTGGAGTAGTGTGTGCAGTTTTGGTCTCCTGATCTGAGGGGGGATGTCCTTGCTATAGAGAGAGCGCAGCGAAGGCTTACCAGTCTGATTCCCAGTGATATGAGAAGAGACTAAGTTGGTTAGGAGTATATTCATTGGAGTTTAGAAGAGTGAGAGGGGATCGCATAGAAACTTAGAAAATTCTAACAGGATTAGACAGGATAGATTCAGAAAGAATGGGCCCGATTCTCCCATTGCGACCCGCAACTTTTCTGGCAGGCCCGGTTGGGAGAATCGCGTGTTGCCCATTTCACAGGATTCGCGGATGTGTTGGGAACACATGCACATTTCCCGCAGCCGGAGAACAGTTGCAGGAGAGACCATGCTGGAAACCAGTGGGAAGAGAGGTAAGTCATTCAAATCTTATTTTAAAAATATTTTGCGTGTGATTATCGGGCCTGGCACAGAACTTACAGGGCCTGATAGCATTTCCCACCCCGCCAGGAGTACTTCATTCCGGCAGCGTTTACAGTAGCTCCCCACATTCGGGGAACTAGCGGGAGACCCCGCCGGAATGATGGGGGGAACAATCAGGGCCCCCAGGGGGTCAGGCAGCAGGGGGTGGCCTCCTGGCACTGCCCAAGGGGCAATGTGCTCATGCCCACCGGGCATCGGGCACTGCCAAGGGGGCAGGGCCTATGGGCGATTGGTGGGGGTGGGGGGGTCCCGTTGCCACTCTGCAGACAGGATCAGTCTAGGCTGGAGGAAGAGCACCAATTGGGGTGGGTTGCTCTGGGCAGGGGGGCGGGGGGGGGGGGGGGTGGGGGGGGGGGGGGGTCAGGGCTGGCCCGGGAATTGTTGTGGGGGCCGCGATCGGGCCGTTGGGGGGGGGGGCTGGAGGGGCAGCACTGCAGGGATCCTGGGCTGGCCAGCGATCAAACTGGCCAGCAAACAGGGAGACTGACAGATCGGGGCCACTGCGCATGCGCAGAGTTCTGGAGCTGTCAGACTCCGGCGCAAATAGACCCCACCCCCCAGGTTTTTAAATGAGATTCATGATTGGGACTTCTGCAGTGCACAGAGTGTGGGCGATTCAGGCCTGAAGCTACACTGGAAAAACAGTCAGGATCGAGAACAGTTTTCCCACCAATTCAGCACTTTCAGGAGAATCATCCCCAATGTTTTTGATGGTTACATTTCACATGAAGCTGAATTTTTGTATTGTACATGAATGAAAAGTATTAAAAAGAAAGCCATTTGTAATATCTCTCATTACAATTGATGACACTTGTAGTTAGTAATTACTTAGAATCATAGAATGCAGAAGGAGGCCATTCAACCCATCGAGTCTGCCCAACCACAATCCCACTCAGGCCCTATCCTCATAACCCCATGCATTTACCCTAGCAAATCCCCCTGATACTAACGGGCAATTTAGCATGGCCAATCCACCTAACCCACACATCTTTGGACAGAGAGGAAACCGGAGTACCTGGAGGAAACCCACGCTGACACAGGGAGAATGTGCAAACTCCACACAGACAGTGACCCAAGTTGGGAATCGAACCCTGGTCCCTGGCGCTGTGAGGCAGCAGTGCTAACCACTGTGCCGCCCCAGTTTATCTTCAGTTTATTTAGCTGCAAGTAATGAGGCTTTTTACTATGAGAATTGCAGCAGTAAGTGAAGTTGGATGTTGATGTTGTTCTCCTACTTTGATTCAAAAGGATCAGATATGAAAGTACTGGCTGTGTTAGCCAAAACATCATTACAA
The DNA here is from genome assembly GCF_964213995.1 of Mustelus asterias. Lineage (NCBI taxonomy): Eukaryota > Metazoa > Chordata > Chondrichthyes > Carcharhiniformes > Triakidae > Mustelus > Mustelus asterias. The sequence goes on along the minus strand of NC_135802.1, from coordinate 90,961,196 downwards.
TTTTGATAAAAATGTAGACAAAGTATTGGCTGACAATGCAAATGATTCATTTTGAGCCATGTAGAAGGTAAATCCAGAAAGGTTTGACAAGTTTAATTGTCACTATCAGTGAAGTTCCTATAACAAAGGCTGGTCGATTGGTATCCTTTCAACAGATGTCATAGTTCTGTGTCTTTATGCTGAAATAATTCCGCTTGCTCCTTGCCAGGGACAACTGCCATATCCTGCAGGCATTGTTGATGGCATAATTGTGAGCATAAGTGGTCTAGCTTTGTTGTCAGTATCTCATGCTGACATGTGTTTTTTTTTTATTTGTAATCAACATGGTGTATTGCTTTAGTTTTCTTGAAAATCAGCTTTCATTGTCACCTTTAGCTTTACTTGTCACAACACTCCGCCGTTTGCCATTTCATCCCTTGTGATTCCATCTACTCCAATTAACGTTTTTAACGCAAGAACCCTTTGCATATCTTCCCTTTCAAAGATCTTCTTGTTTAGCGGAAATCTTCTAAATGTTTCAATTACACTTGACTTTCCAATACATTTGCAGCCAATATTGAACTATTTTGGTTCATTATTCTGACAAAAAAAACTAACTTTAAGAAATGTTCCTTTAATGTGGATAAAGAAGTAGAATAAATCAAAGACCAAAGCTATTGGAAACATGAAAATCTAAAGCTATTTGCAAGAGCCTTTTAGAACTTTATCAGACGTAGCGCTTGCTTGAGGCCTACGTTAGCTAGTCAAATGCAACACACATCATCAGCATATCCTAACTGAACAGAAAATGCTATGCATCATTGAAAACGTTTTAATTATGTTGTATTCAAATTGGTTCTTGTATATTTCACATGAAAACAATTTAGGCATGCCTAGCAACCTCCGTGGCCTGACCCCGCTGGAGGGAACAGAGGACATAAGAACATAAGAACATAAGAAATAGGAGCAGGAGTAGGCCATCTAGCCCCTCGAGCCTGCCCCGCCATTCAATAAGATCATGGCTGATCTGACGTGGATCAGTACCACTTACCCGCCTGATCCCCATAACCCTTAATTCCCTTACCGATCAGGAATCCATCCATCCGCGCTTTAAACATATTCAGCGAGGTAGCCTCCACCACCTCAGTGGGCAGAGAATTCCAGAGATTCACCACCCTCTGGGAGAAGAAGTTCCTCCTCAACTCTGTCTTAAACCGACCCCCCTTTATTTTGAGGCTGTGTCCTCTAGTTTTAACTTCCTTACTAAGTGGAAAGAATCTCTCCGCCTCCCCCTATCCAGCCCCCGCATTATCTTATAAGTCTCCATAAGATCCCCCCTCATCCTTCTAAACTCCAACGAGTACAAACCCAATCTCCTCAGCCTCTCCTCATAATCCAAACCCCTCATCTCCGGTATCAACCTGGTGAACCTTCTCTGCACTCCCTCCAATGCCAATATATCCTTCCTCATATAAGGGGACCAATACTGCCCACAGTATTCCAGCTGCGGCCTCACCAATGTCCTGTACAGGTGCATCAAGACATCCCTGCTTTTATATTCTATCCCCCTCGCAATATAGGCCAACATCCCATTTGCCTTCTTGATCACCTGTTGGACCTGCAGACTGGGCTTTTGCGTCTCATGCACAAGGACCCCCAGGTCCCTTTGCACGCTAGCATGTTTTAATATGTTTCCATTGAGATAGTAATCCCATTTGTTATTATTTCCTCCAAAGTGTATAACCTCGCATTTCTCAACGTTATACTCCATTTGCCATATCCTCGCCCACTCACTCAGCCTGTCCAAATCTCTCTGCAGATCTTCTCCGTCCTCCACACGATTCACTTTTCCACTTATCTTTGTGTCGTCTGCAAACTTCGTTACCCTACACTCCGTCCCCTCCTCCAGATCATCTATATAAATGGTAAACAGTTGCGGCCCGAGTACCGATCCCTGCGGCACGCCACTAGTTACCTTCCTCCAACCGGAAAAACACCCATTTATTCCGACTCTTTGCTTCCTGTCGGATAGCCAGTCCCCAATCCACTTTAACACACTACCCCCAACTCCGTGTGCCCTAATCTTCTGCAGCAGCCTTTTATGGGGCACCTTATCAAATGCCTTTTGGAAATCCAAAAACACTGCATCCACCGGTTCTCCTGCATCAACCGCCCTAGTCACATCTTCATAAAAATCCAACATGTTCGTCAAGCACGACTTTCCCCTCATGAATCCATGCTGCGTCTGATTGATCGAACCATTTCTATCCAGATGCCCTGCTATCTCCTCTTTAATAATGGATTCCAGCATTTTCCCTACTACAGACGTTAAGCTGACCGGCCTATAGTTACCCGCCTTTTGTCTCCTTCCTTTTTTAAACGGCGGCGTAACATTAGCCGTTTTCCAATCAACCGGCATTACCCCAGAATGCAACGAGTTTTGATAAATAATCACTAACGCATCCACTATTACCTCTGACATTTCTTTCAATACCCTGGGATGCATTCCATCCGGACCCGGGGACTTGTCCACCTTCAGTCCCATTAGTCTACCCAGCACTGCCTCTGGAGGACCCCCAGGAAGTTGGTAGTAAGGGGATGCCCCTTGAGCATTGCCAGCCTACCAGTGCCAGCCTGGTACCCTGGCACTGCCCAAGGGGTACCATGGCATTGCCCATTGGGTATTGGGCAATGCCAAGGGGCAGGCAATTGGTGGGAGTAGGGGGATCCCGCAGCCACTCTGCGAAAGGATCACAGGAAAAGAGAGGGAGGACGGTGATCGGGGCTGGGGTAGGGAGTGGGGGGGGGGGGTGAATTAGGACTGGCCTGGAAAAGTCTGGGAGGCCAGTAATCGGGAGGCCGGCAATGCGGGGCCACTGCACATGCGCCGATCTCCACTGTGATAAAGTAACGTATGGGCGGTGACCCACTCAGCGCTATGCTGCTGGCCTCTCAGGTGGGAATAGGCCCCACCTCCAGATTTTCAGAGGGAATCCCACGAGGGCACTCTGCAGTGCTCTAAATGAGGGAGATCCAATCTGAAAATCACGCCAAAAAATCCAGCCAAATTACTCCCGTTTGCATGCAAATTGGGGACTTAGAATTTTTTTGGGAGAATCCCAGCCCCCGTCTTCCTTTCGGGTGGACACCTCATGGTATGATTCAAACAGCAGTAAGTGATTATCCTGTGCACCGGCCAACATTCTTCACTGAATCGATAAAAAGAGGCCGGAACTTCCAAGCATTCATGCCGGTGGAATTTTTGGTCCTGACAACGGCACATCCCCACTGCAAGTTTCCCGGCGGTGTGGGGTGGTGTCAGTGAGAAATCCATGCGTCACTTCCTGCTGAGAGAAACACACCGCGGGAAGACCAGGGGATCATTCATTTATTTTCTATTTTTGGGAAATAGATGTGCAAAAACGTCTGAAACCTTTGTCCGTAAAGTACTAATTACTTCAGGTAAAGTATTCTGATGACTGGACGAGCTGCTAGATAAACCTTAGTTTTTTCGTCACCTCATCTGGAACACCGCTGTTGAATAAATTGTAATGCAGTAACATTTTTAAAAGGAATAGTAATAATCAATTGCACATGATTTCTGCTCTACTTCAATAACAAGGACATGTTTCTGACACAGATGCATGAAGATTAACAAGAAAATGGCTCAGGGCAAATAGGAATGTCATTTTTAGCTGCAAGTGATAACATGCATTTAAAAGAAGCAGGATTCCTATTGTGATATGTTCAATTATTTCTTGAATTTCTCATTTTCTGATGTGAAATTGGATGAAAAGAATCCCTGGAAGCACATGGGAGCTGAATTTGTTTTCTGTGCATTCAAGTTACAGTGTGCACCAAACCAATGTCTTTTTTTCAAAATTAAAGGGCACTGATGTGTGAAATATTTCATTCTCTTCACATAGTGTGAAGAAGTAGCACTTCTGGAAGGTGTGATGGATGTCACAGGCAATTTAAAAATGATACCATATCAGTGAGGAACAAAGGGCCACCAGGAAAGACACTCTGTACTGACAAGGTAACTTACAAGCCTGCATGAAAATATTATTTGCAATATGAGCAATGGAACATCAAGAAATAGGTTTGCATATTGGATAATAATTCAACAACAAAACAATCCAGTTTTTTGAAAGGGAGAGGAATAATAGATATCACTAAATATACAGATTCCCAGAGACAGTCGATATTTAGTTTTGTACATTTGTATTGTATCAGAGAGTGCCATCCCCAGGAATATTGTGCAGGAATAAGATGTGCCATATCTATTTATTTTGATTTTCATTGTGTTATGCAAATAATTTGCTGATTTTAATATATGGAAGCGTGTGTGTAAAGCACATAGGTCCTGGCAAGCAGTTTCAGCATACTAAACAGCACAACATTGTTGGCCAAATCAGGAAATCAAGTTGCAATGGAAGACAGATACCAAATCATTAAATCATGACCAAACAGCACGAGTGATATTAACAGCATGTGGTAGGTAATATGTTGGAAAGGAAAGACTTTTGAATGTTAAACCCACCAGGTAGGGACAGTATCAATAAAATGCCCTTCACCTTCAGGATCTTAGAATTTAGTCCACCTTGATGAGGCAAAAGTTCCCTTTGCTCATTCAAGGAATCTCAGGGGCGATTCTCCAAATAAATTCCAAGTGTGGAATTCACGTGAAAACTGGAGTAAATCGCACTGTTTTTTTCAGCGGGAATTTCAAAATGTGCACTGCAGAGGGCAGTAATGCGAATCACACTAAAAAATCAGGGGGCTAGGCCTATTCCCGCTGAAGAGGCAGAAATCAGCGTGCTGAGCAAGACCTTGTGCATGCGCACATCTCTGGGAGATCACTGAACACGTCCTCCCAGCATAGACATCATTGGCCTCTCATTCTCCCCACAGACATTGCTGGCCTCTCACTGCTCCCCCCCACCCCCCACATTACTGCCCTCCCAGCCCCCTTCCTCCCCACAAGCAAATTGCTGCCCCCCTCCCCCCCCCCCCCCCCCCCGGCCTCCCATCCCCCACTGACCCAGACATCGTTGGCCTACCACCCCCCCACTGATCCCGAGCATCACTGGCATCCATCCTCCACTGACCCGGACATCGCTGGCCTTCCCATCCGCCCCCCCATCCAACCCGCCCCCCCCCACCTTAACACACAGAGCGCTGCATTGCCATGCACACCCCCTGCCTGTGAGCACTGCCCCTTGTTGAGTGAGAGCCTTGAGCATTGCACCCCCTCCCCAACTCCTGGTCACAGCGCCTTGTTGAGTTAACCCAATCAGCACCTTTGGAGATGGTTCACCCTCTATTGAAACCAGGTTGCCTGTACATTATTCACAATGAAATTTAACTACTGGACCCATGAGTGGCCCAAACTGACTGCATCTGGACTCCCTTTAACAAACCAGAGCAATATATAAGCTGCAATGATGGAGACACAGGCAGTGACTCCAGGAAGAATGCCCCAAAGAAAAGTGCTCCAAGATTTTTGGAGATCGAGTAAGCGGTAGAGGAGAGGCGCTATCTGGGCCATCGCCGAAGGGGTCACGCAGCAGGCATCATATGGGAGGGAAACGCGCCTCAAATGGTCACCGACAACCAGGTTGGCGTCCAGCAAGTGAGCATCAGCTGAACTCTATTCCTAAGTCTTCTTTGAAGTGCCATGCTGCGTGGGCTGTTTTCCTCCCCTTCCCCTAATGTGTGTTCTTTCTTACAGCGCTGGATCCTGATGCTCCAGGCCCTTCTGCTGTCGCCGCCCTCCCTGCTGCTCAGAAAACAACTCCAATGGACACTCATGATGACACCTTGGAGGGAGGCCCTGAAGAATCCTCTGAGGACGGCACCAGTGAATCGGCACAGGCATCAACCACACAACCTACCGACACACAGACTATCAAAGCGGTGGGGCATGTTAGTGCTGAGGCTTCTCGGTCACTTACTGGTGAGCAGATCACAGGCACTGATGCACATCGGGTGGAGGAGGGCACATCCGAGGGCTCGGGCTCACGGAGGTCTGTTAGAGGCGAGGATGCAGCTATTCCCAAGCCAGATGGTGGGCCTCGGGGCTCGTTCATCCCGAAGTTGGCGGAGATGCATCAGCAAACCCGTGGAGTTGTGGATGGGCATTCAGCAACCACGCTGCATCTGCAAGGCTGTTTAGAGGAGTCAGAATGCTGACGCAGGAGGTGGTGCCGGCACAGCATGCGAACCAGGCCAACAATGCAAGGGTGGCGACCGCAGTGGAAAGCCTGGCGCAGGGATCTGGCCTCATGGGTGACAGTCTCCAGGCCATCCTGGAGAGACAGTGGGCCACGGCCGAGCGTGTCACTGGCATCCTGGAGGTACATCGATCCATGGCCACAAGTGGTGTGGGTATGTAGGAGACACTGCTGGCCATGGCTGGGACTCTCGCTGGGATTCTGGAGACAGAGCAGGCCGTGGCTGTGAGCATCGACAACTTAGCCCAGGCTCAGAGATCTCCTGCTGAGCAGCTCCCGAAGGGCTCGTTCACAGAATGCTGTAGTGGAGGGTCTCCAGAGCTTGGCCCAGTCTCAGAGGGTCAGGGCTGAGGGATCACAGACCATGGGGCAAATACATCACGGTCTCCTGGACTGGCAGATCCAGATGACGCTGGAGCTTCTGGAGCTCAGTTCAGCTACCCTGGCATCCTATGGAGTGTCCCTGGGGCCTAAGGGCACCCCGAGGGAGGAAGGAAGGCATGGAGCCCATGCCAAGGCCTTCCACCCAGGAGACTCCGGACTTCTCGAGACCTTCTGATACCCCTCTTCCTCACACCGGGGCATCTCAGGGCCAGCTGCATGAACAGAGTGGCACATCAGTGTCATCTGCAAGTCAACCGGGGCCCTCCAGGTCTTGGCCAGCCAGGGGGCGTCCAGCAAGGGCATTACAGGCAATGAGGTGTGGATCACAGCTGGATCCCTCCACCTCTGATGTGCATCCAGCGGGGGGGGGGGAACCTAGGCGTAGCAGTAGGCTGCACAAGATTAGAAAGTTGCTGGGCCACTAAGAGGACACGGGTGAAGGTCACCAGTCATCAGGGTTAAGTTGTGGTCAATGTTAAGAGCACAATTGAAAGTTTTTTTGCGCCTCACAGTTGTGATTAATCTGTCTCTGATTCGACCCCCATGGAGTTGAGTGTACCTCAATCCCACGCGTCAAGGTGCAGACTGCCATGCTGTGCAATACCAGCCCCTCGGCCAAACGTTACAGACCGCATGCACTACTTTCCCCAGCATCCACCGGATCCTTCGTCAAACACCACCCCCTGGCATTGCCATCCCAATCTAACCCCCGACCCATTGTCCCACATGCTCGTGTTCCTAACCCTTACTGCTATGTATGCCCAGGTGGCAGTGTGCATTTGGAGAGCAGGTCGGACTCCAACTTGAATGGCACCAGGGGCAGGATCTCAGTGTGCCTTACAGCAAGTCGTCATCATCCTCCAGCCTTCACCAGTGCCAGCCCAGGCCCATTATCCTGTTGTGATTGGCCGGGGGGGGGGGGGGGGGGGGGGGTGCGTTGGACTGAGAGAAGGTGTGGAAGGATCATGAGGGTTGTGTCATCAGCTTTGGTTTGTAGAGGGGTGGTGGCTGCAGTGGCTCCTGGGTGTGGTGGTGTTGGGAGAAACCCCCGCACTGGACGTCACCAGCTACATGAAGCGGGCTGCTATCAGGGCCTCTCTTGCTGCCCTGCCCGGCACCTGCCATCAACGCCTGTCCTCCATCCTCTGGCTCCTCATGTGGCAAGTCATCCACTTCTGCCGAATGCCAATCCTCCCCCTGCTCCAGCTGGTCTTCCCGCTGCTGCGCTATGTTGTCCATCCGATGGTCAGATATGATTTGAACATTGAGGGAGTGGTACCCCTTCCTGTTGGTAAATGGTTGCCCTTCACCTCGTGGGGACCGCAGGGCGAAGTGTGTTCCATCCACTATTCCCTGGACATGTGGCATCCCAGCAAAGGTGGCTAAGCCTGCAGCCCGGACCTCCTGCTGAGCCTGGACAAAATGGATGCATTGGCCTGCCCAGGCGTACAAGGCATCTGTCACCTGGTGAACACATCTGTGGACTGAGGCTTGAGAGATTCCACAAAGGTCGCCACTCGGTGCTTGAAAAGACCATGTTGCATAGAAATTCAGTGCCGCTGTCACCTTAACTTCTATTGGGATCGGGTGACCTCCCTTCAGATCCAGGTGTGCAAGCACCTCACACAGGCGCTGGTCCGTGTCTTTAGATGGGTGGAGCTGGCGATGGCACATGACCTCCGACAGCCCCTCAGGTGATGTCCTGGTCTGGTGCTGCCCAGGCCTCCGCACCTCCTTCTTCTGGCCACCCTCCCACCCCATGGCCATCCCTCACCTGATGAAGGGGCAACACTCCGAAAGCTCATGCTACCAAATAAACCTGTTGGACTTTAACCTGGTGTTGTGAGACTACTTACTGCTCCTTCCTGGGGGCCTGCCACTGGCTGCTCCTGTAATGGCCTACCTACACCCTCCACCTCCTGAGCTGCCTCCTGCTCCTCAGCCGCCACCATGCTGGCCAGCTCAATGAGACCAACGTCCATTCTGCATGGTGGGGGTTAGAGAGAGAGATTGATAGATACATATCATTGCTTGTAACTACCCCAGCACAACCACTCCCCCACCGGGACCAGTTGTGATGCTGGCAACACAACACAATCTGTGGTGCCATGCGTCACCTGATTAGATTGTCTGCCATTGGCATTATGAACATGACAGGGAGAGCATGCAGGTTGGTGTGCGGGCATACCATTGTGCTCCTTTGAGCCATTGCCATGAGTGCAACTACAGCATTCCCTTCCAGGCATGTATTGCAGGTCAGGCACACGGGGCAGGAACAGCCTCCTTTTTAATCACAAGATGGACTCCCATTCACTGCAGGGTAAATACAATAGGAGTATCTATGTTCAGCAGCGCACCTCTGCTTGGAGCACCAGCTGCCTGAACTGATGAGCCCTCAAGCAGCACATGGTGCACTACCCCCACTATATTTGTCTGAAATGCTTCAAATTAATCTCAGTAAAATTCATTTGGGTCAACACGAAAATTAAAGTAAAGCATATCAGATATTCTCAGTGCCTAGGTTAATTGAATTTGGTCAGTCTCAATCCAGATCCCAGATGATCTTCAGCAAGTGGCCATAATTCAATCAAAGTGAATGACAATTGCAAAAATCAACTGTGTTGAATAGGAACAAGTCCATACTGCTGCAGTACACAGATGTGCTCTCAGGCTAGGCTAAAAGCATATTGTTGGGGCAGAGCAGAAGAAACTATAAGTTATTTCAAATCTATTGGGTTTGACAGTGTTTGTTGCCAACAGTAGCTTCCCAAATAAGGCATTTAATTCATTGTATCTGAAGGATGCTAAAATTTACCTCAAACTTCAAAAAAAAACCAAGCAAAACAAAATTACAAGACAGAGATGAAAATATATCTTTCTGCCATCCCCCCAGCACAATAAGTTATTGAGGTGTTTTTTCAGTCTTGCAACCAATAAGGGAGTATCAAAACTATACTCCCTAAAAGCAGTATTCTCTCAGTTGAAGTCACAATATTATTTAAGATCATTTTTTTCTTCAATGCAGACTTGGTATTTGCTCAGCACTGTTTCCAAGAAATAATAATCAACAGTCTGTGAAAAAAAAAATCAGAAAATCAACTGATGCATAATGGGAAGGGAGGACTGAAAATCTGATTTGTACAATAAAAGAAATCCATGCATTAAGTAAGTGAATTAAAATATCTCCAGACCACTACTCATAGTAGGGTCAATAAAATAGAAACACTTTGGATGAAGCACCAACTGGAAGCATTCCACCAGCCTTGTGTCTTTTGTTTTGGAACAGCGAAGTGTAAATACCGATTAAATGTCAAATACGACAGAATTTAATTTATATGGCAATAAAGATTCACCACAGCATGTCTGAAGGTTAAATGCTTTCCTTGATCTCACAATTCCAAAAAAAACCCTGAACTACAAACTAATAATAGTAACACAAGGATATTCTGCAGGAAAGGCCACCTAATCCACATTTATTGCCACTAGTGAAACATTATTAGAGGTCTGGTTTTGCAATGGAAAATAGCTTCCTCCAATGAGCCTCTGAAAACATATCCTGAATCACATGGCTAATGGCAAAGGAGTGTTCGAGCAAATGTTTATGAAATTGAGCCATTCGCAGCAGTGGGTAGGGCATAGTGTACAACAGCTGGATCGGAATCTGATGTTTTGCAGTCATGCATGGCAAAGTTCAGTCTATCTAACTCACTCATGGCAACAACATCTTGTTTCTGGGTTGCCTGAGCAATCACAGCATGTGGGTGTGATGGCAACATGCATCTATTCAAAGGATTTCCCATTCAACGTCAGGGGGTGATGATTCAGGGGGCGGCACGGTAGCACAGTGGTTAGCACTGTTGCTTCTCAGCTCCAGGGACCTGGGTTCGATTCCCGGCTTGGGTCACTGTCTGTGTGGAGTTTGCAGATTCTCCTCGTGTCTGCGTGGGTTTCCTCCAGGTGCTCCAAAAGATGTGCGGGTTAGGCTGATTGGCCAGGTTAAAAATTGCCCCTTAGAGTCCTGAGATGCATAGGTTAGAGGGATTAGCGGATAAATATGTGGGGCCCTACGCCTGGGTGGGATTGTGGTCGGTGCAGACTCGATGGGCCGAATGGCCTCCTTCTGCACTGTAGAGTTTCTATGGTTTCTATGAATTCGATTCTCTCTTGTTGGAGGTGACGATTGTCGGGCACTTGTGTGGAATATGTTACTTTCAATATGTCAGCTCTTTCTTTTTGCTTTTTACTACCACTATCCCAGTCTATAATCATGATAATTAAAGTCTCCTACCATCAAAACCCGATAGTTTTTGCACATTTCTGCAGTTTTCTTGCAAATTTGCTCTTCTGTATCTTTCCCATTGGACAGTGGCCTAAAAAGTACACCCTTTAAAGAACAAAGAACAAAGAACAATACAGCACAGGAACAGGCCCTTCAGCCCTCCAAGCCTGCACCGATCATGTGTTCCTAACTAGACCATCCCTTTGTATCCCTCTATTCCCAGTCTGTTCATGTGGCTATCTAGATAAGTCTTAAATGATCCTAGCGTGTCTGCCTCAACCACCTTGCTTGGTAGTGCATTCCAGGCCCCCACCAACCTCCCCCGCATATCCGTATTGAACCTTGCCCCCCTTACCTTGAACTTGTGACCCCTTGTGTTTGTCATTTCTGACCTGGGAAAAAGCTTCCAACTGTTCACCCTATCTATGCCCTTCATAATTTTATAAACTTCTATTAGGTCACCTCTCAACCTCTGTCTTTCCAGGGAGAAAAGCCCTAGTTTACTCAATCTCACCTCATAGCTAATACCCTCCATACCAGGCCACATCCTGGTAAACCTTTTTTGCACTCTCTCCAAAGCCTCAAAGTCCTTCTGGTAGTGCAGCGACCAGAACTGGACGCAGTTTTCCAGACGTGGCCTAACCAATGTTCTATATAACTGCAACATAGAACCATACAAAATTACAGCTCAGAAACAGGCCTTTTGGCCCTTCTTGTCTGTGCCGAACCATTTTTTGCCTAGTCCCACTGACCTGCACTTGGACCATATCCCTCCACACCCCTCTCATCCATGAACCCATCCAAGTTTTTCTTAAATGTTAAAAGTATTTATCACTTTATCCGGCAGCTCATTCCACACTCCCACCACTCTCTGCATGAAGAAGCCCCCCCTAATATTCCCTTTAAACTTTTCTCCTTTCACCCTTAACCCATGCCCTCTGGTTTTTTCCTCCCCTAGCCTCAGCAGAAAAAGCCTGCTTGCATTCACTCTATCTATACCCATCAAAATCTTATACACCTCTATCAAATCTCGCCTCAATCTTCTACGCTCCAGGGAATAAGGTCCCAACCTATGCCAACTTTTATACTCTATACCCCGTCCAATAAAGGCAAGCATGCCATATGCCTTCTTCACCACCTTTTCCTCCTGTGCTGCCACCTTTAAGGATCTGTGGACTTGCACACCCAGATCCCTCTGTGTGTCTATACTCCTGATGGTTCTGCCATTTATTGTATAGCTCCCCCTTACATTAGATCTACCAAAATGCATCACTTTGCATTTATCTGGATTAAATTCCATCTGCCATTTCTCCGCCCAATTTTCCAGCCTATCTATATCCTGCTGTATTCTCTGACAATGTTCATCACTATCCGCAACTCCAGCAATCTTTGTGTCATCCGCAAACTTACTAATCAGACCAGCTACATCTTCTTCCAAATCATTTATATATATCACAAACAGTAGAGGTCCCAGTACAGAGCCCTGTGGAACACCACTAGTCACAGACCTCCAATCAGAAAAAGACCCCTCCACTGCTACCCTCTGTCTTCTATGGCCAAGCCAGTTCTGTACCCATCTAGCTAGTTCACCTTTGAACCCGTGAGATTTAGCCTTTTGCACCAGCCTGCCATGAGGGACCTTGTCAAATGCTTTACTAAAATCCATGTAGACGACATCCACGGCCCTTCCCTTGTCAAACATTTTTGTCACCTCCTCAAAAAACTCAACCAAATTTGTGAGGCATGACTGCCCTCGTATAAAACCATGTTGTCTATCGCTAATGAGATTATTCAGTTCTCAATGTGTATAGATCCTATCTCTAAGAATCTTCTCCAACAATTTCCCTACCACGGACGTCAAGCTCACTGGCCTATATAATTACCTGGGTTATCCTTGCTACCCTTCGTAAATAACAGGACCACATTTGCTATCCTCCAATCCTCTAGGACCTCACCTGTGTCCAATGAAGAAACAAAGATTTCTGTTAGAGACCCAGCAATTTCATCTCTTGTCTCTCTCAGTAATCTAGGACAGATGCTATCTGGCCCTGGGGATTTGTCTACCTTAATGCTTCCTAAAACACCTAACACTTCCTCCCTTGTAATTGCGATTTGTTCTAACGGGTCTACACATCCCTCTGAGACACTACCAATCAACGTGTCCCTCTCCTTTGTGAATACTGATACAAAGTATTCATTTAGGATCTCACCTACTTCCTCGGGTTCTAAGCATAATTCCCCTCCTTTGTTCTTGAGAGGTCCAACTCTTTCTCTGACAACCCTCTTGTTCCTAACGTATGTATAAAATGCCTTGGGATTCTCCTTAATCCTGTCTGCCAAGGACATTTCATGACTCCTTTTTGCCCTTCTAAGTCCCTGTTTGAGTTATTTTCTACTTTCTCTGTATTCCTCCAGTGCTTCATCTGTTTTTAGCTGCGTGGACCTTATGGATGCCTCTTTTTTCTTTTTGATTAGACCCACAATTTCCCTGGTTATCCACGGCTCTCGAATCCTACCTTTCCTGTCCTTCCTTTTTACAGGCACATGCCTGTCCTGCACTCCTATCAACTGCTCCTTAAAAGACTCCCACATGCCAAATGTGGATTTACTCTCAAACAGCCTCTCCCAATCAACAGCCACCAAATCCTCCCTAATCCGACTGTAGTTAGCCTTCCCCCAATTCAGCACCTTACCGATAGGACAACACTCATCCTTTTCCATGACTATCCGAAAGTTTACAGAATTGTGGTCACTGTACGCCACATGTTCCCCCACTGAAACTTTGATGACCTGACCGGGCTCATTCCCCAGTACTAGGTCCAGTATAGCCCACTCTCTAGTTGGACTATCAACATATTGTTCCAAAGAACCTTCTTGGACACATTTTACAAATTCCTGCCCATCCGGACCCCCAGCCCTAAGGGATTTCCAGTCTATATGAGAGAAATTAAAATCTCCCACTACAACAACCCTATTTTTTCTACACTGTCCAGAATCTCCTTACATATCCGTTCTTCAACTTCCCGTGGGATGTTGGGAGGCCTGTAGTATACCCCCAGCATAGTGACTGCACCCTTCCTGTTTCTGAGCTCTACCCACAGTGTCTCGTTACATGATCCTTCCAAATTGTCCACCCTCTGTACCGCTGTAGTATGCTCCCTAACCAGTATTGCTACTCCCCCACCTGTTCTAGCCCCTCCTCTGTCTTGCCTAAAATACTTCTACCCTGGAATATTCAGCTGCCAGTCCTGTCCTTCTTTTAACCAAGTCTCTGTCATTGCAACCACATCCAAGTTCCACGCACGCTTTAAGGCTCTAAGCTCATCTTTCTTGCCCGTTACGCTCCTTCCATTGAAGCAGATGCACTCCAGACCTCCAGGCCCACTGAGTTCATCCTCCCCCAGATTGCTCTTCCTCTTAGGCAGTCTTGTCTTGGCCCCATGCTCGTCCCCAGTCTCTACGCTTGCTGACCTATTATTCTGATCCCCACCCCCCTGCCACATTAGTTTAAACCCACCTGAACCACACTAGCAAACCTCCCAGCCAGGATATTGGTGCCCCTCCAGTTCAGGTGTAACCCGTCCTTCTTTTAGTATAATGGCCAAATAGATTCTGTCCTTGACTTCCCTCCAGAAAATCCTCCCTCCAGCACCTCATTATTCTTTTAATCAATAAATATTTTCTTGAAGTTCTAAACTTTATTTAGTCGATTCTTGATAACTCAGTCAATTTCACACTAAAATAACTTAAATTACATAAGGTAACATGACAAATTGCAATCTTTTTGCTAAAAATTAATTAGGCAATTAAGATTTAAGATGTCACATTCCACTGAAGTGAAGTGATAGCATGGGTGATATCAGTGCTACTATGTGGCACTTGTTTAGCAATAACATGCTCATCGATGCTCAGTTTGGGTTCCACCAGGGTCACTCATCTTCTGATGTCATTACAGCCTTGGTTCAAACATGGACAAAAGAACTGAATGCCAGCAATAAGGTGAGATTGACTGCCCTTGACATCAAGGCAGCATTTAACCAAGTAAGGCATCAAGGAGCCCTAGCAAAACTGGAGTCACTGGGAATCAAAAGGAAAACTGTCCATTGGTTAGAGTCAAACCTAGCTCAAAGAAAGATGGTTGTGGTTGTTGGCGTCCAATCATCTCAGTTCCAGGACATCACTGCAGGAGTTCCTCAAGATAATGTTCTAGGCCCAACCATCTTCAGCTGTTTCATCAATGACCTTCCTTCTATAATAAAGTCAGAGGTGAGGATTTTTGCTGATGAACAATGTTCAGCATCATTCATGACTCCTCAGATACTGAAGCAGTCATAGAGGTTTACAGCATGGAAACAGGCCCTTCAGCCCAACTTGTCCATGCCGCCTTTTTTTTTAATAACCCCTAAGCTAATCCCAATTGTCCGCATTTGGCTCATATCCCTCTATACCCATCGTACCCATGTAACAATCTAAATGCTTTTTAAAAGATAAAATTGTACCCGCCTCTACAACGACCTCTGGCAGCTTGTTCCAGACACTCTGGACACATTTGTATCTCTCCACTCTCACCTTAAACCTATGCCCTCTAGTTTTAGACTCCGCTACCTTTGGGAAAAGATATTGACTATCTACCTTGTCTATGCCCCTCATTATTTTATAGACCTCTATAAGGTCACCCCTCAGCCTCCTACGCTCCAGAGAAAAAAGTCCCAGTCTATTCAGCCTCTCCTTATAACTCAATCCATCAAGTCCCGGTAGCATCCTAGTAAATCTTTTCTGCACTCTTTCTAGTTAAATAATATCATTTCGATGATAGGGTGACCAGAATTGCACACAGTATTCCAAGTGTGGCCTTACCAATGTCTTGTACAACTTCAACAAGACGTCCCAACTCCTGTATTCAATGTTCTGACCGATGAAACCAAGCATGCCGAATGCCTTCTTCACTACTCTGTCCACCTGTGACTCCACTTTCAAGGAGCAATGAACATGTACCCATAGATCTCTTTGTTCTGTAACTCTCCCCAACGCCCCACCATTAACTGAGTAAGTCCTGCCCTGGTACAATCTACCAAAATGCATTACCTCGCATTTGTCTAAATTAAACTCTATTTGCCATTCGTCAGCCCACTGGCCCAATTGATCAAGATCCCACTGCAATTGGAGGTAACCTTCCTCATTGTCCACCTGCCACCAATCGTGGTGTCATCTGCAAACTTACTAACCATGCCCTCTATATTCTCATCCAAATCATTAATATAAATGACAAATAACAGTGGGCCCAGCACAGATCCCTGAGGCACACCGCTGTCACAACAGCGCTGTCACCGCTGTTTGAAAAACAACTCTCTACAGCCACTCTCTTGCTTCTGTCAAGAAGCCAATTTTGTATCCATTTAGATACCTCACACTGGATCCCGTGAAATTTAACTTTATGCAACAACCTACCATGCGGTACCTTGTCAAAGGCCTTGCTAAAGTCCATGTAGACAACATCAACTGCACTGCCCTCATCTACCTTCTTGGTTACCCCTTCAAAAAACTCAATTAAATTTGTGAGACATGATTTTCCACTCACAAAGCCATGCTGACTGTCCCTAATCAGTCCTTGCATCTCTAAATGCCTGTAGGTCCTGTCTCTCAAAATACCTTCCAACAATTTAACCACCACAGATGTGAGGCTAACTGGCCTGGAGTTCTCAGGCTTTTCCCTGCAGCCCTTTTTAAACAAAGGCACAACATTTGCCACTCTCCAATCTTGAGGCACCTCACCCGTGACTATTGATGATTCAAATATCTCGGCTAGGGGACCCGCAATTTTGTCCCTAGCCTCCCACAATGTCCTGGGATATACCTCATCGGGTCCCGCAGATTTATCTACCTTGATGCGCTTTAAGACTTCCAGCACTCTGTAATATGTGCACTCCTCAAGACATCAATATTTAATTCCCCAAGTTCCCTAACATCCATGCTTTTCTCAACAGCAAATACTGATGAGAAATATTCATTTAGGATCTCATCCATCCTTGTCCAAATGAAGCAAGTCCTGGACAATATTCAAGCTTGGGCTGACAAGTAGCAAACAACATTTGCAATAACCATCTCCAACATGAGAGAAATTAATCACCGCCCCTTGACATTCAATTGCATTACATTGCTGAATCTCCCACTGTCAACATGCTGCAGGTTACCATTGATCAGAAACTGCACCAGACAAGCCATATCAATACTGTAGCTGCAAGAGCAGATCAGAGGCTAGGAATCCTGTGGTGAGTAACTCATCGCCTGACTCCCCAAAGTCTGTCCACCATCTACAAAGCACAAGTCAGGTGTGTGATGGAAATTCTCCATTTGCCTGGATGAGTGCAGCTCTAACAATCCTCAAGAAGCTTGACAGTATTCAGGACATGCAGCCCATTTGATTAGAACCCCATCCACAAACATTCACTCCTTCAATCACCGACAAACAGTTGCTGCAGCAGGTACCATCTACAAGATGCACTGCAGGAATTCCCAAGGCTCCTTAGACAGCACCTTCCAAGCCCATGACCACTACCATCTAGAAAGGCAAGGGCAGCAGATGCATGGGAACACCACCACCTAGAAAATCTCTTCCAAGCCATCCACCATCCTGACTTGGAAAAATATTGCTGTTCCCACACAATCCCTGGGTCAGAATCCTGGAACTCCCTCCCTATTCTGGGTGGATTGATGGACTGCAGTGACTCAAGAAGGCAGCTCACCTCCTCAAGGACAATTAGTGATGGGCAATAAATGCTGGCCTAGCCAGTGATGCCTATATCCCATGAGTGAATTTGTTAAAAACATAATTTAGTGAAGAATTGCAAGCAGACCATGTTACCATCCTTAGGGTGTCTGCCCTTGGATTTCCAATTTTAAAAATTCAAACTTAATAATGCTTGTGGTCAGTGAAAAATGTTCACGTTCATTATACTTACACAAGCCTGAAGACATATTGTGGACTTTTGCATTGTATTTTGTGGAACACCCTGCACAGGAAACCCGGGACCTCAGTGAACAGCATGAGCAATGCATGTCTCCTTAAACAGATTGAAGGATCCCTACTGGGACATGTCGAGTCTAAACCAAGTGCAAGTTAGAATGTAACATCATGTTGAGAAAATGAAATAAAAATACCAAAATAGGTGGGATTAATAGAAGGATATAAAAGAGACAAAGAAAAAGTCAACAAAATATTTTTAGATTCTAACTACAATTCAAATTTGAAGGCATGCGACTCCACACTTGTAAATGTGTATTTTCAATACTAAAGTGGTTGATTGACAGTAAGACATACCATGCCATTACAATTTTTTTTAAAACAGAGAATCCATACCTTTTACTGCCATGTTTGTCAGATTAGTCATAGGTAAGTACTGCAAATTCACGCCTTTGCATGCGTGTGAATGGCAAATCCCTTGGGAATGTATTGGTATAGCGAAGCTCAGAGGAGCAGGGCAACTAAGACAGAAATATTATGGTTTTCACATTTAACACTGCACATTTGCAGATGCTAGTAGCTGATTCCCGGTTTACTCTCCAATGTTATTCTAACCACAAAATTGAGACGAATAATTCAAGAAAAGCAATATTATAAATGTGACAGTTGATAAAATATCACACAAGCAAACACTTCATACCAATTGCTTATAAGTAGCATAGAATACAAGTGTCTTCCACAATCCCCTTCCCCACACATAAAAAACAAATGAAAGATCATATTTAGATATCCATTAAGGAACAGAGAGACAAGGCAAAGCAATTCAGCAGTTGAATTACTTCTCAACGTCACAAGTTGAAGTTACACCAAAACATTGGCAGTTCCTGATATTCTTCAGTTATCACAGATGTCTTTGATCCCTTTACAGATGCCCCTTCTATTCCCTTTGAACACTTCCAACTATTCAATTATAGGAATACGTCTTTTTACTTCTTGATGTAAACAGTGAAATATTTCTGCTCCCTTCTGCATTTGTTCCCACAGAAAAACATAAGAAATGTCTGCTGAAGGGATTTATGCCAGTGAAATGTGCCTGTTACTAATGGAAGATGTTACATTGTTGGAGATAAAAGCCATGGAATTATATAATCGAAATATTGGACTTTAAAAAGACCGAGTTTTTTAAAAAATGGACACAAACCCTAAAAATGGCTGAGAAAGGAGTTACCCACTGACAGTAAAGACTGCAAGATGTTTATCTAAGGGACAATGGAACTGTTTCCCATTTCCAAACAAGGCATTCCTAACAGCATCTAAGGACTGATTACCATTTCTGATAAAGATAAAGGAACATAATGACGATCTCATCTCAAGGATCCTGGGTGCAGTTACCTAGATGGACTGGTGTCTCCCAGTTTCCTCTCGGAATGCACAAAAAGAGTTCAAAGCGAACAGGGAGCTGTCCAGGTCTTTGTCCTGCCTGTGTCTTTGTGTATGCGTGTGTGCTGTGAGGTTAAGCAGCTGGACAAACTCTCAGACTGTGGAATGCAACCAGCCAGCAAAAAAGAATCACAACTGGAAAAAAACAAACTAAAGTATCTTTACTCGACCACAGAACACCTGAACCAAGGAATCAATTATTTGCCATCAGAAGTCAACTATACTGGAATTAATTTGTCGCTGTCATCTACTCCTCACAACTCCAGGACTGTTCTATATAACTTTTTTATTTATGCTTATTCACTGTTGGACACAAGTATTATATCCCAGCCGGACAGTAACAAATTGAGGGGTATTACCCAGATCAACAACTTTTGGGGATCTTCTAACAAAGAGAATATTTTCAGGCTATGGAGGAAACTGGTATGTCTGCATGTCAATTTTACAGCCTGTCATATCAGCAGGATATGAGGGCTGGGGACCAGGGTCATTATATCGGCAGATTGAGGGCTGGGGACCAGGGTCATTATATCCTTCAGCAGGATCCAAGCAATAGATGAAGCAACATAACAATATGGGGTAATGAATAATTTGCAAGGTGAGGTGTGGATTCAAGTCAAGTGCATGGAAAAAGAAAGCATTGGGGATAATGAGTAAATTAATCGAAACTGCAGCCTTATTTTATCATGGTAAAAATACCAGACTCAAAATGCTAATTGTGATTACAAAGGGGCAGGACATGTACAATAACCATCACACAATGTGCCATCATGCACACCAGCCTCCCATCCATTGACACTGTCTACACTTCCCACTGCCTTGGAAAAGCAGCCAGCATAATCAAGGATCCCATGCACCCCAGACATACTCTCTTCGACCTTCTTCTTCGGGGAAAAGTATACAAAAGTCTGAGGTACCTCAGAATCAAGAATAGCTTCTTCCCTGCCGCCATCAGACTTTTGAATGGACCTACCTTGCATTAAGTTGATCTTTCTCTACACCCTAGCTATGACTGTAACACTGCATTCTGCACTTTCTCCTTTCCTTCTCTATGTACGGTATGCTTTGTCACTATAGCATGCAAGAAACAATACTTTTCACTGTATACTAATACATGTGACAATAATAAATCAAATCAAAAGCATCTTCATGGTGGTGGTCTTGCTCTGTTCTCTTATTCTTCCTTTCTCCTCCAAAATGTCTCTACCTTCTCAGGAGGCTCAGAAAATTCAGTACATTCAATATGACTGTCACCAATTTTTACAGTTGCACCATAGAAAGCATCCTTTCCAGATCTATCACAGCTTGAACATAAGAACATAAGAACTAGGAGCAGGAGTAGGCCATCTGGCCCCTTGAGCCTGCTCCGCCATTCAATAAGATCATGGCTGATTTTTTAATGGACTCGGCTCCACTTACCCGCCCGCTCACCATAACCCTTAATTCCTTTACTGTTCAAAAATTTATCTATCCCTGCCTTAAAAACATTCAATGAGGTAGCCTCAACTGCTTCACTGGGCAGGGAATTCCACAGATTCACAACCTTTTGTGTGAACAAGTTCCTCCTCAATTCAGTCCTAAGTCTGCTTCCCCTTATTTTGAGGCTATGCCCCCTAGTTCTAGTTTCACCCACCAGTGGAAACAACTTCCCTGCTTCTATCTTATCTATTCCCTTCATCATCTTATATGTTTCTATAAGATCTCCCCTCATTCTTCTGAATTCCAATGAGTATAGCCCCAGTCTACTCAGTCTCTTCTCATAAGCCAATCCTCTCAACTCCGGAATCAATCTCGTGAATCTCCTCTGCACCCCCTCCAGTGCCAGTATATCCTTTCTCAAGTAAGGAGACCAAAACTGTTCACAGTACTCCAGGTGTGGCCTCACCAGCACCTTATACACTGTAACATAATCTCGATGTTTTTAAATTCCATCCCTCTGGCAATGAAGGGCAAAATTCCATTTGCCTTCTTAATTACCTGCTGCACCTGCAAACCAACTCCTTGAGATTCCTGCACAAGGACACCCAGATCCCTCTGCACAGCAGCATGCTGCAATTTTTTACCGTTTAAATAATAGTCCATTTTGCTGTTATTCCTACCAAAATGGATGACCTCACATTTCCCAACATTGTACTCCATCTGCCAGACCCTCGCCACTCACTTAGACTATCTATATCCCTTTGCAGACTTTCAGCGTCCTCTGCACACTTTGCTCTGCCACTCATCTTAGTGTCATCTGTGAATTTTGACACACTACACTTGGTCCCCAACTCCAAATCATCTATGTAAATCACAAACAATTGCGGTCCCAACACTGATCCCTGAGGCACACACTAATCACTGATCGCCAACCAGAAAAACACCCATTTACCCCCACTCTTTGCTTTCTGTTAGTTAACCAATTCTCTATCCATGCTAATACATTACCCGTAACACCGTGCGCCTTGATCTTATGTAGCAGGCTTTGGTGCGGCACGTTGTCAAATTCCTTCTGGAAATCCAGATACACCACATCCACAGGTTCCCCATTGTCCACTGCACATGTAAGGTTCTCAAAAGAATTCCACAAAATTAGTCAAACATGACCTTCCCTTCATGAACCCATGCTGCGTCTTATCAATGGGACAATTTATATCCAGATGTCTCGCTATTTCTTCCTTGATGATAGATTCAAGCTTTTTCCCTACCACAGAAGTTAAGCTAACTGGCCTATAGTTACCCGCCTTTTATCTACCTCCTTTTTTAAACGTTGGTGTCACATTTGCTGCTTTCCAATCTGCGGGAACCACCCCAGAGTCCAGCAAATTACCACTAGTGCATTTGCTATTTCTTTTTTAGTACCCTGGGATGCATTCCATCAGGAACATAAGAACATAAGAACATAAGAAATAGGAGCAGGAGTAGGCCATCTAGCCCCTCGAGCCTGCCCCGCCATTCAATAAGATCATGGCTGATCTGACGTGGATCAGTACCACTTACCCGCCTGATCCCCATAACCCTTAATTCCCTTACCGATCAGGAATCCATCCATCCGCGCTTTAAACATATTCAGCGAGGTAGCCTCCACCACCTCAGTGGGCAGAGAATTCCAGAGATTCACCACCCTCTGGGAGAAGAAGTTCCTCCTCAACTCTGTCTTAAACCGACCCCCCTTTATTTTGAGGCTGTGTTTTAACTTCCTTACTAAGTGGAAAGAATCTCTCCGCCTCCACCCTATCCAGCCCCCACATTATCTTATAAGTCTCCATAAGATCCCCCCTCATCCTTCTAAACTCCAACGAGTACAAACCCAATCTCCTCAGCCTCTCCTCATAATCCAAACCCCTCATCTCCGGTATCAACCTGGTGAACCTTCTCTGCACTCCCTCCAATGCCAATATATCCTTCCTCATATAAGGGGACCAATACTGCACACAGTATTCCAGCTGCGGCCTCACCAATGCCCTGTACAGGTGCATCAAGACATCCCTGCTTTTATATTCTATCCCCCTCGCGATATAGGCCAACATCCCATTTGCCTTCTTGATCACCTGTTGTACCTGCAGACTGGGCTTTTGCGTCTCATGCACAAGGACCCCCAGGTCCCTTTGCACGGTCGCAGGTTTTAATTTGTTTCCATTGAGATAGTAATCCCATTTGTTATTATTTCCTCCAAAGTGTATAACCTCGCATTTATCAACGTTATACTCCATTTGCCATATCCTCGCCCACTCACTCAGCCTGTCCAGGACCAGGAGACTTGTCTACCTTTAGCCCCATTAACTTGCCCAACTCTACCTCTTTTGTGATAATGATAGTTTCTAGGTTCTCACCTGCCATAGCCTTCCTGTCATCAATTTTTGGCATGTTATTTGTGTCTTCCACTGTGAAGACCGACACAAAATATCTGTTCAATGCCTCAGCCATTTTCTCATTTCCAGTTATTACATCCCCCTTCTCATCCTCTAAAGGACCAATGTTTACTTTAACCACTCTTTTTCATTTTATATATTTGTAGAAACTTTTGCTATCTTGGTATGGCTCCTGCTCTGACCAAGACCGCAAGGAACTACAAAGGATTGTGAACGTAGTCCAGTCTATCACACAAACCAGCCTCTCATCCACTGACTCCGTCTACACTTCCCGCTTGGAAAAGCAGCCAGTGTAATCAAGGACCTCTTGCATGCCAGACATACTCTCTTCCACCTTTTTCCATTGGGAAAAAGATACGGAAGTTTGAGATCATGGACCAACTGACTCAAGAACAGCTTCTTCCCTGCTGCCATCAGACTTTTGAATGGATCAACCTTATATTAAGCTGACCTTTCTCTTCAACCTAGCTATGAATGTAACACTATATTCTGCACCCTCTCCTTCTCCCCTATGCACTTTATGAATGGTATGCTTTGTCTCTATAGCATGCAAGAAACAATAAATCAAATCAAAATCAATTTCTTGATTTGCTGACATGCAATCAAATTTAGTACGATGGCGAATATTCAAAGTAACCAATGATGAACTGCAGCAAAAAAAACAGCAATTGAATGATTTGCCACTGGCACACATTGCTGAAATAAAACTGAACAGATTAACCTTGAGTTCAGAATGTCTATTGGAGTTTACATATCTGTTAATTGTGAAACATGATTTCACTCCTTTTCTTCAACATCTCACCAGTTTCGCACTTATTTATTTAATCCATTCTCATTTACAACAGCAACCTGACCAAGAGGCTAATGTCGCAGCAACAAAAATTACACAATACAATTCATTTAAATACCAAAAACAAGAAAATACAAATTAGCAGAATTGACAGTTTAGCCAGTACAAGTATCAGTCAACAGGACCTTAACCCTTCGGTAAGCATATGCCATCCTGAGCGATGGTGAATAACACACTCCCACCGCCATTTAATGTTCACTTGAGCGTTGATTGGCAGTGGGCAAGACTTCCATTCGCTCTTGGAAGGAAGTCCCACCTGTGAGAGCTGTCTGCCAATCCGATCAGCCAACAGCTTTCCGACCCATCCAGGCACTGTGCTGCAGTGGCCAGAAATGGTACAGCAGTACTCTGCCTGGAACTAAGTCCCAGGACCATTCTCAAGGTAAGTCCCAGGGAACCAAAGGGTGGGAGGGCAGGGAATGGGTGATCGCAGCATCTGGGAGGGGCAGGGCAGGAGGGCTGGAATTTTAAGGTCCTGGAGGGAGGATGCCCCAAATCTGAAAAGCCTTCAGTTTGAGCTGTCCACCCACTTCCAGCCTAAGGAATTCTTTCTGTTTCCCACCCTACTCACACCTGCTCTCGACAGCCTACAAATTGAGGCTGGGTGGGGAAAAAGCCATTAAATGGCCATTAAGTTTCCCACCCGAGGCCCTGCTTGCCCAACCATGAAACTGTGTTTGGATCAGGGCGGGCGAGATCCTGGGGGGAATCCCATCTCTTCAATTTTATGCTCACCCCTGCCCCCCACCCTGCCTCAGAACACACCTTGGAGGCAGCATAAAATTCTGCCCTGGATCAAGTCACATGACCTTGGATTATATGAAGTGAAATTAAAATGTAACACAGGTTTCAAGTTGGCAAGTGTCTTTGCTAGCAAGGTTTGATAAATTAACGGAAGGTAATGGAGTTGACGCCTTGTGTGCAACAAGGGTCTGTTAATCAGGGAGTATAGTCGCAGTGATTGGTCTGAAAAGGGACACCAGTCACAAATCGAATTCCAGAGTGAAAGGAGATATTCAACTTAATGGTAGAAGCTTTGGAGGCCATTTTATAAATTAGCCCACCATAATCAAAAACAGCCAGGATCAACTCCACAGGACAAACTCCCATCTCAACTTAAATCTAAAATCTTCATTCTTTATTGCCCAATCACCAAGCCAATTTTCTCACCAAGTTATCTGTAACAGCCTATTTTCCCATTTTGACCCAGTTCACTTACACCACAAGGATCTATCATTGGCCCTCTCCTATTTCACATCTACTTTTTTCACTTCATTGGCATCATCTAAAAACACAGCACCATTTCCCACATATAGGGCAAAAACACCCAGCTCTACTGTACCATAACCTCTCAACAGCTCCATGGTGTCTGAACTGATAGACTTGTCCGACATTTTGTATTGGATGAAGAGAAATTTCCTCCAATATTGGTAAGATCAAAGCCAATGGCTGGGATTTTCTGGCCCCACCAAAGCGGGAACCTGCTGCAAGGAATGCAGCGGCCCATCTATAAGTCCTAGTGGTGGGCCAGGCCAGAAAATCCTCCAATGTTGTTGGTCCCTCCCTCTGCCGAGCAACTAACCAAAGCTGAATCTGTCTATTCTCAGCCTTGGTGTCATATTAAACCCTGAAATGAGTTTCCAGCCACCCATCATACCATTGCTAAAACCACCTATTTCCTTCTCTGCAACACTGCCTAACTTTGCCTCAGCTGAGTTCATTGGCTGCTGAAATTAACTGCCAATTAAACTTGCTGCAGTAGGTTTTGTAATTAAGAGTGCATGTACCATTTTAACAACATAATTGTTCATGTTATATTAAACAATTTCTCTGGCCCAGTAATTTAACGATTCAGATTGTGGCACCTCATTCCAGCATGCTGTAAATTGTACTCAGATTCTGAAAATGTCACATTTACTTATCTATAAATCTTATTAACCTTTGTCTCCTTATTGTCTTTCTATCTTCACCCAATCTTTCTTTCCTGTTCTTTACTTCTAATTTTATATCTGACATGTATCCTTTTCACTCATTCCAGTTGCTTTCTCGATCTTTAAACCTTACAGGCCAAGGTTCTGATCCCACCATTGACAAAGGTCCTACATACTTGCTGCACTGTTACCACCCTCAATTGCAACAAGTCAGGGTGCTGAAAATTTGGGCTGAATAAGAATGTTTAACAGGACACGTAGCAAGAGGTCCCACACCAGCAATATTGCAGCCCAACATGTGAGAGCAAGCAACAACTCAAACACAATTGAGTCCCAATACTATTGTAAATAGACTGCTATCAACCAATGAGTTAGGAAGAAACAGTTAATGGAGTTAGCGTGTCAGCCAAATAAGCTTTCATCTCAAACATATACATCTTTGAATCGTTAAAGAACAAGACTCATCTGCTATATATTTCTGGAAAAATTATTTTCTCACTTAATAAATATAAATGGTTTGTGGAACAAATAGTTTCAGGGGTTAATGATTATATTGATTCTTTTAGAGCTTTCACCATTTATAGTCAACACATTAACATTGGGGAATTCAACTAGATCATCAAGAAGTGAAACAGCTGCATGTCTGAAACTTATTTCAGACACTGGTAACTAATTACAGTTATGTTTGTTTTAGATTGTATCATAATAGTTGGTATGGTACAGCATTAAAGAAATTCACATACCAGTGAAATAAAAAACATTCAAAGTTGGACAATCTTTGCATAACTTTTCCAAAGGATTTCTCTAATAATTGCATTTGGCAAGTCTGTCATAAACAATAGCGACAGTACACCAGAGACAACACAAATTCTATATCTAAAATAAGCTTGGATCAAGTACAATACTGAAACTCGTTATAACAAAACATTCCAATCCTTCCATCATTGCGAACACTCTCTATGTCCTGAATTGAAGTCCCATTGCAGACAATTGAGTTCAGGGACCCTCGGAAACCTACACCACAGAAGAAAGTCATTCAACAGGCTTTTATTTTAGAATGCAAGGTGTTCCCTATTCCAACAGCCCTTTAAGGATTTTCTCCCATTTTCTTTCCTCTCTCTCTAAAAAATAACTCTAACTTGAAGGAGGTCTTGTGGTGCACTGATAGCGTCCATTCTGCTGGACTAGAAGCTCTTGGTTCAAGTCCAGCACCAGGACTTGTTGGCCTCAGAAGGAACATTTATAACACCAGGTTGATAATCAGCTCAGAAATCTTTCCACCACTTCCCCCACTATTCCCCAAAATAGCACGGATGTGAAGATGCGTGGAAAAAAATTGATAACTCAATTGTTAAATACCCTATCCTGAGAAATAGTCTTTCCCTTTTCATTTGATTAAACCTCAATATTTTTTTAAAATCCCAATTAATTTTTTTTAATCCCAATTAATTTTTTTTTTGCCTCTCTCTGCTCCTGTGGGATAATTGTCAGTCAGAAGTTAGGAGGTAAGGGGGTCAATAAAATGTTTGAAGCCATATTCGGGATGGCTCCCCAATGGGATCCCCTCACGACAGGAACAATAGTGGCATTGGGGAGGCACTGACCCACTGATTGGGCCTGCAATGTGAAGCACCTGTTCACCATCCTTCGACAGTAGGCTCAGAAACAGCCAATTAGCAGCAGGCTGCCTACAGGGAAACTCCCAAGACAGTCCATAGAGCTGGTGCTGAGGCAATGAGGTTAAAAGCACATTTCTGTCCATGGAGACTTTAACCCAGTTGAGCATAGATGTGTCAGCCACCCAGCCACCACCCCCCCCCCCCACCCCCCGCCACACCACCTATCCCTCCCCTCACCCATGTCTTTCCCCATTACCCCATCATCTTCTTAATACCCTCAAACCCTCACATCTTTCACAATCCTCATCAATCCCTCATTCTCCTCTCGCCTTACCATACCCCCTCACCTACTGTTTGACCCCTTTACTTATTCACTATCCACAATGAACAGAGTTCACGAGCCCTGTAATAACATTAGAAAAGCTCATGAATCTGTTAAGATAAACAAATAGCCATGCAAAACATGAATAGCCATGCAAAAATATTATCGTCTTAGAAACTCAATGTCAAAATAAACAAACTCATACTCCCCTGGACTGCTGTGTAAACAAACCCCACTCAGCAGAATCCATTAGTGATTTTGGTTTGATTTATTATTGTCACATGTATTAACATACAGTGAAAAGTATTGTTTCTTTGAAGGACAGCCAAACATTCATAATGACATTCCACTGAACTATATAAATAAACCTGCCTGAGTAGAACCTATTAGAGCCTTTAAAGACAACCAGAAGCTCAGACATCTGCCAAAGCTCTGAAACAGTCAAACAAATGGCTGGGCTGAAATCACATTAAAAATGAAATCAATGTATATATTTCACAATGTGTACATTCCAAACTATCCTAGCCTTCCAAAATTGTACAATGTAGAACAGCACTTTAACCAGGGGGATAATCTACTCTAAAGCATCGGAACACTTTTCAACTTCCACAATGCTATTCTTTCCCTTGATAGCTTGCCAGTTGTTCGAAGTAGCAACCTCACTTACACCTTGTCAAATCAAAGCACTATCATCACTCACTATAGTAAAAACAGATATGACTAATGCTATAGCATTTCATGATGGCATGTGAAATAGGCAACATTTTTTGTACTTACCTTTCATGGAGCTTATGCCTCCAAGCTACGGTTCTCCCATTCTTCATGATACCTCTGTGCTGGTGTGATTCATATCTGTCGTGCTCACACAATGTGGACTCCGATTTATGGAGAATGAGGTTGAGAGATTGAATGACCTTTTCTTTCCTGTCAATATACATACAACTACACACAGCCTTGGAGCATGTCCAGACAAGGCAGTAAAATGCAAACAATTTTTCAGGACAGCTCATTGAAAAATTATTAAAATACAGCAGACCTTCCATGTGGATTGATCCTTCCAATTATCAAGTAAGAGCCTTATTCCATTGCAATGATATTTGAATGGGTTAAATTTACTACAACCACAGTCATGTAGAGGGTCACACAAAAGTAGACAAGTCTAGAAGGAGCCGGCATGGAGACAACACCCATGCAACCTGGACATGTACATAGTGATGGCTTTATGTTCAATCATACAAGCCTCCAGACCACTCTGAAACACTAAACATTTACAACAAACTTTACCATAAGCCCTGGACTACTGACTTGCAACAGAATCTAATGCATATATTGTTCATGACAATATGCTGTGCATGTCACAACTTGTTACACTTCCAACATGCGCATCTGGACAGGTGGAATCACTGGCTGCAATGAGTGAGGCCTTTGACAGTGTTCACCGAATCCCTCTGGCAATAAGTTACAGAAGATAAATCCTTTCACTTGCTGCTCTTGTCAAAGATTGTTCTGTGCTTGCCATTCTGGTAATGGCATGTAATACATTCCTTCTGAAACCAGGATAACTACAACAAACAACAAAAGTTTACATTTATATTACACCTTGAACACCACAAAAGGCCCTTATGGAACAAAATTTAACACCAAGCCACACAATAATATTTGAACAGCTGATCAACAGCTTGGTCAAAGAGGTGGGTTTATTGATATGTCTTAAAGATGGAGAGACTGGTAGAGCACCAAGGAAGATTAAGGAGGAGATTCTGGAGCATTGGACCATAGCAGCTGTCAATACAACCACCAATGGTGGAGCAAGTCAGCAATTTGAAAGAGGCAAGAATTGGATGACTGCAGGCAGTGATCTCCAAGTGTAGGGCTAGAAAAGGAACTTCCAGCTATAGGGAAGGAAGGGTGAGGCCATGGAGGGATGTTGATTGAGGGTAAATGTTATCCAGAACAAGCAGGGTACCGTGACCTCAAAGTTACTCTAAAAATAGATCACAGGATCTTCTAAATACACCTGAGAGGACAGAGGGACCTTGCCTTTATGTTTCATCCAAGAGACAGCACCTTGAAAGTGCAGCACCCCCTAAGTACTGCACCAGCACATCAGCTTTGATTTGTGTGCTCATGTTCTGGAGAGGAACCTGAACCCACAACCTTCTGATTCAGAGGCAAGAACACAACCAGCTGAGTCACAGCTGTCACATAATAGGTGAATAGGATTTGATGCGAGTTAAGATACTCTGAGCTGCTGTGGTACAGGCTGGTGAGTGCTGATGGGAGTTTTGTAGGGTTACCGGGAGTATTTTAGCTAAAGGGTGAAAACGAGTGATAAATGAATGCTGTGCTAATAACACAAACCTCTTTGAAAGTCTGTACTTAGCATACAGTTTTGGTCTTAATTGCTGTTTGCCTGGAGCTGCTAAACCTGCAAGTGCAGAACTCAAATCATGATGTGATGCAATTTTCATGGAACTGTAGATGTGCATTTCCACTAAAGACATGCACCACAGAATCGGAGCGGGTGAGGGACAGCCAATGGAAATGTCTATTGACCTCTGGCGGGAGTTTCTGTTCTCACTTGAGCGAGGCTGTAAAATCCTGTCCCTGGA
This sequence comes from Mustelus asterias, assembly GCF_964213995.1. NCBI lineage: Eukaryota > Metazoa > Chordata > Chondrichthyes > Carcharhiniformes > Triakidae > Mustelus > Mustelus asterias. Next base: position 90,930,732 of record NC_135802.1, on the reverse strand, counting down.
GTTCATTGGCTGGCATACAGTGACATGTTGCAGGTTGACTCAAGGACTGAAGGAGAGGGGGTACAGGTTCTTGGATGTGGCTCTGGAGGTCCCAGTGGAGGAGATCCAGAAGTGAAAGGATGTCCTTTACCTATGGAGGAGAGGGGAATGTGGTAGGAGATCAGTTTGTCCTTCTCACTCTCCTGCCTCTCACTCCTTCAGCAGCTGTATTTGCTTGCCTCCTGTCATGCTCCCATTCCTTTTCCAGACAAAGGCTTCCACTACCAAGATATCCATGAGCAAGCATCCCCTTTACAGGGTGTCTAATGAGGTGCAGTGGCGTAGCTGATTCTTTTTAGGGACCTTCTCTGAAATTTGCTGCTTCCAGGCTCCAACGAACTGTTTTTGTGAGGAAATGCACAGGTAAACCCAAAACACAAAGGATTACCCTATCACACCAGTATAGCATATCGCCATGGCAACATGCATATTCGGGATGTTCCCAACAGAAATTATAAATTGCTCTGCCACTCTTTCACCTTTAAAACAACCCTTTGATTCTGGGACCCAAATTGATTATTCCTATCTTTAACAGAGATATGAATAATCAATTTACTAGACTTGATTCTGCACACTATGGGTGGCAGAGATTTGGAACACTCTTCTGTAATTGGCAATTGATGTTCAAACAATTGTTAATATAAAATCTGAGATTGATGGGTTTCCTGTTAATGGTTAATGGTTATGGGGAAGAGGCAGATATCACTGAGTGACAAACTAAATTTGAGGGGCTAAATGATCTGCTCGTATGTTCCTTGTATAATATCCATAATATCCATAATTTTATTTCACCATAAAGAAACCAGAAATCCAATGGCTGCAAAACAAGTTGAAAGAATTAGAGGAGCTAAGAGATGTATAGAATTGATATTTCACTCCAGGCTTCTTTTTGAAGATCTGGAGCAATTGTTAAAGAACAAGAGGTTAGAGTTTGTTCTTTGATACTTTATACATCACGTTTTGAATTCCATCTCAGAAATGTCAGCTGAACATGGCCCTTTTCATATAGTTAACTTAAGATCTTAAATACAATTAAATTGACCTATGCCAAAAATGTACAATTTCTGAAAATAAAAACTCAAGAGCGACAGAAATAGAACTCGAGGAGTGTATAAGGTTGATGGCTACACAACAGTGCTATTTAATACAAGGCAGATGTTGTTATGCTCTATTTCCTACAAAACACATTAAGCAGCATATGGTTTCAATAAAGCTCCAGAAGAAACACAATTTCCTAATCACTGCTCGATGTGGTAAGACATTTCTCCTGTTCAGTAGAGGTACTCACTGATGCACAGTGCACAGAACTTAATATTACATTGTAGTAATTAACAGACATAAGCTAATACACTTGAGAAGTATTGCTGTGGTTGTTACCTGCAATACCGACCTTCTTCAAAATAATGCTGTGGTATCTTTCACATCCATCTGAAAAGGTAGATGGGATCCCAATTTAACATCTCATCCTAAGACAGCAACTCAAATCTCCAACATTTCTTGAGGATCAACCTAGATCTTGTGCTCAAGTCCCTGGATTGAGATTTGAATCCATAAATTCTGACTCTGAAGCAAGAGTGCTGCCAGTAAACCATAACTAACACTGTTTATGAGCTAAATCATAAAGTAACTGTTAAATCCTGTTAACCACCGTGACCTTTTTCTAAATTCAATACATGGGACAGGGAAGAATTTCCATTAAGAACAAAGAACAAAGAACAGTACAGCACAGGAAACAGGCCCTTCGGCCCTCCAAGCCTGTGCCGCTCCTTGGTCCAACTAGACCAATCGTTTGTATCCCTCCATTCCCAGGCTGCTCATGTGACTATCCAGGTAAGTCTTAAACGATGTCAGCGTGCCTGCCTCCACCACCCTACTTGGCAGCGCATTCCAGGCCCCCACCACCCTCTGTGTAAAAAACGTCCCTCTGATGTCTGAGTTATACTTCGCCCCTCTCAGCTTGAGCCCGTGACCCCTCATGATCGTCACCTCCGACCTGGGAAAAAGCTTCCCACCGTTCACCCTATCTATACCCTTCATAATCTTGTATACCTCTATTAGATCTCCCCTCATTCTCCGTCTTTCCAAGGAGAACAACCCCAGTCTACCCAATCTCTCCTCATAGCTAAGACCCTCCATACCAGGCAACATCCTGGTAAACCTTCTCTGCACTCTCTCCAATGCCTCCACGTCCTTCTGGTAGTGCGGCGACCAGAACTGGACGCAGTACTCCAAATGTGGCCTAACCAGCGTTCTATACAGCTGCATCATCAGACTCCAGCTTTTATACTCTATACCCCGTCCTATAAAGGCAAGCATACCATATGCCTTCTTCACCACCTTCTCCACCTGTGTTGCCACCTTCAAGGATTTGTGGACTTGCACACCTAGGTCCCTCTGTGTTTCTATACTCCTGATGACTCTGTCATTTATTGTATAACTCCTCCCTACATTATTTCTTCCAAAATGCATCACTTCGCATTTATCCGGATTAAACTCCATCTGCCACCTCTCCGCCCAATTTTCCAGCCTATCTATATCCTGCTGTATTGCCCGACAATGCTCTTCGCTATCCGCAATTCCAGCCATCTTCGTGTCATCCGCAAACTTGCTGATTACACCAGTTACACCTTCTTCCAAATCATTTATATATATCACAAATAGCAGAGGTCCCAGTACAAAGCCCTGTGGAACACCACTGGTCATAGACCTCCAGCCGGAAAAAGACCCTTCGACCACTACCCTCTGTCTCCTATGGCCAAGCCAGTTCTCCACCCATCTAGCCACTTCTCCTTGTATCCCATGAGCCTTAACCTTCTTAACCAACCTGCCATGTGGGACTTTGTCAAATGCCTTACTGAAATCCATATAGACGACATCCACGGCCCTTCCTTCATCAACCGTTTTTGTCACTTCCTCAAAAAACTCCACCAAATTTGTAAGGCACGACCTCCCTCTTACAAAACCATGCTGTCTGTCACTAATGAGATTGTTCCGTTCTAAATGCACATGCATCCTGTCTCTAAGAATCCTCTCCAACAACTTCCCTACCACGGACGTCAAGCTCACCGGCCTATAATTTCCTGGGTTATCCCTGCTACCCTTCTTAAACAACGGGACCACATTCGCTATCCTCCAATCCTCAGGGACCTCACCCGTGTCCAAAGAAGCGACAAAGATTTCCGTCAGAGGCCCAGCAATTTCATCTCTCGTCTCCCTGAGCAGTCGAGGATAGATGCCATCAGGCCCTGGGGCTTTGTCAGTTTAAATGTTCCCTAAAAAACCTAACACTTCCTCTCTTGTAATGGAGATTTTCTCTAACGGGTCAACACCTCCCTCCGAGACACTCCCGGTTAACACGCCCCTCTCCTTCGTGAATACCGATGCAAAGTATTCATTTAGGATCTCCCCTATTCCCTTGGGTTCTAAGCATAATTCCCCTCCTTTGTCCCTGAGAGGTCCGATTTTCTCCCTGACAACTCTTTTGTTCCTAACGTATGAATAGAATGCCTTAGGATTCGCCTTAATCCTGCCTGCCAAGAACATCTTTTTGTCCTTCTAACTCCCCGTTTGAGTTCTTTCCTACTCTCTCTGTATTCCTCCAGAGCTCCATCTGTTTTCAGTTGCCTGGACTTAACGTACGCCTCCCTTTTCATTTTAATCAGATCCTCAATTTCCCTGGTTATCCACGGCTCTCGAATCCTACCTTTCCTATCTTTCCTTTTTACAGGCACATGCCTATCCTGCAGCCTTATCAATAGTTCCTTAAAAGACTCCCACATGCCAGACGCGGACTTACCCTCGAACATCCTCTCCCAATCAACATCCACCAATTCCTGCCTAATCCGGCTATAGTCAGCCTTCCCCCAATTTAGCACCCTGCCCGTAGGACAGCACTCATCCTTGTCCATTACTATCCTAAAGTTAACAGAGTTGTGGTCACTATTTGCCACATGTTCCCCTACCGAAACTTTGACGACCTGACCGGGCTCATTTCCCAGAACTAGGTCCAGTATAGCCCCCTCTCTAGTCGGGCTATCTACATACTGTTCCAAAGAACCTTCCAGTACGCATTTTACAAATTCCTCCCCGTCCGGACCCCCAGCTCTAAGCACTTTCCAGTCTGTGCCAGGGAAATTAAAGTCCCCCACTACAACAACCCTATTTTTTCTGCACCTATCCAGAATCTCCTGACATATCCTTTCCTCCACTTCCCGTGGGCTGTTGGGTGGTCTGTAGTACACCCCCAGCATAGTGACTGCACCCTTCCTGTTTCTGAGTTCCACCCACAGTGACTCAGCACATGACCCCTCTAAGTTGTCTACCCTCTGCACCGTGGTAATATGCTCCTTAACTAATATCGCTACTCCCCCACCTTTTTTAGCCCCTCCTCTGTCTCGCCTAAAACACTTATACCCCGGAATATTCAGCTGCCAGTCCTGTCCTTCTTTTAACCAAGTTTCTGTCACCGCAACCACATCCAAATTCCGCATAAGCATTAAGGCCCTAAGCTCGTCTGTTTTACCCGTTACACTCCTCGCATTGAAGCAGATGCACTCCAGACCTCCAGGTCCAGTCAGGTCCTCCTCCTCCAGAGTGCTCCTCTTCTTAGCTAGCCTTGCCCTGGCCCCCAGCTCAACCCCAGCCTCAGTATTTACTGACCTCCTGTTTTGTTCCCCACCCCCCTGCCACACTAGTTTAAATCCTGCCGAAACACTCTCGCAAAACTCCCAGCCAGGATATTTGCTCCCTTCCAGTTAAGGTGTAACCCATCCTTTCTGTACACTTGCCATCCTGACTTGAAGATTTCCCAGTTATCTATGAATTTAAAACCCTCCCTCTTGCACCAGTCCTTTAGCCACGCGTTCAACTGTAGAATCTCCCTGTTCCGAGCCTCACTTGCACTAGACACCGGGAGCAGTCCAGAGATTGCTACCCTGGAGGTCTTACTTTTTAGCCTAGCACCCAACTCCCTGAATTTCTCTCATATGATCCCCCTGCTCTTCCTACCTACATCATTTTCACCAATGTGTACAATCACATCAGTTTGACTACCTTCCTTTTTAAATACGCTTCCTACCCTCTCGGAGACATCCAGTACCCCGGCACCAGGGAGGCAGACTACCATCCTGGATTCTCGTTCAGTCCCACAGAAGCGCCTGTCCGTGCCTCTAACCATTGCGTCCCCCACAACTATCGCTCTCCTAAACCCCTTCTTTCCCTTCCGGACCCCTGAGCCTGTCTCCGTGGAGGCGATCTGGTCCTCGTGGCTTACCCCTGGAGGGTCATCCCCCTCCACAGAATCCAAAACAATATACCTATTTTGGAGGGGGACAACCACAGGGGATCCCTCCACAGACTGCTCACTCCCTTCCCTTCTCCCATCTGTTGCCCATCCCTTTCTTTTATGGGAGACTGCCACTGGGGTACTTTCTGGCACATCACCCTTCTGACTATTACCCCTCCTAACTGTGACCCACGTGTCTTCCTTCCGAGACCCTGGTGTCACTACCTGACTATAACCTTTATCTATTACTCTCTCATTTTCCCTAACTAAACTGAGTTCATCGAGCCTCAGCTCCAGCTCCCTTACACGACCCTTCAGGAGTTGCAGTTCCACACATCTGGCACAGATATGGACTTCCGGGAGGCAAGTTGTCTCCAGGAACTCCCACATCCCACACCGAATGCAGTATACTGGCCTCCCACTCATACCAGCCATGTCCTTTTTTGTTTTTGGGAGATAAAACAAAAAAGGGGGTGTAACCGAAGAAAAACAAACAAACAACCTTCCTCGCCTTCGCCGAAGCCCTGTGAGCCAAAGCCCTTATAGCTCTCACTCTGTCCCCTGCTCACTCCACTGCCCGCTAACGACGCTGCCCGCTCAAAGGTACGGCCTACTTTTAAACCCTCCAAAACCTTCCCAAGCTGCTGCTGGGCCTATTTCCTGTTTAGAAAAAAACCTCCGATTTTTTTCACAAGTTTAACTGAAAAATAATAAAATAAATTAGTGCACAAACAAGCTCCCTTACCCTCAGCCTGCTCCTGTGGAACTCATTATTTGTCAGTAACATTGCAACTGTAGTTGAGATTTCTTCTGATCATTTTTTTCCAATAAACACATTGGAGTAACTTCCTTCTCTTCACCGTTTGAGTGGTTATCTGGTAGACTGGATAACCCTACAAAATCCATACCATTTCTATTCTTTAGGCTGTTATAATAAATCCCCCCCACCCATTATGGAACTCGTCCAATTCTCAATTGGCTGAACTCAGACTGAAAACCCGATGGTTTTATAATGAGTACTCTATATTGCCTGGCTATCATCTACGTAGTGAAAGTAAAACCTGTGTCTCATTGTTTCATAGCTCCCTGACTATTTCAATGATGATAGCAAACTAGGAAATGCTTCTACTATTTATACAATGGGGCTTGCTGAGGAGCAGTGCTTAATCTAAAAAAGCAGAGGAAGAACAGAATAAAGTTTAGTAAACCCAAGAACTACGTACAGCCTACCAGCCAGAAGAAATATGAAGCACAATCTGAGAGGACATATCATACATACTGCAAACTAACGGGGCAGCAACAAGCCAGACATCATCCCAGCATTAAATAGCAGACATATGGAAAACAGTGCAGTGCAGCTCAGGAAGCCAGGAGATGCCTTGAAATCAAAGTCGATTGATGCTCAGAATAGTGGTTGGGAAGATAATTAAAAATACAATTGCTTAATGGCTTTATAATGCAAAATGACACTGCTATTCTGCCATGGACATTCTTCTAAATGACTCAAACAACCCTACACTTGTGCAAAATGTCAAGCACCCACAATGTGCCCAATTAAAAGGGGAACTGCTTTTCATTACAAAATAAACACAAGATGCCAGTTGAGCTAGCTTGCACTTAAGTTCCTGTTTGTAATGGAAATTCTGAAATCTATTCCCCAGGAAAGAAAATAATGTGGGCAATGTTTCCACGCAAGTGGTCTATTTTAACCGATAATCTTTGATACTTCTCTTTAAAGAGAAGAACATTCTACTGAATAAGCTTCAGATTCTGACAAACCCAGGATGTCCCCGAGGAGAAAGCAACGTGCAACCCCACAGTTCAGTGAAGCCTCCCTGCAGACTCTCCTCCAGGCTGATCAGAAAAAGCAGGAGGCGCTGCTTCCCGAGGATGGCAGCAAGAAACCCTCCCATCTGACCATGGTGGCCTGAGCGGAGGTCGCAGTGGGGCTAGTGACCATGGGACCCAGCACAGCCACAAGAGGACTAATGATCTGCTACACTCAGCCAGGATAGATGCACTGCAAACAGGTAGTCTCAGCAACAAACTGCACTGGGATGACAGACAGGGAATGGGACATGTACACTGAATGTGTGTCAGTCACTTCATGCTCTCATCCTGCTTCTTAATCACCAAAACTGGGAAAGGGCCAGCAGCTGCCATGGGCATGCATGCTCCTGAACTGCTCTTTCAACCATTGGGATGACAACCAATCTTCTGTCCTCCTTCAGGAGAAGGCCTTCAACTAGTGAGAGAACTCCTCAACTTGAGGGGGAATTCCTGATATTTGAGTCCTCACCCTGTATGAGGAGCAGGCCTTGGAGATAGCTGGGGAGGAACAAGAACATGCCTATTCTGAAGGCAAGATAGAAATCCCCCAGGAAACCAGTCGGGATGCCTCCATTCTGTAGATGTCAGCTGCACTCACAGTGCGAGACATTGATTAATTAAGGAGCTTGCTTAGTCAATCACTAAATTTCTCTTTTCTCTATTCCAGGTACCAGCAAGAAAAGGAGGAGATCATGAACCCAGGCCAGCCACAGCCCTATCTCGCACCATGTTCAAATGCAACAGGATCTGAAAAATATCCAGGCTTGGGCTGAGAAGTGGCAAATAACATTCGCGCCACACAAATTCCAGGCAATGACCATCGCCAGTAAGAGACACTCGAACCACCGCCCCTTAATATTCAATGGTGTAACCATCACTGAATCCCCCTCTGTCAACATCCTTGGGGGTTACCATTGACCAGAAACACAACTAGACTCACCACATTAACACAGTGGCTACAAAAGCAGCACAGAGGCTAGGAATACTGAGGCGAGCCACTCACCTCCTGACTCCCCAAAGCTTATCCACCATCTACAAGGCACATGTCAGGAGTGTGAGGGAATACTCCCCACTTGCCTGGATGGGTGCAGCTCCAACAACACTCAAGAAGCTTGACACCATCCAGGACAAAGCAGCCCGCTTGATTGGCACCACATCTACAAACATTCAATCCCTCCACCACTGACGCTTAGTAGCAGCAGTGTGTACTATCTACAAGATGCACTGCAGCAATTCACCAAAGATCCTTAGACAGCGCCTTCCAAATCCACAACCACTTCCATCTAGCAGGACAAGGGCAGCAAATAAATGGGAACACCACCACCTGCAAGTTCCCTCCACGCCACTCACCATCCTGACTTGGAAATATATCGCCTTTCCTTCACAGTCGCTGGGTCAAAATCCTGGAATTCTCTTCCGAACAGCATTGTGGGTCAATGTACAGCACATGGACTGCAGTAATTCAAGAAGGCAGTTCACCACCACCTTCTCAAGGGCAACTAGGGATGGGCAATAAATGCTGGCCAGCCAGCGCTGCCCATGTCCCACAAGTGAATTTTAAAAAACACCACTGAGGAGGATGTCTCAGAAGCCTCAGAGGATGCAGCACAATAGCATTCACATGCACTCTCCACCAGCACAGATACTCTCACCTCAGTGGGTCCACTTTCTAAACGAGGCTCAGGGGTCACAATCTAATGAACACATCAATGACAGGGGTCCACATCAGAGGAAGCGATAGTCAAGGTCTCTGACTCAGAGGACAGCAGGAGACCAGGCTCCATGCAAATGATGAGCCTCTGGACTTAATCCGAAGGAACATGTTAGAGATACAGAGACAGGTAGGGGAAAAGCAGGCAGAGTTTCCAGAGACCATATACAAACTGGACCAAAGGCTGGAGGAGTCCATCCATGTTCTGTTTGAAGTTATGGCTCTGGCATAACTGGTTGTTGTAAAGAGTGACAGCTGTTTTTGAGCCTCAGGTTCTTCAGAGCACCTATTGACTGCTGTTTATGCATGCAGACCTACAATACATTGTTGTAGCCATATGGGCAGTGCAGCAGTGGCTAGGAGAGAGTGAGCATAGCACCACAATCTTCCTCCAAGTGCCTCTTCTCCTCATGGAGTCAATATCTGCCATTGGGCACACACAGGGAGGATGAGTGCCAGCCAGGCACCTGGGGCTTAATCCCAGCAAACTCCAAGCTTTCCCTGCCACTCCTCCTCCCCTCTACCAATGAGCCCATTGGCTCCAGCAGATCAGGGCAACAAGTGGACACCTGCAAGTCAGCAGGAGACCCTTAGCAGACTGGGACCCTTGAGGTCTCACAGCACCAGAGGACGCTCAGACATCACCACAGTGAATCAGGCAAAGCCGTCAGCAGGCTGCCTCCACCTTAGCTGTGGATGTAGGAGCTCTGGTTAGATGTAGTGATAGGCAAAGAAAGATTAAGAAGTAATGAAGGCACCCAGGTGACATAGCTGTACAATCAGAGAATATAGTTTTGGCACTTGTAAATATATGTTCACTTTCATTGCTCAGAAGTTCCCTGGATTTCATCTTCAATTTCCCACCAGTACAGCAGACCACAATTGATGAAATTTAATTTGGCTACCATAAACAAGGTACATTAGAAATAAATGTCTGCAACCAAAAAGGAGCTAGAATCTTCCAGCCAGCAGAGGATGGAAAACCAAAAGTTAATGAAACATGCTGGCAGCCTACTCTGCCTGGAATCTGGTAGCTATCCAATTGGCAAAGGCCTGTCTGCCTTGTCGTAGCCATGCTATGGCCTCTGCATGCGGCTCATCGACAGTCTAGGCCCTCGTCAGCTCCAACTCTTTTGTCATCCTCCTCTTTGGAGGAGACACCTCACTCCTCCATCTCTCCCTTAGACAACACATCTCCTTTTGGAGGTTCCGCCAAGATTGCAAACCCCTGGAGTGTCTATGGGAGAAGGAAGTGTGGTGCCTACCATTGACTGAGTGAGTCCTGCCCTGGTTCAATCGAACAAAATGCATCACTCGCATTTACCTAAATTAAACTCCATCTGCCATTCGTCAGCCCACTGGCCCAATTGATCAAGATCCCATTGTAATCCTAGATAACCTTCTTCACTGTCCACTATGCTACCAACCTTGGTGTCATCTGCAAACTTACTAACCAGGACCCATAAATTCTCATCCAAATCATTAATATAAATGACAAATAACAGTGGACCCAGTACCGATCCCTGAGGCACACCGCTGGTCACAGGTCTCCAGTTTGAAAAACAATCCTCTGCAGCCACCTGTCATCACACCAATTTTGTATCCATTTGGCTACCTCAGCCTGGATCCTGTGAGATTTAACCTTATGCAACAACCTACCATGCGGTACCTTGTCAAAGGCCTTCCCAAAGTCAATGTAGACCACATCAACTGCGCTCCCCTCATCTACCTTCTTGGTTACCCCTTCAAAAAACTCAATCAAATTTGTGAGACATGATTTCCTGCTCACAAAGCCATGCTGACTGTCCCTAATCAGTCCTTGCGTCTCTAAATGCCTGTAGATCCTGTCTCTCAAAATACCTTCGAACAACTTACCCACTACGGATGTGAGGCTCACCGGCCTGTTGTTCCCAGGCTTTTCCCTGCAGCCCTTTTTAAACAAAGGCACAATATTTGCCACCCTCCAATCTTCAGGCACCTCACCTGTGACTATCGATGATTCAAATATCTCCGCTAGGGGACCCACAATTTCCTCCCTAGCCTCCAACAGTGTCCTGGGGTACACTTCATCGCGTCCTGGGGATTTATCTACCTTGATGCGCTTTAAGACTTCCAGCACCTCTTTCTCTGTAATATGTACACTCCTCAAGACATCACTATTTATTTCCCAAGTTCCCTAACAAGTGAATACTGATGAGAAATATTCATTTAGAATCTCACCCATCTCTTGCGGATCCGCACATGGATGACCTTGTTAATCCTTAAGAGGCCCTACTCTCTCTCCAGTTACTCTTTTGCCCTTTATGTATTTGTAGAAGCTCTTTGGAGTCTCCTTTGCCTTATCTGCCAAAACAATCACGTGTCCCCTTTTTGCCCTCCTGATTTCTCTTAACACTACTCCTACATCCTCAAGGGATCCACTTGATCCCAGCTGCCTATGCATGTCATGTGCCTCCTTCTTCTACTTGACCAGGGCCTCAATATCCCAAGTCATCCAAGGTTCCCTCCTACTTCTATTAGCCTTGCCCTTCACTCTAAGAGGAATGTGCTTACCCTGAATCCTGGTTAGCACACTTTTGAAAGCCTCCCACTTACCAGACATCCCTTTGCCTTCCACAGACTCCCCCAATTAACTGTTGACAGTTCCTGCCTGATACCATAAAAACTGGCCTTGCCCCAATTTAGAATTTTAACTTTTGGGCCAGACTTATCATTCTCCATAGCTATCTTAAAACTAAAGGAATTATGGTCACTGGTCCCAAAGTGATCACTCACTAACACTTCTGTCACCTGCCCTTCCTTATTTCCCAAGAGGAGGTCAAGTTTTGCCCTCTCTCTAGTCGGACCATCCACATACTGAATGAGATATTTCTCCTGAATACACTCAACAATTTCTCTCCATCCAAGCCTCTAATACTATGTCTGTCCCAGTCAATGTTGGGAAAGTTAAAATCCCCTACTATTACCACCCTATTTTTCTTGGAGCTATCTGTAATCTCCTTACATATTTGCTCCACAATTTCCTGCTGACTATTTGGGGGCCTATAGTACAACCATATCGAAGTGATTTCCCCCTTCTTATTTTTCAGTTCAACCTATATAGACTCAGTGGGTGAACCCTTGGATATATCCCCTCTCAGTACCACCGTGATGTTTTCCTTAATCAAAAGTGCAACTCCCCCTTCTCTCTTACCTCCTGTTATATCTTTCCTATAGCATCTGTACCCTGGAACATTGAGCTGCCAGTCCTGTCCTTCCCTTAGCCATGTTTCAGTAATTGCTATAATATCCCAGTCCCATGCACCCATCCATGCCCTGAGCTCATCTGCCTTGCCCATCAGGCCTCTTGCATTGAAATAAATGAAGTTTAATCTGGACTTCCCTTGCTCTCTGTCTTGCTTTTGCCATTAAATGCATTGCCAAGACTTCTTAATTAATAGAATATTAATTCATTCCAGTTGTGTTTCATTTCTTACCAATATAAAATGTCTGGTGTATGGGACTGGAAGAAAATTGAATTTTATTTTTGTGCTTTGAAGGTACCTTAACATCTCATTTAAACAAAAGCAACAAGAAAATTATATACCACAGTTGAGTAAGTGAGGTGATCTCTGATCAGACATCATTGTAATAAAAGATGTAGAAGTACTGCAGCTCTCTGCAAAGATTGTCAAACATCTTAAAAACACACTAGTGAACCTTCAAATTAGAAATTTTGAGCAGACACAGACCCAACTTAATAGGCCAACGTTTTTCGTGGTATTATGGACATGGTTTAATTTTCTAGTCCTGTGATATTCAGAACAATTATTGACCAACATAAATAATGTATTCATACTTTAGTGGAAGATATAAGGTTGGGAAAAGAGATTACTACTCAAGTTTTTGTAGTCTGTAGGATGTTTACACAAGCATTTGGTGATTGCTCTAAAGATAGGTTGCTATGATTAATGAATACAAAGGGGTCACCTTCACAATGCGTGGTGCTAAGAGTTGTAGATATTGTCAGAAATACATCTAATGCATTTTGACAATGTAATGCAATATCCATGCAGCGAGGAGTGAAACTTTTACATTTGTCTGACACAGGAGGGCTGGGCAGGTGAGATAACAGATTACAATGAGAAATGTGGATTAAAAATAGACTTGGTCTGTTGTGCTAATCGCACTCTGCCCTCTATCCTACCATGATGCCTTTATCCACTGCCGGCATACACTTTACAAATAAAAACAGGTTTTCTAATAACTGGATTTCCTTTTGAAATACTGGTTGTTCCTGATGAACCACTGATGCAGTGAAGCTATCCTATGTTGTTATGTTCTATAATAAACTGAAAAGAAGCAGTCTGACAGCCTAGGGAATGGACATTAACTAACATGTAAGTCTATAATTCATACCAACAGAACCAAAGACAGAGCAATCATCTGAAAGGATTGAGGATCCTTAATTCTTAAACAAACATAAGTAATATTTAAATATATCTTCGAAATATTGCAATTTTTCATGATGAAATAGCCTCCTAATTTTGATAGGAAATGCTGAGAACAATGTAATGCGTGCTGTTTCTTCAATTTGTATGAAACTGACTTCAAAGGAGGTGGTATGACAAAATGCAGTTCATAAATATGCTCAAATTATTTTGAAGCCTGACTTTCTCATAATAGATTTTAAAAACCATAATCAGTGCTTAAGAAATCCTTAAAGCAGTTATGCATGGAGATATATTCAGAAAATATATAGGCCCAGAAATTTGTTCAAGATATGGACAATTTACAAGCGCAAAATGGCATGCAACAATGTGTGTGCACATTCTGGAGCAGAAATATTACCCCCCCTCCCCTCCCCCACATGACTTGCCTGCAGGCTCCTGTCTAGGGAAGTAATGGCCTTTTCAGCCATTTTCACTTTGTGGGTGCATAAGGCAACTCACTGAACTCATTTAAATGAAGTCCAAAATTGAACATGCTTTGCACCTCAAGAGATTATTTCCTTCACCCAGTTTGTGCTGCCATGGATCAATCCCATCCAGTTTTACTCCCATTATATTTGAAAGGAACTTTGTTGTTTCAATTAACAGTGATTACACAAATATCCCAACATTCCTGCTGCTCAAATAAGGTGAGTCAAGTTAAGTTAGTTGGCTGTACCATGCACTTTTAATCAGCCTCTACCTCAGTACAGAACATACAGGAGTATTCATTGTTTCCATGTAAGTACATGGCTACCAAATAAACCTGTTGGACTTTAACCTGGTGTTGTGAGACTTCGTACTGTATTGGATTGGCCAGCAATCGATCATTAATTCATGGTAGAGAGACTTGGGCTATACAAATATTAAATTCTGACAGAAGCAACATAGAGAAGAACAAAGAGCCAACATTCTGAGAATCATTTTTGAGTTCCCTCCTGTCAACAAGAAGAATCTGAACAAAAAGCACAATGTTCTATAAATAAATACAGAACTCTTAACAGAAAAGAAAAAGCAGAACAAAATGAGTTACCTAAAATAAATGTAAAAGTGGTACTTCCTGAATAATGTATTAATGACTACAGCGAACCATGTAGGAGGTTTGTTCTTGCTGGGATAGAGAAAGAAAAGTGAACTCAAACCTTTTTTTTCTTCAATGCTTAATTTATCAACTCATTGTTGACCAAGTGCATTTAATACCTGCAGAATTGATTATTATGGCCAATGTGATACACAAGTCAGTGCACAAAAAGAAATAATTTATTAAATGGCAGAGAATTTTCACCTTTGTGCGGTCACACAAATAATCCAGGATCATTAGAGATGTACTTTCAGGACAAACAATAGCTCAACATGAACAATAAATACTGAAAAAAACACAGCAAATTAATTGGCATTTTGAAAAAAATAGAGAAATTGAATTCTTCCACACCCCTTTCTGAGCACTACAAGTACCCTTAGAGCAGCAAAATGGCATCTGCAGCATGCACACACATTCGTGGCTTCAATTATCCTTGGTGCAGGTGTTAACATGCACAGTGGACATTTCAGGAGATCAATTGGCAATGCAAAATTAACTTGCTGTCAACAATGCCACTTTGGAGCTCAATGCTCAGACAATGCTCTCTCTTAACCTGACACAGTTGAACATGCTTCAGCAGACGACCTTTCACCAGCGCTAATTAAAAGGATCATTAACTAGAAATGCATAGGTGCCAGGCTAGCAGCCCTGCGACAGGGTGTTGAGAGAACCAACACAAAGGAAAAATCTACTTGATCTGGTTCTCACCAATCTGCCTGTTGCAGATGTATCTGCCTATGACAGTACTGGTAGAAGTGACCACCACACAGTCCTGAGGAGATAGGGGGTTTGGACACAGGTGTGCATATCCACTTCTGATTAGCTCTTATTGATATCAGCTCAATGCCACCTTACCCAGTAATTGAGAGGGCAAAGTTTCAGTCAATGTCATGTGACTGCAGAAGTAGGCGCAAGAAAAGCATGCTATTCTTTTTTGTTTTATACTTTGACCAATATCAGCTACTCATTCGTGCTGCTTTGTGTAGAAGCTTAATATCAAGTATGATATGAAAATTAAAGACTAAAAATTAAGATGAAACACCACACAAGTGAATTAAGGCTGCAAAATAAGACACAAAAAAATACAATTTACTCACACCCAATGCAGACAACTTGAAAATATGGGGGAGAATTTTAAAGATGGCGAGGGATCAGCACTCTCCATCCCAAGAGTTCGCACCAAACACAACTCTTGAACTCTCACTGCCATTTAACGCTCACTTGAGCATTCATTGGCAATTCACATGAAATCAATGACATTCACATGACATTGATTCGTGAAGGGCAAGTCGTGCCTCACAAATTTGATTGAATTTTTTGAGGAGGTAACTAAGTGTGTTGATGAAGGTAGGGCTGTTGATGTCATATACATGGATTTTAGTAAGGCGTTTGATAAGGTCCCCCATGGTCGGCTTATGATGAAAGTGAGGAGGTGTGGGATAGAGGGAAAGTTGGCCGATTGGATAGGTGACTGGCTGTCTGATCGAAGACAGAGGGTGGTGGTGGATGGAAAATTTTCGGATTGGAGGCAGGTTGCTTGCGGAGTGCCACAGGGATCAGTGCTTGGTCCTCTGCTCTTTGTGATTTTTATTAATGACTTAGAGGAGGGGGCTGAAGGGTGGATCAGTAAATTTGCTGATGACACCAAGATTGGTGGAGTAGTGGATGAGGTGGAGGGCTGTTGTAGGCTGCAAAGAGACATAGATAGGATGCAAAGCTGGGCTGAAAAATGGCAAATGGAGTTTAACCCTGATAAATGTGAGGTGATTCATTTTGGTAGGACTAATTTAAATGTGGATTACAGGGTCAAAGGTAGGGTTCTGAAGACTGTGGAGGAACAGAGAGATCTTGGGGTCCATATCCACAGATCTCTAAAGGTTGCCACTCAAGTGGATAGAGCTGTGAAGAAGGCCTATAGTGTGTTAGCTTTTATTAACAGGGGGTTGGAGATTAAGAGCCGTGGGGTTATGCTGCAACTGTACAGGACCTTGGTGAGACCACATTTGGAATATTGTGTGCAGTTCTGGTCACCTCACTACAAGAAGGATGTGGAAGTGCTGGAAAGAGTGCAGAGGGGATTTACCAGGATGCTGCCTGGTTTGGAGGGTAGGTCTTATGAGGAAAGGTTGCGGGAGCTCGGGCTGTTCTCTCTGGAGCGGAGGAGGCTGAGGGGAGACTTAATAGAGGTTTATAAAATGATGAAGGGGATAGATAGAGTGAACGTTCAAAGACTATTTCCTCGGGTGGATGGAGCTATTACAAGGGGGCATAACTATAGGGTTCGTGGTGGGAGATATAGGAAGGATATCAGAGGTAGGTTCTTTACGCAGAGAGTGGTTGGGATGTGGAATGGACTGCCTGCAGTGATAGTGGAGTCAGACACTTTAGGAACATTTAAGTGGTTATTGGATAGGCACATGGAGCACACCAGGATGATAGGGAGTGGGATAGCTTGATCTTGGTTTCAGATAAAGCTCGGCACAACATCGTGGGCCGAAGGGCCTGTTCTGTGCTGTACTGTTCTATGTTCTATGGACAGGACTTCCATTGGACCTTGGAAGGAAATGGCATCTGTGAGAGCTTTTGAGGTGGTACTGCAGTGCACTGCTTGCAACTAAGTTCTGGGACCTTTGGAAAGGTACGTTCTGGGGATTCTTGGGGTAGGAGGGGTGTTGGACAAGGTGGCGATTGTGACTTTTGGAATATGCCTGGGGGGAGGCAATCCTCGAGCTCCATTGTCCCAGGGGCAGGCCCCCTCCAATTCTGAGGGGGCCTGCAGATTGAGTGCAACCCCCGCTTCCCAACTGAGATGGGGAAAAATATATAAATGTCACTCTCAGACCCTACCCACACCTGATCCTGTTAGTCTCTCACAGCCCTCCAGCAATCTAGCTTGGAATTGCTGAGGCTCTATTGCAGGGGAGTGGTAGTGGCCACATTGAGGGCTGCTGTCCTCTCTCAGGATGACTCCATTTGTGCTCCCACTAATGCCACTCCATCAGTGGCCTGCTGTTGCCCCTCTGCCAGTCAGTCCAGACTGCTGCCATCTACTCAAGCAGGGTGCAATCCAAGGCTGGAGCCACTGGAGATCATCCTGTTAGACCATCTGCAGCCACATCATTGAACATCAGCAGCATTCCACCAATTAGGCTGCAGCCACCGGTTGCAAAAGGACATGGAAGACAGACACTAAGGGAATGTAGAAGGGTAATTAGTTTGACTTGTTTGCAGTTTGGCATCAATGCATTTATAAATCTAGTTTGGGATGTTTATATTGTGTTAGCCACCATGCAAAAATAAAAGCTAAGCAGACATGTGATGGTGTGTGATAGAGGAAGGTAAGTTTGTGGAATTGCTGTTGAATGAGAAACCGAGCTGGCATTTACTGGTATGGAAGTAGGATGAATTAAACATGAACAGCCTGTCCATTAAATTTGCCTCTTCCCTTTATCCTTCCTCTTTCCTTCCCCAGCTGCTTCTCATATAACTGGCATCATAGTCTGTAATTCACAATGGTAAGAGTTTTAACAACACCAGGTTAAAGTCCAACAGGTTTATTTCGTAGCAAATGCCATTAGCTTTCGGAGCGCTGCTCCTTCGTCAGATGGAGTGGATATCTGCTCTCAAACAGGGCATACAGAGACACAAAATTAAGTTACAGAATACTGATTAGAATGCAAATCTCGACAGCCAACCAGGTTTTAAAGATACAGACAATGCGAGTGGAGGGAGCATTAAGCACAGGTTAAATAGATGTGTATTGTCTCCAGACAGGACAGCCAGTGAGATTCTGCAAGTCCAGGAGGCAAGCTGTGGAGGTTACTGATAGTGTGACATAAACCCAAGATCCCGGTTGAGGCCGTCCTCATGTGTACGGAACTTGCTATCAGTTTCTGCTCAGCGATTCTGCGCTGTCATGTGTCGTGAAGGCCGCCTTGGAGAACTCTTACCCGAAGATCAGAGGCTGAATGCCCGTGACCGCTGAAGTGCTCCCCCACAGGAAGAGAACAGTCTTGCCTGATGATTGTCGAGCGGTGTTCATTCATCCGTTGTCGTAACGTCTGCATGGTTTCCCCAATGTACCATGCCTCGGGACATCCTTTCCTGCAGTGTATCAGGTAGACAACGTTGGCCGAGTTGCAAGAGTAGGTACCGTGTACCTGGTAGATGGTGTTCTCACGTGAGATGATGGCATCCATGTCGATGATCCAGCACGTCTTGCAGAGGTTGCTGTGGCAGGGTTGTGTGGTGTTGTGGTCACTGTTCTCCTGGAGGCTGGGTAGTTTGCTGCGGACAATGGTCTGTTTGAGGTTGTGCGGTTGTGCGGTTGTTTGAAGGCAAGAAGTGAGGGTGTGGGGATGGCCTTGGCGAGATGTTCGTCTTCACCAATGACATGTTGAAGGCTCCGGAGGAGGTGCCGTAGCTTCTCCGCTCTGGGGAAGTACTGGACGATGAAGGGTACTCTGTCCACCGTGTCCCGTGTTTGTCTTCTG
Source organism: Mustelus asterias (assembly GCF_964213995.1). NCBI lineage: Eukaryota > Metazoa > Chordata > Chondrichthyes > Carcharhiniformes > Triakidae > Mustelus > Mustelus asterias. The sequence goes on along the minus strand of NC_135802.1, from coordinate 90,911,825 downwards.
AGGAGGTCGGTGCGGTTTTTCGCTGTAGTGCGTCGGAACTGTCGATCGATGAGTTGAGCGCCATATCCTGTTCTTATGAGGGCATCTTTCAGCGTCTGGAGGTGTCTGTTGCGATCCTCCTCATCCGAGCAGATCCTGTGTATATGGAGGGCTTGTCCGCAGGGGATGGCTTCTTTAACGTGTTTATGGTGTTTCAGAGCAGCGCTCCGAAAGCTAATGGCATTTGCTACCAAATAAACCTGTTGAACTTTAACCTGATGTTGTTAAAACTCTTGCTGTGTTTACCCCAGTCCAACGCCGGCATCTCCACATCATTCGCAATGGTGACATACCTACTGGTTGTTGCTGTCAGGCTCCTGCTGAAAGGTCTACGCAACAGAAGCATTGTATAAGCACCCCAGTGATCTACTCACTCACATTTTATGTGCCAGCTAGTCTCTCATTATATGCAAGATGCCCATGTATTGTGTGGTCACACCCCAGTGTCATGAGCCACATGGTTAATGGATAGCCTTTGTCTCCCAGTAATTACCTTCAGTTTTGTTATGGGGACTTAAATGCAGATGGCACAGTGGACTACCACAGAATGATGGAATTATGGCAGCTGTCTATTGACCAAATGCTGCACTGTGCTGCATCGGGTCATACAATTGCTGGATATTGTGGGAACTGAATCCTTCCTGGTTGGGACACATTACATGCAGCACTAAAAACAATGTAGTCAAAGATACCCTGAATCATTGGGACGCCTACAATGCTGAGGAAGCTGCCTAATCACTTCATTTGCTTCCTCATAGCAAGAGAGAATGAAGTGCATTCAACTCTAAGTACAAAGCTGCAGTGGCCTCCCTGCTGAAACCATGGAAAACAAACTGGGAACGTTGCAAGTATCTCCAGCTGCAGCCTGGAAAGAGCCAGTTGTATAAAAGCTCTTGGCCATGGTAACATTGACTGCTGCTTTTGCTTTACTCTGAGGCTGCAGTTCTGCTAGGTCCAATAAGTCCTCTTTAGTGAACCGGAGATATCTAACATGTTACACACCACTGAGATGCAGGGAGAAATTTCTCCATGGAAACCCTAAACTGATATGGCCTCCTGCTGAAAGCCCTTCTCCACCACCACCACCACCTCTAAACCCCCTCTAAATCCCCTCTAAACCCCCTCTTGTGCAATCACATCCTTCCGATAATGTAGTGACCAGAACTGCACACAGTACTCCAGCTGTGGCCTCACCAAAGTCCTATACAACTCCAACATGACTTCCCTACTTTTGTAATCTATGCCTTGATTGATAAAGGCAAGTGTCCCATATGTCTTTTACACCACCCTACTAATACGCCCTTCTGCCTGCAGAGATCTGTGGACAAACACGCAAGTTACCTTTGTTCCACAGAACTTCCTAGTCCCCTACCATTCATTGCGTACTTTCTTGTCAAATTACTCCTTCCAAAGTGTATAACCTCACACTTTTCATGATTAAATTTCATCTGCCACTTAGCTGCCCTTTTGACCATTCCGTCTTTATCTTCTTGTAGCCCAAGACACTCTGCCTCACTGTTAACCACCCGGCCAATCTTTGTGTCATCAGCAAACTTATTAACGTACTCCCCACATAGTCATCAATAGAACATAGAACATAGAACATTACAGCGCAGAACAGGCCCTTCGGCCCACGATGTTGCACCGACCAGTTAAAAAAAAAAAAAACTGTGACCCTCCAACCTAAACCAATTTCTTTTCGTCCATGAACCTATCTACGGATCTCTTAAACGCCCCCAAACTAGGCGCATTTACTACTGATGCTGGCAGGGCATTCCAATCCCTCACCACCCTCTGGGTAAAGAACCTACCCCTGACATCGGTTCTATAACTACCCCCCCTCAATTTAAAGCCATGCCCCCTCGTGCTGGATTTCTCCATCAGAGGAAAAAGGCTATCACTATCCACCCTATCTAAACCTCTAATCATCTTATATGTTTCAATAAGATCCCCTCTTAGCCGCCGCCTTTCCAGCGAAAACAATCCCAAATCCCTCAGCCTCTCCTCATAGGATCTCCCCTCCATACCAGGCAACATCCTGGTAAACCTCCTCTGCACCCTCTCCAAAGCCTCCACATCCTTCCTGTAATGTGGGGACCAGAACTGCACACAGTACTCCAAGTGCGGCCGCACCAGAGTTGTGTACAGTTGCAACATAACGCTACGACTCCTAAATTCAATCCCCCTACCAATAAACGCCAAGACACCATATGCCTTCTTAACAACCTTATCTACTTGATTCCCAACTTTCAGGGATCTATGCACACATACACCTAGATCCCTCTGCTCCTCCACACTATTCAAAGTCCTCCCGTTAGCCCTATACTCAACACATCTGTTATTCCTACCAAAGTGAATTACCTCACACTTCTCCGCATTAAACTCCATCCGCCACCTCTCGGCCCAACTTTGCAACCTGTCTAAGTCTTCCTGCAAACTACGACACCCTTCCTCACTGTCTACCACACCACCGACTTTGGTGTCATCAGCAAATTTGCTAATCCACCCAACTATACCCTCATCCAGATCATTAATAAATATTACAAACAGCAGTGGCCCCAAAACAGATCCCTGAGGTACACCACTTGTAATCATGTATATAACTGCTGAATTAAAGGGGGACCAACACAGATCCCTGTGGTACACCACTGGACACTTGGCTTCCAGTCACTAAAGCATCCTTCTGTCATCACCTCCGTCTCCTACAACTGAGCCAATTTTGAATCCACTATCAAATTATCCTGTATCCCATGTGAATTTATCTTCTTTACAAGTCTCCCATGTGGAAACTTGTCAAAGGCTTTGCTGAAATCCATATAAGCTACACCACCCTCATTTACACACCGGGTCACCTCAAAAAATTCAATCAAATTTGTGAGGCATGACCTCCCTCTGACAAAGCCATGCTGACTATCCCAAGTGGAGATAGATACTCTCCTTCAGAAGTTCCTCCAATAATTTCCCAGCACTGATGAGAGACTCACTGGTCTGTAGTTTAATAAATAATTCTAATAAATAGTTCTAAACTGATCTGAAAACCACCTTAGCCTTATACATTTTCAACAAGAGGCAGAAGCAATCTAACAGTCGCTTGCTAGTACAGAACTGTATTGCTGAAAAGAAGGACATGTTGCTGAAGCTTTTCAAAGCTAAGCTTTGGCATCACCCCTCTCTTTTTAGCGATATTCAAGAAATCAGTCAGCAAAAGCCTGGAAGTGTTTGATGATCCCTTTAAATAGGACAGTTAAATGGTTCTTTCCACAGGGGGTTGTGAATCTTTGGAATTCTCTACTGCAGAGAGCTGTGGAAGCTTAGTCACTGAGTGTGTTTAAGGTAGAGATTGATAGATTTCTGATTAACAATAACATAATGGGTTCTGGGGATAGTGTGAAAAAGACATTGAAGTGTCCGATCAGCCATGATTGCATTGATTGGTGGAGCAGGCTTGACAGGCTGAATGGCCTACTCCTATTTTTATGATTCTGTGTTCTGCTGCTGAATGCGTGTTGAGCTGTGGGGGGTTAAGAAAAGCATTAATTTTAACATTCAGGTAAAATTAAATGGCAGCACCAGCATCAAATTAGCATTACATGCTAACTGACATTATAACCTTTATAATTTCAGCATTACTTCCTGTGCCTGTATAATGTCCTTACCAAAATGGCACAGCCAACTCCAGAACTGTGTGTGTGCATGCCATTGATGAATTTCAGATCCAAAAGGAGACCCATAGACTATGATAAAATGTTGCAGCCAATAAATCTTCCAAATGGTACTTCCATTATCTGTCACACTTCCTCCTTTGTCATTCTTTATCCACTGAACTTTGGTCATGGCAACTCTGTTATAAAAAGCATGTTCTCTGACTCACCACATTGGGAAATCTGCTGGCATATTTTTAAAACTAAAGCACTGGAAGCTAGTTTCTTTATCAGCCAAGAAACACAGCAGACAGCTAAAATATTTGTTGGGCCAAAGTGGCACTTAAACAATTTAAACATTCGTCTTTATTGTCTGGGATTAATTAAAGCCACACTATTTTTTTAATTAAGGAGATAAGTTAAATACAAATGTCATCAACATACTTTTCCCTAAACGGTGCAGGAACATAGAAACAAAACAAAAATGGAGGATCAGATTTTTAACTATCAGCTGTTTACAATCTAAAATTATTTCCAGATCTTCCTCACATGACTTGTGGTTGTTGTTCACTCATGTCTTTCCTTGGTTCATTCACTCCAACACAATACATGGTGGTCAATTCAGCTTTACAGGCTACATCCTATCATCATTCTTTCTCAATGACTGGAAAGAAGTTTCTTTTTCAAATTAATGTAATAGTAGCTCACTCCTGTTAATCACATATTCCATTTAGATTGTGATCCATCTACTTCTGCTTACCAGAGGACAATTGTATTTTCACTGTAACTGCTTTATGAAAAATATGGCCCTCCAGAAATATGGGAGATGACTAATTGTGAGACAGTTAGTAAGCGTAGCTATTATTGAACTTCTAAGAGTTCATTAATTTCTTTTCATTGATGTCATTGCTAAAACTCCAGCTCTGATCTAGTCAAACGTACTAAATGAGTCCAAAAATGTCAGTGCCGCAGCAGAAGTAATGCTGTATTCATGGGTCTGCCCTTGCCTCGGAGGGGCCGGGGCCTGCCCCTTCCTCCGATAGCCAAGGCCCAGCCTGCTTCGAGTTGCCAGAGCCTGCCTTCAGTGGCCGGTGCTGTCATTGTCACATTTCGCCTCCTTTCTATTACCGAAGCTCACAGCATCCTAATGACCGCAATACAAAAATAAACATCACCACAAAATAACCATTCCAAATCAAATGTATAACTCCAGCATGCCGTATTGCATTAAGAGATCAAATAATTGTACATCCCCTTACTGCCTGTATTTGGCGTGTCCCCATGCTCAAATGCAATGTTACCCCAGTGGCTGCAGAATAGCTGGTTGAGGGCTGTTTTTTTTTCCCTGAAGGAGATGCAGATGTCCTTGTAGGATGACCTTGGACAGTTCTTGTCCCAAAATGCCAAGGAATGTCTAACCTGGACAGCAGTGGTTTGAGTAGGCTGACTGACAGACAACAGCAAGAACACTAGTAGTGTTAATGGGAGGATGTATGCTGTTACTCTGAGAGAGAACTGCAGGTTCTCCATTGTGTCACTGTCAATCACCCAGAGTTGCACCTCAGCAATTGAAGGAATTATTCCCTGACTACTGTGCCACTTTGGAGAGCATGGGCTCCAAGCTCTGCACAAAACCCTATGCCAATTTGGTTCCAGATGTTTCCAACTCCTTGGCATTGACTGCAGGCTTGCTGACAGGTTGTCAATGCACCTAGCATTTTGTGCATATTCATCAGCCAGGCCACCTCATCAAAGTCTTACCCAAGTCTTCTTACAGCAGATCTCTTTTGCGACCTCACCCTCCGGCAAGCTGCCATTTGTGCTGCACTTGTCCATCACCCTGGTTGCAGGCCACTCATGCTTTGTTGTTTTACCAAGTGAGGATTCTGCCTTTCAGCCAACCTCTAAAACATGCACAATGTCACAATCGGAGCTGCTGGCAATAATATCACCTTGTTAAAATTCAAACCATCTTATCACTGGCCAACAAGTCTAGTAGAATCAATAGGCAAAGCATTTAAGAGTCTGTGACATTTTGGATCGCTGTTCTCTGGTTAAAGCCCCAATTCAATACAGAATTCCTTTCTCTTCTGAAGATTTGTAAATTTGTGACACTGTGCTGAACATTCTTACACATTCACAATGACTGACATTTTTCAAGATCAAATACAAAGTGCAAGCCCTCTTGTAAAGGGAAAGAGAAAAATCATGATCACTACATACAAATAATTAGCAATACCTGAAATGTGTAATCATCCCTGTGCATTATGGTTACTTGCTGCATGTGTCCATTTCTGTACTAAAGTTTAACACTTAAAAGGCCGTACAAATACAAGAATGACTGTTGTAACAGCAACACTCCCACTGAAAATATATTGACAAAAATTTCAATATATTCGATTTTAAATGTGTTTTTATGCGTTTGCACATAGAGACTTCTGGGCACATTCCTTTTTAAAATATTCTTGAACAAAGGTTCTGAACTTTATGAGAGCAGTTCCAAATATAAACTGTGCTGGTGAATTAAATAAGTAATTTCCAGCCATCATTAAAATAAAACCAAATATACATGTAAACATAAAAGAAACAAATTCCCTCGACATCCCAGTGGTGCATCAACAAATTATAATTAAGTCAGAATACACTCAGCAGTCGTTCATTAACACAGCATTCATATAAACTTCATTTTACTAGCTACAATTTCTCAGCTGACCTAATCTGTAAAACTGAACTACATTTTGCTGTGCAATGATTATTTATCATGCACACTGATTAACAAACCTACCGTATAAAGCTGAATCTTCCTCTTTACTTCAAATTGGGAAGATTGCACCACTGACAGTACATCACTATTGTCAAGTATCTTGGCCTACCCAGATTCTCAAAAGTTACAGCTAGATCCCTGACCTGATCAAAGCAGTTATAATTGCGGGCAAAGGGAAACTCCAATATGTAAACTGTCAGGTAAATAACTTAAAACATAACAGTGTATTTGAAACCCAATTCAACACAGCACAGCAAAGCAAGAGAAATTGAAAGTTTATAATATTCACCTGGACGCATTGGAGAAGTCATGGCTCAGTGATGATTGAGTACTTCCGAACTGCAGCTTCTCATGCACTAGAACACAGAGTGTATGATGCAGCATCCACAAAGCCAGAAGCTTGGAGACTCGCCCTTTCAGTAATGGCTGCATTCAGCACAAAGTCACAGAAACAAAGAGGACCCTAAAAGGAAAAGGGAAAGGAAATCTCATATGAACACTATTACTTTCCAGAAGATTCTAAAATAAGAATTTCCTTCAATGCTGCCAACTGCCCAACCATACACCAGTTGAGTTCAAAGGCAATACTTTAAACAGAGTGTAAATTCACTCCTTTTGGTTTACATTTTACTGCAATTCTCCATTGCCTGTTTGTATGTGCAGAGCTATCAAGCTACAATAATGTACAAATGCAAAATTTCAATTTCTCACAAAGTGCGTCAATGAGAGTTGTGGGAAGTATGGTTTTGTACTCATTAAAGCTGGAAATATAGCACAATATTTAGGTTCATTCGCAATCTCAATCTCAGTCATTACAAGAGTTTAGACGAGTCCGAGTAAAATTACCCACTTCCTCTTCGGAAATCACATTTGAGTAGATTAGTTAGCCTTTTCTTGCTTTTTTTAAAAATTAATTTATCAGTTAACAGTAAACAAATAACAGTTTGGATGAACCATTCATAACAGCTGGGGTGAAGTTAGGTCAAGAAATCATGAGGCACTTTATTATCCTTTAGAAGTATTATACTCATGTTGCAAAAAAAAAACTGCATTTATCAGGGTTTACCAACAAGAACACATTTAAATTCTAAGGCAATTAGCTATAGATCAGGTTTTGGCCACGTAGAATCCTATTCGTACTGTGAATCCTGACTTGCAGAAACTTTAAATCATAATTTTAGGTGATAAATCTACACATATCTGCACACATGCATGGACGGACCTGTCTCCCAATAGTTAGGGACAAATGAAGATTGCCTCAAGAGGTAGGCAGAACTTCAATTCTGTGCTGCCTCCTCATCTTCACCACTGTAGCATGGGACCAACCATTTCTCACACTGTTGGCTGCATGGTGGGGGCAGGGATTAAACAATATACAATGCCAGGCACATTATCCAGCTCGCCTCCAGGTCTAAAAGACAGCCATATCCATTTAAAACAAAAGTACAGCTCTGAGAAAAAGGTGGGCAAAGATTGAGACATGCACACCACACAGTGGAAAGGGCATCCAGATTTTCTGATTCTGCCTTGGAAGCACTCATTAACTAGGTGGGGTCTAGAAGGAAGATCAAATTTTTCCAGGGTTCATGTCGCTTCTGAAGGGAGAAAACAGTGAGGGAGGCAGATACTTCAATTTTGTCCCTGAGGTGATGGCAGCAGCACAGTAAGATGTTTAATAACCTCATATGGGTGCCCAGGGTCAGCAAACACATCTGCAAGTGACACCTCCTGCCCACCACACCACTAACCTGTATGACACTCAATGCACCACACGCCACTCACTAGCATTCAAGACTCATGCCTAACATTCACCCTCAAACACCTTCCAATGCTGCCAACCTCACACTTGACTTTGACTGCCTTTACATACCTCCAGCTATTCATCCATGGTCGGCAGACCACCCAAACACAGTTCATCACAAGCACTGACATTCTGCCCACTCGCTTATAGAGTAGTCTGCAATATCATGGAGACCCAGTGAAGCAGAAGGAGGTTGACATGACTGCATCCCATCTGCCCTGTTGAGAAAACCTTTGAATCATTGGTGTGGTAACAGACCCCGTTATTAGCCTCCAGCAAGACCATATAGAATGATGGTTAGTGATTACCTTATGCCCCTTCGCAACACTTTCCTCACCCTGCGTTGTGCCATTAAATACGAGCTGCAGCTAGTGTGACCATGGACCTTGGACTTTCCTTCCCACCCTTCTCTCATACCCCAACCTGGCTGTACGCTTTCATCTTTGCTTTGAGATTTCAACCAAATTTATCAGAAGTGTCATATTGCATTATAAAGTAAATTAATTACCCTTCTACATTCCCTTAGCGCCTGTATTCTGAGAGTTCCTGTGCTCCAATGTAATGTTACTCCAATGGTTTCAGCATGGCTGGTGGAAGGTTGCTTTTTCACTGAGGGAGATTGCAAATGTCCTTGTGGGATGACCTTGAACAGCTCACCCCAAAATGCCAAGGAATGTCTAACCTGGACAGCAATAGTTTGAGCAGGCTGACTGACAGACAACAGCAAGAACACTAGTAGTGTCAATGGTGGGAGGATGTATGCTGTTATCCCAAGAAAGAACCGCAGGTTCATGCTCCATGGCCTCACTGCCACTCACCCAGGCTTGCAGCTCGCAATTGAAGGAAATATTCCCTGACTGCTATGCCACTTGAAGAAAATGGGTTCCAAGTTCTGCACAAAGCCTTATGCCAATTTGGTGCTGGATGCCTCCATGCTCGTTGGTTTTGATTGCAGGCTTGTTGACGGTTGCCAATGTACCAAGCATTTCATACTTTCTCTAAGGTCACCCCATTAAAGTCTCATCCAAGTCCTCTTCAGCAGGTCTTGCTTGCGACCTTGCTCTCTGGCAAGCTGGCATTTGTGCTACACTTGTGCACTACCCTGGTAGCAGGTTACTCATGCCTTGTTGTTTCACCACTTGAAGATCCTGCCTTTCAGCTATCCTCTAAAGCACAATGTTACTATCAGATCTGGTGGCTACTAGTGGGGGAGTGAGTGACTGTGTTCCTTCTTCATCACTCTTTTCCTGCTCTTCCACTTCTTGCTATTCTACCACGAGATGATGAGAGTGCAGTTATTGGGGATTTGAAATGGGAAAGGCTCAAGAGAAGGGTTCTGGTGATGGGAGGGTGGTGGGAAAGTAAAAGCTGCTACCTCACACCATCTGCAGCTTGTAAACCCGGAGCTTCATGTGATGAGGACGAAGTGGGATGTGAGCAACAGCGTGTTGGTTGTGACAAGGCTCATGTTCTAGATGGTTTTTCAGGAGGAAAAGAACTCAAGAGTTGGCTTTCCCTACTACTTTCTTGATTATCAGATCCTTCTAGTGATTCACGACCTTCTCAAATCAGTCATTGTAATTTCTGAGGAGGATCAGGAAAACATATAGTGGGATTTTCTGGCCAGTCCTACTAAAAAGGAACCCCCTCCTGCTATGGTGGGTTCCCCAGCGATACAGCCAGTGAGCAACGCAAAACGCCATTGCGGGACTGGAAGTTCCCAACCACCACCATAGAAAAATGGAAAATAGGAGCTGAACAGTCATTTGGCCTTGAGCCTGCTCCGCTATTCAACATGACCATGATTAATTATCTATCTCCATGTCATTTTTGCACTCTCTCCCCATAGCCCTTGATGCCTTTGGTGTCTAGAACTCTATCTGCTCCTTTCTTAATCACATTCAGTGCCTTGGCCTCCAAAGCCTTATATGGTAGAGAATTACATATTTTCACCACCCTCTGGGTGAAGAGATTTCTCATCTCTGTCCTAAATGGCCTATCCCATATCAGGAGACCGTGAACCCTTGTTCTGGACTCCCCCAGCCAGAGGAAAGAACATTCCTGCATCCATTTTGACCAGCCGAGTCAGAACTTTATGATTCAATGAGATTGCCCTCATTCTTCTAAATTCCAGTGAATTCAGGTCTAGTCGACCCAATATTTCTTCATATAACAATCCTGCCCATCCCAGGAATCAATCTAGCGCTATCCTTTCTTGGATAAGGAGACCAAAATTACACACAATACTCCAGGCGTGGTCTCACCAAGTCCCTGTACAGTTGCAGTAAGACAAGCTTGCTCCTGTACTCAAATCCTCTTACAATTAAAGCCAAAATATCATTTACCTTCCTAACTGCTTGCTGCACCTGCATGCTTGTTTTGCAATTACTGGTATACAAGGGCACCAGGTCCATTTGTGCATCAACATTTCCCAATCTATTACCATTTGAAGAATCCTTTGCCATTCTGCTTTCCCTACCGAAGTGGATAACATCACATTTATCCACATTATATTGCATTTGCCATGTATTTACCCACCCACTCAAAATGAATGGAGAAATAGGATGGATTATATACCATGTAAGAACAGGTGGAGTGGACAGAACAAAGTAAAATGTCAATGATAGGTAGAAGTCAGGAGAGATTGCAACAAAGATGTGTTGGGTACAAGACAGAGGAAATGTTAGTGGCAGTGTGAAGGACTGTAAAAGGTATTGATAATAACAAAGACAGCAGAAGGTGTTAATAGGGGAACAAAGGTTAGTGCTCAGTGAAAGCAGAATTTGCCTTGCTGCTTCAGTTGCCTTCTGCTGCATGCTGTGTCTCACTCAGGGCAGCAATGTCAATATTGATGCAGTGCTCAGGACTGCCATTGTTGGCTTTTCCCATGAGTCCTGTTGTTCCAGTTCCCAAAGTTAATTTTGACAAGTGGAAGCCAAAGATCAGCCATGATTCTATTTAATGGCAGAACACGCCCAAGGGACTCTATGGTCTGCAGGATTTATGTACCCTCCATAAAACTGTGGCCATCCAAAACTCTGCTTCTCATGCCTTAACAAGCACCAAATCCCTTTCACCTATCAGCCCTGTGCTCACTTGACTTACATTAGCTCCCGCCAAGCGATGCCTTCATCCAGCACTCCACTTCACACAACGCCCACCTCCCATCCACGCCCTCACCCACCAATCAGAACCCACCCTCTGCTCTACCACCTAATGCTCAGCTCTTCTATAATAAAATAAAAATCAATGCACTCTCTGTTGAATGCATTTGGAAATACTTGTGTCCATTTATAATCCATTGAGTAAATAAATAACAATTAAAAAAAATCAATGCATTCAGAGATCTAATGCACTTGACCATTTATTTCATTTGAAGTACATTTTCAATTCACATCAAGACTTTTCCATGTTTACTTGCATTAAATTAAAGGTGATGCAAATTCATAAAATAATTTAAAGGATTTGAAAGGTTAAAAATCGTTTTTTTTTTAAAATGCGCAAGGACTTTAAAAACCACAGCATAACACCACAGGACTGCTGGACTTCATGGGACGTAACTTGTGAAGCTGACATTGAAGGGGGTGTAGTCTCGGCTTGGCTGCACCTCACCACTAGCTCTCGTGGCTGCATCTTGCAACCATGGCAGGAAGCCCGTAAAGGCCCAGTGATAAAAGGTAAACAGGCAGTTTCAATTGCAGTCAGCAGCGAGTGCCATGGCCTCACTGCTGACCAGAAGACCCGAACCAATGGTCAATGGAATCACTTTTTTAAAAAAATAAAGGTAACTTTTGTAGAACAGAGAAAATGGCACTGCTCACACGTGGCCATCTCTGGGCAAATACAATGCAATGAATAATGTGCAAATTATATAAACTAATGATCAGCAATGTTCTTCCCTTTGTTGGTGTTGGGATTTAAAGCCAAAGGAGTAACAAGTGTCTTTCTTTCTATTTTTAAAGCTTAATTGCATCCCTAACTTTGAAGTTAACACACTGCCGACATTATTTTCTTCACCAGGCTCCACTGTTGACCTGTACTTCAAAGAATTGTCTTGAAAATCTACCTCTTAGCCTTCAAATCCCATTGTACTCTTGTCCCATCACTGCTTCAGCTGATTAATCTGCATGTCTGCACTCTGCATTCACCATGCCTGAAGAATAGAAACCACAAACTTTCAAAAAAGGTGCCAAGAAAGCCCAGAAACTTTTAAGTCATCAACAAAGAAGAGGACGTAGCCCAGGAAGGGCAGTTACTCCATTGACAAAGTGATGAAGCAAGGGCTTCGGACATCGGCTCTCCTCCAAGGACATGAGCATCATGAACTTGTTCATCGACATCTTTAAGCACATCATGGGTGAGGCTTCCCGCCTGGCCCATTACAACAAGTGTTGCACCATCAATTCTTGGGAGACCCAGACTGCTGTGCGTCTGCTGCTGCCCAGGGAAGTGGCCAAGCATGCTGAACCGGAGGGGTGACCAAGTACACCAGCTCCAAGTAAAACTGTATAATACATTGAAAACTGTAAAATGTACCCTCCCTTTTACTAACAGTAAGTTAGCAGTTATTCCCATTTCCACAACAGCACCATTAGTGATTTCACTTTTAGTCACTGTGCTCAACCCACTAGAAAATCTCCACAATGTCACTTCCTGCCTCACTCCCAAATATCTCCTCTTCAACCATTCTTTTATCCCTTTCAATAATCACACCCTCCCTTTCTCCAAGCTGTTTGCTGTCCTCTTTTTTTCCCCAACACTCACTGTAACACCCTCTGAGATGGTGCATGTGTGGTTGGGGTGTGATAGAAATGTTTTGGTCTTAACTAAGAGGAAGAACAGAGATGTTATCCTCTTCGTGTTAGTTTTCACATTTACACTGAGGCCACCCAGCTTTATCTCACTACCTCTCTGTTCTCCGCCACTTGCTAAATGGACAGATTGCTTGCCCAATCTCGATTACTGGATGAGTAGAAATTTCCTCCAACTTAACATTGAGAAGACCAAAACCATTGTCTTCAGTTCCATCTCCAAATCCTATTCCTAAGATATTGTCTCCATCCCTCTCCCTGGCAACATTCTGGGAATAAACCAGACTGTTCATAATCCTGGGATCATATTTGCCCCCAAGATGAGCCCTCAGCCACATTCATACCTGCACTAAGACTACCTATTCCTGTCTGTGTGTCACTGTCTGTGTGGAGTTTGCACATTCTCCTCATGCCTGCGTGGGTTTCCTCCAGGTGCTCCAGTTTCCTCCCACAGTCCAAAGATGTGCGGGTTAGGTTGATTGACCATGCTAAAATTGGCCCTTAGTATCCTGAGATGCATAGGTTATAGGGATTAGTGGGTAAAATATGTAGGGATATGGGAGTAGGGTCTGGGTGGGATTGTGGTCGGTGCAGACTCGATGGGCCGAATGGCCTCTTTCTGTACTGTAGGGTTTCTATGATTCTATGATTCTATTCCCACTTCCATAACATCAACTGACTTTGCCCTATCTCTGCTTATCTGCTGCTGAATCCCTCATCCATGCCTTTGTTACCTCTAGAGTTGACTATTCCAACCTTATTTCTGATTACACTCCCATTTTTCAACCTGCGTAAACTTAGACTGATTGTAAACAGAGTATAAAAATGAATGGAGATCTGCATGTGGATATGAATTCCACTCACAGATTGCTGACTTTCTGGTGAGGTTTGTGGCAGATGACAGAAACAGACATGAACTACATAATAAAATGTGATTGATGTCAATTGGACCCCAATATGATTTGGACAGCTTTTCTATACGACTGTTGTTCCTCAGCATATCCATAAAACGTGGAAAAGCAACAGATCCCAGACTTCCTTTTAAGTACAAAGCATCTAAAAGGGATGAACTGGCACTAGCTGTTTTTCTTTGTCCCAGCTTTGACACTGGGATTAACTGGGATTTGTGAAACTTTGCAGCTAAAGGAGGGATATTGAGTGGAGCAGCCAAGGAGAATACCTCCTCAGACAGCAGGGAACCTCCCAGCAATCAGATATCATCCACTGACCAATTAGCAATCCATGGGCCTCATGATGTCCTCATTGGCCTGAGAGTTCCCTCCTCATGGCCGGCCTCCGGTTATCTTCTATACCCAATCTTTTTGGTTCTCCAATAATCTTCTCCCCCAGCAAACCCTGACAGCAGTGGCCCCGCCCTCACAAACGACATACCCTAACCCTGATTTTTCCAGATCCCTCAATGTTCCCCACTAACCTATCCATGACCCCCTCATCAATTAACCCAATCTCACTATGCTCCCCCATTGATGATCCGTGACCCCCAAGCCACAGTCGATGACATCCCAGATCTTTACGGTCCCCACAACAACCTCTCCCCTGAAATCTAATCTCTCCCTCCTTCCTCTTCACTGTATAATCTGGCTGACTGATCAGGAAACCAAGTCTAAAAATGGCAATCAGGTTGTGCCATCAACTTCCACAGGGCCCGAGGAAAGCTGTTCTTCCTCTTTTTGAGAAATCCCTTCTCTCCCCACCCCCTCTTCATAAATATTAGTTAGTGCAATTATACTCCACATAACTGGATTTTTCAAATATGCTTTACTGGGGAAATTTTAGATTACAGCAAAAAAATTGCAGATAAATCTTTTGCCAAACTAGAAATATCCTATGGTCTCCATGTACCACAAGGATGAAAGATTATGCTGGCTAAAAATGATTGGGGTACATTTGTGTCTATTACTGTCTCTTATTGTCTCATTGTCTTATTGTCTTATTACTATCTCGTGGCGTCTCTTAAGGACACCACGCACCCCGGGCATTCTCTCTTCCACCTTCTCCCGTTGGGAAAAAGATACAAAAGTCTGAGGTCACGTCCCAACCGACTCAAGAACAGCTTCTTCCCTGCTGCTGTCAGACTTTTGAATGGACCTACCCTGTATTAAATTGTCTTTCTCTTCACCCTAGCTGTAACGTAACACTACATTCTGCACTCTCTCCTTTCCTTCTGTATGAACGGTATGCTTTGCCTGTAGAGCATGCAAGAAACAATACTTTTCACTGTATGTTAATACATGTGACAATAATAAATCAAATCAAATTAAGCATTGTCTGGACAGAGAACAAAAAAGGAAAATCTAATGAGGACGATTGCAAGGGAGTAACAGAACTACATTCCTCCCATTCTTAAGATTTGCCTTCCAATAATAATTCAGCTACATGCGATCCCCTTCAAAGTCTTTCTTTCTGTATGTGATCCAGGGAATGCTAAAAGCCCTGGCTATAAAGATGAAAATCTTTCCCACAAATTTACTGTTAACTCATCAACCTTCTGTGGTGTTTGCATATATGGAGAACATATGGTTTAGTCTCTAACCCAGCCCCTACTGTACATGTTGTTGTTTCTCTTCCTTGCTCTCCGTATGTTTTCTACTCCTATGCTTCTGTCCCCTTACTTCTTTGTTCTGCTTCCCTCTGTTATCTTATTTCCTTTCAGATCAATAGTGGTGAGCGTGATGGCACTTACAATAGAAAGATTTATGTTTTTTGCCGCTTTTCTGCAGTTTTATTGTGGTTCATCTTCTGAATTAGTCGGAGAACTTCCAATGAAACTGACTGCACAAAAATTTTGGCAATGAAAAAACAAATGGCCATGAAAATAAAATTTGGAAAATACTTCCAGCCACCAGTGGGAAACAAATGTCACATTTTGTGTGACATTTCTAACATTAAAAACAACTATCACAACACCAATTACAGGAGGAACAAAGACTCCAGGTGCTCAGAAGGTGTCTTCATTCAAATCCCCATGCTGAATTTAATATATAACAGATTGTTTTGTAACCTGACTTATAGACCTCCTTTCTTTGTTGTTGATTTCAAAGCCTCATAAACCAGGGGCATAATGAAGCAAGCATGCTAGTCAGCATGCTAGATTCTCTGACCTCTGGGTCTGCTGAGTGGCACACTAGGATGGTGGAGTTGATTTACAAAAGTGTTGTAGCGCTCCTTACATTTAAGAGCTTAATGAACAAACATTAAAGTTATGAAAACTAATTTGCAATGCCATAGTAGCATATTCTCAATTCAATTGCTTTCAGGGACACTTAAATTCAGATTTTTAAAAACCCTCATTAGTTTTTTATGAAATTTGACTGATCCAGGAAGGAATCCTCCTTCAATTATAGCAATCTAAAAACCAGGCAATGAAATTAACAGAAATCATGATCAAAAGATTACACTGATCATAGCCTTCCTTTCGCAGGATAAAAGATAATTATCTTCTGCTGATTAAAGTTTAATTATTGCTGTTTAAAGTTTAGAATGTGATCAAATGTTCACAATTTAAAGGAGATATGTCATCTTTAAAAGTCATCCTGCAGTTGACCTTTGAATTTGGCAGTGAGTCAGCACATTTTCCTTTCACTTCACAGATTTGGATTCAAATGCAGCCCAGTGGAATGAGGTTAAAATTCCCTCCACCCCGCTGCTCTTAAGGTTACCATTTGTTATGAATCTCAATGGACATTGAAATATTGTTCTATTCCCCAGCAATCACTTTGTTTGATTGCAATTTGATTTCAAATATATACATTGGTTATAATGTTATAGTCATTAATAATTTAAAGGTGATAAAAATAGTTATGTATAGAATTAAAAAGCAAATCCTTGAAGACTCCAGTATTTCATTTGGTGAGCATACTCATATCCTTCAAGGAAGTAGTTCACAAATAGCTCCAAATTTCAGACCAATTAGATTTTCAAGTAGTTGTAAAACTAGTATATCATGATCAGTGCTCACAATGGATTTTGGTGATCATTTCATTTAATATCATCGATAGTCATAAAAACCTATCAGGTACACTAATGTTCTATCGGGAAAGAAATCTGCCATCCTTACCAGCCTGGCCTACATGTGACACCAGATCCACACAACGTGGTCAACTCTGCCCGCTTAAATGGTCTCGCAAACTGTGATGAATTGAGCTCTAATTGATGGTTAAATCAGGGAGCCTTGTGCTCCCTATTTAAAGCAGGTGTGTCAGACTCCCAGCCTGCACTCAGCAAGGGCTGGCTGTGTACAGATGTATAGTGTAAATAAAGTAACTTGGAGATGGAAAAAAAGAGACCTGAATTCCAGACATGAGGAGAGAGTGACTATCTTTGGCATCAAGGCAACATTTGACCAAGTGTTACATCAAGGACCACCAGTAAAATTCGAGTCAATGGAAAAAAGAGTCAAAACCGTCCCTGGCTAGAGTCATAGCTAACACAATGGGCGTTGGTTATGATGATTGGAGGCCAATCACTTCAGTTCAAGACTGCAAGCATTCCTTAGGATAATGTCCTAGTCTCGGGAGATGGAGAAACTCAATGATGATTGCACATTGTTGAGAGCCATCTGCAACTTCACAAGTGCTCTCATGCAGCAGGACGTGGATAATGTTCAGGCTTGGCCTGATAAGTGACGAGTAGCCTCCATGTCAAACAAATGCTATCTCCAACAAGAGAAAATCTAACCATCTTCTCTTGACATTGTCATGTTACTTTAATGATGATGAACCCCCACCATCATCATCCTGGTGTTAGCATTGAACAGAAACATAGCCACATAAAATACTGAGGCTACAAAAGCACATCAGAGACTTGGAATTCTGTGGCAAATAACCTACCTCCCAAGTCTCAATTCCACTGTTTACAAGGCACGATACAGATAGGTGATGGAATACTCTCCATTTGCCTGGATGAGTGCAGCTTCAACAACTCTCAGGAACTCGACAAAATCCAGGACAAAGCAGTTAGAATGATTTGTGCACAAACCACTACCTTAAACATTCACTCCTTCCACCACCATTGTACAGTGGCAATATTGTGTACAATCTACAGCAACTCACCAAGACTACTTTGACAGTCACTTCCAAACCTATGACTTTGACCACCTAAGGGAACACGAGCAGCACAGGCATGGGAACACCACAACTTTCAAGTTCCCCTCAAAGCCAAACACCATTCTGACTTAATTGTATCACCCAGTACCGTTGCTGGACTGTTCACGGTTCAAAATCCTGGAATTTCCTCCCTAACAGCACTGTGGATGTATCCAAACCACACAGACTGCAACAACTCAAGAAATCAGCTCACCACCATCTTTCCAAGGGCAATTAGGAATGACCAATACTTTTGGCACTGCCAATCACACCTCATGACCGAGCAAAAGAAAATTGCCCAGATACTTCGAAAATGAGATCAAAGGTCGAATCTATCAAACCTACTCACAACTTGACAAGGTAACCCATGGTCATCCATTGTTGCAATTCAATCATACTTTAATGATTTATGCTCAAGCTACTTATTTTTAACATGTTTATCAGCTTTATACAGGCCTTTTATTCTTTCCTGTACACTAAAATTAGAATATTTTGCCCAGCTTTGTGTATCCTACCTTAGAAAAGGATGTGAAAATTATGCAATGGAACCAAAAAGATTTACTGAGATGAAAGACTTGAATTTTGAGGGGCCACTAATAGATGGAGCTTATTACTTTACAACAGTGAAGCTGCAAATGTGAGATGTTAAACAATTATAAGGGCTTTTAAAAATATAAATGAGAAATAGCTAGTTTATTTCGTCAGCGCGTTGGTAACTAGGTGGGCTAAATTTAAAATGTTCACCAAACAAACGAAGGGCAGACTCGAGAAGTTGTTTTACACAATTCTGTCGTACTTCAAAGTGCCACATTCAAGTGTTTGCGAAACTTAGCAAGAAAGCAAAAGGAAAAATGTGCCAGGATATCAATAACCTTTTTGTAACATTACAATTTATACTTAACAAAAGAGGAAGCCAGGATTGTGAACCCTGATGGCAACCCTGATTAATTAATAGTGATTAGCTTTCCAGACTTTTCAGAGATACTTCTTCACATTGGTAGCAGAATAATGCATTCCTTAATGAACCTATACCTATTCTGATTATCCCTTTTTTATTGATGTTCCTGTAGAATTACAGAACTCCCCCAGTATTGTACTGAAGTGTCAGGCCTATTTCAGGCCTAGATTAGATGGTCTTAAATGAAATGATCTTAAACACACAACGTTACAATTCAGAGGTCAGAGTGCTACACTAAACCAAGTCTAGCACTTCTATTTATATCCTTAGATATACTTATAAGGCATAGTATTGTAAGCTTTTTAGATTGCTGTGCATTTATGTGATATGATTTTAGAATTCAGATCATTTTCAGAGGATATGGCATCCAACAATTACACCAAATATGCTGCGAGCAATGCTATCCTCCTCCAGACTGGAGGGCTGTTATTCAAGTATATGCCAAACATCTATCAGTTTGTTAACATTCAATTTAAATACTTAAGATAAAATGGCATCTTTTCAGAGCCAATCCATGCATTGAATACAACCTTACTGCTTCTCCAGTCAATAAACCACAAGACAGGAATTTTGATTTATTATTGTCACATGTATTAGCATACAGTGAAAAGTATTGTTTCTTGCACGCTATACAGACAAAGCATACCGTTCATAGAGAAGGAAATGAGAGAATGCAGAACGCAGTGTTACAGTCACAGCTAGGGTGTGGAGAAAGATCAACTTAATGCAAGGTAAGTCCATTCAAAAGTCTGACGGCAGCAGGGAAGCAGCTGTTCTTGAGTTAGTTGGTACATGACCTCAGACTTTTGTATCTTTTTCCTGACAGAAGCTGATGGAAGAGAGAATGTCCGGGGTGCGTGGGGTCCTTAATTATGCTGGCTGCTTTGCCAAGGCAACGGGAAGCATAGACAGAGTCAATAGATGGGAGGCTGGTTTGCATGATAGATTGGGCTACATTCACGACCTTTTGTAGTTTCTTCCAGTCTTGAGCAGAGCAGGAGCCATACCAAGTTCTGATACAACCAGAAAGAATTCTTTCTATGGTGCATCTGTAAAAGTTGGTGAGAGTCGTAGCTGACATGCCAAATTTTCTGAGTCTTCTGAGAAAGTAGAGGTTTTCTTAACTATGGTGTTGGCATGGGGGGGACCAGGACAGGTTGTTGGTGATCTGGACACCTAAAAACCTGAAACTCTCGACCCTTTCTACTTCGTCCCCATTGATGTAGACAGGGGCATGTTCTCCTCTACACTTCCTGAAGTTGATGACAATCTCTTTCATTTTGTTGACATTGAGGGAAAGATTATTGTCGCTGCACCATTTCCTCTATCTCATTCCTGTACTCTGTCTCGTCATTGTTTGAGATCTAAATCCCAATGTCTAAATGAATAGGTCATTCTCTCAAACTTGTTCCACCATTCAGTGTGATCAAGGCTGATCTATGACTTAACCTCTCCAACTTGGTCCCATATTTCTTAATACCTTCTCACCCTTAAAATTCGCAATGAAAATGACACCAACTTCCACTTGCAATGAAGAGTTCCAAAGATCTACTCCCCTTTGCTCAATAGGCGTTTTGTAACTTCATGCCTGAAAGGTTTGGCTCTAAATTTAGGTAATGCCCAGAATCCTACACTTCAGAACCAGTGGAAAAAGTTTATCTGCCTCTTGTATGTTTGCATTATTATCCTAAAAGTGCCCAAGTGACACTATGCAATACAATTTCACTCGCCTATCTTTCACAGGCACAGCAGTATGGTTATCCAAATGTTTCAACTAATGGAGTTTACATGCTGGAATTTGTTTTCCCTTACCTTGAGATCAAATATGACACTGAGGTGTGGACAAAATGATTCAGCCTCGAGACAAATCCCAGGGAGAGAGGTGGATTTGCGGCATGGACCAAAGTTTTGGGTTTTCCCAATGTTTAATTGGAGGCAATTCCTGCTCACCCATGGGCACCTGATAATTTACAAGCAGTGGAGGGATTAATAAAGGGGGCAATGAAGTAAAGGTGAGTGTCAGCAACTTACTTATGGAAACTGACAGTTTATATTTGATTAATATTTCTGCTGGGCAGCATGCAGATGAGAAATAGGAGGTGGCCAAGAATAGTCCCTTGCAAGACAACAGAGCTATCTGTCGGGGAACGGGAAGAGAAGCCACTGACGGCAATTCTCTAGCTATGATTAGATGAATAAGCACAGGACCAAGCAAGTGCACTTCATCCAGATGAACAATAGTAGAAAACTGTAGAAGGAGGATTGGCTGATCAAATATGTCAAAGGTTGTAGACAGGTTGAGAAGGCCGAGGAGGGATAGTTTGCCTTTGCCACAATCACATAGGAAGTCATTTTTGACTTCGATAAGAGCTGTTTTGGAACTGTGGAAGGTTCAGTACCATTCAATACTGCTCAGATACTGAGACCATCGATGTCCATATGCAACAAGACCTGGGCAACCTTTAGGCTTGGGCTGAGAAATGGCATGCAACAACTGTATCACACAAGTGCAAGGCAATCATCATCTTCAACAAATGATAAACTAACTATTGCCCCTTTACATTTGACAGCAACACTGTTAACGTATTCAACACCAACATCCTGGGAGGTTACCATCCACCAGAAATTGAACTATATCAATTAGATACATACCACAGCTACAAGAGCAGGTCAGAGGCTGGAAATTCTGTGGTGAGTACCTCACCTCCTGACTCCCCAAACCCTATCCACAAGTCAGGAGTGTGCTGGAACACTGTTTCAAGTATCTAATTTATGGTTCATATGCTTAAGGCGTAAAACTTGTGTGTTTGAGAGTTGAGATGTTTAAATGTAAGATGAATAAAAATGTTTGGCTTGGGAGGCTGGTAAAGAAACTTTGCAAATCAGAGTGGGCTATGTTTGATTAATAAGGTCAGAGTTGAAAGTGCAAATACCCTAAACAATGGGTGACCACTCTCTGTTTCTCCCTGTAAATATGATGTCTATGGCTATCTTAATAGGGATGTAAATTATTCATATGGTTTCCCAGAACAAAGGGAAGGATTGGAAATTGGAGATAATTAGTTTAAATTTCTATCCTGGACATCCCAGGTGTGCCATGGTCTTGGAGTAGATTGCAGGGATGGCTTGTTTTTTTTTGTTTTACTCTGGTTGATATCTCACAAACAGATGATTGAAGATTGGTCAGCTTTGAGATAGGCAGAGGGAATTTGATATGATCTCTAAAGAAGCTGTGGACCAGGAGCGTATGGCTATCAAAGATCAAGGGTGTTTACTGATTGAGTCACTAAGCAAGAATGCACTAAGTCCATCCACGAGGTGGGGAGTCCCAGCATTGAAGGAGGGTTGCAAGATTGGCCTAGCTGGATGTTCGAAGAATGGGGGAGGGGCACTGAATTCCTGAAAGCTGTGGTATACCACTTTTTCAACCCAGGAGAGGTGCACAAACCCTGAGGATCCTGTAAAGTTTAGGGGAACTCTTGGGTGGGAATAAAAGTAGACTTAGGAGTGTGCAGCTAAGGTTTTTGCATTTAAATCATAACTGTTTATGAAATACAGTTAAGTTAGTAGTACTTGCTTTGTGTAACAGTTGTAAAGTAAAATTTCAGCTAATAAATGGGAGTTTGAATGCATTTTAAAAGTTAATCATCTCGACCAAGATTGTAATAAAACTCTACACTTGTCTGGATGAATATGGCTTCAATAACACTCGATGCTCAATACTACCCAGGACAAGGTAACCTGCTTGATCAGCACCCTATCAATCCGTCCACCACTCGTATACAAGAGGCACTGAAGCAACTCACCAAAGCTTCTTTGACTGCATCTTCCAAACCTGCAATCTCTACCATCTAGAAGGAAAGGGTTAAGACATATTGGAACACCACATCCTCACACCTCACCTTGATTTGGAATTATACCAGCATCCCTTCACTGTCGCTGGGGCAAAATCATGGAATTCCTTTCCAAACAGCACTGTAGGTATACCTACACCACATGAAGTGCAACAGTTCAAGAAGCTGACTCACGACCACCTTCTCAAGGGCAATTAGAGGTGGGTAACAATGATGATCTTGTCAGTTATGCTTCCATGAAAATAAATTTTAAAAATGAGTTGCTGCAACTATATTTGCTGAAGCAGGCTCTCTCCTGATAGGTTAACCAGGTTCTTGGACATCCTGGTCAAGATCCAGCACCTTTCTCTTGAAAGTACAAAGTCCTTCAACAGAGGACTTCCAAATGGCATAGTGGTTAGCAATACTGCCTCACAGTGCCAGGTATCCAGGCTCAATTCGGCCTTGGGTATCTGTGTGAAGGTTGCACATTCTTCCCATGTCTGCGTGGGTTTCCTCCGGGGTGCTCCAGTTTCCCCCCACAGTCCAAAGTTGTACAGGTTAGGTGGATTGGCCATGCTGAATTTCCCCTTAGGTGTGCTAAGATGTGTAAGTTAGGGGGATTAGCGAAGTAAATGTGAGGTCACAGGGATAGCGATCGTGTAAGATATTCCAGAGAGTCAGTGCAGAAGCAATGGGCTGAATCACCTCCTTCTACACTGTCGTAATTCGACAATACCCCACTATGTCCTCACACTACTGACTCAGTGAAGTCTCACTCTCTCATCCACTCCTTTATATCCCACTCTATCCCTTTCTCACACCACAGGCCAAATGAAGTGTAACTCCATCATGCACTCTTCATACCCCACTCTGCCATCACTCACCAAGTCAATTGCAATTCTTCAGAATCAAGCCTTAAGGGTGGAATTTTATGGCCTCATCATGCTGGGGCAGGACTGGAAAATGCAATGAGTTGTTCACAACTCCACTTGCTTTGGCGGGACCAGAAATTCTCACCGGTGGGAGGGGCTGTAAAAGTCCACCCTATGTGGTAGATTGGCTAATGTACATTGGAGCTAATTTGCAAAATATTAAAGCACTTATCTTTGTCAAACATTGCATTAAACCCCTGGGATTTCAGACAGTAAATAGGAACAACCTGATAATACACATTACCCCTTCAGTTACACTCAAGATTAGTAAATAAATCATGCAGTAATCCAGGTCTTTAGGAATAGTTGCTGACCTGTTTTTCTTATTGTAAGCAAAGTAGCTCAAGTCTCTCAGGAGTTCTTTCCAGTTTTCAAATAAAGATCTCAAGGATAAATTATTAAAATGAGTCTACAAATAAATCTAGTAATTATCATGACTTTTTCCCTGCTCTGAGATACTGACAGGCATTTGTTTGCAGCTAATTTGAAATTGGCACATTATAGTATTTACATATTTGAATGCAGCAACATTGCAAAAAGCCACACAGTAATGTTGAGGGAACCCTGCATTAAGAAGGGAATTACCACAATGTTTTATTTAGTTAATGTATTGCCCAATTTCCAATTGAACTCTCCACATCAGGAAGCCTGGAGCATCAGGCGCAAATCTTTGCTGAGACAGCTAATCTCGTGGTGCTATAATTGGCTTCAGTGTCTCTGGGACTAAAGAGAGAAACAAGTAAGCCAACCTACCCACTTCTGAATTACCCAATCGTTCCTGTTTAGTCTGAACATTTGTGTTGAGTGATGAGAATTGGATCAGACTCTGCATAAAAAGTGGTCATTTGGGCAAGCTTCACCAAAGAGATACCCTGTTTTGAGTCAGCACTTTAAGCAGAGGACAGGGAATATAATCTGTACATCAAAATTGGAAACCTGTACTTGATATAAAATGAATATGAGCTATTGCGCTCAGCTTCATGTTATTAGCTCTCAGCACTGATCTAAGTTCATCCCCTCACACTCAGTTCACTCATCCACCTTGCACTATCCATACAAGATGCAAGAGGAGGATAATAGAAATAGATGCATGGGAATACCACAGGTTCCCCTCCAAGCTAGCCACCATCCTGACTTGCAACTATATAACCGTTGCTTCACTGACGCTGGGTCAAAATTCTGGAAATCCCTTCTGAACATCACTCTGGGTGCACCTGCACCACATGGACTATTGTGGATTAAGAAGGTGGCTCACCACCTTTGCAAGGGTAATTAGGGATGGGCAATAAATGCTTGCCAATAGCTAGCAGCACCCACACTCGTTCAAGAATAAATTTTAAAAACCCTCCATCTTTCATGCAGCTTCTCTGCACTCCAAGTCTCACATTTAATGCTGCCCTGCTCCACTCCCTCTTGGCCTTGGCTTTTCTGCTCCTCTATTTCAGGCCTCACCTTTTATGCTGCTCCCCTCCACTGAAAGTGAAGCACCTTGAGGTACAGCTGTTGAAGAAAATGACTTGCATCTTCTTCCTTCAATTTGTGGCCTTGGATTTCAAAGAAGGATGGTCCATTCACAAAGCACTTTCCAACTTGATTAGTTCCTGAGTACATGCACGTAGAAAAACAATGAAAGCTGGCTGCCTCCCATTACAATTGGATACATTCGGATAGATTCATGTATTGACCACTTTCCTGGTCCGAGATAAAGGAGCTTTTCTGAATATAGTTGAAAACCATTTTACATCACTTTTATTTTGTATATGGTATCATTTAAAAAGATGATTCACAAGTCTCGCCCAATCACCAAAATTGCAACTATAGCTTTTGCTCAGAGCATGTTGAACACATCAGAAACAGAAAAATGTTTCTTCTGATTTCAAATGTCACATGGGCTATTAATTTTAAATTCATCGTCACTTTTGTCACATTTTCCTTTACTTTAGATACCTTTGTCTCCCTTTTCAGTCTTTGTTGTGGATGTGGTGTCTTCAGACAGGACAGTAGAAGTGAGTCAACTGACTTGATGAACCAATGGAAACTGAGAATGAGTGTTCACACCAGAATGTGGAGTCCTCTCTCAGACAGAATCATTGAGCAGCCATGTAGTAGACACACAAGGAATGGAGCTGTTGCTCCAGGGCAGTCAAGGGTTGAAAACTCCAGTACCAGTTTCTCATATCAATAAATACCTTTGTTCCAAATAAAGCCTCAAACCTCTTGCTGACACTAGAAAGCCACACACAACAGTCTTAGATAATAGTTTAGGAGCTCCTGCTATGGTAATGTCAGCCTTTTTGTATTATATACCCCAGTAGATTAATCCTTCCCCACAGAGTCCATACTGTGTAAATTAAAGGGCAAGCTAGGTGCCAGAATTGTGTTTCTACATGCAAGAAAAGCATTTGAGAATATTCTCATGCAAGAAGCACATTATTTAAAAAAGACATGCACCTTGTAGGACAATATGAAGCTGTACGTATTTGTTAAGAGTGTAAATCCACAGAGCTACATTTCCAGCATTTGCTCATCAAACCATTCATCAATCACAAATGTCAATTTTAACAATAGCTAATTGATGCAAGTAAATTTGACAGCAACTTATCAGTGCACTGGTGACAGGACCACCTAATGTCCTTCTTCGACTTCCACTCTGGTTCGATGTGCTCTCAGATGGTTCAGTTGTTCAACATGCCATCTGTATCTTCTGCCACATGTGGGGGAGATTATATTTGAAGGGTTAGAATCATAGAAACCCTACAGTACAGAAAGAGGCCATTCGGCCCATCGAGTCTGCACCGACCACAATCCCACCCAGGCCCTACTCCCATATCCCTACATATTTTACCCGCTAATCCACACATCCCAGGACACTAAGGGGCAATTTTAGCATGGCCAATCAACCTAACCCACACATCTTTGGACTGTGGGAGGAAACCGGAGCACCCGGAGAAAACCCATGCAGACACGAGGAGAATGTGCAAACTCCACACAGACAGTGACCCGAGCCGGGAATCAAACCCAGGTCCCTGGAGCTGTGAAGCAGTAGTGCTAACCACTGTGCTACCGTGCCACCATTGGAGGCTTGTGCGCTCCATCTGACACCCCAGGTTTGTCTCAGCATGTTCCTAGTTGGGTTGGGAAGAGCACGCTGCTGGTGGACTGCTTTCCTTGCCATCGGATTTGAAAGATCTTGCAAAGCCACTGCTGGTGGTACTTCTCCAGTGCATTGAGATGCCTGCTATACATTGTCCATGTCTCTGAAGCATGAAGGAGCACGGGTATCTGCTGTCCAGCAACCTATGATTTTACTGTTGGGTTTGAAATCCTGGTCCTTAAATACACATTTCCACAGCTGGCACGTTGGAGGTGATAATAAATATTGTCTTCCTCGAGAAGAGACTCCCAAGATACAGAAAATGATGTATATTTTCCAGGATCTCACCCCTGACCTTAATTGATGGTGGGAGGTGTTGTTAAGTTAAAGATTCACTTTCTCGTATGCTTCGGAGTCGTTGACAATGACCTGCAGCTCAGTTTCTGAGTGAGCACACCCACAAGCATCACCTACATATCAAAGCCCTGTGACTGAAGTTGGAGTGATTCAGGTTTTAGATTGGAAGTTGAACAGTTTTCTGTCCGTTCTGTGGATTATTTCCACACCTAAGGATAATTTGATGGAGATGTGGTGCGGTATTGCAGTGAGGAAGATGGAGAAGAGAGTCAGTGCAATAAAACTATCTTGTCTGAACCCAGCCTTCACTGAGAAAGGGTTTGTATTGATCCTGTTGGTGAGGAATCACGGCTTGCACATCGCCATGGAGTGGTCAGAGAATGGTGACTGATTTCTGAGGCCAGCCAAATTTGAGGAGGATACCCCAAAAACTTCTGTGGTTGATAGAATCAAAGACTTTTGTGAGGTAAAAAAATACCATGTACAGTGGTTGGTGCTGCTCCTTGCACTTTTCTTGAAATTGCTGCACAGTAAAGATCAAATTTCTGATGCCTCTCAAAGAGTGAAAACCGCAATGCAACTCTGGAATGAGTTCCTCTGCCACTGGGTGGAGGCGGTTGGAGAGGACGCTTGCAATGATCTTCCCTGTGGCAGACAACAGGAAGACTCAGTCTCGAGTTACCGCAACGGAGCTTGTCTCTCCTAATGAGTATAGCCATGATCACAGCTTCTCTGAGATTCCCCAGCACTATCACCACAGGGTAAATGTGTGATGACAAAGAGCAAGGTTCCAGTAAGCAGCTTCAAAGGAATGGATAATGTCTTCTACCCACCAGTTAATAATACCAGCCAGACAAACAGGGCTTTGGAAGGAAGGTCAATATCTTCAAAACACAACCTCGTCAAGTTCTGAATAACATTTACTAAAAGCATCTGAAAAAGAGGAACATTCCAGAGAATGATAATGCATTTCTACGGTGCCTGGCTGGTGGAATCAGATACTGTTGACAGTGATATCGTTCTCACACAGCAGCGGCAAATTTTGAATCTTTGTTTCTCCATTTATTTATTCTTTATGTATAACTGTTTGACTTCATATTTAATCTATTATACTATTGGACTGAAACAATTGCATCAAATGCTGGTATCTACGTGAAAACCACTTTTATCATGAGCTACTATTGAGTATCAAGAGATAAAAGCTTTCTAGTTGTCCTGGAATGAATTTAGCTCTTTTCAGAAGTATGTAAAGTTAATTGCCCTTTTTTGTAGAAAATAATGAATGCAATCAGTATGTTTGTAATAAGTCAGTAGGTTTACTCCTTTTGTGAAATATGAATGCAAGAAAATTGGTAGGTTTCTTCACCAGAGGCAGAGGCACCAGAGGCACACCTGTCTCTCAGTCACAACGTTGTGAGTTCAAGATCCTCTTGAAAGACTTGGGATTGCAATTGCTGGAGTCCCACTCATGCACATTTAAATACACAAATCCAGTTGTCTGTAATTATAGGTTCTCCAGAGGGTGTGCTGTACAGGTTCACTTAATATGGTTTTTTTTTTAAAGCCTGGTTTACTGTCTGTGAGAATACTTCCACGTAACTGGTTGCAAACCCCGTATAATTACATAACAGATGTTGCACACTGGGAGATCCCCTTTACTGAGCACCAGATTCAAAGTGACATCAGGAAATGGAAAATTCACAACACAGAAATCACTTGATTTTCGAGCAACTTCCCTTGAGGTTAACAGTGAGCAAGTTTCTTCTTTGCTGACCACAAAATCCAGCCCAATGCAATAAAGTGCAATATTAATCATTCTAAAATCTAAACCATTTACATATTATACTGCTGAGTCATCAGGAGACATCTACAATAATGGTCTTTTCACAGAGGAGACAATCAAACAATATACTTAATTCAAGAAAGCCTGGTAACTTTTCATGCCTGGGCTAAACCAAAGCCAATCATTTCTAGGACCGAGAAAGAGGTATGAAACATTGGACTGAAGCTCGAGTTCACTTTCTCCATCCGAAGCAATGCCGTAGGAGCTCCAGATCCAGTGAAACCCGTTCTCGCCAGCAAGATTTGCGATATACGATTTTCACCGTTCCTCACCGGCGATGTAATCAAGTTCGCACCATCTGTTTTTTATACATCTAAGTGCATTAACATATCATTAAAGAACCCGTCACTATATCTTGAGCCCGAGCCGTCTTTTCAAACATTGCAGAATGATGTCAGTTTATAACAGATTCACCCAGACATGACCCTGTCGTGGGGATTCCCCGGGCAGTGTAAAGGTGAGTGAGCGCCCTGGGGGAGAGGGACATGGCCACAGTACCCTAGCAATGCCCCCTGGCACAAGTTGGCACTGCCAGGTTAACACCATGCCAACCTAGCAGTGCAAACCTGTGCCAGGTGGCAAAGCCAGGGCGGAC
Source organism: Mustelus asterias (assembly GCF_964213995.1). Lineage (NCBI taxonomy): Eukaryota > Metazoa > Chordata > Chondrichthyes > Carcharhiniformes > Triakidae > Mustelus > Mustelus asterias. The sequence continues at coordinate 90,882,049 of NC_135802.1, read as the reverse complement.
CCCAGTGAGAGCCTCATGGGGAAGGGGGATTCATTTATTTTTGATGGTGGAGAGGAGCGGATATGGGAGCTGGGGATGCCAATACCAGTGATGTTCGGGGTAAATGGAAGCATGCTGGCTGGGGGTTGGGATGACTGGCATTTTTTGTTAGGGGGTTGGGGAGGGAATGGCAACATTGATTATTGGGGGAGGGGAGAGGTGTTCCAGCTCTGATCGCTGGAATGGGGGGGGGGGGGGGGGGAGGGGGATTGATGAATGCCTGCTCTGATCATGGGAGGGGGAGACAAATGCTGACTCTGATTTGTGGAGTGAGGGAAGAGGAAGTTATTTTTTGGTCTGATCAGGGTGCTCTTTAAATATGGCACCCAGATCTCAGTGCAGCCAGGCTTTGCCGGCATGCTTAGGCCCGACACCTCTACATGATGGTGTGAAACACACCCACCTTTTTTTAAATGACAAAGTGTGGTAAATTCTGGAGAGAAAACCGGCCTGTTGCTCTGAAGGGAAACATCGGTTTTCTTGCCGAAACTGACACTGCCAAATTCTAGTAACAGTAAGAATTCTCAACACCAGGTTAAAGTCCGACAGATTTATCTGGAATCACGAGCTTTTGAAGCGCTGCTCCTTCATCAGGTGAGTCTGATGTCTGTGTCGATATGCGTGATTTTCTTGGAGATCCTCTCTACTTTAAGCCGGCGGTTTGCGGTGTCGATGGCAGCCATGATGTGGTGATGCCGGCTTTGGACTGGGGTAGGCACAGCAAGAAGTATTAAAACACCAGGTTAAAGTCCACAACAGGTTTATTTGGAATCACAAACTTTCAGAGCGCTTCATCAGCTGAGTGATTCTGGTAAGATAGCCCCCAAAGTTATTTGACCCCAAAGTTCTGGTAAGTTCTGGTAAGATAGCCCCCAAAGTTAATCTTGATACACCCTCCAGAAAAATTCAACAGCAGAAGGATTGCTTGAGAATGTGAAGTGTGCTTTTCATCTTCCGTACCAGCACAGCTTGTGCATGTGTTTGAGTGGAATCATAAGTACATTTGAGTGGGCAACCTTTGTCACCCAGTAGCTTTTCTTTGACATGCAATCGTGATTGGAATACAGGTGGCACAGAGGGCCGCAGCAGAATAAAGGAATTGTGATTATTGCTAGGCAACATGTATTTATCTGCATGAGGTGCTGTCGGCAGTCACACATCAGCTGCACACTGAAAGAGTGAAATCTTCTACATTTCATGCAAATGGCTGAAGCCCTATGAGGCTCACTCAGGGTGCCATCAATGACACCATGCACCATGTGGAAGATGCGATTCATTCCAAAGCTTGTGCGCAATCTACCTGTTTTTGTTTTGGCAAGAAGGAGAGATGAAGCCATCACTGCATAGAAAGCCTCAGTGGCCTCCTGAATGCATCAGTCAACCATAAACTGAGAAATGTTATTTATACCTCCAGCTGCAGGAACGAGCCAGGTGCATCAGCATTAAAGGCAGCTTGACAGCCAGAGGCAATGCAGTCCTTGCCCTGTTCTGTGGATGCAGTTGCCAGATTTCAGTCACAACTTCTTCAACTAATCAAAAATGTCCCAAGCATTGATCCTTACTGAAGTTGATGTTACAGATTCACTCTACAAAGACTCTGTGGATTTGGCCTCTTGCCAGGAAACTTCCTCTAAATCATTTCTCTCCCTCTTCTTTCTCGTAATCATGCTTAATTCCAAGAGAAAACAGGCAGACCAAGCATGTCTACCAGGTTGCCTATAGAAGCAAGTTGTTTTAGCATAAGCTCTTAAACAAGGAAGTGCTTTAGCACCAGCTAGGCTACTCCAGGTAGACAACTGAAATTTTAGCCAAGTCTAGAAAAGATCCAAATTTGCACCAGCAGCCAGAAGAAACCATCCAGACTCTAATCTGCAAGTTGCTTGGCAGTGTAATTGGTAAGGGGTGCCCTTCATGCTGTTTAATGTTCTTTCAGCTGAGATAAGATAGGACATAGGCTGGAACATGTTGTTTAAAAAAGACAGTGCTGGCGTCAAATCAGCATTGCAGTCTGATTGATGACATAATCTGCTTGCTCTGCATGTTGCAGGCCGGCAACCATTATCGACTCGGGCACAAATCCCTTTTTCATGATGGTATCCAAAATATTCTGTTAGAAATGTGCATATGCATTTCAATCAGAATCCCTACAGTGCAGAAGGAGACAAGTCTGCACCAACCCTCTGAAAGAGCACTCTGCTTGGGCCCACTCCCCGCCTTATCCCCGTAATCCCATGCATTGATCATGGCCAATCTACTTAACCTGCATATCTTTGGACTGTGGGAGGAAACTGGTACATCCAAAGGAAACCCACGCAGACACAGGGAAGAGTATGCAAACTCCACACAGATAGTCACCCAAATGCTAACAACCACTATTAGGTATTCCACAGAGCTACTAAAAACAGGCACATGGAGCACAATTTGACTGTTAATAATCATTTCATTAACACATCTATCAATAAAGGTCCAAGAAAAGTCACCATACAAGCTGAAGTCTGCTAATTAATGCCTTTGTCGTAACACATGTTCCAGTATATTCTTAACTTTCAGACAATACTTCAAAATTTTGAACAAAAACTATTAAAATGGCCACTGAAAACCATGTGATTTCTGGTGGTATCAACTCCAAACTATCCTGAGACTCAAGCAAATATCTAACTACTCATGGACATTCACACCCATCCAGAAAATCAACACATCCTTTTGTTTAAGGATGGGACATAAATTAAAAGGACAATAGCATTCCAGCCAACTCATCTTTCTGGCTCTTCATGGACAACAGACACATTAAAACTCATTGTGTTGGATAATTCCAAAGGCGTCACCATCGATCTTCCCTTGTATTATGATGGTCCTGTATCCAAACCCAGACTAGGTAAACTCAAATGACAAAAACAGGATGTCTACCAATCTGACCGCCCACCTTAATTGGAAAAGGATTTCAGACTTGTAACAGGTATTATGATTTTTGGCCAGATCCCAAATTGTTGATAAGGTCTGGGTAGGGACCAATAATGTTTTGTTTAAAGTTGACAAAGTTTGAGATTCAAGACACTGGCTTAGATCATAAAGCCACTTGATTCCAGGGTTTTGAAGAACAAAAATAAAAATGATTATACAAGGTCAGTAAAACAAAAAACAATTGACAAAATGGCCAGAATTTTATCGGCCGCCTGCCACGGTAATTAGGATGGGTGAGGTGTGTAGCATGGGAAGGTCCGTTGACCTCAGTTGGAATTTTATGGTTTCGGGACGAGTGAGACTGTAACATCCTGCCCATTATATCTTATACTCGGACCATCAGGGTTATGATGAAGTACACAAGCAAATTGTGGTCAAACATGCCACACTGCACACTAAATGATAGATGACCATGCCAGAGTCCATGGATTTCTCAACAACCCAGCCAGATGCAAGTAACATTGGGTCAACCAATCTCACTACGAGTCTGGAATTCCAGTCTTCACCTTTAAAAGATCTAACCTGTGAATTCTCTCAAAGTCACTCCAACTCAGAGGGCGTCAATGACAACCCACCTCGCAGGGTCTCAATCTCGTCTCCCTAGATTCTGGTCCCCTGGATTGCTGACTCCTCCCTGATGAGCTCAAGGCATTCTATGCCCATTTTGAGCAAGAGGCCAATGAAAGCACGCCCCCCACCCCAGAAGCCTTGGACGAACCTACATCTGAGGTCACCATCATAGATGTCAAAGCAGCATTCTCGAAAGTCAACTCACAGAAAGCGACTGGCCCAGATGAGCTTTGCTGGCGGGGGTATTCGCAGACATCTTTAACCTCTCTTCACACCAATCGGAGCTCCCTATCTGCTTCAAGACAACCATCATCCCGGTACCAAAGAAAAGCCAGGCAACGTGTCTTAATGACTATCGTCCAATGGCTCTGACGTCCATCATTCTGAAGTGCTCCAAAAGGTTAGTCATGGCACAAATCAATTCTGGCCTCCCAGATTGCCTGGATCCACTACAATTCACCTATTGGCGCAACAGGTCCACAGCAGATGTCCTCCCCAACCCTGGAACACCCAGATAACCAAGACACCTATTTCAGATTCCTATTTATTTACTACAGCTCATCCTTCAAATCATTATTCCTACGAAACTCATCTCCAAACTCTGTGGCCTGGGGCTCGGCTCCTCCTTCTGCGTCTGGATCCTAGACTTCCTAACCCACAGGCTGCAAGCAATAAGGACATGCAACAACACCTCCTCTATGATCATCCTCAACATTGGTGCCCCACAAGACTCTGTCCTCAGCTCCTTACTATACTCCTTAAACACTTACAGTGTGGCCAAATACCCCTCCAACTCGATTTTCAAGTTTGCTGATGACACCATTGTAGTGGGTCGGATCTCAAACAATGATGAGACAGAGTACGGGAAAGATAGAGAACCTGGCAAATTGGTGTGACGACAATAATCTATCCCTCAATGTCAACAAAATGAAGGAGATAGTCATCAACTTAAGTAACAGAAGTGGAGGATATGCCCCTGTATACATCAATGGGGATGAAGTGGAAATGGTCGAGAGCTTCAAGTTTCTAGGTGTCCAGCTCACCAACAACCTGTCCTTGTCCCTCCACGCCGACACTAGTTAAGAAAGCCCACCAACAGCTTTACTTCCTCAGGAGGCCAAGGAAATTTGGCATGTCTGCTTCCCCCAGGTGGAGTACTGATTAATCAGCTGGCGGGGGGAGGAGAACATGTGGTAAACAGCAGGTGGTTTCCTTGTCCTTGTTTGACCTGATGCCACGAAACCTCATGAGATCTAGAGTCGAAGTTGAGGACTCCCAGGGCAACTCCCTCCTGTCTACCATTGTGCTGCCACCACTGCTGGAATTGGCCTGCCAGTGGGACAGGACCTACCCAGGGATGGTGATAGAGGTGTCTGGGAGATTATCTGTAAGATATGATTCTGTGGCTATGGCTATGTCAGGCAGTTGCTTGACTAGTCTGCGGGACAGTATATTTGTCTGTACAGCGCGGGAAACTATAGTTTTCACTGTGTACTAATACATGCGACAATAAATTAAATCAAAACACCAACTCAAACACAACTTGATCTCTTTGGCCATTCTGAGCAGAATACTCCTGATCCAAAGGAGTACCTTTACTCCAACAGCTCACAGCATGCAGTCACCAACCTTCTGCTCCCTTCTCGGATGTTTTGGGTTTACCCTAGAAACATAGAATCCTACAGTGCAGAAGGCGGCCATTCAGCCCATCGAGTCTGCACTGACCACAATCTCACCCAGGTCCTATCTCCATAACCCCATGCATTTACCCTAGCTTATTCCCCCTGACACGAAGGGGCAATTCAGCATGGCCAATCCACCTAGCCTGCATATTCTGCTCCCTCTTACTCAAAGTCTGCTACCCACAGCCCTTCTCCTGTTTGGATACTATTTTATTATTCTCATCTTTCTCTAACTTAACAGGAACCTGTGTCTGTCCCCTTTCTCTGTCACCTACCTGGTGCTCTTCTTTTTGGATCCTCTTCCTGTCTCCTATCCATTTGGGGTCTCTCACTTCTCCCCATCACCTCCCTGGGACTCTCATCCGCCATGGCGCTCTGCTCCCAATCACCTGATATGTTTGAATGCTGTTCTTTTTTCATGCACAGGTGTGCATGAAAATTGTAGAACTATGCATGTGCAGCCCACTCCTGGCCTTTGTATGCGCAAATGCTCTGAAGTCTGTCAGGAGTTGAATCTCCCAACCTCTGCTCTGTGAGCCAAGTATAGTTTTCATTACATGGGTGATTTAGTCATATTTGCTGCCAACTTTTAAAACAGCTGTGCAGTGATAGACCATCAGAAAGCCATTGAACTAGCTGCAAGTCAACTATGCAGTCAAAGTGAAAAATAACAATACCTCGAAAGTGGGAGAAGTATTCACCCTAACCTATGTGGATTTGAAGCACAGCTAAGAACCAACTTCTTGGAAAAACAACTATAAGAAGCCTCAACTTCGTCAGAAACCTCAGTTTGTAAGGTCTTCACTTTAATTAAAAGCATCAACTCATCTAAGAGACTACAGGCCTGCCACAAAAAAGACTGGGATAATTTTATGTTGAAGTCATATTGTTTATTTCTTCATCTGTATCTAGTCTTTGTGTGAGTGATAGTGTGAGTTAAGCCAATGAGATATTCAGGGCAAATTAATAAATTTATTTTAAAACTCAAAGAATTATTTAACATCGGGGCAATTAGAGAAAATACACACACCTTAGCTACAAAAACACATTGATCATAAGCAGTAAGCAAACCTTCAGTCCGTGACACACATCAATTTGAATGTGAGAAATTAAAGATATTTCTTGAATACCAGTATGCCTAATACAAATGTAAGAGATTTTTTGCCAGCAACTGCCAACACAAATGCTTGACTCCCAAAAATAATTGTCCGCATGAAAGCAAAAATTAATATTCTAAAAATTAATAGATATACCTCGAACATTTGATCTTGGTTTTGAACAGCCTGCAAAAGAACTTCAACATCAAGACAATAAAGTCTTTTGCTTTCTTTTAATCACTATAGCTCTTAAATGAAGCCATATTTGTTTTGTGTTCAGCAGCATTGATTGTAGAGAATCTCCTTATAAAATACATTTTTGGGAATTTTTCCCACTTTACTACTGTAGTTTCAGGATAAAATCAAGGCAATTCCCAGAGAAACAATGCAAATATCTAAAATTGGCTGTTTACATGGTTTATTCAGGGATACCATTGATCTCCTACTGGCGGATCTGGAGAACCCTGTGGAATGTCTCCCCCCCCAAAGTCTTCAGCTGCTGTGAATTGAGTCTATTAGAAAATAAGAACCATGACAGTACAAAATACTTTAATCCCAGAAACTTTAATCAAATTAAACTCAGTCCTCAATTATGAAAAGACATGAGGCCAAATTCAAATTTGGCAACATTACAAAACAGACAGTGGAACGTCCGCCACCCATGATGCGCCAGTTAAGGGAAAGATCAAGTGGAGTGTATAATGGGCAGCCGATCTGATACGGCTTGTTTTGTACTCCTATATTTTTCATTTTTTTAAAATTTAAATACATAGTTGGTTCAGTCCCATGGGAGCCTATTTTAAGAGAGAGGTTCTTGGAAATGCGTTCAAAATTTCGAAGAGCTATAATATAATATATTGGGAGAAAAGGTTTACACTGCATTGTTTCCACTACCTCAATCACCATGCAGGCATTTGGTACCAAATAAACCTGTTGGACTTTAACCTGGTATTGTTAGACTTCTTACGATCTTCAGGTTTGCCAGGGCAAGAAGGGGCAATCTAGCCATGAGACCTCCATCCTGGGCAAGATCAACCCCTTGCTGTCAGCCTGAGCCCACCCAACTCCCAGGATACATAGGGGATCCTCCCTCTGCAGCCAGGCAGCAGCAGCAGAGGGGTGAATGGCCACTGGACCTACCTCCTTGACACCCCTTGTGGACCAAGGCACCAGACCAAGTTGTCAATACCAGGGGGCCAAGGGTCAGTGCACTGCCTGCAAGGGGTTGGGGGGGAGAGGGGGAGGGGGGGGGGGGAAGAGAGGAGGGAAGTGTGCTAAGTGGGGGACGGGGGGGATGGTGCAGCCCTCTTTGAAGGGTATGTGATGCTCCCTGGAAGCTCAGGGTGCAGCACTCCAGGTCCACACTGGTATTACCGAACCAAAACTCACCCAGTGCATTTCCTGCTAGAGAGGCAGCTGAATGGTGGGGATTTGCATAATTATCAGTTTGCCACCTGCCGTGGGCAGGAACGCGATTGGGGCCAGCGGGGGGGACATTGTGCCTTTCATTTGAGATAGTGAACCGAGAACCATCTAACTGCTCAGATGAATGTAAAAAGGCCCCATATAATTATTTGGAAAAAGAATATCCTTGCTTTCCGGGCCAATATTTATCACTCAATTAAAATCACACGAGAAAAGCAGATTGTCTGGTCATTATCACAGTTGTTTGTGGAGGTTTGTTGTATGCAAATTGGCTTGTGTGTTTCCTACATTACAATAATGACTATACTTCAAATGTGCTTCGCTGGCTGTAAATCACAGATCTCTGGTATAAATGCAACTCTTTCACTGGCAGGCAAGTCAGTAACCCGAGAGTATAGACTTTGTAAAATTGGGAAAATAATCAGAGGGAAGATCAGTATTTTTTTAAACGCAGCAAGTTATGATGATCTGGAATGCATGGTCCAAATGAGTACGAGAAGCAGATTCAATTGTAACTTTCAAAAGGTAATTGGATAAGTGCTTGCAAAGGAAACATTTGTAGGAATATGTTCAAAGAAGATGCAAGTGGACCTTTATTTGACACCATTCTCAAAGTAAGAAGTCTCACAACACCAGGTTAAAAGTCCAACAGGTTTATTTGGCACTAGCTTTCGGAGTCTCAAGCTCCTTCATCAGGTGAGTGAGGACTTGTGTTCGCAAACAGGGCATATAAAGACACAAACTCAATTTACAAGATGATGGTTGGAATGCGAGTCTTTACAGGTAATCAAGTCTTAAAGGTACAGGCAATGTGAGTGGAGAGAGGGCCAAGCACAGGTTAAAGAGGTGCGTATTGTCTCCAGCCAGGACAATTACTGAGATTTTGCAAGCCCAGGCAAGTCGTGGAGGTTACAGATAGTGTGACATGAACCCAAGATCCCAGTTGAGGCCGTCCTCATGTGTGCGAAACTTCACGACACACGACAACGCAGAATCGCTGAGCAGAAACTGATAGCCAAGTTTCGCACACAAGGATGACCTCGACCGGGATCTTAGGTTCATGTCACACTATCTGTAACCCCCATGACTTGCCTGGGCTTGCAAAATCTCACTAACTGTCCTGGCTAGAGACAATACACACCTCTTTAACCTGTGCTTGGCCCTCTCTCCACTCACATTGTCTGTACCTTTAAGACTTGATTACCTGTAAAGACTCACATTCCAACCATTATCTTGTTAATTGAGTTTGTGTCTTTATATGCCCTGTTTGTGAACACAAGTCCTTACTCACCTGATGAAGGAGCTTGAGACTCCGAAAGCTAGTGCTGCCAAATAAACCTGTTGGACTTTAACCTGGTGTTGTGAGACTTCTTACTGTGCTTACCCCAGTCCAACGCCGGCATCTCCACATCATGGCTACCATTCTCAAAGCCAGCATTGGCACATTGTGCCAAACAGCCCCTTTCTGAGCTTCATGATTATATGAAAATGATCCATTGTTTGGTCATTAATTGATGCAGCACTGTTCTTCTGTTAAACATATTTCAAGAATATAATTATCTAAACAATGGATGTCAGTATGTTGATGAGTTAACTACCTTAATCCAGCTGCAGAGTGTTGCAAACAACAAAAACATGCATTGTATTTAACCATATTTCTCTTCTTATGGGATCTATTATCCTATTTCAAGCTTCATTCTCTGCAGTAAATAGTATGGCTGCTGCCCAATATGTGGAAATTAAATTACTTGATTCTGAAAAACACTGCGTGCACAATGGTGCAACATTATGACTAATTTTCTGTTCTTTGTTGTTATTGAATGTTAGAGCAATTTGTACTCAAACTTTTGTTCCACCTCCTATGAATTTGCTGGCACATACTCGGAAGCATAAATGTGGATGTAGGGTTAGGTTGTGTGTAGCTGTGTGCAGAGTTTAAGTTCGGTGTATTGAGTACTTTTGATTTAAATATTAAAATTAGTATCAGTCACGATATCTGCAGTCAAAATCATTGTCATGTGCATATGAAATTAAAGGTGTCCATATGCATGAGCAGACTCAGTGAAACAAGCTGGAAATAGACAAAATATTGTTTTTGTTCTCCAATATGTCTCAGTGCACCATCATTCTAAACGATTCCGTGAACTATCAAAGTAAAATTACAACTTACAGCTTGTATTTAGGATGTAAAAAGTGTCCTGGTGCATTTCATGGAGACATAAGCAAAACAAAAACAGGCACCAAGACAAAGGAGCTATTTAAAGGGATGACCAATAATTTGGTTGAGGAGTCATGTCAAAGGGAGAGAAGTGGCAAGCACATGGATTTAGGGAGACAATTTTATAGTTGCTAGGAGGCAGGTGAGAATAGCCTACATTCAACTCTGGAGATGACAAAAACATTAAGGATTTCAGTACCAATTTTGTAAAAAATTATTTATGGGATTTGGTATCGCTGACTTAGCCAGCATTTATAGCTCATCCAAAGTTGCCCTTGATAAAGCTGCCTTCTCAAACTGCTGCAGTCTCTGAGGTGTACATACGACCACAGTGTGGTTAGGGAGGGAATTCCAGGATTTTGACCCAGTGACAGTAAAGGAACAACAATAGATTTTAAAGTCAGGATGGTGGATGACTGGAGGGAACCTCCAGGTAGTGGTGCTCCCAGGTATCTGCTGCTCTTGTCCTTCTAGATGGTAGTAGTCATGGATTTGGAAGGTGCTGCCTAAAAAACCTGGATTGGGCAGGTTTGGAGGAGGGAAATATTATGGGGATGGAAGCAAACAACATTTGTGATGGAGCGCATGAGACAGGAATCTCAGTTTGGGGTTGAATTGCACACCATTGCTGCAAACAGTCTGATTAGCTGTTGTGTTCCCAGTCTTTAGCTGGAGGGAAGCATGAGGTAATGACCTCATATTGGAAAAATCACGTTGAAAGGTCAGGAACCTAATTGACACTTTTTTGCAAAGCCTCATTTCTTTCTAAAATTAGCCACATTTTGTTAGTAAAACTAATACAAGTTCACACATCAGTATTCTAGCCAACTCTGCATGTGAACATATGAATCATGTAGCATTACCAGCTTGTAACTTACATAGACTATCCTGGCAAATTTGTGCAACAAGCTAAATAATTGCTGGATAAAGGATACGTCATTAAATAATGTTGGCCAGGGAAGAGATTTAGATCGAAGTAAAGACTTTGATTTGTAGCACCTTCGTGACCACAAAAAGTTTCAAAAGTGCTTTACAGTCAAAGAACATTTCTTTTGAAGTGTTCATATTGTTGTAATGTACAATGTGGAGCAGCTATTTTAACACAGCAACCTTCCAAAAACATTGATGTGATAATGACCAGGTATTCGGTTTTTGTGACACTGATTAAGGGATTAATCTTGGCCAGGACAGCATAGATAACTCCCCTGTTCTTCTTCAGAATAGTGCCATAGGATCCCTTACATCCACTGATCTAAGTGAGTAGACAAGGCCTTAGTTTAACATCTTCGCCGAAAGATGGCACCACCTATAGTGCAGCATTCCTTCAGTGGTGCACTGGAATATCAGCACATACAAAACTTGAGCGCACATCCTTCCAATTCAGAGACAAGTGCTACTCAGCACCACAGCTACAATGCAAAGCACATCATCATAGTATCAAGCTGCAGTTGAAAAAGTGACAACTTCATGCAATAGAATTTACATACTGTTCCTTATGAGAGCACATTACTTTCCTATGGATGCATATCTGTTTCACATTGACACAAATAAAATTACAGCACAGGAACAGGCCCTTTGGCCCTCCAAGCCTGCACCGACCATGCTGCCCGACTGAACTAAAACCCCCTACCCTTCCAGGGACCATATCTCTCCATTCCCATCCTATTCATGTATTTATCCAGACGCCCCTTAAAAGTCACTATCGTATCTGCTTCCACTACCTCCCCCAGCAGCGCGTTCCAAGCACCCACCACCCTCTGTGTCAAAAGCTTGCCTCACACCTTAAACCTATGCCCCCTAGTAATTGACTTTTCCACCCTGGGAAAAGGCTTCTGACTATCCACTCTGTCCATGCCCCTCATAATCTTGTAGACTTCTATCAGGTTGCCCCTCCAGTGAGAACAAACCAAGTTTCTCCAACTTCTCCTCATAGCTAATGCCCCCCATACCAGGTAACATCTTGGTAAATCTTTTCTGTACCCTCTCCAAAGCCTCCACATCCTTCTGGTAGTGTGGCAACCAGAATTGAGCACTATATTCCAAATGCGGCCTAACTAAGGTTCTTTAAAGCTGTAACATGACTTGCCAATTTTTAAACTCAATGCCCCGGCCGATGAAGGCAAGCATGTCATATGTCTTCTTGACTACCTTCTCCAACTGCTTTGCCACTTTCAGTGACCTGTGTACCTGTACACCCAGATCCCTCTGCCTATCAATACTCTTAAGGATTCTGCCATTTACTGTATATTTCCTATCCATAATCAACCTTCCAGAATGCATTACCTCATATTTGTCCAGATTAAACTCCTTTTGTCATCTCTCCGCCCAAGCCTCCAACCGACCTATATCCTGCTGTATCATCTGGCGATCCTCATCGCTATCCGCAAATCCACCAACCTTTGTGTTGTCCGCAAACTTACTAATCAATCCAGTTACATTTTCCTGCAAATCATTTATATATATTACAAACAGCAAAGGTCTTAGCACTGATCCCTGAAGAACGCCACTTGTCACAGCCCTCCATTCAGAAACACACCCTTCCACTGCTACCCTCTGTTTATGACCGAGCCAATTCTGTATCCACCTTGCCAGCTCACCTCTGATCCCATGCGACTTCACCTTCTGCACCAGTCTGCCATGAGGGACCTTGTCAAAGGCCTCCACTGCCCTACCCTCATCAATCATCTTCGTCACTTCCTCAAAAAACTTGATCAAGTTAGTGAAACATGACCTCCCTTTCACAAAACCATGTTGTCTCTCGCTAATATGTCCACTTATTTCCAAATGGGAGGAAATCCTGTCTCGAAGAATCCTCTCCAATAATTTCCCTACCACTGACATAAGGCTCACTCGCCTGAAATTACCTGGATTATTCTTCTACCCTTCTTAAACAAAGGAGCAACACTGGCTATTCTCCAATCCTCTGGAACCTCCCCTGTAGCCAGTGAGGATACAAAGATTTCTCAAGGCCCCAGCAATTTCCTCCCTTGTCTCTCTCAGTATTCTGGGGTATATCCCATCAGGCCCTGGGACTTATCTACCTTAATGTTTCTCAAGAACTCCAATACCTCCTCCTTTTTGATCTCAACATGACAAACTATTTATACACCCTTCCTCAGACTCATCATCCACCAAGTCCTTCTCTTTGGTGAATACTGACACAAAGTATTCATTTACTACCTCGCCCTTTTCCTCTGACTCCATGCATAGATTCCCTCCCCTGTCCTTGAGTGGGCCAGCACTCTTCCTGGCTGCCCTCTTGCTCATTATACATGTATAAAAAGCCTTGGGATTTTCCTTAATCCTGCTGGCCAATGATTTTTTGTGACCCCTTTTAGCACTCCTGACTCCTTGCTAAGTTTCTTTCTACTTTCCTTGTGTTCCACACTTGCTTCGTGTGTTCCCAGCCTCCTAGCCTTGACAAATGCTTCCTTTTTCTTTTTGACTAAACTCACAATATCTCTTGCTATCCAAGGTTCCCAAAACTTGCCATACTTATCCTTCATCCTTACAGAAATGTGCCGGTCCTGAATCCCTATCAACTTACACTTGAAAGCCTCCCACATGCCAGATGTTGATTTGCCCTCAAACATCTGCCCCCAATTTACATTCTTCAGTTCCTGCCTAATATTGTTGTAATTAGCCTTCCCCCAGTTTAGCACCTTCACTTGAGGACTACACTTTTCTTTATCCATCAGTACCTTAAAGCTTACTGAATTGTGGTCACTGATCCCAAACTGCTCCCCTACTGAAATGCTGACCACCTGGCCAGGCTCTTTCCCCAATACCAGGTCCAGTATGGCTCCTTCCCTAGTTGGGCTATCTACATACTGTTTCAAGAAGCCCTACTAGATGCTCCTTACAAACTCTCCCATCCACGCCGCTAGCACTAAATGAGTCCCAGTCAACTTAGAGGAAGTTAAAATCTCCAATCACAACAACCCTGTTACTTTTACATCTTGTCAAAATCTGCCTACATCTCTGTTCCTCTATCTCCCGCTGGCTGTTGGACGGCCAATAGTAAACTCCCAACATTGTGATTACACCCTTCCTATTCCTGAGCTCTACCCATATTACCTCGCTATATGAGCCCTCCGAGGTGTCCTCCCGCAGTACAGCTGTGATATTCTCCTTAACTAGTAATGCAACTCCCCCATCCCTTTTACATCCCCTTCTATCCCGCTTGAAACATCTGTATCCTGGAATGTTAAGCTGCCAATCCTGTCCTTCCCTTAACCAAGTCTGTAATAGCAACAACTTCGTAATTCCAAGTACTAATCCAAGCTCTAAATTCATCTGCCTTACCCGTTATACTTCTCGCATTGAAACAAATGCACTTCAGTCCACCAGACCCTCTTTGATTAGCAACCACACCCTGCCTGCTCTTCCTCCGAGTCTTGCAGGCCCTACTCTCTGGTTCCCCTTCAGTTAATTTATCTTTGCTTTGGTTCCCACCCCACTGCCAAACTAGTTTAAATCCTCCCGTGTAACACTAGCAAACCTCCTGGCCAGAATATTTATGCCCTTCCAGTTTAGATGCAACCCGTCCTTCTGGTACAGGTCCCACTTGCCCCAGAAGAGATCCCAATGGTCCAGATATCTGAAACCCTCCCTCCTACACCAGCTGTTTAGCCACGTGTTGAGCTGCACTATCTTCCTATTCCTGGCACATGGCACAAGGAGTAATCCTGGGATTATAACCCTAGAGGTCCTGCTTTTTAACTTTCTACCTAACTCCCTAAATCATAGAATCATAGAATCATAGAAACCCTACAGTGCAGAAGGAGGCCATTCGGCCCATCGAGTCTGCACTGACCCCCCACAATCCCACCCAGGCCCTACCCCCACATATTTACCCGCTAATCCCTCCAACCTACGCATCTCAGGACTCTAAGGGGCAATTTTTAACCTGGCCAATCAACCTAACCCGCACATCTTTGGACTGTGGGAGGAAACCGGAGCACCCGGAGGAAACCCACGCAGACACGAGGAGAATGTGCAAACTCCACACAGACAGTGACCCGAGCCGGGAATCGAACCCAGGACCCTGGAGCTGTGAAGCAGCAGTGCTAACCACTGTGCTACCGTGCCGCCCCTGCTGCTGCAGGACCTCATCACTCTTCCTACCTATGTCATTAGTACCAATATGTACCACCACCTCTGGCTGTTCACCCTCTCCCTTCAGAATGCTTTCTGCCCGTTCGGAGATATCCTGGACCCTGGCACCAGGGAGACAACATACCATCCTAGAGTCTTTCACATCAACAGAAGCGCCTATCTGTACCCCTAACTACAGAGTCCCCTATAACTATTGTTCTAGTGCTCTTTGTCCCTCCTGCTTAACAACAGAGCCAGCTGTGTGCCACTGCTCTGGCTGCTGCTGCTGTTATCCCCTGATAAGCCATCCCCCCCCCAAACAGTACCCAAATCTGTATACTTGTTAGGGGGGGGTGACAACAGGGGATTCCTGCACTGACTGCCTGCCCCTTCTAGCGGTCACCCATTTTTCTGCCTGCACCTTGGGTGTGACCACGTCTCTAAAGCTCCTGTCTATGATGCTTTCTGCCACCTTCATGCTCCTAAGTGCATCCAACTGCTGCTCCAACCTATCCATGTGGTCTGTAAGGTGCTACAATTGGGTGCACTTCCTGCAGAGACATTTCAAGCGTCACGGATCTCCCACATCTCACACATGCAGCACTTAACCCCACTGACCGACATTTCTAGCAACAATTAAATTATTTAAGAACATTTATAAAACTTTTGCCTTCTCACAGTGGCCTTTTTTTTTGGTTAGAGGAGGAGGGAGGGGAACACTAATGTCGTATTTCGGGCTTACCACTCCTTGACACCAGATCTTCTGCCTCCCACTTCTTGGTAGATGTTGCTGGGCCAACTTCTCCCAGAATGCACCAGTGAAATCCCTCAGCTGCCTCTTACCGGATGCTGTAACTTCTGTTTATCACTGGAGGTGTTCTCCCACTTCCAACATCCTTATAGAAATCCAAATTTAGAGAAAGAGTTTTCTAAGATCTCTATTGTACTCCTGAACAAGATTCAAGAAAAAGGGCGTTGTCTGCTGGACAATCCATCTTATGTCATTAGTCAGAGTAGCTTCAGCGAAGCTAGGGAGCCGGCATTAAAAAACAGCACTTTACCCACCAGCCACAATGGAGGGTTTTTGCACCAGAATAATTTGTGCCACATTAATTACGCATGCATAGAATGGCTCCTGATCACTGGCAGGCAGCCTCTGATTTGACCACTGCATTGACAGCTCATCTCCTCATTTTGGGTGCCATATTTAAAGTGGAGCCTTCTTAATGTCAGCCAGGACTGCTCTTACTGAAGCCATAGCCCCAAAACCGAAGAAGACAGCAGCCACCAAATTCAGTGCTGGAAGAGACTGAGGCTCAACGTTATGTCCTCTATGGCCACTGACTATCGGAGGTCCAGCAAGGTGACCAATCCAGCTTGGGGGTCAGTGGTGGTCAGTGCCAATGCGGTCAGGCAGAGGCCAGACACCCAGTGCAGGAAGAATATGGATGCGACTTGTGCCACCAAGGCAAGTCAAGCATCTCTTCATTCTCAACTCAGACATACAAGACCATTGCATTCACATTGATCTCACACACTGTCAGCTTAATGGCCAACACCATTCACACACTTTCACATCTCCATCTGGATTCATCTCCTCTGGAGCTGACGTCCTCAACTCGTCCATGACTCCACTCACCACCCACACATGCCAGGCATCCTTGTCATCTGCCCTGGTATGCATGTTGCGCACACCATCTCTGGCTGCCTTTATGCAGGGCAAGCTGGCGTACAATAAAAGAGAGTTCCCAAGCTAAGGTGGAGGAGTGCCAACATCAAGGTCCTCTCTCAGTTCGAAAACCAAGCTGTACGCCTGGCTGAAGAGGACATCGACCTGGCCTGTGCCAAGGGCAAGGTGGGCTGTGCACACCCAAGTGAGGATCCTGCACCAGCTCATCCCTCAAACAACGAGACTGCAAGTACTTTGTCCTGTTTCAGAATCACCCGCCATGCACTAATTATCTCTCCATCGGTCCCCCTGGAAACCACCTGAAGATGTCTGCAAGCCAGACCCTCAGCTCCAGCCTCACTGACAGCTCAGGTGAGGAAGCAGGAGATACCGCTGCAGAAGGTTTATCACAGTGCTCACCCACACACCACCAGCGCAGAGACACACTTCAGTGGAATCAAGTTCTAGAGTAGGCTCAAGGGTACAATCTGGTGAGCACAGCAGGTGAAGGAAGGTACATCCATGGTCACTAACACTCCACTTTGTCATTGAGTCAAAGTCAGATGATGAGCCTTCGGACTCTATCCTCAAATCAGTTGGCGGAGCTGCAGTGACAGTCATAGAAATATCACGGAGGGATGTCAGCTGCATTGCTCAGATTGCAACCAACAATGGAGGAGTCTTTGGTCAGTCGGAGCTGATAGCAACAGCATGCCAACACACTGACTTCAACACTGGTAGGGTGGTGATCACCATGGTGACCTCGGTCCAAGACAATGGTTCTCCACAGCTGCAGAAACTTCATCTTTCGAAGGATCAGAATACGGGTAGCATGATGTCTAACAATTCACTCTCATATTGAAGTGCATGGTTAAATGAGGGGAATAGCAACAGTAGTGTTCATGCCAGTTGATGATGGAAGACCTTTGTCCAAGACAGAATTCACTGCAATTCATCATCCTCCGTGCAATCTGGTGGCAATGAGGACCTCACATACACGCCTGCCTCATTTGGCCCATGATATGGCCTCCTTTCCTGCAGCCTTGGCTTCCTCAAACTCATCACCCTCATCCCCTTCAAGGACCTCCACAGAGGATGTGTGTGGCTCCTCCATCTCAACATCTGACAAATCCTCCCTGCCCCATTGCAGTTCCAGGTTGTGCACTGCGCAGTAAGCCACAATGATTCCTGAGACACTCTGGGGCTTGTATTGGAGTGATCTATCAAATCTGTCCAGGCATTAGAATCGTTACTGTGTGCTTGACCAGTGCTCAGGTAGCAGCATGAGCCTTGTTGTACCTTCTTCCTGCAGGAGTCCGAGGCTGCCACATGGGTGTCATCAGCCAATCTTTGCGGTACCATTTGTCACTAAAAGCCAGCCCTGGATCCTGTGTGGTTCCTCAACAATGTTTAGGATCTGTGATTTACTAAAGTTGTGGACACTTCCAGGATACCTGTTGCAAATCTCCATGATAAATTTCTTAAGGCCGCAGACCAACCGTAGCTATTGCGATTTATGGATTGGCATGCCTGTTGCTTTTGTAGCCACACCAGTGTTGTCAATGACAACCTGCACCTGTGGAAATTAGAAAATCTTTGCATAGCCCAATGCTCTGGCATCGTGACTAGCTTGATCTGTCAATGTTGATGCAATTGTGGGCCTTAACAAAAAGGGCATCCATGAGCTCAGGAATACATTTGCACATGGAGGCTTAAGAGATCCTGTAGAGGTCCCAAGTGGTGCCCTTGAGGGAGCCAATGGTGTGCAAGTTCAGAGCAGCAGTTCCTCCCACAGCCACTGGCAACAATCCCCATGGCACCAATTCCTGGAGAATGTGCCAAATGTGAGTCATCAGATTTCTGGACATGCAGAGCCACTGACACTGGTTCATGCTCATCTTCAGAGAAGACATGCAAGTTCTATACACTCTGGATCTTGGGGGCCATCTATACACAATGTCTTTGTGAGCCCAATCCTCCACATCCTGCGGCGGGCTTGCTGGCTTTTGATCCTAAGGGTTTTGCTTCTGTTTTTGTGAGCCAGCCACCACCAACAATCTTTTCCTCCTTCTCTCTTGCCTGTAAGTAATAATGTAAACAACAATAAACCCAGACGCCATCTGATGGTCTCCTCTCTGCAGTGTCATTGAGAACAGACAAGAGTCAGCATTAGTCTCCAACGATCCTCTTTCTGTCAATGAATCTGTGTTCAAGATCATTGTTCCCATATCAGAAGGTACTCAGCTCTGAAATGATGGCCAGTGTAAGGTGCATATCAAGGTCCCTAATATGACTGACTGCTATGACATTGCTTTGGCCTGGTGCTTGGATGTGCTGATTTCATCCCAGGTGCTGGGATCCTCTTTCACTGCCCTCTCATACCACTCTTTATGCAATAAATAGGGTAAATGTTTAATTAGAAAATCAATCAGTGCCACAATTCTAACAGGCTTCTGAAGCTTGTCCAATCGCCCAGTTGCTCTGGAGTTTGTTATTGTCCTGGGAAATTTGCACCCTGCCAACAAGTGGTTAAAACAAGCAGCTTGATTAGAGCCACTCTTTGGGATTAGTCACACATGAATGGGCAGCTTCATTCTCCTGATTCTCTGCCTTATCATTGAAAGGTTGCTACATTTCTCGACAGTGTTTCTCTCATTTCAATTGGGTTCCCTTTCAATCAGCAATCCCAATGCATGCAGCTGCCCTCGAATCTGTCCTCAGAGCCTCCACCAGCAGAGCTTCTCCTCATTTTAATTTGTACTGCATCACTGCTGCAGGTTGCAAGATGGTGATGCAGAACACTCACTGCCAGACCAGCTTGGACACTCCCTAAGTGAGTATGGTAACCCCCCTTTATCTCAGGAGTTTCATGTTCAGGTTATCGTGTTTGTGATGCATATCCATTTATCAGCCACTAAACATTTTGAAGTTGATGTGCCTATGGCCTGTTGGGACCTCATTCCTCCCCATCTTGAGGCCACTTGCATGAACCCCATCCCACCCCACCTTCAGATACCCCAACAGTGCCTCTTCCCTATCTGAAGGCATCAGGTACCTCCCCGACTGAGTGTACAAGCTGCAGCCCACTATGATTCCAGAAAGCCTACGGAATGAGGAATGTGATGATATGATCACGCCCTGCACACAACTGAGGCTGGCCTGACATGCCCCAACTCCTCCTCCCCCCCCCCCCCCCCACCCCGGTGCTAAGGACGCTAAACTCCCTCACCCCCTCCCCTCAGTGGTGTGCCTGGGTGCAACCTTCCCCACTCATACCCTCCAATGGAGCCCTAGCCCTGAAGTTCCTTCCTCTACCCAAGATCAGTTGCTCCCCTTCCCCAGTACAGCCTGAGACCTACAGTCCATTAAAAGCTACCTCTGGTACGTAGAGACTTGCCTGTGATGGCCCCCTGAAAGTGCTGTGGTGCTGCCTGTGAAATGCAGCACTGATTCCCGTGAGTGATACACAATGCAAGGTAGGCAAACTAACCTTGGTGATGAACAAAGTGCACGTTGCTGGTGTACCGTTGTGATACACGTCATTCTAATTATACGCGAAAGTGATCCAACACTGGGGGGGTGATTCCAGTGAGAAATCCTTTTAGTTAGAGACAAATGTATTGAAATGACATTCCCATCATAAAGTAAGAGGTTGCTAACATACTAACCACTACCAATAAATGCAGTAGAATGCCATTATATACATTATACGCTGCACATCACTTGCTATTGCCAAAATGGTCTGCTAACTAAATGTTCCATGTTAAATTAAATGCAAACTACCATTAAATGCAAACTACTGTGAATGCTGGAAGCCTGAAATAAAAAGGCAAAAATGCTAAAGATGCCCATTTGGTCTGACAGCATCTATTCAGAAAGAAACTGAATTTACATTTCAGATTGACAACCTTTCCTGCACTGTTTTAAATAACTTAAGCCAGCGTATTCAAATTAAGAAGTCAGTTCATCATTATATGTTTTAGTCAGGGGAGGATAATAAAAGGTAAAACTTCTGAAGAAGTGCCACAAAAGTGTTCCTTCTAATGATTTGATTGAAATGGAATTTTCCATTTAGATTAACTTTAAATTTACATGAATTCAAAAATCAACATTTAATTTGCTGCAATATCATACATTCTTCAGTTGAGGAAAATGCTGAGAGCAACATCACTGAACATTAGCTGGTAGCTGGCTGGTGTTAAATTTTAAATTGAGAAATTGTAATTGTCTGAAAAAGCCAGAAGAAATTATCTCATCACAGCAGGCTCAGCACTGACAATGTGGCAAATATTCCTGTTGCATATATTACCCATTTTGGATCAGAATGTGCAAGATTTATTTTATATTCAGACTGATTTTCAGAATAGTTTGGTTAAAACTCTTAATAGGACCAAAAACAGAAAGAAACTCTTGCTGCATGTTGTACATTTGTCAATGGTCTCTGTTACCAGAAACAGGGCAGGTTAAGTATCAAAATCCATAATTAACACTGACCCAAAGGCCAGCACCCTTCACCTTTAACCTCTGTTGTTCTCCACTTTATCAATACTACAATTAACACTGCACTTTAAAACCTTACTCTTATTCATCATCATGCCTAACTACACGGGCGGCACAGTAGCACAGTGGTTAGCACTGCTGCTTCACAGCTCCAGGGTCCCGGGTTCGATTCCCGGCTCGGGTGACTGTCTGTGTGGAGTTTGCACATTCTCCTCGTGTCTGCGTGGGTTTCCTCCGGGTGCTCCGGTTTCCTCCCACAGTCCAAAGATGTGCGGGTTAGGTTGATTGGCCAGGTTAAAAATTGTCCCTGAGATGCGTAGTTAGAGGGATTAGCGGGTAAAATATGTGGGGGTAGGGCCTGGGTGGGATTGTGGTCGGTGCAGACTCGATGGGCCGAATGGCCTCCTTCTGCACTGTAGGGTTTCTATGATTCTACATCTTCCCTGCACTGAAATCATCTCTTTTGCAATCTTCAAGTATTGGAACTGCTCAATTCTTACCTTCATCCTCCAACCCATTGACTTTAAAATCCAAACATAACCAATATTTCTTGATCTATTGCAAAAGTCACTCCGATATTAATTTCAAACTTGATGGTATCTTGCACCATGGGCTGTGACCTTTCACTAGGGGTACTCACTAGGCGGACCACAACTTTTCATTATTTACACTAATGATCTGAAAGGTGGAACTGAGGGCATGGTTGCTAAATTTGAGGATGATACATAGATATGTAGAGGGACAGGTAGTGTTGAGGAAGTGGGGAGGCTGCAGAATGACTTGGACAAGCTCGGGGAGTGGGCAAAGAAGTGGCAGATGGAATACAATGTGGGAAAGTGTGAGATTATGCACTTTGGTAGGAAGAAGAGGCGTAGACTATTTTCTAAATGGGGAAATGCTTCAGAAATCTGAACCACAAAAGGGATTTGGTGGGTCCTGGTTCAGGACTCTCTTAGGTTAACATGCAGGTTCAGTTGACGGTTAGGAAGGCAAATTCAATATTAACATTCATTTCTAGCGGGCTAGAATACAAGAGCAGGGATGTACTGCTGAGGCTGTATAAGGCTCTGGTAAGACCCCATTTGGAATATTGTGAGTAGTTTTGGGGGGGGGGAAGAAATCTAATCAAAACTTACAGAATACTGAAAGGCATGGATTGAGTGGACATGGAAAGGATGTTTCCACTAGCAGGAAAGACTAGAACTCGAGGGCACAACTTCAGAGTGAAGGGACGCTCCTTTAAAACTGAGATGAGGAGGAATTTCTTCAGCCAGAGGGTGGTGAATCTGTGAAACTCATTGGCACAGAGGGCTGTGGAGACCAGGTCATTGAGTGTCTTTAAAACAGAGATAGATAGGTTGTTGATCTGTAGATCAAGGGTTACAGGGAGAAGGCAGGAGAATGGGAATGAGAATCATATCAGCCATGATTGAATGGTGGAGCAGACTCGATGGGCCAAGTGGCCTAATTCTGCTCCTATATCTTCTGGTCTCAAACATAGATAAAAATTTGGAATAATTGAAATACACTGCACAGATTCTACAAAAGGACAGAAGCCACAGACAATGAGGAATGAAGCTGATGAGTTTGATAGTTTAAAGACATGCTACTGAGTTACTTTTCAAAATATTCACATCTGTGTTCAGCAACCTAATTTCCAAGATTACTTTAATGGGCAACATATTTGCATAGCAGCATAGTTAAGATCATCTTCTAATTTTAAAAAAAAGGAAAATAAAGTGGTGAGCAATTGTTGTCACAATTTTAAACAATTTACAAACATATAAAATGCTGGAAAATCTCAGCAGAGCTGACGGCATCTGTGGAGAGAGAACAGGGTAAATGTACTCAAAATGTTAACTCTTCTGTTTCCACAGATGCTAACATTGAGTACGTTTACCCTGTTCTCTCTCCACAGATGTTGTCAGCCCTGCCGAGATTTTCCAGCATTTTCTGTTTTTGCTTCAGATTCCAGCATACACAATAGTTTGCTTTTACAAGCATACAAATTAGGAGCAGGATCCACCATTTAATGAAATTATGGTTGACCTGATTGTGGCCTCAACTCTATATTCCCACCACCCCCAGTACCATTTGACTTCTTCATCAGTCAAGGACATATGTACTTCTGCCTTAAAGATATTCAATGACCCTGCCTCCATCACTCTCTGATGAAGACAACTCCACAGACTCTCAATCATCTGGGGGAAAAATGTCTCCTCAGCTGTCTGAAATCAGAGAACCCTTATTTTTAAACTATGCTCCCGAGTTCTAGTCTCTCCCACACCAACCCTTTTGGCATCAACCCTGTCAAGTCCTTTCAAGAGCTTAGATGTTTCAGCAAGCTTACTTCTCAATCTTCCAAACTCCAATGGCCCATTAAACCTTACATAAAATAATCTCTCTCCCTGCCCACATCCCCCCTCCCACTCCTTCCTAGGTATCAATCAAGTGAACCTTCCTTGAACTGTCTCGAGTGCATTTATGTCTCATCTTAAAGATGACAAACTGTACACAGTACTCATGATGTGGTTTTACAAATGTTCTGTACAACTGTGACAAACATCTCGACTTTTATATTCCATTCTCCTTGGAATATACAACAACATTCCACTTGCCCTCCTAATCACTTGGTGTTTCTGCATACCAATCTTTTGAGAGTCATGTAGCAGGACATCCAGATTCTTTGTACCTTTTGATTTTCACAATCTCTCTCCATTTAGATTATATGCAGCTTTTCTATAATTCTGCCCAAGTAGCCAAGTTCACATTTTTCTACTTCATAATCGTGCCGTACCGTGGGTGGCATGGTAGCACAGTGGTTAGCACTGCTGCTTCACAGCTCCAGGGACCTGGGTTCGATTCCCGGCTTGGGTCACTGTCTGTGTGGAGTTTGCACATTCTCCTCGTGTCTGCGTGGGTTTCCTCTGGGTGCTCCGGTTTCCTCCCACAGTCCAAAGATGTGCGGGTTAGGTTGATTGGCCATGCTTAAAAAAAAATTTTCCCTTAGTGTCCTGAGATGTGTAGGTTAGAGGGATTAGTGGGTGAATATGTAGGGATATGGGGGTAGGGCCTGGGTGGGATTGTGGGTCGGTGCAGACTCGATGGGCCGAATGGCCTCTTTCTGTACTGCAGGGTTTCTATGATTTCTATGATAATCCATCTGCCAAATTTCTGCCCACTTATGATTCTTTGCAGACTCCTTTTCTCCTAGTCACAACTTATTTTCCTCCCCATCTTTCTTTGTGTTATCAGCAAATTTAGAAACCATACATTTGGTCCCTTCATCCAGGTCATTGAAATAAATTGTAAATAGTTGAGGTCCCACTATTGATCCCTGTGGCATTCCACTTGTCATATCTTACCAACAACAAAAAAAAACACTTATGCATTCTGTTTGTTTCCTGTCAGCTAACCAATCCTATATCCATGCTAATATGTTACCCCAATGTCAGGAAGTCTTTTTTCATAACTTTTGATGTGACACCTTGTCAAATGCCTTCTTGAAATATAATTACAGCAGGTTCCCATTTATCAAATTTTTCTGTTACTTCCTCTAATACATTAGTCAAACATGTTTTCCTTTTCAGAAAACCTTGGTGGCTCTGCCTAATTGCATTGAGATCCAAGTGCCCCGGAATAATCTCCTTAATGATAGGTTCCAGCTTTTCTCTAAACTGTCACCTGCAGCCTGGTAACCTCTAAATTGATAATACCAAACCAATAAGATTCCAATCTGTTTGGATCTGGAATTAAGAGAAAGCATTTTTCATATGGGATGCTTTATCAGAAGATCAAACTGCTTAACACACGCATTCACTGTTTATTAGCATTAGGGAGCAATGCAGAAACAAAAAATGTGGTTTGTGATTATGATTGTCAAAAATGTAGACCGATTTAAGTATTTGAAACTAGCAGAACAATCCCAATCTTTGCACATCACACCGCCAGATTTCTCAGAATGAAGCACCTTAATGCTGGAGCTCAACTCTGTTGTCATTTCACACAAATCTTACAACATGTCATGGCAGATGGTGCAGAAAAAAAGATTGGAGCTGATAGCAGTTCTCCATGCAAAACCAATCTCTGTCTGCCGCACTCTTTCACCATTAAAACAAAGTTAAATAAAAATGTCATCTTTCTGTGTTTCCAGTAGCTTAAATCTACACAATTATCATGCACAATGTGATTGCACATGACATCAATATATACTCATATTGCATATCTGAATTTATGCAAAATTTGTATATGCCAGCATCTTTATTTCTGTTACCATGTCATGAGTGAAGTAGTACTGTAATCTGAATCTGGCTAGTATCAGCTTTTCTTCTGCAGTTGTCACTTATTTGGCTTGTAAAGTGAAAGTGACAACAAAATTCCACTACACTAATTTAACAGCAATTGAACATACACTTCATTTAGTCATGAATCTCTGTCTTGAAAATGTATTTTATGTCAAATAATGATTTTTAATCCACCGGCTGAAATCAGAATTGAACTTTGACTTTTGAAGCGCAAGCTAAAAGTGATGTGAGCTCGCAACCAACTCATGTGCATTACTGTACATTCCACTCCATTGCAATGAAGACAGTATGTCTATAAATCCCGAAAAGACAATGACCTCAGGGGCAAGTGAAGGACCCAAGTTTCCTGTCCCATTAGCAAGGCATTAAGGCAATTACCCAAGGTATTTAACTGTTGGGGACAGACCATTAAGCCCAATCACTTGAACAATGGAATCCTGGCTAGTTGAGCATCCCAGACATGATCTAATCAAATTACCTTTGGAAATCACTGGCCATGACCTTATTTAAATCTCCTGGACAGTTGGAGAAAGGAATCATGTAACAAGCCAACACTTTGTACGTTTAAACCTATTTCTTTGCAGAACTGAAGGCAAACAGTTGAGATGCTGAGAATGAAGACCCAAGAAGGGTCCTGTCACCCTCCCTTTCCCCAAGCCACCTGGCAAGCTTTAAAGCCTGTTTGCTGACCATGACCATAAAGGAACAACCCTGCTGCAGAGATTTCTTAAAATGGAGGCAAACTCGTTGGGGTCTTTTAAGAGACTTCTGGATGAGTACATGGGATTTAATGGGATTGAGGGCTATAGATAGGCCTAGAGGTGGGGATGTGATCGGCGCAACTTGTGGGCCGAAGGGCCTGTTTGTGCTGTGGCTTTCTATGTTCTATGTTCTAATTCAGTCCGGTACTGTCTCCTCAAAACTAACAAAATCAGCAATCAGCATCTTTAAACCTGGACCAAAGGAAAGTCACAAGACCACTGAATTCAGTCTGAAGCCAGCTGAGTCACAAAACCACAGACAGTATATTCCTTTTACTTTATTTGGACGCTAATTTAACAAACCTATCTTTCACCACTCTAATCCATATCTGTGTGTGAACTTTAAGTGCGTGTGTGAGAAAATCAGAGCATGTTTTATTATTTTAAATTGGTTTAAAAATGATAAACCTAACCTCTTACTGTTAAACTCAAGAAAACATCTGTTTGGTTCTTTTATGAGCACAGCATGTAAACAATTAACTGTTGAATTGAATTGGCAAGTGTAACATTTTCAAACAAAACCCTGTTGAGGTCAAGAGGGGACAAAGAGGAGAGCCATTCAATCCCTTCTCACCTGAACGTAACAATCTCCCTCATTCATAAAATGTTCCAGCCATTCTGATTTGAGTTGATTATGGGAAAAAAGAGATTTGTATGTGCAAATTACATGTTTGTTGATTCATGTTATTACTAAGATAGTCCATATATACACACACATTCTCTTCACTTGTGCATGGCCAGTTTTAATAATGGAAAACTGATGAAGAAAAAATAAGGATACCTGTTTCCATGCTCCTGACACTGACTTTCACCTAGTGACCGGAAGTGTCCAAGGACAGTCAAATGTTGACAGACCTCGTTATTATTCAGACAAGCAATTTTGCACTGCACAATATCCTGTGGCAAATATTGGGAAAAGGGACAATTAAGTTGTTGCATGGTCATTAAAAATCTAACTAGTTCATTAATGTTTCTAGGCAGTCTGGTCTGTATGTGACTCAAATCACACTGACATAAATGTCTCTTCACTGCCCTTTTGAAGTGGCCTAGCAATCCATTCAGTTCTATAAAACTAGTATGAAATGGGGCAGCACGGTGGCACATTGCTGCCTCACAGCACCAGGGACTCGGGTTCAATTCCCAGCTTGGGTCACTGTCTGTGCAGAGTCTGAACGTTTTCCCGAGTATCTGCATGGGTTTCCTCTGGGGGCTCCAGTTTCCTCCCACAGTCCAAAGGATGTGCTGGTTTAGGTGCATTGGCCATGCTAAATTCTCCCTCAGTGTACCAGAGTGTGGCGACTAGGAGATTTCCATTGCAGTGTTGATATAAGCCTACTTGTGACACTAATAAATAAACTTAAACTAGTAGCAATGCTCAAAATAACTCACTGACCTTAGTAACTATGGGAAGAAATAACACAAACTATTTCTCCAGGGTTTCACTAATCAACTGTGTTACAGCAGACAGTTGCGAGAACCCTTCTAGAATTTGCTGGCAATTCTTTATAATCAAACTTATGGTTTTGTCCAAGATAATGTTTGATGCATTAGTTACTCACTACACCTGGCTAATTGAAAATCCAGATGAGCTGAATTGCTTTTGAATTTTAAAAGAGTAATAGAAGCCATATTGGACATGTGACTACAATGCTCTCAGACCAATGCCATAAAAATATGTACTTGTGCATTTCTAGGCGAAAGAAATCAAAATCACTGGGGGACTTTTAACTTGAAAGATGCATTGGGAGCTGGAAGGGGAAAGGTCAAGGTCACTAATGTGTATGAAAACCGGGATGTAAGGGCAGCATATCTATTGATGACTTTTTAAACTCAGCCACTGCATGTGTCTTTCGCTTCCTGACCAATTAGGTTGAGCAGTTGAGATGACGAGTTGATTTTAGCTCCAGAACTTAAAGAGACACAACGAAGAAGACAGTCGATGGCAAAAGAGAAAATACTGGAAAATCTCAGGTCTGGCAGCATCTATAAAGGAGAGAAAAGAGCTGATGTTTGAGCCCAGATGGCCCTTTGTGACCCTCCAAAACGTCAGCTCTTTTCTCACCTTACAGATACTGCCAGACCTGCAGAGATTTTCCAGCATTTTCTCTTTTGGTTTCAGATTCCAGCATCCGCAGTAATTTGCTTTTAAGACAGTTGATGGGTTCTGGGTCTGGGAGAAAAGAGGACCAGAATCCTAATGTTCCAAGTCTGTGCCTGACCTTGGTGATGTCTATCTGACCACAGGGAGACACTTGTTTAATGCTGGAGGAAGAAGCCTGCCAATGAAAGCAAGGCTCAAGATACTCAGGAGGGGAGCAGCAAGAGTCTCAGGCCACTCACCTGGATTCAATGCCAAAAGCAGTTTAATGACTGAATCATGATAGGAAAGGTCAATACAGTGGCACTTACAACTACATCTGTTGTGTGTGTATCACGCTCAGCCGCTGGCGGAGGAGGCTGCACAAATATCCCCATCCTTAATGATCGAGGAGCCCAGCACATCAATGCAAAAGATAAGGCTGAAGCATTCACAATAACCTTCAGCCAGAGGTTTTGAGTAGATGAACCATCTTGGCCTCCTGGAGAGGTCCCCAGCTTCACAGGTGTCAGTCTTCAGTCAATTCAGTTCACTCCACATGATACAAAGAAATGGCTGAAGGCACTGGATACTGCAAAGGCTACAAGCCCTGTCAACATTCCAGCAATAGTACTGAAGGGTTGTGCTCCAGGTCTTGATGCACCTCTAGTCAAGCTATTCCAATACAGCTACAACACTGGCATCGTAGCAATGTGGAAAGTTGCCCAGCTATGTTCTTTACATAAAAAACAGAGCAAATCCAACCTGACCAATTTCATAGAATTATAGAATCCTACAGTGCAGGAGGCGGCCATTTGGCCCATCGAGTCTGCACCAACCACAATCCCATCCAGCCCTATCCCCATAACCCCATGTATTTGCCCTAGCTAGTCCCCCTGACACTAAGGGTCAATTTAGCATAGCCAGTCGACCTCACCTGCACATCTTTGGACTGTGGGGGGGAAGCCAGAGCAACCGGAGGAAACCCACACAGACACAGGGAAAACATGCAAACTCCACACAGACAGTGACCCAAGCCAGGAATTGAACCTGGGTCCCTGGCACTGTGAGGCATTTCTGGTCCATCAGTCTACACTTGATCAGTAAAGTGATGGAAGGGGTCATCAACAGCGGTATCAAACTGCTCAGCAATAATCTGTTCACGGACGCTCAGTAGGCTTCCAACAACAGGATCACTCGGATCATTACAACATGGACAAAAAAGCTAAATGCCCCCAGAGGTGAGGTGAAAGTTACTGCCCTTGACATAAAGCAGCATTTAACCAAGGAGTTCTAGCAAAACTGGAATCAATGGGAATTGAGTGGAACCCTCTGCTGTTGGAGTCAAACCTGGCATAGAGGAAGATGATCGTGATGGTTGGAAGTCAGTCATCTCAGCTCCAGGACATAATTGCAGGTGTTCCTCAGGGGAGTATCCGAGACCTAACCATCTTCACCTACTTCATCAATGACTTTTCTACCATAAGGTCAAAAGTGGGAATGTTTACAAATGACTGCACAATGTTCAGCAGCATCCCTGACTGTGCAGATACAGAAGCATGTTGAAATGCAGCCAAGACCTCGACAATCTCCAAGCTGGGCTATCAAGTAGCAAGTAACATTTGCGTCACACAAGTGATAGGCAATGATCATCTGCAACAAGAGAAGATCTAACCATTGCCCCTTGAAATTCAATGGCATTACCACTGAATCCGCTATTATCAACATTTGGGGGTTACCATTGACCAGAACCCGAACTGGACTAGCCATATAAATACTGTGGCTACAAGAGCACGTCAAAGGCTAGGAATCCTGGGGTGAGTAACTCACCTCCTCCTCACTCTCAAACCCTGTCCACCATCCACAAGGCATGAGTCAGGAATGAAATGGAATGCTGCCCACTTGCCTGGATGAGTGCAGCTCCAACAACACGAAAAGTTTGACTCCATCCAGGACAAAGCAGCACAGCTGATTGGCATCTCTTCCAGAAACATTCACTCCCTCCACCACCAACGAACATTGAAAGCTGTGAGCACCAGCTAGAAGATGCATTGCAGGAATTCACCAAGGCTCCTTAGGCAGCACCTTTCAAAATCTTGACCTCTACTATCTAGAAGGACAAGAGCAGCAGACACATTGGAACACCACCACCTGGAAGTTCCCCTCCAAGTCACTCACCATCCTGACTTGGAAATATATCATTCTTCCACTGTCATTCGGTTAAGATCATGCAACTCCCTCCTGAACAGCAATGTGGGTGTACTTATACCTCAGGGACTGCAGCAGTTCAAGATGACAGCTCACTACCACCGAGTTATGGGTAGTAAATATTGGCCTGGACAGCAATGCCCAAACTCATTCTGCCTTTCCAAGCCCACTACTGCACATCATTCCTCATTCCAACTTACCTCGCACGTACAGCAGTCTCTCTGTATGTACTTCCTTACATTCCAATCTATCCATCCATCATTGACACTCATCCTGATCTTAACGCAATGTCATATTTCCCCTGCCTAGTCACCCTCAACAAATATTGTTCATTCATCCATTCAATATGTTCCATGTACTCTCAGCGGCAGGTCTCTCTTATTTCCTCGCAGGAGAAGTGATTACAGAATGCGAGGGAAAGGCAGAGAACCAGAGATGATCCTTCAGCAATTTCACAATAAACAACAGCAGAGGAAGAATTGTTTAAGTTTATTTATTAGTCACAAGTCGGTTTACATTCACACTGCAATGAAGTTACTGTAAAAATCCCCAAGTCACCACACTCCGGAGCCTGTTCAGGTACACTGAGGGAGAATTTAGCATGGCCAATTCATCTAAACTGCACATCTTTGGACTGTGGGAGGAAACCGGAGCACCTGGAGGAAACCCACACAGACACCGGAAGAACATGCAAACTCCACACAGTGACCCAAGCTGGGAATCGAACCCAGGTCCCTGGCGCTGAGAGGCAGCAATGCTAACCACTGTGCCACCATGCTGCCAGTTTGCTTTTTGATCAAGGTGGGGATCCTTCATCTACCTGGCAACAGGATTACACATCATCCAGCCACATGACATATAACACTCAGCTAAGTTGTCTTGATGTCAGCTGCCAGTAAAACATGATCATGTGCATCATGATCAATTAAAATATCCTATCTTCAACAGTTCTTTTCATGTCTTTGATCTCCCATAGGACCTTTAAACATCTCATAGGAGATGGTGACAACTCCTTGGAGAAAATCACATACTCTGATTGTGTACCTTTGCAGAAATCAGGGCTACATGGTGGCAGAGTGGTTAGTGCTGCTGCTTGACAGCGCCAGGGACCCGGGTTTGATTCCCAGCTTGGGTCACTGTCTGTGTGGGGTCTGCACATTCTCCCAGTGTCTGCATGGGTTTCCTCCAGGTGCCCCAGTTTCCTCCCACAGTCTGAAAGACGTGCTGGTTAGGTGCATTGGCCTTGCTAAATTCTCCTTCAGTGTACCCAAACAGGCGCCAGAGTGTGGCGACTGGGGAATTTTCACAATAATTTCATTGCAGTGTTAAGGTATATCTACTTGTGACTGATAAATAAATTTAATTTAAAAATTTAAATAAATTTAACTCATGCAGGCCATGTACCAGCTCAGATACTCACTTCAGTGACTCACACATCACAAGTGATCAAAAGCAGATGGAGGAGGCAGGGACAGCAATGGACAGGCCAGGGAGCTGAATGCAGGATGCTCCAAGCTCTATATTTCCAAACATTCAAAAGATTGAACTTCAAAACAGTCCCATCTACGTTCTATTAGAACATGACTCCTGGCTCCAATTACAAGTTTTAAAATTGCAATCCCTTTCAGTAAATTAGCACCAACCAATCCACCTGCAATAATGTGCTATTTCTATCTCCACAGTTGGGCTTTAACAGAACAAACACACTTTCCATTGAGTGACAAATATTTTCTAATTTTAAATTGAAACTAACCAACCTTAAAAATGCCCAGCATGGGGCAAATAACAAGAGAGCAATATACTGCAGGTGCTGCAAATCTGAAACATAAACAAAAGATGCTGGAAATATTCAGTAGACCAGACAGCATCTTGTGGAGAGAGATAAAAAGTCAACATTTCAAGTCCACGAGTTGCACCAATTCTGCAAAACGGTCACTGACCTCTGTTTCTCTCTGCACCCCCCCCCCCCCCCCCCCCCACCACCCCACCCCCCACAAAAAAGCAGTCAAGACGCTGAGCATCTCATTCCCGTTCAGTAAGAAATCCAGCATACAGAGCTTGGAGCATCCTGCATTCAGCTACCTGGCCTGTCTATTGCTGTCCCTACCTCCACCATCTGCTCTTGGTCACTTGTGATAAGAGAGTCACTGAAGTGAGTATCTGAACTGGTACACGCTCTGCATTAGTTAAATTCAAAAAATTTACATAAATTTAAAATTTAAAATGTATTAGTCACAAGTAGGCTGACATGAATACTGCAATGAAGTTACTGTGAAAATCCCCTAGTCGCCACACTCTGGTGCCTGTTCGGCTACACTGAGGGAGATCGAGTTCAGCAGAACATCAAACAGGAATTTCAAAAAGCAAGTTAAGGTATGAAGAAAACAAACAACTTGCTTGCAAAAAGATGTCAACGCAATAATTTCTAATTTAAAAAAACAATAATTCATAAAACTATTAAGTTCCAAGCAGCAGAGCTGATGAATAAAACTTTTTTCCTGCCATTTTGCGAAGTAGTGCTAGAGAGAGACAGATGCAGCCTCAACCAGGGAAGGAGGAAGGGACCAGGGCCAAGCTAAGGAGTTGGGTATATCTAACATTGACTGAGCTTGTGCTCATTCTGCTGGTTCACACAGTGAGCTAGCCTCAGCTTCAGCCGAGATTAGGCAAAAGAGGGTGTGTGCCCATGCATTGCAGGTCCAGCTCACTCCCAGATTCAGGGTTAACGCTCACTCTCACACACACTCACATTCACAACACCAGAATGGGAGGAGAGGGCCCTGGGCAGTTTAGGTACCTTCCCCTTTCATCTCTCCACACCCTAAAGCCCACCCAAAGTCATAGAATCATAGAAACCCTACAGTGCAGAAAGAGGCCATTTGGCCCATCGAGTCTGCACCGACTACAACCCCACCCAGGCCCTACCCCGCCATATCCCTACATATTTACCTGCTAATCCTTCTAACCTACACATCGCAGGACTCTAAGGGGCAATTTTTTTTTAGCATAGCCAATCAACCTAACCCGCACATCTTTCAGACTGTGGGAGGAAACCGGAGCACCCAGAGGAAACCCACGCAAACACGAGGAGAATGTGCAAACTCCACACAGACAGTGACCCAAGCCGGGAATCGAACCCAGGTCCCTGGAGCTGTGAAGCAGCAGTGCTAACCCACTGTGCTACCGTGCCGCCCACGTCCAGTCACCAATGGTATCTGGAGCCCAGGACCCTGGCCCTCCTCACCTCCAAAAGGTGTTATAATAAGAATTATCAGGAGGAGGAATACATTTGTAGGTGGAGCAGAGATCACTGCATGAATTTAGCTAATTTAAAGGTAACCTATTTATCATGCACCCCTGGCACAATGTTACTCCTGCAAACTATTTCTTAACAACATGGCAAAAAATTGTTGGAAGGAATGGTTTCAGCCTTTTGAAGAAAAATTCAAATCTGTAAAGGGAGCTAAAAAGTTTAGATTCAAGGTAGTGTTAGGAACCCAAAAGATTGCAGTGTTTGACATCATGGAAAGGCAGGAAGATAAGTATTTAATTCTCAAACACTGGGGAAAGTCAAGCATATGAAAACTGTGTGTCTGGACTTGGTTGGAAGATTGACCCATCTACACAGAATTATAAAAATCCCTACAGTGCAGAAAGTGGCCACTTGGCACATCAAGTGTGCACCAACTCTCTAACAGAATATCTTAACCCCCCCCCCCCCCCCCCCCCCACCGCCCCAATCTCCCACACATTTACCACAGTCAATCCACCTAATCTGCACATCTTTGGACTGTGGGTGGAAACCAGAACACCCAGAAGAAACTCACGCAGACACAGGAGAACATGCAAATTCCACACAGTCACCCAAAGCTGAAATTGAACCCAGGTCCCTGGCACTGTGAGGCAGCAGAGCTAAACACTGTGCCACCTTACCACACATTGTGGTTTTATGAAATGTAATGTCAGTACAGGGCAAACTGCACCTTACTATGTTACCTCTGCAGTGGAAGCCATTCTCCATGTTTCCACACTGATGATTCATTAACCTTGAGGTTGAGCTGAAGGCCCAGGACCACAGACAACATCGTTGAAGATGTTGGGGGACTGAACTTAGGGGAGGACCTAAGAAGATTTCAGGAGAGAAGGGCCTTCAAGGTAGAGCTCAATTAAGTGCTAAAGCACTTACCTTGCCTGTCAGCAGTTCCCAGGGTCCAGCCAGGAAAGAAAGAAGAACACAAGTCCAACCACACCCAAACAGAGGTGTACCTGGAGGAAGGCAAGAAATGGAGG
Source organism: Mustelus asterias (assembly GCF_964213995.1). Taxonomy (NCBI): domain Eukaryota; kingdom Metazoa; phylum Chordata; class Chondrichthyes; order Carcharhiniformes; family Triakidae; genus Mustelus; species Mustelus asterias. The sequence continues at coordinate 90,847,151 of NC_135802.1, read as the reverse complement.
TTAGGGGAAGCTCGCTCACCCTACTGGGGTCCGCTAGAAACTTGATGTCTGTGTCGATATGCATGATTAGAAACTTGATGTCTGTGTCGATATGCGCAATGGGGCCCTACTGGGTCAATGATTGTTCTGAACAGTACCAACAGCATTCACTGGCTGACTAGTTAGTCAATCAGGATACCCTTGATTGACTGTTTTGGACACTGACCATCCAGAATGACAGGTTACTTGACCAATGAGCCTTGGCTCCCCAAGAGCAAGGGCCCCGGTGATAAAAACCATCTGCACCCCCTCTCCTGAGCTGTGAAGGCACCTGAAGTACATCTTCAGCATGTTGATTATTTGCTTAATAACACAGCAGGTTTTCATGTAGTTATGCAATGCCCCTGGGTTTGATTGCTGAGGTTCCTCATGGGTGTCATTAGCCAGGTTTGAAGTCCTATCCCTTGTCTCCAGGTAGCTAGTCAATAAGTCTGCTTCAAAGTGTGAAGAGATCAGGGAGGCTGGACTGATGCAGGACAAAAGTATCATTGCAGCTGACGGGGGATTTTACACACACCTGCATAATGATGTGATTGTGGATACACACCAGCTGCTCGTTAGTGGAATGAAAGCTCTTTGTGATTCTGAAACATTCCTGAGTAATCAGGGATCCCATAATTACCACATGTGTGTAATCAATGACATCCTGTGCCAGTGGGAAGCCAGTTTGAACTGCCAACACAGGCACCTGCTCAATCTGACTGGAAAAATCGGTGCCAAAGTGTGTAAAATTGTTCTATCAGTCACCTGTATAATGTCATTATGGGCAGCTGACTTGACGATCCTGCAAATATCTTCACCAGAACTCACGAAGGAGGCAGAGACCTGGACAGTTTTTGGTAAAACATCATGACAGCTCCACTTGGCAGAAGGACTTGTTCCAGCAGGCTACACATGGCTGCCACTACTGGATGTGAGACCCTGAGGCTCCTGAAACATTCAATGGCCGTGTTCCGACATGTCCACAAAGTTGATCCATTGCCTGTATACCCTCTGTCCAAGTATCACCTCCTGTGCGTTCCACCTCTCCGCTCGTCCCATCTCTTCTGTTGAGTAGCAAGTCAGTGAACTGAAAGTACCTGATGCTGCTACTATTGATGCCACTCCTGCTGGCATTACTCCTGCTGATGGTGCTCCTTCTGATGGTGTGACTCCAGTTGGCAGTACTCCTGCTGGTGCTGCTCCTGATGGTATTTCTCCTGTCCCTAGAATCATAGAATCACTACAGTGCAGAAAGAGGCCATTTGGTCCATTGAGTCTGCACTGATTCTCTGAAGACCATCTTACGCAGTCCGCCTCCCCCCATCCTATCCCCATAACCCCATGCATGTACCATGGCTAATCCACCTAACCATGCAGCTTTGGACTGTGGGAAGAAACTGGAGCACCTGGAGGAAACCCACACAGACACGGTGAAAACATGTTAACTCCAGAGTCACCTGAGGCCGGAATTGAACCAGGACCTTGGCCTGTGAGGCAGCAATGCTAACTCCGGTTGTTGCTCCTGATGGTGCTGGCCCAGCAAGCTGTCTTCCTTCAGGTGCTGTTGCTAGTGCTTTACCTGCTGCTCCTGGTTCTGCTGGTCATCCCAGTCCTTATCTGAGCTCTAAGCTAATAGAGAATGAACTGCACCCATGTTGATCTAATGGCTGTACCCTCCGTATACACAGGATCTTCTCAGATGAGGAGGATCGCAACAGACACCCACAGACGCTGAAAGATGCCCTCATAAGAACAGGATATGGCATTCGACTCATCGATCGACACAAATGAATGAACACCGCTCAACAATCACCGAGCAGGAGTGTTCTCTTCCAGTCGGGGAACACTTCAGCCGTCATGGGCATTCAGCCTCTGATCTCCGGGCGTTATCCAAGGCGGCCTTCACGACACATGACAACGCAGAGTCGCTGAGCAGAGACTGATAGCCAAGTTTTGCACGCATGAGGACGGCCTCAACCGGGACCTTGGGTTCATGTCACACTATCTGTAACCCCCATGACTTGCCTGGGCTTGCAAAATCTCACTAACTGTCCTGGCTGGAGACAATACACATCTCTTTAACCTGTGCTTAACCCTCTCTCCACTCACATTGTCTGTACCTTTAAGACTTGATTTATCTGTAAAGACTCGCATTCCAACCATTATCTTGTAAATTGAGTTTGTGTCTGTATATGCCCTGTTTGTGAACACAAGTCCTCACTCACCTGGAGAAGGAGCTTGAGGCTCCAAAAGCTAGTACTGCCAAATAAACCTGTTGGACTTTAACCTGGTGTTGTGAGACTTCTTACTGTGCTTACCCCAGTCCAACGCCGGCATCTCCACATCAGATCTAATGGCTCACAGCTCTGAAGTGAAGATCAAACACCTCCAAAGTAGTGAAAATAACTTGCAATGTGGTGAAAATAACCTCTGAGTAAGTACTATGAGGAAAAAGCCTCAAAATATTCTACAAGAAATCTGCTGTGAGGTTTCTGCATTTATGGAAATTTGTGCCTGCAATTTCTTTAGCCCTCGCAAATATCACCGTTTTCTAACCTTGCTCTCATGAGCATGTTCCAGGGAGCCCAGGAAACTTGTGCACCTATAGTTAAATCCCATAACCCATGTTAAAGTGGTTCTTAATGAGCTATTAATATACTGAAATTAACAACCCATTTCTCCCAAAGGAGCTATTTGAATGCAGCCTAACATGCTGCAGATAAATGCAGAAGTTAGCAGTTTGCAGCTGGTTCCCCAATGCACTGCCAATTTAAGCACTTTTGACATTCCACACACCTGGGCAGCACGGTAGCACAGTGGTTAGCACTGCTGCTTCACAGCTCCAGGGACCTGGGTTCGATTCCCGGCTTGAGTCACTGTCTGTGTGGAGTTTGCACATTCTCCTCGTGTCTGCGTGGGTTTCCTCTAGGTGCTCCGGTTTCCTCCCACAGTCCAAAGATGTGCGGGTTAGGTTGATTGGCCATGCTAAAAATTGCCCTTAGTGTCCTGGGATGCATGGATTAGTGGGTGGATATGGGGGTAGGGCCTGGGTGGGATTGTGGTCGGTGCAGACTCGATGGGCTGAATGGCCTCTTTCTGTACTGTAGGATTTCTATGACCTTACAAAATCACTCATAAGAACATAGTTAAGAGAAGAAATAGGAGCAGGAGTAAACAAAATGGCCACTCAAGCTCCACCATTCAAAAAGATCATGGCTGATCTTCAACTCCACATGATTCCCGTCATCATGCAATATAGTTATTGTCCAAAGGTTTATCAACTTAACCTTGATTAAACTCAATGACAGAGCATCCACAGCCTCTGAGGTAGATGATTTCAAAGATTTGCAAGCTTCTAATTGAATAAATTTCTTCTAAGTATCATTCCTTATCCTGAGATTATATCCCCAGTTGAAAATTGCTCAGCCAGGGGAATCAACCTCACCACATCTATCATGTCAAACTGTCTCACAAACTGCTCCCACCAGTTTTTTTCTGTCCCTTGTTTTGTTTTATCTCCACCCCTACTGATTCCACTTCCTGCTCTTCTGAGTCAAGATTCTTCTTCATTCTTGCCTTTCTGTTATCCTTCATTATCTGAGTTAATCCACCTCCTTTTCCTTTTTGTCTATTTTTTTCTACACTTCAAGTATCTTGAAATATTTAATTTTCAACCTTGGTCACCATGCAGCCAAGTTTCTCTCATGATTATTAGATCAAATTAATTTATCTCTATTGTGCCATCAGCTTGTCTAACTTGTTACGAATGCTTTGTGCATTCAGATAAAGCAGCTTTAATTTTTATTTTATCATTTTTCCCTGATGAATTAAATTTCTTGTCCCTTCCTATTGCACTTTTTTTATCTTTACTCCAAAAAGGCTACATTGTTCTATGGCCTTACTATTCTCTTTAGATTTTCAAATTTCCCCAATCTAAAATCTTCCATACATACCCCCATACATTTTTAATTTAAAGCCTTATTTAGACCCATAATTGTTCAATCTGCCAGAATACTGGTCCCTGTTCAGTATAGGTGGAGCCCATCCCAATAGAAAAGTTCCCTCTTTCCTCAGAACTGATGCCAGTGCTCCATGAATTTAAACCATTATCTTCCCTATCCATCTTTGAGCCATCTTTGAACCTCTCTGATCAATTTGTCTCTATGCCAGTTTGTGAGTGGTTTAGGAGTAATCAAAAGATTACTTTGCCCCCTCCACGAGCAGAAACTCAATGTTGCTCAGGACTGGGAGGCAGGGGAGGTGATTTGGTTGAAGAGTACCTGTGATGATGCAGATTAAGTTGAATTGCACATTGATAAGTTTGGTGTGGGCAGGTGGTACCATACTGTTGTGCAATATTATAGCAAGATTATGGTTATGGGTGGCATGGTGGCACAGTGGTATGGGTGGCACAGTGGTCAGCACTGCTGCCTCACAGCAACAGGGACCTGGGTTCAATTCCAGCCTCAGGTCACTGTCTGTGGAGTTTACACATTCTCCCCGTGTCTGCGTGGGTTTCCTCCCACTCTCCAAAGATGTGCAAGTTAGGTGGATTGGCCATGCTAAATTGCCCTTCATGTCAGGGAGATTAGCTAGGGTAAATACATATGGTTATGGGGATAGGGTCTGGGTGGAATTGTGGTCGGTGCAGACTCAATGAGCCAAATGGCCTCCTTCTGCACTGTAGGATTCTATGAAAAGTAGAGATTCTTAGGGTCTTGGACTCTGATCCCCATGTGGTACCAATTATTTACTGAGGATGTTATTGGAAATTTTAATTTTTTTCTACAATCTTGATGAGGTTCTGCCTGTCCACGATGATTCTGACAATGGCGATGTCTATTAAGCAGGTTAGGGATTATGATTCAGTCTCTGACCATCCAGGTTGATGTGAAGGTGGAATTTGCTAGAGAGGATTTTACTGGGAACAATGGATCAGCATTCTCATCGCGCTACCCATCAATACCCAGCCTACACCAGGGAAGTCAATGATCCTCCTAGCAAGCCAAATTTAATGGGGCTGCATTTGAAGAATTGTGGTATCCCAGAATCAAAAACCACCAACAATTTTAAATCTTTGTTCTGTGAAGGGAGAACCTGGGACTTTATTATTGCATAAGCATCTATAGCCCACTCTCCTGAATGAATTACTCCCAATCCCCTGCCCTTGCAAATCAAGAAACTGGGTTGGGGTCAGGTAGGAGCAGGAAATGCCACACCAACTCTCGACCAACAGCAAACCTACTTAGGAAGAAAATCCTAACCAAGAGGACCAATGCTGTAAGAAGGGCACGAACTTCATGGGAGAATGCCTATTTTTCCATAACATTCTTCATTTTAAAAATTCTTTTCACAAGGTATTTGTTGTCCATTCATAATTCCTTTGAGAAGGTGGTGGTGGTATGTTCTTGAACCACTGCAGACCATCTGGTGTTGGTACACCCACAGTGCTGTTTGGGAGGGAGTTCCAGGTTGTTGACACAGTGGCAGTAAATGAACAGCAAAGTAGATCCAAGTTAGGATGGTGTGTGGCTTGGAAGGGAATCTGTAGGTGGTGGTGCTCCCCTGTATCCACTGCCCTTGTCCTTCTAGGTCCTAGAGGTCATGACTTGGAAGGTTCTGCTAAAGGAGTCTTGGGGACTTGCTGAAATACATCTAGGGTAGATGGTACTCACTGCTGTCATGACATGTCAGCGTTAGAGGAAATTGATTAACACAGTGGATAGCGTGCCAAACAAGCAGTCTGCTTTGACCTGGATGGTGTTGCACTTCTTGAGTATTTTTGGAATTGCACTTATTCAGACAAGTGGAGAATATTCCATCACACTCCTGATGTTTAGATAATGGACAGGCCCTGGGTAGTCAGGAGATGAGTTACTCAGCACAGGGTTCCCAATCTCAGATCATATTTTGACAGTATTTATATAGCTGGTCCAGTTAAATTTCTGATCAATGATAACCCCCCAGAGTGTTGATGTTCGGGGATTCAGTAATACTGTTGAACATCAAGGGGGAATGGTTAGATTCTCTCTTATTGGAAGTGGTCATTGCCCAGCACTTCTGAGACGCCAATGTTATTTGCATGATTATACCATTCCATAATGTGGGTCTTCCTGTAGATACAAAAATGTATTTGCATATACACCATCCTAACTTAAACTGTATTTTTTCATAAAAATGCGTTGTTTGCTTTAAAAATGCACCTACATGTATTTTTTCATAATATATTTGCCTTAACTCAGTGTTCATTTTTAAATTGTAAGCATTCTTCCAGATCTCCTGCAGTTGTGCCAGTGTGTCCAGGCATCAGAATGATTGTTTCAATGGCACGTTTAGTTCAGTTATAAATGGATATTAAGCCTTTTCAAAAACCCAAATCAAATCAACTTTCAGGCCATGGATGATGAATGTGGGTTTCTTAAAACCTTAATGTGCCATTTCACAGCAGGTTTACACACACTGCAATTGGACTAATGAAATCTTCATTACTTACAGCAGTTCATTAACTGCTTCACAAGTTTCTTTATTACAAGGTGAGTTCTGATTGGCTTTTTTGTCATCCTGACTAACAAATTTGAGTTGCACAAAATTAATTGCAACAAAATATTTCACAATTGCCTTTTTTATTGATTTACATTTACAAAAAAAGTGAACCATTTTTGTGATGGGAAAATATTAGTCATTAAATGTAAATGTTTCTGAGTTATACATGAAACATTAGCATTAACTCTCACTTTCTTCTTGCACAGTAAGCTCCAGTGATAATTTATTTAAAGTGCAATAGTCCTGTTGTCTTTCCCTTCCATTTACTTCCTGGAGATACCTTTCTCATAACCCCAGGGAAGAAATCTCTGCTAACTTTCTGAACAAGTTACTACTGTTGTAGAAACATAGCTTGCTGCAAGCAAATGTTAATAGATTCTTTGTCAAGCTATCACACGCCCCGGTTTGAACTGAATGCTAATTTTGTCTTATTTTGATAATACAATCCACCCAGTGGGAGATAGAAGCGTGTTTGACACTATATTGCATTTCACAGTTAAATTCGATTCTTGGTAGGTTGGCGATTCGGTGCATGTGGTGCTTATGAGTTTAATAATCAGATGGTCCTCATTCAAATACAGTGAGATGCCCTACGAGTGTGACATACACCTTTCAATCCTATCAACATTAATAATCACACCCTTTACCCCATCCCCTCATGTATGATGTTAGCATAGTAAGAAAGCGAATAGCAATTATAGCATTGGGAGATCAGCATTTTATTCCAAACCGAGTGACTGCTTACCAAAGATGACTTTCAGGTTTTTTTTAATGCACACACGCAGCCAGTATATCAGCCTGGGCGTTTCATAACTCTACCTGATAGCTATAAGAGTGCAGATTAAATTCTTATAAATGGAACTCGCGATCTATCGTTTGTGTGTCTCAAAGTAGTATCTTTCGCCATGAGTCAGTTAATCACATCACGTACATGTTGTTAAAACGACGTGTGGATTTCTAGAACCATTTACACAAAAATAACCAACAGGCGTAAAAAAACTGCATGTACATCAAATAAACTCTTTATTTATTCGTCAGAACACCGTATATGACATTATGGATGCAAGTTCCAGCCATGCATGGATGAAATGCCCACCTGTATGAAACTAACACGAGATCAACTCATCGCACAGAAGAGTGCAAACGATAAACTGAGCTGAGGTTAACGGGGAGGGTACTGATTATTATTCCCTAAGAACATTTCGCACTCAAGTATTCTCCAACTCTCTGAAATGCATCGCTTTTAATTTGAGTGCATCGCTCGATCTATTTTACTGATACAGCTGCAACTTGCAATTGTGATGCTCAGTGAATGTGCAAACTACCTGTATGTACATGCAGTAATGCACAGCACTATCTGTCAGAGATCGCTTCTTGGTATTAGCGAAGACCTAGTTGCTGGGAAGTGTTACAATTTATATCCTCACTTTGCGAGAGTGCTTGAAACGTTTCGCCTTCTACCACTCCCAACTCTTGATCGAAGGCGATCTTCTAAGCTGCGGATCATAATATCATTACAGGATTAGATGGAGCCAGGACTGACCTTTCGCTGGCGATTGAACTCCCGTCTTGTCAAAGATCGCCCAGTTGGGTGAGAGGCTGAGCGAGCTGCGGATCCAGCCTAACCCGCCATGTTCCTCGGGTGCAGGATGAGGAAGAGAGACGGTTAATGTTTAGAAAAATCCAGCCTGCCACCGAGATGTGATCCGAGCTCGCACTAGTGGCAACACACGGCTTGAGCTTTCTAAAAATAGCAGTCCAATAATCTGAGGAGCCTAACAAAATACAAAGCATGTTCATACCACATTCAGACAGCGGAATGGAAGATCAGGACGGAGGAAGAGTTTCCTCAGTGTACGTGATGGACAATGTTTATGTACAAAAAGGCAATGGAGGAAATGTAAATCTAATTTACACACACACTATATATAGTTCATACATATCTACACTGAGTCCATATGCACAGAGGGTTACACATACACATCTGCAATCTTGTTATTAAAGTAGCTATGTATTTGCTATATAAGAACATAAAGAACATAAGAACTAAGAGCAGGAGTAGGTCATCTGGCCCCTCAAGCCTGCTCCGCCATTCAATAAGATCATGGCTGATCTTTTCGTGGACTCAGCTTCACTTACCCGCCCACTCACCATAGCCCTTAATTCCTTTACTGTTCAAAAATTTATCTATCCTTGCCTTAAAAACATTCAATGAGGTAGCCTCAACTGCTTTACTGGGCAGGGAATTCCACAGATTCACACCCCTTTGTGTGAAGAAGTTCCTCCTCAATTCAGTCTTAAATCTGCATCCCCTTATTTTGAGGTTATGCCCCCTAGTTCTAGTTTCACCCACCAGTGGAAACAACTTCCCTGCTTCTATCTTATCTATTCCCTTCATAATCGTATATGTTTCTATAAGATCTCCCCTCATTCTTCTGAATTCCAGTGAGTATAGCCCCAGTCTACTCAGTCTCTCCTCATAAACCAACCGTCTCAACTCCAGAATCAACCTAGTGAATCTCCTCTGCACCCCCTCCAGTGCCAGTATATCCTTTCTCAAGTAAGGAGACCAAAACTGTACACAGTAGTCCAGATGTGGCCTCACCAGCACCTTATACAACTGCAACATAATCTCGCTGTTTTTAAACTCCATCCCTCTAGCAAGGAAGGACAAAATTCCATTTGCCTTCTTAATTACCTGCTGCACCTGCAAACCAACTCCTTGAGATTCCTGCACAAGGACACACAGGTCCCTCTGCACAGCAACATGCTGCAATTTTTTACCATTTAAATAATAATCCATTTTGCTGTTATTCCTACCAAAATGGATGACCTCACATTTCCCAACATTGTACTCCCTCGCCCACTCACTTAGATTATCTATATCCCTTTGCAGACTTTCAGCATCCTCTGCACACTTTGCTCTTCCACCCATCTTAGTGTCATCTGCGAATTTTGACACACTACACTTGGTCCCTAACTCCAAATCATCTATCTAAATCGTAAACAATTGCGGTCCCAACACTGATCCCTGAGGCACACCACTAGTCACTGATCACCAACCAGAAAAACACCCATTTACCCCCACTCTTTGCTTTCTGTTAGTTAACCAATCCTCTATCCATGCTAATACATTACCCGCAACACCGTGCACCTTTATCTTATCCAGTCTTTGGTGCGGCACCTTGTCAAATGCCTTGTGGAAATCCAGATACACCACATCCACAGGTTCCCCATTGTCCACTGCACATGTTATGTTCTCAAAGAATTCCACCAAATTAGTCAAACATGACATGCCCTTCATGAACCCATGCTGCGTCTTACCAATGGGACAATTTATATCCAGATGTCTCGCTATTTCTTCCTTGATGATAGATTCAAGCATTTTCCCTACTACAGAAGTTAAGCTAACTGCCCTATAGTTACCTGCCTTTTGTCTACCTTTTTTAAAGAGTGGCGTCACATTTGCTGTTTTCCAATCTGCGGGAACCACCCCAGAGTCCAGCGAATTTTGGTAAATTACCACTAGTGCATTTGCTATTTCTCCCACCGTCTCTTTTAGTACCCTGGGATGCATTCCATCAGGACCAGGAGACTTGTCTACCTTTAGCCCCATTAACTTGCCCAACACTACCTCTTTCGTGATAATGATAGTTTCTAGGTTCTCACCTGCCATAGCCTTCCTGTCATCAATTTTTGGCATGTGATTTATGTCTTCCACTATGAGGCCCAACTCAAAATATCTGTTCAATGCCTCAGCCATTTTCTCATTTCCAGTTATCACATCCCCCTTCTCATCCTCTAAAGGACCAATGTTTACTTTCGCCACTCTTTTTCATTTTATATATTTGTAGAAACTTTTGCTATCTGTTTTTATATTCTGAGCTAGTTTACTCTCATAATCCATCTTACCTTTCTTGATAGCTTTTTTCGTGGCTTTCTGCTGACCTTTAAAGTTTTCCAATCCTCTATGGCTCAATTATATTTATATGGACACCCGTCCAGTACAATTATCCTAGATTAGGCATCAGATTCCATCCCAGGGTTACAGCCTCAGTAGCAGAGGCACAGGGGCCATGTGAGAAGAAATCATTTATATCCCAAGTATTTGAAACTGCAGAAGGATTTGGGAAATCAAGAACTAGACCGAGGGTGTTTCCAGTTCAATTCCTTTACTCTCTGCATTTCTAAAGAGGGAGACAATCCTATGCTGCATTCGGGACATATCTTGCTGCTGTGGGATGTTAGAGATCAAGAAATACAAAACAATCATACTTTTGATCCAGGGATATGTTCGCTTGGTAATTATATCACAGGCCACACTGGAACAAACATTTTTTTCTATATTTCGATTTATTTTCAATTCGAATGAAATCTAGGCAGGAAGCAAATTTTAAAAATAACCTTTTTGAACTGCATTAATCTTCCTTGGAAAGTGCATCACTTTCTTTTTTATTTCGGCACCTCATCGTTCTAAAGGAGGTGCATACCAACAAAAAAATCGATTATTAAAAATTACTGGCTTTGGGTACATTATGACTAAGAAACGTTTTACATCAGGATTTTTGGAATGACTTTATACCGCGGGTTAGCTGAGTTCTCCCGCAGGATGTTAACAAGGTAAAGGATCACTGTTGAAATTCCTTGAGGATTGTGTCACTGTATCCCGGAACTAGATACAGATATCATTAGGTGGCCTTTCAGGCGGAGCAGGTTAAGGGGATAGATCGCATACACAGGTTTGTTGTTGCTTGTTGGAAGGGTAGAAACATCTGAAGAATAAATGCCAGCAGACATGATGAAAGATTCTGGCGGTGCAATGCATTCCCTCACAACTGCAGTCTTGTTATTAAAGTAGCTTTGTATTTGCGATATGGCTCAATTATATTTACATGTGCACCCATGATTAATTCTTCATTTCAGTCTTACATGGCCGGAGTTCCTCTGATATAAACAGCGTCTAAGAATTTGCTATTGATTATTTTGGTGAAGCGTTTTCCTCCTTGGTGGTTTATTTAGCGATGGGAATGAAAGGTCCCACTCCTTCATAATATAAGACCGAGCTGCATCATGCAGGGTCTACCCACACCCCCCCCCCCTCCCAATTCATTTAGGGGATATGACTCTCGCTGGTTGCTCAACCTTAATTGCACCTGAGATGAAAGTGGTGGTGAAGCACCATCTTGAACTGCTGCTTCCTTGTTGTGTGGGTAAACGCACAGTGCTGTGAGGGAGGGAGTTCCAGGGTTTTGACACATCGACAGTGAAGGAACAACGATATGGTTCCTAGTCAGGATGATGTGTGGCTTGGAGGGGAACCTCCAGGCGGTGGCGTACCTCTAGTCCTGCTGCCATTGTACTTCTTCGCAGTTGAAGTTTTTGGGGGTCTTTTAGCTTGGATGGCTAATAGGTAATTTCTTGGCACCCTGGATCCAATTCCTGTGCTGATTGTGGTGGTTAATGGAGCCTCGCCTTTTCCACACTTGTGGACTAATGCCCCACAAACCATATATAATGAATTCTCTCTCTCTAAACAAGAGAAATAGTCATTTCCTAATTGCCCTTTGTGGCCAGTAGCTAGACATTTAAGGTTTGGGAGGTGCATTGGTGTTCGAGAGAGTGGATGTTTGTGGATGGGGTGCCAATTAAGTTGGCTGCATTTTCCTGGATGTTGTCAAGCTTTTTGAGTGTTGTTGGAACTGCATTCATGCAGACAATTGGAAAATATTCCATCACAATCCTAACTTGCACCTCGTAAATAGTGGATCGGCTTTGGGGAGTCAGCAGCTATTCGCCACAAAATCCCAAGCCTGGACTTGTTCTGGGCTTGTTCTTGTAGCCACAGTATTAATATGGCTGGTTCAGCTCAGTTTCTGGGCAATGTTAACTATCAGGGAATTCAGCAAAGGTAATGCTTTTGAATGTTAAGGGAGATGGTTGGATTCTCCTTTGTTGGAGATGGTCATTTCCTGGCACTTGTATATTTAATTGGGCAGAATTTTCCCCAAAAAATTACTAAGGGCGAAATCTTCCGGCTCTTCCTGCCGGCAGAATCTTCTGGTCCCGCCGATGGTGCACCCCCACCGCAGATTTCCCGATGGCGTGGGGTAGAATTAATGGCACAGCACCTCCCACCACCGAGAAACAGGCTGCAAGGAGTCCAGAGAATCTCGCACTTGACAGTGAGAAATCCAAAGAGATCTGCGTCAGTCTGTTCACTGTAGATCAGACCGCAATCGTCCCACACTTAGTCGTTATTGAGGAGACTGGTAAGTGTCGTGCTGGTTGTGGGAGGGGCATGACCTAAACACTCCAGTGAGCCCGGCTGCAAAGCTATCGGGTGTCTTTGTGAAATGGCAACCCGATCTCACAGTGCACTGGCCTACCGCTGCCCTCCCCATTGGACATCAGGACCTCGCCCCAGCGGCAGTGGCATGTTTCTCCACCTCCTCGCCGACACAAATTGCTGGCTTCGGGGCGTTGGGCCCACTTTCATGACCTCTGACATGCCCCCTCATAACCAACAACATGCCCCTTTTCATGTCCCACACCTTCACAACCCCCTTCGTGCTTCACCCTTTCACGAACACCTTTCATCCCTATCCTCCATGCCCTCAGCATAGGCTCCTATAAAACCCCTCCTGCATAGTCCCCCCCCATCATAGCCTCCCAGTCATGAACCCCCATCATGACACCCACTCAGACCCCACCCCCACTCAAGTCCCACCCCCACTCAGGTCCCACCCCCACTCAGGTCCCACCCCCACCCACGCCCCACCTCTTTGGCACTGTCCCTGACACACTGGCAGTGCTAAATTGGCATTACCAGTGTGCCAGGGGAGCACTGCCAGGTGGGTAGTGCCAGATGGACACTGCCCCATCATGCCCCCGAACACCTGGGGACTTCAATGGTCTCCGAGCCCCCTGGCGTGACCATCATCCCTGGGCTCAGCCAGTGGACTCTCTCTGGGTTTGTGCTGTGCCCAAGTGTTGGAAGATTCCGGGAGCTGGGAGAATCTGACGTCGAATGGGCATATTGAAATACTACTTTAAATATGCTAATCATCTCACACTGGTTCTGGGTGCGAGCCGGTTTGCGCCAGTAGAAAGAGACTGGGATGATCACAAACCGTTTGGCATCAGGCCCAAAACCCGTTTTAAGGCCTGCATGCAAGTTTCCTGGACCAGGTTTCCTCCACCAGGCACAACGAGGCCGGAAAATTGTCCCCAATGACTATAGGAAGCTTAGACATTTTCTGATAGCATTAAAACAACCTCATACACTTCCATTATTTTGTGATCAGGTACTTGAGATGACTTCAGGAAATAAAAAACGAATACTTTCAACATTAAAATTTATACAGAATTTTGTATGATTGAAACTGCCCAGAGGATATATTTCAGACATTTAGCAACTTTCTCTGGCGTCCCTCAGCAATTTTCTCAGTGGTGGGGGGCTGCGTGCCATTCACTAGCCACGGGATCTTCTGGTCCTGCTGTTGTCGATGAGAATTCAGCCCACACCACTGAGAAACACACGCAGGGGATGCGCCATTGGTGAGACCACAGAATCCAGCCGGCATGAACGGCCGGAGAACTCCGGCATAGTTTGTTCATATTTTTTCTCTTGTTGTTACTTTCAAAAATTGAAATGGAAATAAATTTTGTTTGTAGACTTCAGCTCTGATCACAGCCATTCTTGTGCAACACCACCCCCAAGTGGAGTTTTCAACACCACCCTGCAAAACAGAACGTTTTTTTTCAAATCAGTTCCCAAATCAAACAGCATTTCAGATATTTTCTGTATAAATGTTTATATATCGGAGTCTACAGTAAAAATACAGCACAAATATAGTAATAACATAGCAGCTCTATTAAAAAACAGGTTCAAATGGGAATATTAAAAAGCTATTAAGAGGGACATCAAATAAAAACAGGAAATGCTGGAAATGTTAAGGCTGGAGAGTAGCAAACTAGATACAAAATAAACAGAGTGAATCACAAAAGAACTAAGGGCTTAACAAAGGTAATGGGCAATTATTGATGAAGGTGACATTAGGGAAAGTAGCAAAAACATAAGGAGAAAGAGACAATTGTTCATTGATTTGATTTGACTTATTATTGTCACATGTATTAGTATACAGTGAAAAGTATTATTTCTTGCGCGCTACACAGACAAAGCATACCGTTCATAGAGAAGGAAAGGAGAGAGTGCAGAATTTAGTGTTACAGTTATAGTTAGGGTGTAGAGAAAGATCAACTTAATGTGAGGTAGGTAAGAGATTGAATTAAAGCATTGTTACAGAGTTTGTTAAAGAGTCAGAATAGAGTTTTAAAAGCATGGAATGAGAATACAAGATAGAATTAGATGGTATGCTGGACACAGCTTGCAAGAAGTTGCCACGCTCTGGTGCCATTTTGGATTGGATATGTGAAGCAGATTAATAGCACAGATAATAGAAAGACAAGGACTGATTAGGGACAGTCAGCATGGCTTTGTGAGTGGAAAATCATGTCTCATGAATTTGATTGAGTTTTTTGAAGGGGTAACCATGAAGGTAGATGAGGGCAATGCAGTCGATATTGTCTACATGGACTTTAACAAGACCTTTGACAAGGTACCTCATGGTAGGTTATTGCATAAGGTTAAATCTCACGGGATCCAAGGTAAGGTAGCCAATTGGATACAAAATTGACTGGATGACAGAAGACAGAGGGTGATTATCATAGAAATCATAGAAACCCTACAGTGCAGAAGGAGGCCATTCGGCCCATCGAGTCTGCACCGACCACAATCCCACCCAGGCCCTACCCCCACATATTTACCCACTAATCCCTCTAACCTACACATCCCAGGACTCTAAGGGGCAATTTTTAACCTGGCCAATCAACCTAACCCGCACATCTTTGGACTGTGGGAGGAAACCGGAGTACCCGGAGGAAACCCACGCAGACACGAGGAGAATGTGCAAACTCCACACAGACAGTGACCCGAGCCGGGAATTGAACCCGGGACCCTGGAGCTGTGAAGCAGCAGTGCTAACCACTGTGCTACCGTGCCGCCCAGGGTTATAGAGGGTTGTTTCTCAAACTAGAGGCCTGTGACCAGCGGTGTGCCTCAGGGATCGGTGCTGGGTTTTGTCATTTATATTAATGATTTGGATGAGAATTTAGGAGGCATGGTTAGTAAGTTTGCAGATGACATCAAGATTGGTGGCATAGTGGACAGTGAAGAGTGTTATCTCAGATTGCAACGGGATCTTGATCAATTGGGCCAGTGGGCTGACGAATGGTAGATGGAGTAATTTAGATAAATGTGAGGTGATGCATTTTGGTAGATTGATTCGGGGCTGAACCTACTCAGTTAATAGAATAGAATCATAGAATCACTACAGTGCAGAAGGAGGCCATATGGGCCATCGAGTCTGCACCGGCCACAATCCCACCCAGGCACTATTCCCGTAACCCCACGTATTTAGCCTGCTAATTCCCTGACATTAGGGTTAATTTAGCATGGCCAATCCACCTAACCTGCACATCTTCGGAGTGGTGGGGGGAACCGGAGCACCTGGAGAATGTGCAAACGCCACCCAGACAGTGACCCGAGGTTGGAATCTAACCCAGGTCCCTGGCGCTGTGAGGCAGCAATGCTAACCATTGTGCCACCGTGCCGCCCTGCTTAATGGTAGGGCGTTAGGGAGAGTTATATAACAAAGAGATCTAGGGGTACAGGTTCATAGCTCCTTGAAAGTGGAGTCACAGGTGGACAGAGTGGTGAAGAAGGCATTCGGCATGCTTGGTTTCATTGGTCAGAACATTGAATACAGGAGTTGGGACGTCGTGTTGAAGTTGTACAAGACATTAGTAAGACCACACTTGGAATACTGTGCACAGTTCTGGTCACCATATTATAGAAAGGATATTATTAAACTAGAAAGAATGCAGAAAAGATTTACTAGGATGTTACCAGGACTTGATGGTTTGAGTTATAAGGAGAGGCTGGATTGACTGGGACTGTTTTCCCTGGAGTGTCGGAGGCTGAGGGGTGATTTTATAGATGTCTATAAAATAACGAGGGGCATAGATAAGATAAGTAGTCAACATCGTTTTCCAAAGGTAGGGGAGTCTAAAACTAGAGGGCATGGGTTTAAGGTGAGAGGGGAGAGATACAAAAGTGTCCAGAGGAGCAATTTTTTCACACAGAGGATTGTGAGTGTCTGGAATGAGCTGCAGAAGTAGTAGTGGAAGTGGGTACGATTTTGTCTTTTAAAAAGCTCAGGGCCCAAAGTCTATTCACATGGCTATGGATGCAAAGGACGTCAACAAGGCTCCTTCGGCAGCACCTTCCAAATTCATGACTGCTACCATCTAGAAGGATAAGGGCAGCTGATACCTGGGAACACCAGCACCTAGGCGTTCACCTCCAAGTCACTCACTGTCTTGACTTGGAAATATATCACTGTTCCTCACTGTCACTGGGTCAAAAACCTGAAACTCCCTTCCTAACAGCACTATGGGTGTATCTACACCTCAGAACTGGCAGCAATTCAAGAAGGTAACTCACCACCACCTTCCCAAGGACAACTAGGGATGGTCAATAAGTGCAGGTCTAGCCAGTGACGTCCATATCCCAGGAATTGTTTTTTTTTAAAAATGACGTAGCAACTGAAGGCCGATGTCACAGCACCAGCGCACAACGTCTGAGTGCCATGGAGGAAGCGCAGATTGCTGTCATCACGGCTGCAGGTACCAGTGCCCAAAGGTGTCACAGCAGTTTAGCATTTGGAACTCCAACAGATTGGTAGGAATGCCAAGGCACCCCTCCACCGCCCCTACGCACCCCTTCCCCAAGGGAGTAGCTATAGTTTTGTGAAGCACAAGCTGGCTGTCCTCTCCCAGGGAGCCAGCATTCAACCTCCCATTCATGCCATTCTACCAGTACTCTTGTTATTGTCCATCAGCCAGCAAGCCCATCTTTCTACCATCCAGGCCGAGATGGTACTTCCGCAACCAAACTTTCAGGATTCAGAGCTGTTTATGGTCATTCTCTAAAGCCATCTGCAATCTCCTCCATTGAAAGTCAGTAGCCTTCCACCAGTGACATTATGGCCACTGCGATAGCACTGCGTAGGAATATTACAACGAACAAAGAAAATTACAGCACAGGAACAGGCCCTTCGGCCCTCCAAGCCTGCACCAACCATGCTGCCCGACTGAACTAAAACCCCCTACCCTTCCAGGGACCGTATCCCTCTATTCCCATCCTATTCATGTATTTGTCAAGACGCTTCTTAAAAGTCACCATCATATCTGCTTCCACTACCTTCCCTGGCAGCGAGTTCCAGGCACCCACCACCCTCTGTGTAAAAAACTTGCCTCGTACATTTCCTTTAAACCTTATCCCTCGCACCTTAAACCTATGCCCCCTAGTAATTGACTCTTCCATCCTGGGAAAAAGCTTCTGACTATCCACTCTGTCCATGCCTCTCATAATCTTGTAGACTTCTGTCAGGTCGCCCCTCAACTTCCGTCATTCTAGTGAGAACAAACCAAGTTTCTCCAACCTCCGCTCATAGCTAATGTCCTCCATACCAGGCAACATCCTAATAAATCTTTTCTGTACCCTCTCCAAAGCCTCCACATCCTTCTGGTAGTGTGGCAACCAGAGTTGAACACTATATTCCAAGTACGGCCTCACTAAAGTTCTATAAAACTGCAACATGACTTGCCAATTTTTAAACTCAATGCCCCAGCCAATGAAGGCAAGTATGCCATATGCCTTCTGGACTACCTTCTCCAACTGCGTTGCCATTTTCAGTGACCTGTGTACCTGTACACCCAGATCCCTCTGCCTATCAATACTCTTAAGGGTTCTGCCATTTACTGTATGTATATTTCCTATCTGTATTAAACCTGCCATTTAATGTATATTTCCTACAAGTACAAGCAAAAGCATACAGAACGCAGACACTAAGAGGTACAAAAGAATAATACGTTGACATTTGTAAGAAATACATTTCCATTTATAAATTTGGTTTAGTATGTTTATTTCGTGGTGATTTTCATTTTTGCATTGTGGCCAAGTGAACATTGATGTTCATTGTCAGATGGAAGATAAAGGGCAGAATTTACCGGCATGTCCACCCGAGTCTCGTACGATCCTGCCCGAGGCCAACGGAGAATACTGTTCTCCGAGCCTCGCCCACCCCCGGAATCGGGGCGGGCGTGCCGGTAAAATTCCATGGGACTGTAAAAGTGTGGGACTTCATGAATGGGGAATTGGGGATGCAGTTACTGATATCATACTCAAATAAGTTCTTCATGGATAGACCAGCTAGAAAAAGCGGTCTAGGTTATCTCCTCCCTTGTTCTTCATCATCCTCCTGCTCCTCCCCTCCACAACTTCTCACTGTTTAGGTGGTCGCAAGAGCTGTCCCCTCATGATGGTAAAATTTTGCAACATGCAGCAGATCACCATTTCACTCTGTCGAGTAGAGCAGACCTCCTCCAAATGATTTGCACTATCATACTCTCTGTTGCACCATGGCTTATACTGTTTGCATTGTGTCCACATCTGCATGTGTTACCTCATTGGAGTCATCAACCATTGGGTAGCAGCTATTGTTGCCCAGTAGCCATCCTTTGGTTTGCCATGGTGGTTCAGTTGCAGCTGGCACACCAGACAGTCGCAGAGTCAAGGCATCATTTTTTTTTTAATTTCATGGGATGTGGGCATCACTGGCCAGCATTTGTTACTCATCCCAAATTGCCATTGAACTGAGTGGTTTGCTAAGCCATTGAGGAGGGCAGTTAAGAGTCAACCACATTGCTGTGGGTTTGGATCAACTGTAGGCCAGGCTTGGTAAGAATGGCAGATTTCCTTCCCTAAAGGATATTATTGAACCAGATGGGTTTTTGTGACAATGAATGATAGTTTCACAGTCACCATTACTGAGTCTAGCTTTCGATTCAAGGTTTTATTAATTGATCTTAAATTCCAACTGTCCCCAAAGTATTAGCCTGGGATTACTGGCCCAATGACATACCACTACGCCACTGCCTCTTCTGGAGCATTGAGCTCTAACATGTCACAACTGGTGTCAGATTAACTTTGCATGCAAATTGACAGCACATTCTGTCTGCTCTGCAAATCTCGAGCTGGCAGCCATTCACTGTGCATGCTAATGACTTCAACTCAGTGCCCAATAAACTGAAACAATCAATCCCAATTGGCTGTCCATTGTGCTTTTACATCCTGCTAGATTTTCCACACTTGCAACCAAGATACTCAGTGTTCCGTGACACACATTTTGTGGACAGGACATACGGAGGCAATATTCCACTTTGTCAGGTGGATACCAGTGTTGTAGCTGTACCAGAGCATCGTGGATGGAGGTGCGGCTAATCTTGACGCACAAGTCTTCAGCACTATATCTAAGATGCTGTATGCATCGTAACCTTTGCTGGATACAGTGCACTCAGCTATTTCTTGACATCACATGTAGTGAACTGAACTGGCTATATGGCATCTGTGATATTGGGAGCCTCAAGAAGAGGTAAAGTGAATAATTCACTCAGCATTTCCAATTGAAGCTAATTATACATGGGGTCTCTTTCTCCCATTAATTGTTTAATTAGCCAACACCATTCACAACTGGTTGTGCCAGGAGTGCAGATCTTAGTTCTGACCAGTTGGTTGTGGAATCATATTGTCTTATATTTCAATCCTCTAATGTGCTTTCAAGCATGTTTTCTTTTATGTACACTGCCCATTGTGTTCTTCTTCCTCTGCAACTCTCCATTGCTTAAGGATTAGGTACTGCTTAATTGTGAGTCAACAGTATCTGAGATGGATCTGGTTGGAGTGTTTTTTTAGATAACAGACGCTCTATCACTCTATGCATTTTTATGATGACATTTCAAGAGTAAAATAAACAAAAATTCCAGCCTTTGCAGTTTTCCTTTTTTATTTTAGTTCAGTTTCAACCCTACTGAGAAAGTGGCCTCTGGATCAATAAAAGCCTTGTTGACATGTCGTATTCTATCCTAGAACAATTTATTTTGTAATTTGTTGAACAGCGAGATCTTGGTGTCCTCGCGCATCAGTCACTGAAAGTAAGCGCGCAGGTACAGCAGGCAGTAAAAAAGACAAATGGTATGTTGGCCTTCAGAGCGAGAGGATTTGAGTATAGGAAAAGTGATGTTTTACTGCAATTGTACAGGGCATTGGTGAGGCCACACCTGGAGTATTGTGTACAGTTTTGGCATCCTAATCTGAGGAAGGATGTCCTTGCTATAGAGGGAGTGCAGTGAAGGTTTACCAGGTTGATTCCTGGGATGGCAGGTCTGTTATATGAGGAGAGACTAAGTTGGTTAGGATTGTATTGATTGGAGTTTAGAAGAGTGAGAGAGGATCTCATAAAAACGTATAAAATTCTAACAGGATTAGACAGGGTAGATTCAGAAAGAATGTTCCCAATGGCGGGGGAGTCCAGAACTAAGGGTCATAGTTTGAGGATAAAGAGTAAACTATTAGAACTGAGGTGAGGAGAAATTTCTCTACCCAGGGAGTGGTGAATCTGCGGAATTCACTACCACAGAAAGTAGTTGAGGACAAAACGTTGTGTGATTTCAAGAAAAATTAGATATAGTTCTTGGGGTTAAAGGGATCAAGGAATATGGGAGCAAGGTGGGATCAGAATATTAAATTTGATGATCAGCCACGATCAAAATGAATGGCAGAGCAAGCTCGAAGGGCCAAATGGCCTACTCCTGTTTCTATTTTCTATGTTTCTATATAAAAGTCTTTTTACCTCTGCACAATCAGTTTTGAACAATAGTGTCATGTCTGAACTCTTCAGTCTTGTCCATAATGGAACTTTGAATTGAAAATTCCATATTCAAGTTATCAGAAGCAAATTATTTCTCCAGCTGAGTTACCACAATATTCTATATCATGAGGGAACAAATATTCTTAACAGATGTCTGGAGCTCTTTCTTGATTGTAGAGCCTTGCTATTTATAGCATGGAAAGTTTGTTTAGACTCTTATGGGTAGATTATCCACACATGGTACAGCTGTGTGGTGCAGAGTCTATTTGCTCAGTTCCCTGATTGAGGGATTCAGACTTGCAGTGCTAATAATTTACCAATTCTGAGATTACATGCTGTACCTAGTTCCCCAGAGTAGCACATGGTATACAATGTGCTTTGAGTTACAGTATTTTGTGATGTGTATTGTTCTCAGGTATAAATCATATCCTGTCTTCGTTTGGTGTGCGCATGTAAACCAAGCATTTAAGGATAGCTCACACCTATCCTTCAGGCAATAGGAACATACTGCATGTAGTTAGAATATTAATAATCTGCTAACTGGTGACCTTTATTGTAATTTTCTTTCTCATCTGTCTTTAGTTAATTCAGTGGAATGAGTAGCTGTATCTAATTCATAACCATTGGCACAAGAGAAAAAGAATTATGAGCATAATAACATTCGTTTATATAAAGAACATAATTGATGTAAAACAGAAAAAGAATGCAATTAACTTATGAATGAAAAATAATGCACTTGAACATGTGATGAAAGTCAGAATAAGTCAATAATTAGTTGATCATTCATACTGTTGCTCATGGATATTCTAATATCTGGATAGTGGATTTTTAAAAATTCATTCATGGGACATGGGTGTTGCTGGCTGGGCCAGCATTTATTGCCCATCCCTAGTTGCCCTTGGAGGGCAGTTGAGAGTCATCCACACATTGCTGTGGCTCTGGAGTCACATGTATGCCAGACCAGGTAAGGATGGCAGATTTCCTTCCCTAAAGGACATTAGTGAACCAGATGGGTTTTTCTGACAATTGACAATGGTTTTCATGGTCATCAGTAGATTCTTAATTCCAGATATTTTTTATTGAATTCTATTTTCCACCATCTGCTAGACAGGAATCGAACCCGGGTCCCCAAAACATTAGCTGAGCTTCTGGATTAATAGTCTGGCAATAATACCACGAGGCCATCACCTCCCCATTGTGATATTTAGCTTCCAGTCAGGGATTGATACATGGCATTCGGTGTAGAGTGAATACAGCTTTGGGAGTTGGGTGGGGTGGAGGAGGTTTTTCTATTCATTCATAGGACATGGGTGTCACTGCCTGGCCAGCATTTATTGCTCATCCCTAATTACCCTCGAAGGTGGTGGTGAGCTGCCTTCTTGAATTGTTGTTGTCCACATGCTGTGGATTGACCCAGAATGCCATTTAGGAGGGAATTCCAGGATGTTGACCCAGCGACTGCGACATATTTCCAAATCAGGATGGTGAGTGGCTTGGAGGGAAACTTGCGGATGCTAGTGTTCCCATTTATCTGCTGCCCTTGCCCTTCCAGATGGAAGTGATCATGGGTTTGGAAGATGCTGTCTCAGGATCTTTGGTGAATTGCTGCAGTACATCTTGTAGATTGTACACACTGCTGCTACAGAGCGTCAGTGGTGGAGGGAGTGGGTGTTTATGAATGTGGTACCAATCAAGTGGGCTGCTTTGTCCTGGATGGTGTCAAGTTTCTTGAGTGTTGTTGGAGATGCACCCATCCAGGCAAGTGGGGAATATCCCATCACACTCCTGACTTGTGCCTTGTAGATACTGTGGCCAAACGGGCCATCTAAAATGGCAATTTGTAAAGCACTCTGGGACAATTGGGCAAGAACTAAAATGACAGGCTGCAGCCTAAAAGACAGAGATAAACAGGCTGCAATCCAGACGGGCGAATACACAAGATGTGGGTCATCTCCAGGACAAAAGAGACTTTCTGGTCAAACTGGGTTGTTTACCAGACATAAGGGCACTGTAACCCCTTATTTAGGAGGGAGGTGTGAACCCTACATGCCCCCAGCACCTGCAGACATGGCCATTGGGGACACACCCAGAGATTTGTGTGGCAGCACCCGATTGGACTTTATCGATCAGGGTGATCAAGTCCTGATCGATTGATTGGCAATGGCCAAAAGGAGCATGAAACCCAATGGGGTATAAAGGATGCTGCACAACCAAGAATCTCTCTCTCTCTGACCCCACGGACGAGCTACAACACCGGTGACCATCGCCAGCACGACCAGCACGAGGAGAGCCACCACACCCGAGAAGGAAGGAAGACCAGAGCCAGAGTGCCAGACCAGACCAAAGGACCAGACTACGCAGAGGATGACCGAGACCAGCGCACAGATAAAGGCCAATATCTGCTTGGGTACTTGCCAGTCACGCAAAGTTAAGTCAAGGTCTTGTATTGGACTTGAACTCTCGTATTTTCTGTAAAGATAACTTATTGTTGGTTGGGTGGGTGATTATTGATTGTGTATCTTAAATAGATATTGATTGAACTAATCAGATGTCTACTCGCAGTTATTTGTCCACCGTATAAGGGTTAAAACAGACTGTGCGGCAGGCACAACAATGGTGGACAGGCTTTGGGGAATCAGGAGGAGAGTTACTCGCCACAGTATTCCTAGCCTACCTGCTCTGTTAGGCACTGTGTTTATGTGGTGAGTCCAGTTACGCTTCTGGTCAATGGTAACCCCAAGGATGTTGACAGTGGGGGATTCAGTGAGGGTAACACCATTGAATGTTAAAGAGCAGTGGTTAGAGTGCTAAGTAATGGAGCAAAGTGATGATGGGGGTTGGTGGTGAGCCAAGTCTAATTAGCTGAAAGGAAGGGTCATTTGGCAGAATCATGTGTGGAGAGTGAAACACAGAAGGATCATTGAAAGTACTGATTTATATAAATAAAACTAGTATTTCTTCACTGAAGGGAAAGGGGACTTGGATAGCATTGTTCTTGGATATAAATCATATTCTGCATCTATGTTCTCGAGATTTGATCCTGGAACCTCATTTATCAATGAAAAATTAAGGTTGGTTTTTAAAGAACTTTTATTTTGCAACTGACAGCAAGGCTGGTTTTTCACAGAAAGAGCCACGACTTTCCATGCAGGACAACTTTCCATTTGGGAGCCTCAATGTCCATGTTTAGCATTGTATTATACTGAGGAAGGAGTGGGAGAGAGAGGCAGAAGTGTAACAGATGAGAAATGCATGTTCGAGGTTTTAGTTTTATAATACTATAAAACAAGATCTGAATTGGCACAGCTCACCGTGGCTGAAATTTTCCTGCCCTCTTGGAGTCATTCAGCTGCAGTGTGGAAAATTTAACAATACATGAGGCCAAATCAAATAGAGAGAGGCTTTCTAATGAGAAACATAATTAATTGTCACACAATTCCACACAACTGATAGTACTGGGTTGCCAAGAAGCAAGACTTGTATTAATGCTCGCTTAGCTCTGAAAAGGATTACTATTGCGCTCATCTTCTATGGCACCTTTGGAATTCTGCCTCCTCCTTTCCCCCACCAAAAAAATTGCACTCACTCAGTTAATATCCAGATAACTTCTTAAACCATTATTGCGCTTCTTCTAAGATCCACCATATTCAATTCGTGTCAAAAAACAAACAAGCTATTGTCTTCAACCATTGATGTCCCTGCAGAAAATCCATGTCTTTATATTAATAAAGCAGGAGATTTCCGAGTCAAGAATTAACTAGCAGATGACTGCAGGAAAAGTCCTAAACATATCATTATCTATAGCTCTTCTTTCCCTAAATATACTTTATGACTAGGTAAGAAGGGGTAAACTGGCTCCCCTCTATTCAACTTCCTCAGCTGGTCACAACAAAGGTTTAAGTTTCTTTTATTTGAGGATATGCCTCTTCCAAATTAGAATATATGTTACTCTTTAAGCTATGTGCAATAAGGACCCAATCAAATAAAGTTTTCTTGAGGCAAAGAAAGAGCAATGTTGTTAATCATCAATCCCAAGGACAATAATAAGTGGCTATATTAAGCATACGGCCGTCCTGCAGACACACACACACACATATACACTTAAGTGTCCTTCAATTGTTCTCAAGGCTTAGATTTTAAAAGTTGCAGCCGATTTAGGTTAGCTGCTTTCTTGGATGCAGTCAGATGTAGAGGATGTTGCAATTATTATGAGAACTCAGTACGCCGATTTCTGGTAGAGGTGGTTTCTCAAACTGGAAGATACTCTTTTTCCAAAAAGAAAGAGGGGAGAGAAAGCCCACCATTTGTTTCTTCTGCTGAAGACTTTCTTAACACTGCCTGTGTTATTTGCAATCCCTCTCGAGTGGCTGGCAGCTTTGCTGTGAAATACATCACCCATTGTGTAGTTCCAAGAGGTTTTGGGTGTGTCTGTCTGTGGCAGTCATTATTTCGTAACTTTCATATCTCCTCCTTAGAGAGTTACAAGTTCTGATGAGTATTTGGATTATAGAAAATGTGTTTCTCTTCACAATCCCCTAAGGCTGATTTGTTGGTTTCTCACCTTCACCTTGGAATGTGGGATTGCATTTAAAGCTGTTTGATCTGTCTCAGTTCAAATTGCACAATTTCTAATCAGTTGAAAGTTGAAAAATCATATTTCCAAAAATAAAAGGGGCAGAGCTTCAACACAACTTCTTTTGATATTTGATTCTCTTCATGTGAAAAACTAAACTTTAAGATCCTTGAAACATGGATAGGAAAGGTGGGACTTACATAATTACAGAAACAGTGCTACAAAACATATTTAGGATTTTACATTATTATATAATGCTACACAGTACAAACAAAGTCTGTAAACTTTCTCTTTCATGCTGCGCATTAAGGCGCTTAATTGAGCCATTGTAGTTGAGGCAATACTATCAGAAGAATGAGACTGATAATTTAGAGGGTGTGTTGGGTGGTGATGCCTAGTTTATCTGGTATTTTATTGCCTGAAATCTGATTTTTTATGAGGGTTTGAACATTAATACTATTTGTTAATACATGACATAATGTAATGAATTGCAGTATAGTTCGCGTTCTTGGATGCTCTAAGGGGACAAGCCCCGACAAATTGGCACATCACCATCAAAAAGACCAATATTATTGAACACTGAAGGAAAATGTGTCAATTTTAAACTTCAAGAAAGTTAAAACTATATAATTCAATAATTAACAGAAGGGTAAAGTTAAGTCACACAAATTCCAATATAAAATATATCAATCATGGGCAAGAAAATTTAACTTACACAACTTTGGAGTAAAAATAAAGTAAGAGGGGGTTGAGCACCACACCTTACCATGCTGTGGGAGGATTTGAATCCACAATGTCTCAGCAATGCTATGGAGAAGAAATGCCAAACAGTATACTTACTGACAGGATGAGAGGTTAAACCATAGGGAACCTAACTCAAACCTGCCTCTTAGTAGCAGGTGACAGAGATTGTGGAAGCCTGGAAGTAGGTTGGTATTACATTTTTGGATTTTTAAACAATTTGTTTTGTCTGGTTCATTGTCCCAAGCCACTCGATAAGTGGAGCTGGCATTCTCCATAGCCTGGTGTGTGTCTATTTCTGCTAATACCCAGGCAAACAATAGCATGACCCAGAGCTCATAACAAAACAGCACTTACTCCATAGATTGGATCGTGGAATGCATCAGTTAAGAGATTATATCATGCACAGTTACATTATTCTCCTGTCAAGAAACAACAAACTCAGACTGAAACTCAGGCTCTGAACCAAATTGCTTTATTTACGCAAGACAAAATAAAACTGAATGATGCAATCCACTGTTCAATACATAAAATAATAGACATCCTCATTTTCCTTTTTAACATGAACATTTAACTACTTTTTACATTGCCATGCAAATTGGCACAATTGGGAGAGGCACTGTCTTCCTTCTCCCTGGCCAGATCGAGGGCATGCTCATCACGGTTCTCCAGTGGGCTGTGCCCATTGATGTCTGTTGTGGTTCAGTTTGTCCTACAATGACAGAGTGGAAGAGTGTAGGTGGGAGTGTTGATATTTAAGATGGTTATGAGGTGTGTCAGGCATGGGGCTTGGGTGGGAGATGGTGTGAGGAGCATAGCATCTACTGAGGGAACATGGTGATTGTGGGACGGGGTGGGGGAGTGGGGGGGAACCTGACAGCTGATGTTGGCAAAGGCCAAAGTGGCTGAGTGAAAGGGTTGGGGGTGTGAGGGGTTTGCGAGGGGGTCCAGTGGGAGACTGCGGGGGGGGGGGTTCACTTACCCTGGATGAGCAAAGAAGATCACTCATCTTTTTCAGACATTGCTGTCCCTTCTGGAGAGCACTTGCACTGACCAGGGCTGCACTGCATCCCAGGTGGGGGTGGTCACCCTGCTGGAAGGCCATCTCCTGGAGTGGGGTAGAGTGTGTCCCACCTCTACTCCACTCCATCCAGCATCGTGATGAGGGCCCCCTCTGAAAAGCGCGCTGCTGCCTTTTTGCCTGCCAGCCCCTGCAGTCGTTGTGGAACAAGTGCTGGGGGCCATTTATATGTAGCTCCCCAGTGCTTGCAGCAGTTAAGTTGTTGCGGAGTGGGCGAATCAGAGGGAACATGCTGCAGGGGCAGCGTGATTCTCGTGGACATAAAAATGATTATTGAAGAAGCATAGGATTTGGCCTGAAACACATTGGCGCCATCGGCGGGAATCACTCTGCTTTTCGTGCCGAAACCAACACTCAGCCATTTTTGGTAATGTTTTGCCCATTGACTCTAGATTGCCTTTTTCATGCAAGCTTATCCAAGAAATATGATTTAAAAGCTCTGAAGTTACATGGAAATGAAAAGCAACAGATAACTCCATCTCTCATTGTTACATTAGATCAAAAGATTATGATGCCATTTATGATGTCATGGCTCAAGCCATGTGTAAACAGTTAATACCATTGCTCCCCTTTTGTCCTTTGTTCCGTTGTATCATACCTTATGAAGGCCATATAGACAGCCCATCTGAACTCTGTGCTGAAAGCTATTGTGTTGAGAAATATTCTGTGCGATTCCTACATGGTATTTTAGCAGATGAAATACAAGTTAAAAATTTAACATGAGCAAAAATGCATTTTGTAACAGGTACTGAGTTTTCTTTAAACCAAGGCTATTTATTTATGCTGGGATTCTCCCACACGATGTGGAGATGCTGGCGTTGGACTGGGGTAAGCACAGTAAGACATCTCACAACACTAGATTAAAGTCCAGCAGGTTTATTTGGCAGCACTAGCTTTCGGAGCCTCAAGCTCCTTCATCAGGTGAGTGAGGATTTGTGTTCACAAACAGGGCATATAAAGACACAAACTCAATTTACAAGATAATGGTGGGAATGTGAGTCTTTACAGGTAATCAAGTCTTAAAGGTACAGACAAAGTGAGTGGAGAGAGGGCCAAGCACAGTTTAAAGAGATGTGTATTGTCTCCAGCCAGGACAGTTAGTGAGAATATACAAGCCCAAGATTTTGATATATTTTGTTAAAATGTTAAAAACTGTAAATAACAAATGTAAGCATTATGTCCACATGTCCCCATAATTGTCAAGTAAATTTATAACAATATTCTAGAATAATTTTAAATTATTCATGTTCAGTTTTCAAATTTTCAGTTGTGGCAATAACTCAAATAACATTATAGCTTCATTGGAAACACACAAATTTTGCAATCTCAGGTCTTTGTGCAGTTAATGGAGAATGTCAAGGAACCCCAAATCTACAGAATCATAGTGCAGAAGGATGCCATTCGGCCCATCGAGTCTGCACTGACCATAATCCCACCCACGCCCTATCCCCATAACCGCATGCATTTACCCTAGCTAGTCCCCCTGACACCAAGGGGAAATTTACCATGACCAATCCACCTAACCTCCACATCTTTGGACTGTGGGAGGAAATCGGAGCACCCAAAGGAAACCCACCTGGACACGGGGAGAATGTGCAAACTCCACACAGACAGTGACCGGTGACAATTACCAAGCCAGGAATCGAACCCACATCCTTGGCACTGAGGCAGCAGTGCTAACCACTATGCCACCGTACCGCTTGAAATAGCATTTTCCAAATTCCATCTCAGCTGACAGTATCTAACAGTGCAGTGAGCTCTACAAAGGTAGTGTGCAGGCCCATGTTCTGTTTTTGACACTTCTCCTGGATCTGTCTTTGTGCAAAAATCTTGTCTACAATTTCCCTACTCAGTCTGAATCCACACGAACTATCAAGGAGATTTTCTTCAGCTATTGTTGGAACACGTCTATTTAGAAGATGTGCAGGATAGGTGGATCGGCTATGCTAAATCGTCCCAAGATGTGATGGTTCGGTAGATTAGCCATGGTTACAGGGATAAGTGCCAGGGGGATTGGGGGGAGGGGGGGGGTGGTGATCCTGGGTAAGATGCTCTTTTGGAGAGTTGGTGCATACTTGGTGGGCGGAATGGCCTCCTTCTGCACTGTAGGGATTCTATGGTCCTAGAAGCATTCTGGCCAAGATTCTACCTGCAATGGAGTGCAAGGTGATACCTCTGTGGTTTCAACAGGCAGATGTCTCTCTCCCTTGTTTTTGTAGAGGAGACAAATCACTATCGCAAAGGTCCTGAGGCACTGTCTCTTTCCCCCAGTACGCTGTAAACAGATCTGTAGTTATCAAAAATCACATCCCCTCCCTATTTATAAACATGGCTTAAATCCATCTATTCTATTGAAGGTAGATACCACAGTAACCAAACTCCGTGCAGTGATATTAACTGCAGAGCAACGGGATTGAAACCATTCCTACAAGAAACAACAGCAGAAGTTGTTGGCGGCTTCTGAATCTGAAAAAAAAATCAAGATTGGTTTGATAAAAATGACTTGAAAAAGTGGAGAACAAAGCACTAGTTTTGCATCAGCACAATATTTGTAAAATTCAATTCAAGAAAAAAAGTAACATGCACATTTTTGGTATTCACGTGGCATGTTAACCTTGCTATATTTGTAGTTACTCTCATAAACAAAGTATTTTTCTCATGAAAATACAAATACAAATTAATTTTATAATGTAACAAATTTACAACATACATTTTAACAGATAGATTCAAGCTGCAATAAGAGAACAGACAGATAATTAGGTATTCTCTTAAAATAGACCAAATAAATATTCTTCTGAATATGTAAAAGTAATGTTCTAATTTACAGAGTGAAATAATTTTGCAATTCAATTTCAATTCAGCTGTCACAATATTTACATTATGCAGTGGATATTAGTTCGATGATGTGGAGATGCCGGCATTGGACTGGGGTGGGCACAGTAAGAAGTCTCACAACACCAGGTTAAAGTCCAACATGTTTATTTGGTATCACGAGCTTTTGAAGCACTGTTCCTTCATCAGGTGAATGGCCACTCACCTGAGGAAGGAGCAGCGCTCCGAAAGCTCATGATATCAAATAAACATGCTGGACTTTAATCTGGTGTTGTGGTGTTAGTTCTAAACTAGATATATTTAGTGTATCAATCCATTCATCTTAAAAGTTATTAATTTCAGGTGGTTGTAATCAGAACCTGACCCAAATGTTAAAATCCTATCTTTTGTTGGTAATATTTAAATATTTCATGTGCACCATAAAACCAGTCAAAATTCAACAACTTGGTAATAAAATAATACATCACGTTAAATGCTTATAAAGTATGTGTATTATTCGGGCATTCATTACATTTTTAAAATGAGGAAACGTGGCCCTGCAAAGGAAGAGTTGAAATGTATACGCAATAAAATCCGAGGGAGACAGCAGAGAAAAGGAACTGCACAGCAAACCTTGTTTAGGAATTCCCGTATAATGTTAATTAACAACAAAAATATATTCCTTACTTTACACAATGGTACAAGTTTGAATGCCAATGCATACCAGCTGTATGACGCGACACATTATGGGAATCTATTTCCCAGTACAACTTCAGCAGTGCCATCCTTCCATTGGTGCATGTTGATTGACACACAGAAAATCCCATCCATTGTGGATGAGGTAGTTTCATATAGTGAACTTTTGCCAATGGCTGAAAAGGCCAAACTGTGAGAGGCAGGTTTTGCCACAAATGCCACATATGAAGTGGTACAGAAATGCACTAGGGATGTCCTGAAATTATCCCAGAAGAGATCAAATATCTCTGCAACACAAGGGAGTCCCTCATTTAAGACTGACCAAAATGGAGGTTTATTCAAGAAAGTACTTGACACATTGAAAAATTTTATTGGGATTGTGAAGTGGCAAAGCCAGGAGTCAGAGAGTGCACAAAACCGAAAATATTCATTCATCTGATCCTTCAGGAACCACATGCTCCATGAGGCAGAATCTACAGATCTCCAGTTCGACTTATCAGCCATCTCAGAGCCCTTCAAACCCAAGTTATCCTCAATCTCATTGGACTGCCTTAGAAAAAGATACAACATGATGAACATGTGTTAATGAGGATCATTGTTTTCGGTGTTGGCACCTGTTGCCAGGTTGCTGTAGCCACTGATCATCATGGTGGTGCATGCCGGCCCACAGGTAATGTTGCTATTTTCTCTGTCATCAGCTAGTGTCTCCCAGGTGTGAGAATCATTGTTTATGGCCTTCATGCCACGCTTGCAAGCATCCTTGAAATGGAGCTTTGAGCATCTCACTGGCCACATGGTTCTTGCTACCTTGCCATTCGGAAAATCCTCAGGAAAATGATCATTCTGCAAACTTGTCCAAGCTAGAGAAATTCGGGGTTTGGGGGTCTGTTCGCTCAGTTGGCTGGATGGCTGGTTTATGATGCAGAGCAATGCCAACAGCCCAGTTTCAATTCCTGTGTCAGCTGAAGTTATTCATGAAGGTCCTGCCTTCTCAACCTTGCCCCTCGCCTGATGCGTGGTGATCCTCAAGTTAAATCACCACCAGTCAGCCTATGCTCATCGGGGACTATGGCGCTTTTATCTTACCTACTTGGATGCTTTTTCTTTAATAGGACTTCAAAACCCAAGTGCATGAGCAAAGGATGTGTGATTTGTAAATAGATGACAATTAACCTTTAATATATGCTATATATTTGATATAAGTTACAGAATAAGAGGGAATGGCAGTTATCAGATTACAAAGCAGACAAATGTCTGCCTGCAACAAAAATATTGACATCACTGTCAGTGAAGACGCAAAGGGCAAAATGCTCAACTTTCAGATTCAGAACTAGAAATGATGTTAAAGTGTGAGCAAATAAAGAGGAAAAACTAGGATCTGTCATCAAAGGACAAAATAATATTTTATCTTCTGAATAATTGAGTCATAGCCAAAATATTTGGTTCCTATTCATAAGTGAAAAGGGAATTGAAGCAATTAAATTACCTCAAGGCAGGGGTCAAAGACAAGTTGGTGAAGCTACATTACCATATTCAGCAGAACTCACCTTTGTCGATGAAGTTTGCAATGCACAGCCTCTGAAGGCTAATCTTCAAACAACATGTTAGTAAAGTGCATGCCAAGTATAGTCCATGCCTCTTCGTTCAAAGCTCCTTAATTCACATAATCTCATAATTCAATTCCTAAGCATTGAATTATTACATTTTAGTATTGTCAAAGACAAATTAGATACTTTTAATGCAAAAAAAGTCTTTGAATTTATAAATATAGCTTGCATTTGCCTACATTACCGGCTGTGCTTGTGCTGCATGGATGGCTCAGGAACACTTTGTGTGCTCTGAGGCACAATGAGGATCTCCAAAGATGCAGTGTTGTTCCATTATTAGTGTATGGATTCTTCACAGCCAGCACCATTCACCTGGCTCAGTGGGTGCACAGATCTTGCGTTGATACAATTTTCAAAGCAGAGTCACATTTGATGGGTTACAGATGGTAGAATCAGCTACAGATTTTCAATTATTATCTGACTTAATTCACAGTGATTTTTATAAAGTGCCATTTTCAAATCTGAAATAATGATATGGAAAAGACAAACTGCTCAATGTAGATTTCAGTTTGCAGTGATGCAAGGGCTGATCTCTGTATATGAATGGATAGGGCCAAGGTGCGCAAGATATTGAGCCCTGAATTAGCAAGCTGCAGATACCAACAGGGTGCCCAGGCAGCCTGCCAAATACTAGGCTTGGAATTTTGGCCTCCAGCTTTGCTGGCAGTAGACTCAGCTAACTATTCAAATGGGAAAGGAAAGTGATTCAGGGGCCAACTGGGAGAAAATTGATTGGGAATGGGGCGATTGGGAAGCAAGGTGATCAGGAAAAAGTGGAATAGGCTCTGCACACTTGCACCTCCCAGGTGTCATTTTTGTGTATATTTTCATACAATCGTAGAATCAGCAGAGAAATAGACACAAGCTGATATTGCTTCAAGACCTATAATAATCCCTAATAATTAATAACTTATCACATAGATCTTGCTATTTTAATCAGGAGGGATATATTTTTATTTATTGTTTCCTTCTATCTTGAACCAGGTACAAAACTGTGGTCCTAATTCTTTTAGTAGGATCAAATTAGTATTATCTGAAAATTTAGTTGCCACACTATTTATGACCTGTTCCAGATCATTAAGAAATACACGGGAGCTTATTATCAAATCCTGAACATCTCAGTCATGACTGGACCGCTTTGGAAAACAGTCTTTCATAAAAACACCCTTTGCCTACATTTCTTTAATCTATTTATCATCTATTTCACAAATTTTTGTTAAACTATAAAAAACGTTTCCACCTAGGTTACCTATATTGTTAAATTCTGTTATTCATGCAAATTCCTTTAAATATCCTTTTAGATAACATTATTAATTTCTTTATATTTATTAAAATAATAGATCAATAAGGAACTGTCAAGCTCAGGGAACGAGAAATATGAATCCTTTCTAATACAAGGTAATGCATAATTCATATTCTACTGGCATTATACGAGCCAGTCTCAACAAGAGATCACAGAATCTCAGATTTGTTACAGTGCAGAAGGAAGCCATTTGGCCCATCGTGTCTGCTCCAGTTCTCCAAAATGTCATTCCCCTGCCTTCTCTCCATAATCATAAGCATTCTTCCTTTTCAGATGATATCGGATTCCTTTTCAAATATTTCAGTTGAACCTGCTTACACGGCAGTGTTATGCACTGCATTCCAGACCTTAACCATCTGCTGCATGAATGCATTCATACAACGCTTTTGCTTCTTTTGCTAATTACTTTAAATCTGTGCCCTCTTATTCTCTCACAAGTAGGAACAGTTTCTCCCTGGCTAATCCATCCAAATTCCTCACGATCTTGAATAAATCAGTAATTGCCAGACTGATTCCTCGGATTGCAATTTACCAGACTGATTTCTAGGATGGCGGGACTGACATATAAGGAGAGTTTAGCCACGATTTTCTGGCCACGTCGTGCCTGGCGCAGAATGCATTAGAGCAGAGCGGGGCTGGAGAATCGCGGGTGAGTTGTTTAGTGCGTTCTGCACCAACATGAAACCTCATTGGTATCTTCCCACCCACCGCTCCCGACGTAATCTGGTTCCCGCTCAGTAAGGGTTGGCAACAGATCCGCAGATTTAAATGAGCATTTAAATATGCTGAGTCCATTCGAGGCCGGATCTTCCCGCTCCCGGGATTTTCTGACACACAGGCGAAACAGGAGCCAGGCAAGATTCACTACTGGTCTCCACAATTGGAGACCAGGCGTGATGGCCATGCTGGGGGCAGGGGCTCGGAGGCCATTGAAGCCCCTGGTGTTCGGGAGTGTAAGTTAGGGCCCTCCCAGTGGGTCCCCCTTCACAACCCTCTTCATGACTCCTCGCAAGCCCCCCTTTATGACCTCCCTCATGACCGTCTTCATCACCCTCTTCATGACTCCCCCCAAGTCCCCCTTCATGACCCCACTTTATGCTCCCTTCACCCCTGACCACCGGCTAGACTGTGTGTTTGTGGGAGGTGGGGGGAGGGGGGGGGCTGTGGGCACTGCGGAGAAGGGGTTGATGATCCTGGGGAGGGAGAAAATGGGCTGATGACTGGGGGAGGGAGGGGCTGACTCCAATCCAGGGTGGTGAGGGGAGCCCCAGAGACCTCCGTGGTGGGCTGGGGAGGGGGGGGGGTAGTTTACATAGGTTATGATTGGGGCATTCTTTAAAGATGGCACCCCAATCTCTGTGCAGCCAGGTTTTGCCAGCGTCTTTAGGCCCCACCTCCCTGCATAACAGCATGAAACACACCCTTTTGACTTGTTTTGGAAGAATGTCATAAAATCTGGATGGAAAACCAACCTATTTCTGGAGCTAAACATTCGGTTTTCTCACCGGAAACAACACTCTCATTGTTTGGTAAGATTTAGCCCAGAGTCAAGAATGTTTCTTCTTCATAACTCCACCAAGTTGTCATGTCCTTTTGATGTTCACTATCCACTTCAGAGTTCACAATGCTTCCAAGTTTTGTGTCATCTGCAAACTTTGAAATTGTGTCCCATCCACCAAGGTCATTAATATATAGCAAGGTTCCAAATCCTGACCCCTGGGGAACTCCACCACAAAAAACATCCATTTAAAGCCAACTAAAGGAAGCCGCTGGGATTTTGCAGTCAGCTTCCGGGTTGCCACAGGCACCAGGGACTAAAGATGACCTTGCAGTGGCAGACTAGGGGGTGTTGTGCAGGGAGGTGGGGTCTGATTGGAGAACAACACTCCAGGCAAAACTGGAGGCTCTCCCTGCATGCCTGGATGGAGTAGCAGCTGCAGGCCGTTCTGTAGAGGCCCGTCACAATGGTGACCCACAATGGTGGCCTGGATGCAAAAGTTATTTTCCCATTTAAAGTTTAAAAAGTTGGAGAGAAGGTGCCCCCATTTTGAAGCTCCCTCTCCTACCTGCCATGACATCCTGCTTAGCCCTCCAGGTTTGAATGCCTGCACCCCATCCTTAATTGGGTACAACCCTGCCCTCTAGACATTAATTGAATGCTCCAGGAAAAATCATAATGGGTAACTGCTTTCCACAGAATGCTGGCTTCTGGTCCATATTTGAGGGCGGGGTTCAGAATGCTGCAAGAAAAGTCCATTCCGAATCACTGTTGAAAGCACTTGTAAGTAGGTTGAATAGGGACAAGAAAGAGTTTTGATGATGATAAATCACTGATAATGTCAAATCTCATATCACCAATAGCACTTGAATGATATTCCTGTAAGGAACCAATATGCATAGAACTTTATCCTAGAAATGAGTCAATACATTAAACAGAAGGAAGGAAGGAAAACATTAATAGGAAAATAAGTCTGCACCTGATTGAATAAAATTACGATGCTAATTATATAGAATTTACAGCAAAGAAACATGCCATTTCACCCTTCTGGTCTATGTCAATATTTACGCTCCACACAAGCCTCCTCCCACTCTACTTCATTTAAACCTTGTTGTATAATTATATTCTGCTAATCAACAAAACATGCAACATTTTTAAAATAACTATCTTTGACATCAAACTACACTTTAGAGAAACATTGTGATTCCACACTGACTAATTAGTACAAGACTCTATAACTTCTAAA
This sequence comes from Mustelus asterias, assembly GCF_964213995.1. Lineage (NCBI taxonomy): Eukaryota > Metazoa > Chordata > Chondrichthyes > Carcharhiniformes > Triakidae > Mustelus > Mustelus asterias. The sequence goes on along the minus strand of NC_135802.1, from coordinate 90,810,200 downwards.
ATTGAGGTCCATTGTGCTACATTCTCCTTCATAGAAAACTTAATGGAAATTCTCACGTTTAGAATTATGATAAACATGGATACCCCAGTTTTCGATTGGCATCATGTCATGTGGCTGAGACATGGTGGGTTACTTATCATTGATTATTTTGTAGCCATGCCGGAGTTGATCACAGACTTAAGTAGGTGATATTCGTTTCCACTGAAGCCATCACCTCTGTGGACAGCAATTACCCATTTTGACTTTTCCTGGAGCATTCAATTAATGTCTAGAGGGCAGTGTTGAAAGGAGCAAAGAAGTGATATTCCTCAGGTTTTTGCTATTAGGTTCAATAGATGGAAAATGAGGATAGCATGCTGACCCTATTTATCTGACCTCTGGAGCAGTTGATACTTTTACCTTTAACTCTCCTTCTCCCATTGCATTATATTTTCCACTTGATTGTCTGTGTTTAACTATTCTCTTAACCAGCTACAAGTGGACAAACACCATTCAGAGGAGGATGACTGGAATTTCTGGCCTCGCCCTTGGCTGGGATTCTCCAGTCCCACTTCAGTGAATGGAGATTTGGGTGGTTGCCCAATTCTCCTTTCCCACTGGCAGCGGCTGGGGGACGTTTATGGCTGGAGAATTCCAGCCATAATTATCCCTTTCATGTATTTGGCAGCTTAGTGGTTACGGGGAAGATTCTCCCATCGCAGCCCGCAAATTTTCTGGCGGGTCGGGTTGGGAGATGCACGTGCCGGCCATTTCGCAAGATTCTTACATGCGTTCTCGACGCATGCGCATCTCCCAGAACCGGAGAACAGTCGCAGTCGGGACCGCGCTGGAAACTGGCAGGAAGAGAGATAAGTGATTGAAATTTTTAAAAATGTATTTTAAATCTATTTTAAATGTGATTATCGGGCCCAGCACAGAACTTGCCGGGCCCGATAGCATCTCCCACACCACCAGGAGTACTTCATTCCGGCAGGGTTTAGAGTAGCTCCCCACATTTGGGGAACAAGCGGGAGACCCCACCAGAATGAAGGGGGGGCAAACAGGGCTCCCCGGGTGGTGGGTGGCAGGAGGGTGGTGCCCACTGGGCATGGGCGTCCTGGTAATGCCAGCTTGTGCCCCCTGGCACTGTCCAAGGGGCAAAGTGCCCATGCTCGGGGACACCTTGACAGTGCCCACCAGGCATCGGGCAGTGCCAAGGGAATGGGGCCTATTGTGGGTGGGGCCTCGGGGCAATCAGTGGGGGTGGGGAGTCTCGCTGCCACTCTGCATGGGGATCGGTCTGGGCTGGAGGGAGACCAGTGATCGCGGTGGGCTGGGGGAGGTGGTGGTCTGCCAGAAGGACCTGCCTCCTGTCCGGGGGGTCTGCCGGGGTGAGGGGGGTGGGGGGATTGCCACTACTGGGTGTGGGGGACAGGACATCGGGACGCTCCGGGACCGGCGGTGGGGGATTCCAGAGCTGGCCCGGGAATTGTCATTGGGGCTGCGATTGGGCCGTGGGGGAGGCAGTCCTGTGGAGGTCCCAAGCTGCCAGTGATGGAGCTGGTCAGCAAACGGGGAGACTGACAGATCGGGGCCACTGCGCATGCGCAGAGTTCCAGAGCTGTCAGCCTCTGGTGCGAATAGCCCCTCCCCTGCCCCCGCCCCTGGTTTTTAATGATATTCATGATTGTGACCTCTGCATTGCACAGAGTGGGGAGATTCGGATCTGAAGTTGCACTGAAAAAACAGTTGTGATCTAGACCAGTTTTCTTACCAGTTCAGCACTTTTGGGAGAATCAACCCCTACATTGTTCGATCAGTCATTGAGAGACTTAGGCCAATAATCTCACAATAGCAGTTAGAGAATTTGAATTCACTTTTAAAAGACCTAGAATATCTTCTTAAAATAGGTAATCTGCAAAAAAAAATAATCCCAAAGTTTAAAAACCCAACTGGTTCATTAATGTCCTTTTAAGAAAGGAAACCTGCCATCCTTACCTGGACTACCTGACATATAGCTCCAGTCCCAAGACAAATTGCTCGACACTTAACTTCCCAGAGCCAGTCAATTCAACCACCAGCATCTTCTCAGGGAAGTACGGAATGGGTAATAAATGCCAGACGTGCCATCGATGTCCATATCCCAAGGATTTTTAAAAATCCTTTACATGTTAAAGTGTTCTTTAATTGACAACATTGTAAGAAATGAGTCAGCGCATGGGTATTGTCAATGATTAGTGAATTTTGATAAATAACATCTATCACTCAATTTATAACGTACTCGGGATAAGTGAACCAACCTTGATTCAAATAGTCCATTAGCTTCAACTTAGAATGACACAAATCCATCAAACCGGAAACCACATTTCAGGCAATAAAATAGTTGTTACAGTCGACAGTACAAGTGAAAACTTGGCTGAGCTCCCAGCTTCTGTTTATTTTCGGATTATAAGAAATCCAAATTCATAGCCAAATCCAATCCAATTACCCATGTTTTTTCCAATTGTACCATTGTTTCGATACAGATTTCTCAACAACTTTTGCATAAATTTACTAACAGAATATAGCACATATATTGGGAAATGTTTAAACTGGGTTTGTGAGATTTTTAACTGCATTATGGATTCAACATTGATTGAAGTTCATCACAAAAACTCTGAGTTATCCCCAAGAGCTCCCTGTATAATTTATCATTTCTGTGACAAAATACCTTTGTCATCATATGCATTAAGGAAGCTAGTGGTGTTAGAAATACATTGGGTTTGTTACACTTCAACGAAAAAAACCTCTACAAAGCACCCAAGACCTTCCTTCAACAGACACAAATGAAATGCAGATTATCTTACTTGGTATCACGTCCTCTAAAGTCTGAATGCCTAGCAGCTTGAAATAACACCTTGAGGAGCAGTCAGCAGATGCCTAGACCTGAACAGTAAAGATGACGGGGGCGATTCTCCGAGCAGCGCAGCAGGCTGGGAGATAATAGCGGAGGCCGTTTCGCGGGCTCCCCACTGGGTGTCACAGCCTCGGCATGTCTCCAGCAGCTGGATTTCCGGCGCTATCAGCTCCGTGTCGGAAACTGACATGGAGCTACAATAATTCAGGCAAATGTGAATTTACATACCATTTGAATCTCATTAGTGGGTCCAGGACTGAAATAGCTCTCCACTTGCGGGGAGATGGTGGCCCGACCTCGCTGGAGTGAAGGGGAGAGCAATTGAGGTCCTGCAAAGGATCAGGCACTGGGGAAGTACCCCCTGGAGGCAGCCTGGGCTCCTGGCACTGCCCAAGTGCAATGCCCAGGGGGCATCTTGGCACTGCCCACTGAGCATAGTGCCAAGGGGGCGGGGCAATCAGTGGGGGTGGGGGGTCCTGCTACCACTCTGCATTTGGACTGAGTGACAGAGGGAGGGTGGCCAGTAATTGGGGATGGCCATTGGATGGGGGATAATCAGCCTGCTAGGGGGTAGGTCAGGGCTGCCAAGGGGGCAGGAACATCAAGGAGAGCCGGGAGCGGGGTTGAATGGAGGCTGACCCAGGCATGTTTGGGGGGCCAGTGATCAGGTCATGGGGGGGGGGGTTCGCACAGCCAGCAACGCAGGGGTCACGAGGCTGCCCAGCAATTGAGCTGGCCAGCAATCAGGAGGCCGGCAGTGCGGGGCCACTGTGCATGTGTTGATCTCGGCGCTGACAGATTGCGCACGCACAGTGGCCCGCTCAGCGGCCCGCTCAGCATTATGCTACCGGCCTCTCCAGCGGGTATAAGCCCTGCCCCCTGGTTTTTAGCATGATATACACTAGTGCACTCAGCAGTGCAGAGTGTGGGAAATTCGTTTTGAAACTCCCGCTGAAAAAGTCAGCGTGATTGACTGCAGTTTTTATGCAAATTTGACAGTTAGAATTTTTTTGGGAGACTCGCCCATGACATGTTCACTCTTACACTGTGCCTTAACTTGGGTATCTTTGGAACAATTTGGATTTTTCTGGGCTGCCTGGAATTCATTTTTAAAACTTTGGCATTCCTGCAATTTTCAATGTAAATTATTTCTTTAATTTTTAGGTAGCAATTTGAAACCAATTGTTGTGTTGAGGTTTTCTTTTCCCCTCTCAACAAAGTGCTTCTCAGTCCACCTGTTGTAAAAAGGAGAATACACATAGGAGACAAGAAGTTCTTTAAGACAAGTGATCATAAACTAACTGCAAGAGAATATCTAGCACAGAATCCCAAATATTGTGCCAACCTCACTTTCTGCATCCTCTGAGATGTGTGCAGCTGTATTGGTGCTTGGCAGAGGTGCTATGTGTGATGTTGAAAACAGTTAATCATGCTTCCTTAGAGATGCTGGCTATGGTTTGACTCTTCTCTTATTCCTAGGAAAGCAGAATAAAACAAATTTTTTATGTGCTGTGTTATATAAGTCAAACACTATTTTTATTGTTCGGCATTCCCTTGTGAGACGATTCAAGTTTTACTAGATAACTCTGCATGATGTAAAACTTATGATACAACCCATCAACTCGGGGAAACTTCCAACTTCACAGCCACTTCTTCCCCATGCTCTCCCACCCAAATTCTGGCAAGGGCAATTTCAAGTGGCTGCAAAAATATTGTGAAAACGTGGAGCCTTCACATTAAGCAGCTGTACAAGTGCAGAGAACATACATTATACCATCCAGTTGATGTAACTATTTCTTATATGAACTCAGTCTAAAAATTGTATTTACCTACAGAATTTGGCATGTGCACATACTCATTGTACCTTTTCCATACAGAAGTATCCCCACAGATTGCCAAGTATCCTTTGCTCCAGTTTTGTCATGGGAATGAGACACTTCCTCCTCCTCCTTGAGGGGGCTCCCATGGTTTTGTGAACAAATATTAGACTCAACCTTGGGAAAACCTCCACCTTCAATATTTCCTTCCACAAGTGATTTTCAACCCAATTTTGTCATGGTTAATCTTGAGCTAGGGCAGACTTTCTCATATGCTTACCTGTGGGAGAGGTGTGATATGCACAGTAGTACTTTAGGTTTACCTCACTGGATTTCTTCAGGTCAGTCACTTTTGGGAACATTGTTCCAAAGCTGCTGGGCTTATGAGCTGGAATTAATCATTTCTGCAATGTTGTATTAAGCCTGTATTTCAGCAATTCAGGGAATGATGTAAACTGGGGCTTCTCAACTTCATTGCTTCTGAGTTTCCCATCCCGTGTTATACAAATTCCATGAGGCCTCTGGAAGACGAAAGCAAATTTATGCAAGAAAATTAATTATAAATTTGGACAAATATTTGTTATTATTTTTATTTTACTTAATGTGAAACTTGCTGCTGGGCTGAGCAACAATTCTGTCAAGATGTGGAGGTACCTTGGTCAAGCACACAAGCATTTCATGCCGTCAGTGCTCATCCTGACTTGATACTTGATGTCATTACTAAAAATCGAGCTTTGCATATTTATGTCGTACCCAGTGCTGTAGAAAAAACAGAGCTGTGTTCCATTCCATGTTGGCTAAAATGTCCCTGCAGCATGTTGGCACAATGGCTAGCACTGCTGCCTTACAGTGTCAGCGAACCAGCTTCAATTCTGGTCTTGGGTGACTCACTGTATGGAGTTAGCACATTCTCCCATGCCTGTCTGGGTTTCCTCCCACAGCCCAAAGGTAAGTGTAGGTTAGGTGGATTGGCCATGCTGAATGTGCAGGAGGTTGGCCTGGGTAAGATGCTTTTTCGGAAGGTCAGTGCATATTTGATGGGCTGCACTGTCGGTATTCTATGGTTCATAGAACATTACAGCGCAGTACGGGCCCTTCGGCCCTCGATGTTGCGCTGACCAGTGAAACCAATCTAAAGCCCATCTAACTTACACTATACCAATATCATCTATATGTTTATCCAATAACCATTTGAATGCTCTTAATGTTGACGAGTCCACTACTGCTACAGGCAGGGCATTCCCCCCCCTTACCACTCTCTGAGTGAAGAACCTACCTCTAACATCTGTCCTATATCTATCACCCCTCAATTTAAAGCTATGTCCCCTCGTGTTAGCCATCACCATCCGAGGAAAAAGGCTCTCACTATCCACCCTATCTAATCATCTTGTATGCCTCCATTAAGTCACCTCTTAACCTTCTCTCTAACAAAAACAACCTCAAGCCCCTCAGCCTTTCCTCATACGATTTTCCCACCATACCAGGCAACATCCTGGTAAATCTCCTCTGCACCCTTTCCAACACTTCCACATCCTTCTTATAATGCGGCGACCAGAACTGTACGCAATACTCCAAATGCGGCCGCACCAGAATTTTGTACAGTTGCAACATGACCTCCTGGCTCCGAAAATCAATCCCTCTACCAATAAAAGCTAACACACCGTACGCCTTCTTAACAACCCTATCAACCTGGGTGCCAACTTTCAGGGATCTATGCAAATGGACACCCAGATCCCTCTGTTCATCCACACTACCAAGTATCTTACCACATGTAATGTTTTCACACAAATCAGATCATTCTGTAGCAAACAGGAATGGGCACCTGGTCAACTTTACCCTTCAAATCTTGAGGTCCTCTTTTTGTTATTCAACTTAGGACAACTAACTGAGCATAGCACAAGGGTCTAACTGGGATGCTCTTGTGCTGGCATCACATGTGATTACTGCATTTCATCAGTAGGGCCTGATATTTAATCATAGAATGGTTATAACAAAGGAGGCCAATCAGTCCATTGTGCCATGCTAGATCTCTGCAACAGCAACTCAGCTAGTTCCACTCACCTGCCTTTTAATCATAGTCCAGTAACCTTTTCTTTTCCTTCAAATGATTATCCAATTCCCTTTTGTAAGCCACATCTCCACCACACTCAGTGCACACCAGATAATCACTTGCGGTGTAAAAAGATTTTTCTTCATGTTGCCTTTGGCTCTTTTGCTAATCGGTTTAAATTGGTGCCCTCTGGTTCTCAATTCTTCTGCCAATGTGAACAGTTTCTCTCTATATGTTCTGTTGAGATCCCCCTCATAATTTTAATCATCTCTATAAATCTCCTCTGAATATTCTCTTCTCCAAGGAGAACGGTCCCTGCTTCAATCTATCCAAGTAACTGACATTCCTCATCCCTGGAAATATTCTTGTGAAGCTTTTCTGCAATCTCCCTGATGCCTTCACCTTCTTCCTAAAGTGTGGCATCCAGAACAGGATGCAATACTCCACTTGAGGCGGAACCTATGTTTTAGACGGGTTTGCCGTAACTTATTACTTTTGTAATCCACGTCCCTACTTATAAAGTGCAAGATCCAGTAAACTTTAAGAAACAGTTCATCAATCTGTCCTGTCACATACAATGATTTGTGCACATTTACACTGGGTCTCTTTGTTCCTGCATCCCTTTTCAAATTGCACCCTGTTAATTTATATTGCTTCTCCTCATTCTTCCTGCCAAAGTGATCACTACACACTTGTCTGCATTCATTGTGATCTGTCACCTGCGAGCCTAAATGCTCTTGAAGCTTATCACTGTCCTCCTCACAGTTCACAGTACTTCCAAATTTTGCTTCAAAGGTAAATTTTGAAGCTGTTCCCCACACAGAAAGGTCTAAGTCATTCATATGCATCAGGAGACACAGGAGTCCTAATACTTACTTCTGAGGAACCCCACAGTATAACTTTGACCAATCTGAAAAATAACGGTCACTACTCTGTTCTGTTTCCTATCAAGTCAGCCAATTTTGTACCCAAAGTGCTACTATCCCTTTTATCCCATGTGCTCTAACTTTGCTGACAAGCCTGTTATATGACATCTCATCAAATGCCTTTTGGAAGTCCATGTACACCGCATCAACCACATTACCCCAATAACTTACTCTATTACCTGATTTTATTTCAGTATGATTTGTCCTTAACAAATCTCTGCAGGCTTTGATCCACAATTGTTACAAGTGACTATTAATTTTGTTCCAAATTATTGTTTCTAAAAGCTTTTCCACTCCTGGGGTTAAATTGACTGACCTGGGTTCATCTTTACATCCCTTCTTAGAAACATCGAAACTAGAAGCAGAAGTAGGCCATTCGGCCCTTTGAGCCTGCTCCGCCATTCATTAGGACAAAGGTAACATCTGTAATTCTTCGGTCCTTTGACACCACACCTGTCTAGGAAGTTTGGATGATGATGGCAAATGCCTCTGCATTCGATTTCATTAAATGCATCTCATCCAATCCTGATTGCTTATCAACTTTCGGTATAGCCCCTCTTTCATTCCTGCTTTAAGTCCACCCAGTGTCTCAACTATCTTCTCTTTCACCATGAAAGGTGGCGGCATGGTGGAACAGTGGTTAGCACTGCTGCCTCACAGCGCCAGGGACCCGAGTTCAATTCCGTGCTTGGGTAACTGTGCGTAGTTTGCACGTTCTCCCCGTGCTTTCATGGGTTTCCTCCAAGTGCTCCGGTTTCCTCCCACAGTCCAAAGATGTGCAGGTTAGGTAGATTGGCCATGCTAAATTGCCCCTTAGTGTCTCAAGATGTGTAGGTTAGATGGATTAGCCATGGGAAATGTGTGGGGGAGAGGGCCTGGGTAAGATACACTGTCAAAGATTTAGTGCAGATTTGATAGGCCAAATGGCCTCCTGCACTGCAGGGATTCTATGATTCTATGACTTCTTCTTTGGTAAAGTACTCATGTATTACTTCAACCATGCCCCCGCCCCCATTTGTAAATCTCCTTTTACGTCACTAACTTAGATCCTCCTTTTACTACCATTTTACTTCTTATTTATTTTCAGACGACTTTTGGTTTCCCCTTTATCTTAGTTGCCTGTCTCTTTTCATACTCCCTCCTTGCTTCTCTTGTTCGTTTTTTTTCCTGTTCTGCTCTGAACCTTCTATATTAAGCACGATTCTCAATTGTATTATCCACCTGACATATTTTTCTGCTTCGTCTGACTCCAGTTGTCATCTAGGTAGATCTGGATTTGTTTGCCTTACCTTTCCCACTCCTAGTAATGTACCTTGACTATACCCAAACTATCTCCTCTTTAAATGCACCCCATTATGTTGTTACTATTTTTCCTGACAATATTTGATTCCAATTTGTCTGGGCCAGATCCATTCTCACCCCATTGAAGTTGGCCCATCCCCAATTAATTATTTTTAACCAGTGATTTCTCCTGTTCTTTTCCATTGCCAACCTAAGCTTTATGATACGAGAATCACTTTCCTCCTAATATTCCCCTACTGACACTTGATCCATTTATCCCACCTAATTTCCCAGAACTAGTTCCAACAATGCTTCTTTCCTCATTCGACTGGAAACATACTGATGTCAAAAATTCTCCTGAACACATGCCAGAAACTCTTGAGCCTCTCAGCCATTTACATTATTAGTATCCCAGCCTAAAATAAAGATGTTAATAATTAAAGTCTCCCATTATAACTGCTGTCTAATTCTTGTGCCTCTCTGTTGTTCCTCTGTACCTTTTGCACCAGCTCTAACCAAGTAGATTCTGTCGTTGACTCCTCTAGGACATATTCTGTCACTAGCACTATAATATTCTCCCTAATCAATACCGCTAACCTCCTCTCCTTTCTTTCCAGAGCACTTTGTATTCAGGAATATTTAATATCCAGTCCTGCACTTTTTTGAGCCAGTTCTTTGTTATCATCATGACATCTTATTCCAACATGTCTATCTATGCCTGCATTTCACCAACCTTATTTACCACATTCCATGCATTAACATTTATACGCAGTAAAACCTTATTATATTCCTTCTTAGCCTTATACCTTACTGTTTACTTGTCATGTGCCATCTGTCTTTCCCATTTTTCTCTTAGTTTTCCTCTCTGACATTGGGGGGAATTTTGCACTCAGTGCACTCAGTGTTAGCTGAGACAAAAAAACTGGCATGCAGATCCCCAGATGTACAGCCGAGTTCTCTCTCCAGATTCTCTGGCAGACTGCGCACGGAAAGTCTAGGTGCGTGGTTTTCGCCGTCATGCTGACACGGCAGGACCTGATAGAGACAATGATACTGGCTCTACCGAGATTTTACAAAGATCTGTGCTAAAAAATTATTTCTCCTCATGGATAAAGGGACCCCCACCCCTACCCCTACCACATGCATGAGGGCATGCCCCCCACCTCATGAATACGAGGAACCCACCTCCCCCACAAGCACCAGGGCAGCCTGACTCCTCACATAAGGGGAACACCCAACAGAGCTCCCCAGAAGACCAGCCTCTGGCATTACCAGAATGGCACTGCAGATTGGCACAACCAAGGGGGCACTGCCACGGTGGCAGAGGCTGATGTCAGGAACCAGTGGGCAATGCTCACATATCTCACTCCTCCAGAGAGCTATATTTACCTTTGCACCGCTGGCGGGTTCCTTTCGACTGCTTTACATTTCACAAAAACAGTGTTGAACCTCAGGATAACTTGCCCATACTATTTGGAGGGTTTAAACCAGCTCTTTCCAAACTATGGGTTGCCCGACATAGCAGTTGCAGAAACAGTAAATGGGGTCAGAAGCTAACCATCTTCTGAACTGCACTCTGTACTGGCAGTGAGGCCCAGGTAGTGCCCAGCTGTGGCCGAACCTGTACATCAAAGAGGGAGAGAAAATGAAAAGGGAGATTGTCAAATTTGCACACACATTGCATACATGTATCACATACACATGCACACATAAAACAGGGGTTGAACTTTGAGGAAATAAGAATCCAAACCATTGACTAATAAAAAGCTGGGCCTTGGTTGAGCTTGTTCTCTCTGGAGCTTCTTTTTCTCTCACACAGGTAATTCTGAGACAATGTTCAGATACCTGTCAACCATTCTTTTCATACAGTATAAATTGTTATTTTCCCCTTATACTGGTATTCTTGTGAAGTGTTCTGATAAGTGCAAGACAAAAAGCTTCGACATGTCTTTTCTCAACAATATTCAGATACTCAATATTCAGATACTGAAAACAAAAATTGTCTTTAGCAATGACATGTGATCAAAGCTTGCTGAAGCTAGGGATTAAAAGTGTGGAAATGGTTGGAAAGATCTGATTCAATGAATGATGGAGGAGAGAGTACCTATTTTGCTCCCAAAGATAATTGCTAAAAACAAGCAACTAAAATTCAAGTTTTAGAGGGAATACAATATATATAACTTTTATTAGTTTTTTTAGAAGTGGAAGAGGATAGGTTTTGTGTTTTAGTATCAAAAATCATCAGAATAGTTTTGCCGAAGTTATTTCTGGCGGGAGAACAATCACTGAAGGAAAGGGGTGGTGGTGGTGGTGACATGGTGTCACTGTTGCCTCACAGCGCCAGGGACCCTAGTTCAATTCCAGCCTCGGGTGACTGAGGAGTTTTCACGTTCTCCCCGTGTCTGCGTGGGTTTCCTCCGGGTGCTCCGGTTTCCTCCCACAGTCCAAAGATGTGTGGGTTAGATTGATTGGCCATGTTAAATTGACTCTAGTTTCGGGGGGATTAGCAGGGTAAATATGTGGGGTTACGGGAATAGGGCCTGGGTGGGATTGTGGTCGGTGCAGACTCGATGGGCCAAATTTTTTTTTATTCATTCGTGAGACATGGTCGTCGCTGGCTGGCCAGCATTTATTGATGTGGAGATGCCGGCGTTGGACTGGGGTAAACACAGTAAGGTGTCTAACAACACCAGGTTAAAGTCCAACAGGTTTATTTGGTAGCAAACGCCACTAGCTTTCAGAGCGCTGCTCCTTCGTCAGGTGAGTGGGAGTTCTGTTCATGCCCTGTTTGTGAACAGAACTCCCACTCACCTGACAAAGGAGCAGCGCTCCGAAAGCTAGTGGCGTTTGCTACCAAATAAACCTGTTGGACTTTAACCTGGTGTTGTGAGACTCCTTACAGCATTTATTGCCCATCCCTAGTTGGCCAATCAAACACAGAACAATTTCACCTGCACCCTAGAGAGGCGCAGACCCCTGCTTGAAAATCCATCATAAATTATAATTCTCTTGGTCCCTTAGTCTTTCCACAAGTGTCAGTAATGCTTAAAAATCCAATCTTGTTCTTCTTTAACTGATACCCTCCATTGAAGGGATTTTAAAAGCTGCTCAAAAGTTAACAGTTGCACAGCCTTATTTCCTGTAATTCTTATTTGGGTGCCTGTGTGATTTCTTTCAGTGTCCAGCACTTTAAAAAATGTTTTTGTATGACAATGCATGCATGGTAATTTGAAGGGGTCAACCTGTATGCAGTCTGCATGGGGTTTTGGGTTGCTGAGCAGTTGCACAACTGAGAGGGAACATTGTTCATTAGTTTTCTTATGGCTCCATTGGGCACTACATTGCATGTTGATGTAGCACATACTTTATGAATGCTCTTTAAAATACCAACATCATCATGATTCTATTTTATGAACCTCATAAACATTTAGTAATGCTCAGTTAACTCTTGACAAGTGTTTTCTGTGCCTTAGGAGCCTCCTCTTGACAAAAGCAGACATAGATGACAAAATTCATCATCGTCGCCAATGTATCTTCAGCCAACCGATGAAAATGTGTTTGAGGAGCAATATCGCAAAACCAGGACTAGACTCATGGTTTATCAGGCATCAGTGACATCTGTGCTGATGGGCTGTTATATGCTCAGAGACTTGGACGCCAAGAGCAGATACCTCAAAGCACTGGAGAAGCACCACCAGCAGTGCTTTTGCAAGATCCTCCAACTCTGGTGACAAGAAAGGCAGTCCAACAGCACTGTCCTCTCCCAATCCAACATGTCCGACATTGAGGCGCTAATCACTCAAAACCAGCCCCGTTGGCCAACACATATAGTTCATATGCCTGACACCAAACTCTTGAGGCAATTGCCCCACTCCGATCTTGTTGTGACTCCCAGGAAGAGAGCAAAAATGCTTTAGGGATGGCCACAAAGCATCCATGAAAAGGTCAAATATTCCTGCTAACATTCGGAGTCCCTGGCTTGTGAGTGACTAAAATGGAGAAGGTTCATCCTAGAAAGTACCAAATATATCAAGAGACTTTGTCAGGAACGTACAGAGGCAAAGTCGAGGGGTTGGAGGGAGCACACAAAACCTCCAAACATCCATGCAACCCTCAAATCCACATATGGCAGAATCTATAGATTGTGCATCAGAAAAATCAGCCATTTCAGAACATATTGAACCAGAGTGGAAGTCATTCTTAATCCTGAGGGGATGGTTAGGAAAAAAAACCTCTTGACTAGTGTATTAATAGTAACTTCTAGGCTTGACTGATGGTATTGTACTATTCCATGGACTACAGTGATCCTTTATGACTTTCCCTAACTGGCTATTCTTCTATGTAGACCTAAACACTGAGCTTACAACCATGGAAGGCATGACAGTCAAAGGCACAGTCCTTCCTGAACTTGACACATAGGCCCGGACTATCCAATCTCTGGATGGTTGGAGAAGGGACATGCCACGAAATATGTGCAACAGGTTGGATGTCTCATTGCAAGGATTCTGTGAGAATTGTTCAGGAAGTTTGAACTTCTCCGAAGATGTGCGGGTTAGGTTGATTGGCCATGCTAAAAATTGCCCTTAGTGTCCTGAGATGCGTAGGTTGGAGGGATTAGTGGGTTGAATGGGGGTAGGGCCTGGGTGGGATTGTGGTCGGTGCAGACTCGATGGGCCGAATGGCCTCTTTCTGTACTGTAGGGTTTCTATGATTCTAAGGGGTGATTCCCCTGCTCTCTGAGATCTTCCATCAAGGTCATCAACTCTGTGTTCAATTCAGTGATTTCAAACGGTTCTGACTCAATTACTTGGATAATTAACCCAGCAAAAGTTAAAACTGACCCCCCAATCACTCACACTGACACCCCTCCACCTCCCACCAATTCCTCCATGACTTCCTCACCACCTCCTGAACCCCCACTCTCCCCCTGACCTGCCCTTGGCTTGACCTGATTAGTCCCCAAACCGACCTGACTCACCCCATCACCCTAACCCGGTCACACAACTCAACTCCCTTCCAATTCCCCCCAACCCTACTTGATACCCCTCAACTTGACAGCCCTTCATGACCCGACTTCACTACGCACCTACACCACCCACCTATCCTTTTACCTGACCCATGTCTCTCCTCTCTGTAGCTTTTCATAGAAGCTTTGGGATATTTAAGCTCCTTACTTACAGAATACAGCAGCAAGTTCCTTTAAAAGGCAGCATGAATTCTTCATCGATTCTCTCTGCTGCTCCCATGCAGGTTTCCCACACTGACTGAACTCTGCAGGATCCTCCATTGGAAGATTGCCTTGAAAAATTAGAGGAAACTAAGTGTGCATTTTATTTGTTCAGAGTTGGATCCCCTACTTCCGATCCTGATTGAACAGAAGATTCAGCCATATAAGCATACACTTTCTAGTAGGTTTCACTGAACATTGTCAGGAACAGGAACCATGAGTCATTCTTTCCCTCCTAAACCTGATCACTGATGACTGTCAAACTCCGTGCAGACCATTAATCAAATCAATCAGGAGGATCATCTCAGTGCTTTACCAAGAAGCACTTTTGCGCACAGGCTATCAAGTGAGCTTCATGTGAAAGATCTTTTTGACAACAAAAGAACGTTTCACCATGTAATAATAAAACAGTCTTGCACCCATCGGATTAACAGCACTCACCAAGAGATGAACACTATCACTTAATATAAAGATAAGGCTGGGAAAAAGTTCCTCATATAAGTTAATATAACTTATGAGTTAGTGCTTTAATATGTCTTTCTGTGGCAGGAACAGCATTAATTTATGAACCAAAAATCACGTCCATAAATTTATCTACTACTGAGAGCTTGGGATTCTAATATTTTCTCTTTGGAGTTCATCACTCCTTTGATTTTAAGAAATATGAATATAAAATTAACTGAATTTTCAATTATCCTCTTGTGTCTATAAGCAGCTCATGACCAGAAGGGGTGATTTCTGATTAATCACAGCAGCTCCAGTTTCCTAGCTATCACCACACTCATATGTTACACAAGAATTCAATTTGCATTAAACTTTTCTTCTCTCTATTCCTTTGTTTTATTCTCCCTCATGGACTGAACCCATGGTTAATTATATCCTCTTGAAGAGGTACTTCAAAGATTAACTAAAATGTTACTGAATCACTTTATTTCAGCCTCCAAGGTTATTTTCCACTGAAGTCAATTTGCCTGACCGACTTAAACATTCCTCATATTTAAAAATGTTAGTTCGCTCAGTTTAAAAAATGGTAACTGTGCTGTAAATATTAAAGGTGTTATCGACCCTTATACATTTCCACTGACTAATGATACTCTCAGTAATCTTGTATCATTTTACAACATTAATTATTTACGACAGTCAATATTGTATTTCTAATTAAAGCAGTGATTAAATCAAGAGGACCTTTCCACTAAGTCATTGAGTTTACAATGCATCATAATTTTCTTTTCAATCAAAGATCTTATGCTTTACTGTTTTTGAACTCTCACTTATAGTACTAACTTTTCATTCTGTCCATCTTAAAGACCTCCAGTAAGAAACCATATTGTTTTTAAAAAGGCAGACCATGAAGTACCACAGGAGAGGCCGGAGATGCAAACAGAGAGATGGTAGCAAAATCCACAAAGCACAGAAAACAAACAATGTGGGGATTTGAGAAATGTTATATATTAATGTGGTCAGCTCACTTGTACAGCAAAAGAAAAGGAAAGGTGACAAGGTGTGTTTTCCAGCAAGATCATCGGCAAAGACCAGTTTTAGACAAAACTGGCGTCAAAAAGCATTTTCTGACAAAATAGTCCAAAAATGAATCAGCTCAAACTTGGACCTGACGTCAAGGAACAGTCCCCAAAAGACCACACCACCGTCAATTGAATTACGATAAAAGTTGCCATGGGAATTGGGTATTAGCAAAGGCTAGGTGGAGCGATTACTTTTTAAAATTAAAAGAAACCACTCTGGACCAACCTTAACTTTTTTTTCTCTCGACCGCAATCCTGGAGCGAATGGAGAGTTGGAGACAGGAAACTAGATAAAGATCTAAACCAATGAATCAACTGCAAAAGAAGTTGAAGTAAACTTGCTGATTCGCCTGAGGTCTATCAAAGGCAGGCCTGGGTCTGGCCGTGTGAACTGAATGGGGCACCTTTATTTCCAGAGAGAGTGTCGAAGGGTAATTGATGCAGGGCTGTCCTCAGAACCCACTGTGAATATGCCTTATTTTATTCAAGATTGGATCCTTTTGTGTCCAGGCCTTAATTTGTCTTGTGGACATCAGCAGAGTCTTCAAAACATTTAGGGTCATCATGACCTCTTCTAATACTGGTAGAGGAGCCAGGCTTGTGGGCAATGGGAGGTGACCCAGTGTATTGGCGTTGCCTATCTGGGTTCCAGGATGCTGCTCTAGAAGGTATTGAGAGGCCACAAGTCTCAAGACAAATGCTGTATTCAGGTGGAGGCAATGGGAGAAATCACCTTATCTTTTTTAAAAAGTCCCAATAAGGGTTTGTGGTCTATCAGCCATAGACGTCCTGATGGAACTTTTTCACACCAAATACTATTACCAATCCCTCTTTCTTGATCTGAGAATACCTCTGCTAGGCATCCAAAAGGGTCCTGGATGCATATGTGATAGGCCTTTCTGTCCCATCTTTCCAGCAATGTTCAAGCACTGCCCTAACCCTGTATGGAGAAGCATCACATATCAGAACGAGTTCTTTCTTGGAGTCAAAATGGGCCAATATTTTAGGTGGCAGTACTACTGCTTAACTTTGCCAAACACCTCCACCTGTGGCACCTCCCAGGACCATCTTTGGTATTTTTGTAGTAGGGTATGCAAAGGGGTCAGCATGGAAGCCAAATTTAGGATACATTTTCCATAATAATTTACTAATGCCAGGAAGGATTTAACTCTGTGCTGTTTCTTGGAGTTGGTGCTACCTTAATGGCCTTCAACTTATCCTCTACTGAGTGTAAACCTTTGCCATCTACCCGATAGCCTAAGTAGGTCATTTCAGTCACTTGAAAGACACATTTTTCCCTCTGTACTCTGGCTCTTGAGAATCTCCATAAGACTTCTTCAAAGTTTGCCAGGTGCTCTTGTTCTGAAGCCCCCGTGACCAGGACATCTTCCAAGTACACTGCCACTCTGGGTAGCCCTTGGAGTATGTTCTCCATAAATTGTTGGAATATGGCACATGCCGACAAGACGCTGAAGGACCACTGGTTATACTTGTACAGTCACTTGGGGGTGTTGATCATCACACATTTTCAGGAAGATTCATCCAATTCAAGCTGAAAATAGGTGAGGTTCATGTCCAATGTGGAGAACATGTGGCCACCTGCTAACTTAGTGTACAGGTCTTCAATTCAGCGCATGGGATACCTCATCAAGTTTGGAAACTCGATTGACTGTTAGTTTATAATCCCCACAGAGACAAAACGACCTGTCGAACTTAAGAACAGGGATTACAGGCACTCCCCATTCTACAAATTGCAGAGGCCTTATTATGTCTAACCTTTGTCCGGGTTCAGTCCCTACCTTCTCCAACAGGGAGTATGCTCTGAAATATTTAGGTATAGCTTCGGGGCCACATAGATCTTGGTTTTGGCCCCTTTTATTTTTCCCAGTCCTCCATGGAAAATTCCAGGGTATCTACTGATAGCTTCGTACAATCCCCCCACGCCTAGCCTGAAGATCTTCAACCAGTTCAGCCTGATTTGCTGGAGTTAATCTCTCCCCACAAGGCTTGATCCTTGACCCCATACAATAATGAGTGGGAGATGAGCTGATTGCTGCCTGTAAGTCACTGGGGCCATTGTGATGCCTTTTATTTGTAAAGGCTTCCCCATGTAGGTGGCTGGTCTGACATTCATGTCTTCCAAGCTCAAAGGTTGGATGCCTGCTTGTATGTCTGTGCCCTAATAATGGAGAATGCAGTCCCTGTGTTCACCTCCATTTTCAAGGGATGACCTTTCACCAGCAGTTCTACCACTATTGGGACAGGCACAGTAAGTAGTCTCACAACATCAGGTGCGTCAGATGAAGGGGCAATGCTTTGAAAGCTCATGCTATCAAATAAACCTGTTGGACCTTAACCTGGTGTTGTGAGACTACATACTATTCCTAACCCAGTCCAATGCTGGCATCTCCACATCATGACTATTGGGGCAACCTTTGTTGTAATGATGCGATTCAGTTGTCATGACCCTGTTTCTGGAAGTGGGTATACCTGTATGGTATGGTCAGGTGCAGGCCTTGGCTTCTTCACTAGACAGCATGCAACTTGCAGATTCTTAAAATTTTGCCTTGGCTGTGCCCTTCGGCAGAGCTAGCAATCATCCATTGTCTGGCCTCAACACCCTTCTGGAATAATATTCCCCCATACTTTGAGGATGTCACTGTCTTTTCTTCACTGTCTGGTGGTGTTATTGGAGCTCTGTTGTTGTAAGGGACCCTCTAACATTTTGTTTACGTAAACACTCTCCATTGAGGACTGATTACATGAGGCCCCTCCTATTAATTGGAGGACATTGCTGTCTGACATTCCTTGTATGTCCTGAGTACCTTTCTTCAGTGTTATCCATCGTTGGAGCTATTTCAATGTTTTTTTTTTAAAGTCCAGGTTGGGTTCTGCCAATAGCTTCGTTTGCATAGTCAGGTTATTTATACCACATTTCAATCTGTCTCTCACCATTTAGTTTAGAGGCAGTCCAAATTCGCAATGTTCCACTAATTTTCGTAACCTGGCCAGAAATTCAGTGCCAGGTTCCCCAAGGATTCTCCCTGCCATGTGAAAGCAGTATCTCTGCAGGATAACAGAGGGTTTCAGGTTTCAGTGGTGTTTCACCAAGTCTACTAGCTCATTTAAAGTTTACAAGTCAAGGGCATCTGGATATGTCAGACTGTTTATCACGATGAAAGTCAGGGCCTCACATGTCATCAACAAAATTACTTCTTGTTTTTTGTCTCCTTCAATGTTGTTAGTGCAGATGAAGTAACGCATGCATTCTGTATGTTGGGCCAGTCTTCCCCATTGGTTTCGTAAGGTTCAAGTTTCCTGAAAAGAGGCTTTTTGTTACTGGAGAAAAGTTGCTTGTTTTTGACAACGGAGGTAGTTTGGAGAGAAAAAATAATTGTTTTTACTCCTCATCGCCAATGTAATAATTTTGCCAAGGCCAGTCTTCCGTCACCAAAAATGCTTTAATAATAATACAAGAAAGAGCCACACCCACAGTTTACAACATGCAAGTCAATATGCAGGGACCGACAGGATACCAGTCTGGATTGAAGTAAAAGGTTCCCCTCCGCTTACTTCCCATTGGGTGAGCCTTTGCTTGCTCAGTAAGGGAGTTCATACTCCATAAAGCTCATGGGAAGATCTACTGGCGATCTCCTGTGCCCTTCGTGACCATCATAACAAAAATGAATTGAATTTTCAATTATCTTCTCCTGTTTATAAGCAGCTCATGACCAGAGGGGTGATTTCTGACTAATCACAGCAGCTACAGTTTCCGAGCTTTCACCACAATCATATGTTAACCAAGAATTCAATTTGTATTAAACTTTTCTTCACTCTATACCTTTGCTTTTTTCTCCCTCATGGACTGAGCCCATGGCTAATAATATCCCCTTGAAGTGGTACTTCAAAGACCAACTAAAATGTTCGTGAATCATTCTATTTCAGCCTCTAAGGATATTTTCCACTGAAGGCAATCTACCTCACAAACTTGAACATTCCTCATATTTAAAACTTTTAGTTAACTAATCATTTAAAAATGGTAACTGGGCTGTAAATATTAAAGGTGTTGTCAACCCTATAGATTTCCACTGACTAATGATACTCTCAGTAATGTTGTATCATCTTACCACATTAATTATTGACTGCAGGCAATGTTGTATTTGTAATTAAAGCAGTGATTAAACCAATGTTTTTCATGTAGAAGACTTTTTCACTATTAAGTCATTGAGTTTACAATGCATCATAATTCTCTTTGCAACCTAAGATCTTATGCCTTGTTGTTTTGAACTCTCACTTACAATACTAACTTTTCATTCTGCCCATCTTAAAGACCTCCAGTAAGAAGCCACACAGTTTTTTAAAAAGTTAAAACACTAAGCACCATAGGAGAGGCCTGAGATGCACAGAGATGGCAACAAAATCCACAAAGCACAGAAGTCAAACACTGAGGGAATTTGAGAAACATTATATATTAATGTGGTCAGCTCACTTGTACAGCAAGAGAAATGGAAAACTGGTTACAAGGTTTGTTTCCCAGCAAGGTTGCCAACAAAAAACACTTTTAGACAAAACTGGTGATGAGAAGTACTTTCTGACAAAATAGTCCAAAAGAAAAAACAGCTCAGACCCGGATCTGGCTTCAAGGAACAGTTTCCAAAAGACCATATCATCATCAATTGCATTAAGGTCAAACTGGCTGCGGGAATTCGGTATTAGCAAAGGCTAGGAGTAGTGATTATTTTTTAACATTAGAATAAATTACTCTGGACTGATACTAACTTTTTTTTCTCTTGACCGTGACCCTGAAGCGATTGGAGGGTCGGATGCAGGAATAACCACATGAACAGACTGAGAATAGAGGGAAACAAAAGAATGGTCTAGTTGGGCACATGAGCGGCGCAGGCTTGGAGGGCCGAAGGGCCTGTTCCAGTGCTGTATTGTTCTTTGTTCTTTGAATCAACTGCAAAATAAGTCAAAGTAAACCAGGAATGCAACAAAGAGAATTTTAAAAGCCTTCCAGAAATCAAGGAAACTATTAGAAATAGTGAGTAGGCTGCTATTAAAAGACAATGTAGTCCACTTACAAGTGCACCTGGCGAGACTATTCTGAAATGCGAGTGCTCGCACGTGGCAGTCTGCACTAAGAACTAATAACTGTAAGGGTGGACAAAGATGGCGCCATGGAAGAATTCTTGCAGCAAACAGGATACTGGTTGAACTTAAAGTAGTTACTTTCCTTAGTGTAATAAGTCAGAAAACCTTTACACTACCACAGAGTCTTGTTTATCTTGAGAAGCCTGATGGAAAAACCTATGAGAAATTTACCAAAATTCTTAAAAATCACTTGACGCCTAAATAACTAATGATTATTGACAGATTCAGATTCCATCGATGGAGCCAGGAAGAAGGTGAAAAGATTTCGCAATTTGTAGCAACCTTAAGAAAGCTAGCGAAGAACTGTAAGTTTGGCCCAACCCTCAAAGACACTGTGCAAGACAGACTTGTTTGTGGATTGGAAATGAAGCAATTCAAAGACAATTGCTCACTGAAAGTTCTTTAACATTAAAACTTGCTGTTGAGATTACAGTGTCTATGAATTGACCACAAAACAAGCTTCCTAAATTGGAGCTGAAGCCAGTTCAGATGGGAACTGACAGAAAGGAATTTCTTAAAATGCAAGCATGCCATAGGTCTTGGAGATGGTCATTGTCTGGCATTTATGTGGAGTGAATGTTACTTGCCAATTGTCAGCCCAAGCCTGGATATTGTCCAGGTCTTGTTGCACTTGGACATGGACTGTTTCAGTATCTGAGGAGTCACAAATGGTACTGAACATTGTGCAATCATCAGCGAAGATGTTTGGGCTTGGACACCAGCCTCAGACAGTACATAGCAAGCCCAAGAAGAGAAGGAGCAGTTCCAGATTTGGTATTCACGAATAAAGTTGGGCAGGTCAAAGGGGCACCAAAGGGAAAGCATTTTGATGTCCTGGAACGGAAATGATTAACCACCACAATAATCTTCCTTTCTGCCTGGTATGACTCTAACCAACAGAGAGTTTTCTGCCTGATTCCCATTGGCTCCAGTTTTGTTAGGGCTCCTTGATGTCACATTTGGTTAAATACTGCCTTGATGTCAAGAGTGGTCACTCTCACCTCACCTCTAGAATTCAACTCTTTTGTCCATGTTTGAACCCATGCTGTCAGAAAATCAGGAACAGAATAACCAGGGCAGAACCCAAACCTAGCGTCATTGAGCAGGTTATTGCTAAATGTGTAGGCAAGTTGCTGAGTATTGCAGAAGCAATAGGCCAATGATTGTAGTTGATTTCAACTATCCCATTGTTAACTGGGATGAATGCAATGTTAAAGGTATAGCAGGCATGGAATTGTAAAAAAGCATTCTGCAGAATGTTTTTAGCTAGTATGTAGCAAGCCTAAGAAGAGAAATGACAGTTCTGGACTTGGCTTTCATGAATTAAGTTGAGTAGGTGGAAGGAACATCAATGGAAGAGCATTTTGATGGCAGTAATCCTAATCAGTTCAATTTAGCATAGTCATGGAAAAGCATAAAGATACACCAAGAGTAAAAGCTTCACATTGGGAATAGGGCAATTTTACAGAGCTAAGATGTGTTTATGCAAAAGTGAACTGGATGCTGGGGATGTTCAAGGAGGAGATAGAGAGAGTTTAAGAAAAAATAAGTTCCCACAAAGAAAAATAGTGAGACATCCAAATCTAAACCCCCATTAAATTTTAAACAGCATACATAGTAGGATCAGGCACAAAAGGGAAGCTTATGTTAAATGCTGAGAATTCAATGCTGCAGAAAGTCCAATGGACAATAGGAAGCGCAAGGGGAAAAGGAAATTAGGAAAGTAAAAAGAGAGCATGAAAATTTATTGGTAAGTAAAATCAAGGAAAATACAAAGATGTTTTATAAAGACATAAGGGGTAAAAGGGTAACTAAGGAAAGAATATAGATAGAGGCCAAAAAGTGAACATTTGCATGGAAGCAGAAGACACAGGCATGGTTCTCAATGAATATTTTGTGCCAAATCTTTGTGAAGGAGCTGGGTAATAGGAGTCAGGAATATCCTGACTCCACAAACTTGTCTCCAATAAGGAACCCCCACTTCCCACTCCCTATATTTTTGTTCTGGGGAGGCAGGGGCAGGATGGAGTTGGGCATGCTACCTTCAAGGGCAGGCCCAAGGTGACAATGGAGGCAGGTAAATGGTAAGGTCGGTAAGTTAGAACACTCATTTTTATTTACGAGGACGTCGGCCCAATTATAATCATAAATGTCATGAAATCAAACCCTCAACCCTCCTCACCCAATCTACATGCCCATTTACACTTATTACCCCCCCATGCTTCCTTAATGCTTCTCATGTATCCTCCATAGCCACTTACCCTGTATCCACTATGGACAGATCTCAGAGGCCTTCCAATAGGAAATTGTTGAAATGGATGTGAAAAAAATTTAAAAATTAAACCTAACAATCTAATAAGGTTGTCAGTCAAACCCACTTCACGTTGAAAAAAAATTTTCAATTGCTCTTAAGTCCTTTCAAGTGGTCATAAACATTTATCGAGAAACAACAGCAAAGACAGATATCCTTTAATAACATTGTAAAACTATCAAACTGCATATGCAATCCCCTGCTGAGCTAAGTGGTTCAGCAGCTTTTGAAACTCAACCAAGCATCCACCAAGGACTCAGCTATCAAAACAAACCATTACAGTTCTAGACAATGGAGCCATTGAAACTGAAAGATCAAATTCTTTTTCTCTCTCTATTTCAATCATCCCAGAGAATGTGGCGTTTTTTTGTTCCCACTCATTATGTTAACCTCTATGCATTACAAAGCAATAGCACAACAAATGCATCTTGGCAAAAATCTCAGCCTTTATGTCCATTTTCACAAAACTAGACAATGAAGCAGACATTGCAGTTCAGGAGCACGAGTATGAAATATTGGATGGGATAAATATAATGAGGGAGAAAATATTGTGTGGTTTAGAATCAGAGGCTTGGTTATACAGAAATTGAATATTGCTGAAAGAGAGACATGTGGCAGAAGGTTTTCATGATGCACTGATCAGGCCAAATGCAAGAGTGCTAAATTTCAAACAATCTCAACAATTTATACTACTGAAGAAAAGGGTGCCAATTGTTGGCAAGTTGACTCTGATTGAGCGAGGCAGTGTCATGGTGAAAGCAACAATGAATACCATGCTTCTGATATTCAAAAAAGGCACAAGGCTCGAGCATATTGTTTTCTGTTTGCAGAGAATGGATACTTGCTTATGATTGCATGTCACTTCTAGCAAGTGTAAATGAGCCATGTTACAAGCTAAACAGATGATCATAAATTAGTTATTAGCATCGCTATTAGAGCACTCAGGATTGTTCTAACCACCACACAATTGAGCAACATTGTGTAAGACTTTCAGAGCTGGTGCAATGCCAGGTATGTTGGCCTTATGTCCCAGCATGTGGCTAATAGAATCATACAGCATGCACAGTGGTTAGCACTGCTGCCTTACAGTGCCGGGAACCCATGTTCAATTCCAGCCTTGGGTGACAGTCTGTGTGGAGTTTGCACATTTTCCCATGTCTGCATGTGTTTCCTCTGGGTGCTCCGGTTTCCTTTCACATTCCAAAGATGTGCAGGTTAGGTGGATTGGCCATGCTAAATTGCCTCTTAGTGTATCATGGTGTGTGTCATGATGTGTAGGCTAGATCAAATAGCCAAGGGGTGGAGTTACGGGAGAGGACCTGGGTAAGATAGTCTTTGCAGACTCAATGGGCCAAATGGGCCACCTTCTGCACTGTAGGGACTCCTTGATTCGATTGTTCGTAATAGGCAGGGTACATACGGGATTGAATCAGCCAGCATGTGCAAAACTAAAAACATTAACTTGCTCATAACTTACCATCACTCTAGCAGAATAGACGAGATGTTACGTATTGGGACCTCTTGGAAGTCCCCACGCTATAAGAGTGCTGGATTCAAATTTCCAATTTGGGATGTTTTGCTGCCCAGTTGACTACACTAAGCTGAAGTGCTTCAATTGAAATTGATGGGATAACGCTAATTTCGCATAGATGCCCCTACAATAAGCAAGTATTAATGTTGATTCCTTTGGACACTTCATTCTTGGTCAAACTGCAATAAAGAGAGACATTTCAGAGAGATTCTTAATGTGAGTGAATTTTTTGTTTATATGCTTAAAATATGTTGAAAGTAAATGTAATGTGCAGAAAGTGTAAGAAAGATAGATTTTTACAATTTTATCATACAATTCTGCTATCCATTAAAAAAGTGCTTTAATTTGTAACAAGGTGAATTTAATTATGGAAACATCTGTAATAAGCTTCAAATAAAGTTAATTTGTAGAATGTGTGTTCATGATGCATTTTAATGCAGGGTGTGGTGTATTTCAGTTTTAAGAGTCTCTTTAATGCAATATTGATCCTTACAAGTCTCTTCAACAGTAAAGTTGAGATATGTGAAAAGGACCTCTGCATTTACTTTTCCAAGTATTTAATTTGGCTGTCTCAAATGCTTTAGAACAGTATAATGCTTCAAAGGATAAATGCAAGCCTCTTGTAAGCCGATATAAACTATCTTTCTAACAGTTATTCCAGAATCCAGTGCAGATTGCAAACTTGATCTGGAGTCATATTCAACCCTGGCACATCACAATTTCTGCTTTGCTTATTGGAACCACTCTACTTCGGTTGAGGGCTCAACTTAGACGCAAGAGCCATGAGAGGAGAGGAGAATTAGGTAACATATCCTCTTGCTGAGGATGCGGATCAATTACCCACCACAGAGAGTATACAGACAAAGGACATCATATAAAATGATGTAAGAGGAACTGTGTTTCAGGAAACTGTGCTTCAGCAAGGAAGCAATGGGATGCCTTTATGGAATGTTGAAGGAAGACCTGATGCCAAATTTGAAATGCCGCACTGCCTTAACAGTGGAATAGAATTCATGACAATAATAAAGTTCTTTACATCTGGGCCTGCATTCACCAGGTAACTGAGGCAATTTTTTGGCTTCAAAGTCTATTTTCTTTTGCATATCCCCTGTGCGGATGAAGGGGAGGACCTTCACATTCCACAAGATTGTTGGTGTCCCAAAAAGTTATTGGGGCTGTCGAAAGAACACATATTCCATTGAAGGCAGCAAGAGATGTCGCAATGGTAGATCAAGATTGCCTGATTGCTATTGATTTTGGCCATTGAGCTTTGAAAACGAATTAAATGTTCCTCACTCCTTCTCAAAATAAGAGAACTTTTTTGGTAAAGTTAAAAAAAGTTTCATTTTAGTTTTAAAAATTTGAAAAAGTTGAGCAAGTTCTTATTCAAAATCTCATAGTGCGGCTGCTTAAGTTAAAGGTTACTGCGTTGTCACAAATATAAGAGTTAGTATCTCATATTATTTTCGTGAATAAATGTTTTTCATAAAACTTCACAGACTGCTACAAATGTGTTATTACAACATCAAATCACAACATTTGAATGGAAAATAACTATAACTGAATAACATAGGTCAAATAAATAACAAATCTAAACAGCTAAATGTTTAAATGAAGGCACAAATGTTCTAATAAACACAAACTAAAATAAGTCAAATGTAACAAAACACAGTTTACAGTCAAGTCGGTGGCCAGATGCGCCATAAGAAAGGAACACAGAACAATGAAAGGAACAAAATATTCAACTTGAAAAAAGAGGGTGGATGAAGTAGAGTAGACAGTGTTGGACAGAAAGGGGATGGGCCCTCATTCTTTCCCCATTGCCCTTGGACCGTCCCCCATCCACATGATGTAACCTCCTGTGTGCCCAACAACAGGTTTCTCTAAATTGGGCAGCTGGTGGACAGAAGATGCAAGCGGTAAAGCTCACTCAGCAGCAACCGTCTCGGAACTGAGCAGCTCCTGGCCAGAAGGTGCAGCAGTAGGTGTCAGCATTTCAGTAAGAATCTCACAAAGAGACTAATTTTGCTGTCTCATACATTCATTGTGCTGTTTCATAAGGTCATTCTGCCCCTGAGAAATCTGCACATGCTGGGTATTGACCTCAGTTAAGCTTTGCAGCCACTGGGAAACGTCTGTTAAGGCTCGGAATTGCTGCTGTGAATTTGCCTCACAACTTTCACCCTTCTGTGACAGATCCTGATTCAGGCAGTGAAGGATAAACTCTGCATCTTCATCATCACCTGCATGGTCTACAAGCTCCCTGAAGCTGTGGAGATGTAGGAGTTTCTGCTGCCAATGCCGCAGGCTCCTCACTTCCTGAAGTGACTGTCCTCCCTCTGACACTGCTGCCTTAAGAGGCCTCTCCTTCCGCCATCACTAATAAATTTAGTGTTAACACTGAATCCTCATCAAGTCTGAAATCGTACCCTCCTGCACGGCCTCTCGCTCCTCAGCTGCAGCTGCAGTGCTGCACTGCTGCGATGTACTTACCTCCATTGCATCCCTTTCAGGTATCTCTGCTGCTGCAGCAGACTCACCTACGTTGGCCTCTGATGTGACCATGGCATCAGTGAGAGCAAAAAAAGCACAATTATTTTTGTAACAAATTAACTGTCAGCTCGATGATGTGATCAGTTAAGCTTTTTTAACCTTCGCTCATCCCCACGTCTGAAAGACTGTTGTTTAACATGGGGTTGGAGAGACAGCAGCCCCAATATGTGCTCCTCCTGTTTGCAAAGGACCCTGAATGTACACCAGCCTCCAGTCAGTGAGCTCTTGCAGGTATTATAGATCTGCTTCACCCACAAGAAGGAATGGAAATTTGTTTTAAAATTCTGACTGTCCTATCCCGTGACACATTTTACAACTTCTGGAAACAACTGAAAGCTTGTATCCTGAGGACCCTTTGTTCCATTATGACACTTACGACAAAGTCAGGGCCATCTCCAAGGTAACTGCATTTTACGATACCTCAGAAAGTTTGCAAAGCAACTATATTGTCAAATGGAGATTTGATGGAACGAATTCATAGCATATCCAAAGCACTAGCATTTTTGACACTTTTTAAGTTAGAAAAGAAACTGTTCTGGGTCTTATCAAGATTGGATAAAACTATTTCATTGCATCTCCAGGGCAACTGCATTTGGCACCTCAAGGATTTAGGGGAAAAACAAATATTTCTGCCCTTTCTTAATTTTTAAAGTCAGAAGATAGCATTTTAAGTTTCAGAAATTACTTTGTATTTATATATATATATATATATAATATATATAATATATATATAGACCCTGGTTGAATGCATTAAATCATTCAGTGTCTGATGGCACTGATCCACCATCCTAGGCATTAAGAACTACTGCAACCTGTTTCCAAGCCAAAGTTTATAGTTTCCTTGGAGATTTAGATTTTTCACATCCTAGAATATGCATAAGCCTTTCTTCCAACTCATTTAACAAAATATCCAATTTCTCATCTGTAAAGTTGAACCCCTCCTCCCAATCTTCTTCTCTACCCTCTGGGCTGACCCAACACGTCCCCACCCCAAAGGTCCAAACTGCCCTCCATCTCCTGACCTGACCCTTGATCCCTTCCCCCTGATCATCCCTCCGAGGAATTTTGTCAGTGCCAAGGGGACCCCTATGACAAACTCTGAAGCCGGGGGCAATGTCTTCCTGGCTGCATTTTTCAGATGCATGACAATTAATTAGTTACTTGTTGTGCGTGGGATGTTGGTGGTGGGGATAAGCATTCCTTTAAAGAACGGCACTGCTCCCCCGAGCTATCAGCCAGAGGGCTGGCAGCTCAGCAGCACCATTCAGAGCAGTAGCCACTGCTGAAACAGCACCTGGATGATAAGGACACCATTGGATCAGGTCACCCTTCCAACCAGATAGGTAGGGACTGAGATTGTGGAACCAGTCAGGTAGGTCTCAGTGAGATAGGGGGAAGGGTTGCTGCAGAGGTAGCCATTGGCAATGGGTGTCCCTTTGTGGGTCAAATAGGAAGCCCCTGCTCGCACCTGAACCCGCAGAGAGGCTGCCAGGGTTCACCAGATGGTTTCCCCACATAGCGCAGGGCCCAGCTGTCACTGGTACAAAGCCAATGGCAGCAGGAAGAGGCCCTTAATTGGCCACTTAAATAGCTCACTTAGCCACTGGGTGGGCAGGTTGTCCTCCACCTGCCCTTCTACCAGTAAAAAGATATGGTGACAGGACAACGCCATACAGTCCACAGCTGCCTTGTTGCCACATTTTACAGGCGGCACTCGTCCAACCCCACCACCCCTCTCCCGCAGGATTTCAGAGGGAAAGTGCAGTAAATCTGAAGGCGACTCATGGCTTCAACAATATATAGAAACAGTGTTAATGTAAGCCTACTTGTGACAATAATAAATAAACTAACATTATAGTGTCTGGTAGAACTAATACACAAGTCTACTCTCTTTTCTCCCATGGCTCCAACAGAGGCTCCTTCCCGGTCCCAGGACGCACGCCCTTACTCCCAATTGGTTCGGCTTCCCGAGTGGCCTCTCCATCGGGTCCAGTCTGATCACGTGCCCGCAAAGGATCGCCCCCTTAAAGGGGCCACGTTACCACAGAAAGATTTTAAGTAAACTGCAGAAGACTTATCTCTGAATCTTGCTGGCAGCTTGGTAGCTTCACTGAATGCCATCCTCTGAATATTTATCTTTGCTTCCTTTCATTTCAGTAGGGATAATTGCTTTAATGGTTGATGAATAAACCAGCTTTTGAGGTATCTAAATATTTTTGTGCGAATTTCGACCCATCAAAAGAAATGCAGATGATTGTCACTTGTCTGTATTAGTCACCAACATCTTAAAATACCAAAGGAAGACCAAATTAAATTATTTTGAGTAATCTCTACTAATTTACCTTGTACCTTCCAAACATTAAAAATTGACAAGCAGGAAAGGACATGCTGGTTCACAGCCTGTCTCACACAACTGCGATGCCTGCTATTGGTCACGTCCAATCAGGGAAAAGAAAAGCTGGGTAATTCCTCTTTAATCCCCTCA
The DNA here is from genome assembly GCF_964213995.1 of Mustelus asterias. Classification (NCBI taxonomy): domain Eukaryota; kingdom Metazoa; phylum Chordata; class Chondrichthyes; order Carcharhiniformes; family Triakidae; genus Mustelus; species Mustelus asterias. The sequence continues at coordinate 90,780,467 of NC_135802.1, read as the reverse complement.
GACAATTAAAATGTGTCCAAAGAACAACGTAAACCATGCTCAAAACACCAGGTACTTCCCTTACCTTTTATAAGATGTGATCTTACCAGTGAGGGACCCAGCCTAGCTCTCTCATTAAGGCGTGCGGACAGTTTGCACTCATCATACGAACCAGTCTTGTTCCACAGGTCTCCTATCCCTCAGGAAAACATAACCATTGGCCTTTACCCTCCCTCCCCCCAATGTAGTTGAAATAGCTTCTCAAGGGGAATATGTTCAATCCCTCTAACAATTTTGCATACCTTTATCAATCACCCCAAAGTCTTTCTATTTCTAAAAGGGAATAAGCTTAGATTTTAGCATTTCTGAACGACTGAGGTCTTTTAAACTGGAGATTATTATGGAGGCCCTTCTTTGTACATTTTCCAAAGCATTTCTGAACGACTGAGGTCTTTTAAACTGGAGATTATTATGGAGGCCCTTCTTTGTACATTTTCCAAAGCTTTTAAAGCATTCTTCATGCGAAGGATGCAGTATGTCAAATGCAGTCTAATCGCAATCTTGTACAAGTACAATTACAAACTGATGCACTTTGTTTTATCTTGAATAGCTCATATTATGCAACCAGTTTGCTTTGACTATGGTATTTTGGCACCAGTCATTAAATGTAAGCTATGAGTAATAAAGCCAATAAAAAAAAAGAAAATGTTGAAAATACTCAGCACCTGCCGTAACCCACTGAGTACTTCAAGCAGTTTTTGTTTATATTTCAGTTTTCCAGATTCTGCAGTATTCTGCCTTCCAATTAACAAAAATGCCAAGATCCCTTTCTCTCACAACAGATTTTAATTTGCATAAGTACATGATATTGATCCTGATATGGATTCCAAGTGGAATACAATGTACTTATCTAAGTTAAAGGCCATCAAGCAGGGTTTGGCCCACCCCCAGAACTGTTCGATCCACTTGCAGAATTCCCTTCTTCTGCATAGTTCTGGCACTCCCTCAAATGACTGTGTTGTCTGCAAACTTACAGACCATTTCGCCAACAACAACAACAACAACAACATGTATTTATATTGTGCCTTTAACATAGTAAAACAAGACTTCCCACAGAAGCACAACAAAGCAAAATTTGACACCCAAGTTACAAAAGATGAGATCAGGGCACATGGCCAAAAACTTGGTCCAGGAAGTAGGTTTAAGGAGCATCATTAAAGGAGGAAAAGAAGCCTTAGGGAGTGAATTCCAGAACTTAGAACCCATGTAGCTAAAAGCATGGCCACCAATGCTGGAGGTCAGAATTAGATGAGCTCGGGTATTTTAGAGAGATGTGAGGCTGGAAGAGATTACAGCGATAGGTCAAGTCATTGAGGGAAGTGCAGCCACGTGTAGCAGAGTTTTGGATGAGCTGAAGTTTCTGATTGGTAGAATGTGGAAGGCCGGTCAGGCGTATAGTCCTGAATAGTCAAGTCTAGAGGTAACAAGAACATGGTGAGAGTTTGAATAGCAAATAAGCTAAGGCAGGAACGGAGTCAGGCAGAGTTACAGTGGTGGAAATAGGTGATCTTAGTGATGGTTAACTTTGTGGCTGGAAACTTATGACATCAAGGTTGTGAATTGTCTGGTTCATCCTCAGGCAGTTTCCAGAGAGATGAATGGAGTCAGTAACTAGGAAACAGTGTTTGTCACAGGGAACAAGAACAACAGCTTAAGTGAAGGGAATTTCTGCTCATGCAGTACTGCATATCAGAGCAGTCTGATAATTTAGCAAAAGTGGTGGAGTCAAAAGGACTGGCGGTGAAGTTGAGCTGAGTGTCATCAGCGTACATCTGAACATTTGTTTTAAGCCATATTTCCAGATAACCACAGGCTGCTCTCTCCTTTGAGCGAGAGGGCTGACTGGTGGTGATTTAACCTGAAGGTTACCACACCTTAGGAGGGGGGCAAGGTTGAGAAGGTGGGGCCTTCATGAATAACCTCAGCCATTGCGGGAATTGAACCCATGCTGTTCATAGAAACCCTACAGTGCAGAAGGAGGCCATTCGGCCCATCGAGTCTGCACCAAACACAATCCCACCCAGGCCCTAACCCCACATATTTTACCCGCTAATCCCTCTAACCTACGCATCCCAGGACTCTAAGGGGCAATTTTTTTAACCTGGCCAATCAACCTAACCCGCACATCTTTGGACTGTGGGAGGAAACCGGAGCACCCGGAGGAAACCCACGCAGACACGAGGAGAATATGCAAACTCCACACAGTCAGTGACCCGAGCCGGGAATCGAACCCGGGACCCTGGAGCTGTGAAGCAGCAGTGCTAACCACTGTGCTACCGTGCCGCCCGGTGTCACTTTGCATTGTGAACCAGCTGTCCAGCAACTGAGCTAACTGACTCCCCTAAAAAACATGAATGCTGTGTTTTTGGATGTTGTCGCCAAGTGGCAGCATGTAGATGAGAAACAGGAAGGGGCCAAATTGCCTTGAAAGATGCCAGAGATAAGGGCAACAAAAAGTGGAGCCATTGCAGGTGTTTCTGGTTAGATAGATTAGAATGGAACCTGGTGACAGCAGTAAAACCCAGCAGGACAACAGTGAAGAGGTGTTGGAGGAAGGTGTGGTCAACCATGCAAAAGGTTGCAGACACAAGAAGAATGAGGAAAGAGAAGTTACCTTTATAACTGTCACATTTGTGATTGTCATAAAAGTCATTTCTAAACTGTGTCAAGTGCAGAATGTGGAGATGCCGGCGTTGGACTGGGGTAAACACAGTAAGAAGTTTAACAACACCAGGTTAAAGTCCAACAGGTTTATTTGGTAGCAAAAGCCACACAAGCTTTCGGAGCTGCAAGCCCCTTCTTCAGGTGAGTGGGAATTCTGTTTACAAACAGAGCATATAAAGACACAACCTCAATTTACATGAATAATGGTTGGAATGCGAATACTTACAACTAATCAAGTCTTTAAGAAACAAAACAATGTGAGTGGAGAGAGCATCAAGACAGGCTAAAAAGATGTGTATTGTCTCCAGACAAGACAGCCAGTGAAACTCTGTGGGGGTTACAAATAGTGTGCCATGAACCCAATATCCCGGTTGAGGCCGTCCTCGTGTGTGCGGAACTTGGCTATCAGTTTCTGCTCAGCGACTCTGCGCTGTCGTGTGTCGCGAAGGCCGCCTTGGAGAACGCTTACCCGAATATCAGAGGCCGAATGCCCGTGACTGCTGAAGTGCTCCCCAACAGGAAGAGAACAGTCTTGCCTGGTGATTGTCGAGCGGTGTTCATTCATCCGTTGTCGCAGCGTCTGCATAGTTTCCCCAATGTACCATGCCTCGGGACATCCTTTCTTGCAGCGTATCAGGTAGACAACGTTGGCCGAGTTGCAAGAGTATGTACCGTGTACCTGGTGGATGGTGTTCTCACGTGAGATGATGGCATCTGTGTCGATGATCCGGCACGTCTTGCAGAGGTTGCTGTGGCAGGGTTGTGTGGTGTCATGGTCACTGTTCTCCTGAAGGCTGGGTAGTTTGCTGCGGACAATGGTCTGTTTGAGGTTGTGCGGTTGTTTGAAAGCAAGAAGTGGGGGTGTGGGGATGGCCTTGGCGAGATGTTCGTCTTCATCAATGACATGTTGAAGGCTCCGGAGGAGATGCCGTAGCTTCTCCGCTCCGGGGAAGTACTGGACAACGAAGGGTACTCTGTCCACTGTGTCCCGTGTTTGTCTTCTGAGGAGGTCGGTGCGGTTTTTCGTTGTGGCGCGTTGGAACTGTTGATCAATGAGTCTAGCGCCATATCCTGTTCTTATGAGGGCATCTTTCAGCGTCTGGAGGTGTCTGTTGCGATCCTCCTCATCTGAGCAGATCCTATGTATATGGAGGGCTTGTCCGTAGGGGATGGCTTCTTTAACGTGTTTAGGGTGGAAGCTGGAGAAGTGGAGCATCGTGAGGTTATCCGTGGGCTTGCGGTACAGTGAGGTGCTGAGGTGACCATCCTTAATGGAGATGCGTGTGTCCAAGAATGCAACCGATTCCGGAGAGTAGTCTATGGTGAGTCTGATGGTGGGATGGAACTTGTTGATGTCATCATAGAGTTGTTTCAGTGATTGTACACCATGAGTCCAAAGGAAGAAAATGTCATAGATGTATCTAGTGTATAGCATTGGTTGAAGGTCCCGTGCGGTGAAGAAGTCTTGTTCGAACCTGTGCATGAAGATGTTGGCATATTGAGGTGCGAATTTGGTCCCCATGGCTGTTCCGTGTGTCTGGATGAAGAACTGGTTGTTGAAGGTGAAGATATTGTGGTCCAGGATGAAGCGGATGAGATGTAAAATTGCATCTGGAAACTGGCAGTTGTTGGCGCTGAGCACTGAGGCCGTTGCAGCAATGCCATCGTCATGGGGATCCTGGTGTAGAGTGCCGAGACATCCATTGTGACGAGGAGCGCTCCTGGTTCAACTGCTCCATGTGTGCCGAGTTTCTGTAGGAAGTCCGTCGTGTCGCGACAAAAGCTGGGGGTTCTTTGTACAATGGGTTTCAGGATGCCCTCGACATAGCCGGAGAGGTTCTCGCACAGGGTCCCATTGCCCGATATGATGGGACCTTGATCCGGACCTTCAGAACACCCACCGTGCTCTCATCCCACGTACTCCCCGGGTTGGAGATCTCTACTGCCTCCCGAAGATACACAAGGCAAACACACCCGGCCATCCCATCGTATCAGATTTAAAGGAAAGAGGGAATTGTTCACCGTTAACAGCTATTATAGTGATCAGGAAAGGAAGTTAGATGATCAGCAGTTTAGTGGGATTGAGTTCAAGGGACTAAGAGGTGGATCTCATGGACAAGGTGAGTTTAGAGGGGACATAAAGGGAGCTACAAGAGAAACTAAAATAGAGAAAGATGTAAGTTTTAGGGCGAGTGCAGGTGCAACTTTGAAGTTAACTTGGCCCAGTGAGCAAGTTGAAGGGAGGAAAGCTACAGAGGCAGCTGATCAATTGCCTACATCACGGCTGTTTAAAATTTCATAAGCAGCAATAATCCCTTGACCAATCCCTGTGGGACACCATTAGTAACCAGTTTCCAATCAGGTTGGCGGCTATTAATCACAATGTTCTGCCGACAAGGATTAGCTAATTCCAAATCCATCATAACAGCTCCCTGTCAATACAAAAGAATTTTGCTTTGTAGAGTAACTTACTGTAGGGATCTTACCAGAGGATTTTTGGGAATTCCAAGTGGACAATGTCATCCACGAATCTTGTAACTTGTTAAAAGAATTCTGGTAGATTACTTAGGCAGGATCTCTTTTCCAGAAACCGTGCTGAGTGTCTCTGATTTGATTTGATTCATATTGTCACATGTATTAGCATACAGTGAAAAATATTGTTTCTTGCACACTATACAAAGCATGCCATTCATAGAAAAGGAAACGAGAGAGTGCAGAATGTAGTGTTACAATCATAGCTAGGGTGTAGGGAAAGATCAACTTAATGCAAGGTAGGTCCATTCAAAATTCTGATGGCAGTAGGGAAGAAGCTGTTCTTGAGTTGGTTGATATGTTATTTCAGACTTTTGTACCTTTTTCCCCCGACGGAAGAAGGTGGAAGAGAGAATGTTCAGAGTGCATGGGGTCCTTAATTATGCTGACTGCTTTGTCAAGGCAGGGGGAAGTGTAGACAGAGTCAATGGATGGGAGGCTGGTTTGCATGAAGAATTGGGGTACATTCACGACCTTCTGTAGTTTCTTGCAGTCTTGGGCAGGCAGGAGCCATACCAAGCTCTGATATAAACAGAAAGAATGCTTTCTATAGTGCATTTGTAGAAGTTGGTGAGAGCCGTAGCAGACATGCCAAATTTCCTTAGTCTCCCGAGAGGCTTTGGTGGGCTTTCTTAACTATAGTGACGGCATGGACGGGGGGGGGGGGGGGGGGGGGGAACCAGGTCAGGTTTTTGATGATCTGGACACCTAACAACCTGAAGCTCTCGACCATTTCTACTCCATCTCTATTGATGTAGAGAGGGGCATGTTCTCCACTGAGCTTCCTGAAGTCGATGACAATCTCATCTATCCATGTGATTATACAGAATGTCTCTTATGGTTGATGTCATGTTTAGCAATGTGTAATTTCCTGGATCAGATTTGTCACTCTTTTTGAAAATCATTATCACATGACCATCTTTCTAATTGAAGGGACTACCCAATAACTCGAGCTAACCATTAAACTAATGGCAAAGTGTTCGGTATGTAACAGCATATTCAAGTACTTTAATTACATTTCGGTGAGTCATCCAGAACTGCAGCCCAAGCTACTTTAAGATTCTTCATGGGGGTGATTCTGAGTCCAAACTCTCCATGCGCCGGCATGGGTGCAAAATCCAGAGAGAATCAGGTAATATGATTCTCTCTGGTAACATAACGATTTCCAATTTCCCCCGCCCCATATTGGTAATGTCATGAGGTTCCCACTCATAAAGGGCAGGAATCTCATTTAAATGGTTTTCAGTACATTTAAATATGATTAACAGCTCCCCCCACCCCCATCACATGATCCTCCTAAATATTCATACCTTGCCAACTTGATGTCATGTCAGCAAGGTTTACAACAGGTTTGGCCAAATGAGAGAGTCCTGAGAATCCCTTTGAAACATAGAAAAACTACAGCACAAAACAGGCCCTTCGGCCCCACAAGTTGTGCCGAACATATCCCTACCTTTTAGGCCTACCTATAACCCTCCATCCTATTAAGTCCCATGTACTCATCTAGGAGTCTCTTAAAAGACCCTATTGAGTTTGCCTCCACCACCACTGACAGCAGCCGATTCCACTCGCCCACCACCCTCTGTGTGAAAAACTTCCCCCTAACATTTCCCCTGTACCTACCCCCCAGCACCTTAACCTGTGTCCTCTCGTAGCAGCCATTTCCACCCCGGGAAAAAGCCTCTGAGAGTCCACCCGATCTATGCCTCTCAACATCTTATATACCTCTATTTGATCTCCTCTCATCCTACGTCTCTCCAAGGAGAAAAGACCGAGCTCCCTCAGCCTATCCTCATAAGGCATGCCACTCAATCCAGGCAACATCCTTGTAAATCTCCTCTGCACCCTTTCAATCTTTTCCACATCCTTCCTGTAATGAGGCAACCAGAACTGAGCACAGTACTCCAAGTGGGGTCTGACGAGGGTCTTATATAGCTGCATCATTATCCCCGGACTCCTAAACTCAATCCTTCGATTGATAAAGGCCAGCAGACCATACGCCTTCTTAACCACCTCCTCCACCTGTGGGGCCAATTTTAGAGTCCTATGGACCGGGACCCCAAGTTCCTTCTGATCCTCTACAGTACTAAGAGTCTTTCCCTTTATATTGTACTCCTTCATCCCATTTGACCTGCCAAAATGGACCACTACGCATTTATCTGGGTTGAAGTCCATCTGCCACTTCTCTGCACAGTCTTGCATCCTATCTATGTCCCTCTGTAACTTCTGACATCCCTCCAGACTATCCACAACCCCACCAACCTTCGCGTCGTCGGCAAACTTACCAACCCATCCCTCCACTTCCTCATCCAGGTCATTTATGAAAATGACAAACAGCAAGGGTCCCAGAACGGATCCCTGGGGCACACCACTGGTGACCGACCTCCATTTAGAAAAAGACCCATCTATACCCACTCTCTGCCTCCTTTGGGCAAGCCAGTTCCGGATCCACAGGGCAGCAGCCCCTTGGATCCCATGCCCTTTCACTTTTTCTAGAAACCTTGCATGGGGGACCTTATTGAACGCCTTGCTAAAATCCATATAAACCACATCTACCGCTTTCCCTTCGTCAATGTGTTTAGTCACATTTTCGAAGAACTCCACCAGGCTCGTAAGGCACGATCTGCCTTTGACAAAGCCATGCTGAGTATTCTTGAACATACTAAACCTCTCTAAATGCTCATAAATCTTGTCCCTCAGGATCTTCTCCATCAGCTTACCAACCACTGAGGTTAGACTCACCAGTCGGTAATTTCCTGGGCTATCCCTATTCCCCTTCTTGAAAATAGGAACCACATCTGCAATCCTCCAATCCTCCGGCACCTCCCCCGTCTCCATCGACGACACAAAGATCATCGCCAGAGGCTCTGCAATCTCTTCCCTCACCTCCCACAGTAACCTGGGGTACATCCCATCCGCACCCGGCGACTTATCTATCTTGATGCCATTCAAATATTCCAGGACAACCTCTTTGTTAAAGTCCACATACTCAATCTTTTCAGTCCACCGCAAGCCCGCAGTACATCCACCCAGGTCCTTCTCCTCTGTGAAAACCGAGGCAAAATACTCATTAAACACCTCTACCATTTCTACTGGTTCCGTACAGATTTTCCCGCCTTCACCTTTTATAGGCCCTATTCCTTCACGTCTCATCCTTTTACTCTTCACATATTTATAGAACGCTTTAGGGTTTTCCTTAATCCTACCTGCCAAGGCCTTCTTGTGACCCCTTCTGGCTCTCCTAATTTCCTTCTTTAGTCCCTTCCTACAAGGCGTATATTCATCTAGATCCCTATCTTCGCCAAGCTCTCTGAACCTTTTGTATGCTTTCCTTTGGGGGCGCAAAGCTAAGTATAGCTTCCAGAATGGTAGGAACATTGCTGGTCACTGCCCTAGCACTGGCCCTGGCATAGGTCAACAGTAGCCAAGGGCTAGTACCAGAAGCAGGCCCTCGTGGGATCCCTGTTTGGAAGGGTGGGGGAGACGTTCATTTGTGTGATGGCGGAGAGAGCATGGCATTGAGGGGGTTGGTGATGCTGGCTATGATCATGGTGGGGGGTACGGGGATGCCGGTGATGATCGTATGATCGTGAGGGGATACGGGAATAGGGATGTCACCAAATATTGTTGGGGGGAGGGGGGGGGGGAAGTGAGGTAGAGCCCCTGATACCTCAATGGTGGGGAGGTGGGGGTGGAGCTAACTTTGTGTTCTGATGAGAGCGTCCTTTATAGATGGCATCCTGATCTCAGTGGAGTAGCTCTTGCTGGCTCTACGACACCCTGTCCTGCCAGAGTAATAGCATAAACTGTGCCCACTCACTTCTTTTTTAGAAAAGAGGCTGAAAATCTGGAGAGCCAATTGATCAGTGGAGCTGGAGAGCTTCACACCAATTTTCAGTTTGAGCCTAACACTTACAGAAATGTTGGTAAAATTCCCCCAATATCCTTCTCTTCTATTGTAATATTAACAAGTTTTCAATTTATAGTGTTCCTGTGCTGTAATTTTCTTTGTTCTTTCAAGGGTTTTAGTTCAGTCGGGCAGCATGGTCGGTGCAGGCTCGGAGGGCCGAAGGGCCTGTTAGCGTGCTATAATTTTGTTTGTTCACATTTGTTGGTTGGGTATATTCAACAGCAGGGTAGACCGATGCAAATAAATCATTGAACAACTACCATGCCCTCAGATTTTTTTAAGGTTTTTTATTAGTTCTGATTCTTAACATAATTAAAAAGGTTTGCGCCAGTGCTCCCACAATTATCAACAAACTTCTTACCCATTAATCTTTTAACTGCTCTAATAATTGTTTTCATTACCTAATTGTGTGAGATATTTATTTCTATTTTCTTTTGCATTCTTTTCCACCAATTGTAAAACTAATCTCGGTGTCAGCCGAGCTTGCACTTGCAAACTTAAGGTTAACCATTTGGTTGAGTTTTGCCATGTATTCTTTTAATAAGGTGTCCTTTTGCTTAAAGCATCCATTTCTGTACAGCATTGATTTTTCCCATTCATTCGGGTTGTCCAATCAACTTCTTCCAAGTCTTTATAACAGTTTATTGAAATGAGTCCTGAAGTCAGGAACAAATAGTAAATTGTTAATAGCTTTTCACTAGCTAATAAGAAAGAATTAAATTGTGTAGGCAACGCTGCCCATGTAGTTATTTAGAATGGTAAAATAAAATCATTAATTGTATCCACAAATGCTGCAGCAAATTTATCTACTGTACTTAAAAGTTCATCATTAGCTTATTTCATACATACTTTATATCTCCTACGAGAGTTATTTGAGACCTCAGCAGGTGGTTGTCCCAGCCCATTTTTGAGTCTTCCCAGACCTAGGTAAGGGTCCCATGCTCCGGATTACAAATCAAGGCTGGTGGCAGAACCAGCGATTTTCTAGTGAATGCAGAGGAGCTAGAACCCAAGAGACAACAGCTGCTTATAGTTGGAGGATCCTTTGGGAAGAGGACATGTGTTTCCTCAAAGCACACACATTAGGAAGACAACAGGAAACCACTTTTTGCCTTTTACAAAAGCAAATTGCGACAAATACTGGAAATTTGAAATAAAAGTAGTTAACGCTGTATAAACGTAGCAAGTCTGGCAGCATTTGGGAGAAACCATGCTAATCTTTCAGATTGATGACGACTAATCATGAAATGCAAACATTGTTTCTCTCTCCAAAGATGCTGCCTGACCAGCTGAGTATTTCCAGCATTTTCTATTTTAATGTCATGTATTCTTTTCCCAGCCATATTACTTATTGAAAATGGGAGCCTATTACCAGCAATTGAAGAAGAAAACACAGGATGACGAGACATGGAAAAATGAGCAAAGAATCTGCTCTTGGGTAGACCATTTCTTTATACAAGGAAAGTTAAAGACTGCATAATACAGACATGGCTCAACTGCATGTAAAACACTCTGACCAAAGAACCTTGTTTCAATGAAGTCCTGTTCCTGGAAGTGTGTAACAGAAATGAATAAATTAGAGCCATCATTTTGAATTAATACTATCCAAATAGATTTGGTTATTGTCCATATCACATCATCTATTAACAGAACAACTGGATAATCTTTACGAATTAGTGCTACACCTCCTCCCTTTTGAACTTCCTTAACACTTACAACCTTTTCATTGATATTCTGCTCCATCATCTATCTTCAACCAAGTTTCTGAAATACCTATTTCTAATTTTGCTAATGATGCGTTGGACAGTAATTACAATAATTTATTTCCAATACTCTATGTTTGTATAAAAACATTTTAACGATCTGTTAGCAGAATTGAAGTTACTTTCCCTTTATATCTTTGCCTATTGCCTAGAGGATGGCTAAGTCTACCATTTAAGGTTATGCATTTCCTAAACTTTACAACCATGGAACTCTTTTGGCCTCCCAAGAGTACTGATGGAACCTTTAAGAAACATTATTATGTTGAAGAGTTAAACCACAAAAAAGTTTTGTGCAATAGTTTCAAACATACAAAAACAAATTTCTAAAAGTACTTTCTATTTATATGTATACATTTATTATAATTCAAAAATTCTGTTCTTCAACAAATACTTAAGTATTTTTTATGGGAGGAATGATGCTGCTTCTTCTGCTCACAAATTCATTTAATATTCGGAGCATTGCTGGAGGGCTTGATCCTCATATCAGACATGCACACACAAAGACTCTCATCCAAAGGAAGCTCACATACAGTCCCTCTCTCTCTCACACACACCTCTCTCTCTTTCACACACTCAACTCTCCCTTCCTCACAAACAGTCATCCTGTCACCCCTTTCTCTCACACATACACTTACACACTCATACTCTCACCTCTATCTCTCACATACAGTGGGCGCGATCTTACAACACTTCATGCCAGTGAGATCTTCTGGTCTCGCCAATGGTGCATCCCTGCCACTTGTTTCCCACCAACAAGGGGTGGAATCAATAGGAAACCCCATTGATAACGGTAGGACCAACGGTGCATTGCCACCCGCTGCCGAGAAAAATGCCGCAGGGAGGCCAGAGAATCCTGGAGAAAAATATACACTCACACTTGACCTTGACGTCTTACATCATTGCCTTAAGACTATCCTATCTTTGTCCCTTGTAAAGTTTGATGTTAAGACAAGGGACATGAGATGAGCTTGTGTCCTAGAATTCAGCATAAAACTATATTGGGTTGACTTACTTCAATTGTGTGTAAACTAAATTAAAGCTAATTAGTAAACATCAATTTCAAATGACAGAAATTACACAAGTCTAGATAAAATATATATCAATGCTTAAAAATGATTGGTGTGCTAAAGACAATGTAATACATTAAATGAACAGTTAAAATTTAAAAGAACTACAGAATTACAAAAGTTAATTACAGAACTTAATTCTAAATTTACAAAATCAAAGATGGTTCCATAGTGTGTGACTTCTTTTAAACATCACAAGTTAAACTGCACTAATTTAATGCACAAGGCTGAATGTTTTAATACTTGTTTTTCTTTGCACAATAGGACTTTGAATTAAGAGAATGGAACTGTTAATTTTAATTGCTAGGGAGGTGAATTGTTCTGTACCAGTAATTGTCCAACCTTGATGTCTTACATCAATGCCTTAAGGCTTTAATATCTTTGTCCCTTGTCAAACTTCAGTGTGATGCCAAGACCAGATTGTGTAATGAGCTTGTGTCCCAGAATTCAGCATAAAACCAAACTTAAATTGTGTGTAAACTAAACTAAAACTAATCAGTGAAAATCAATTTCCCGACATATGACTCTTCTTTGGAACACTTGCAGCATTTCCCTTTTTACTATGGAGAGTAGGACAGATTTGTTTATGCAGGCTGTTGGAGCTGTGCTGCACAGAATAGTTGCAACAGCACATTATCTTTTAAGGAACAACAGAAAAATAATTTAAAGTGGACAATGTAGAGGGAGAATAGAGCAGTGGGATCAGTTTTGAACTGTAGTAAAGGATCAAGAGTTTCAGTTATGATTTTTTTCAACTGGCAGTAGCTTTTGCAATAATTCTTTTAGCAGTCTGTCTGCACAGACCTGTTGTTATTTCTTACCATGACAGGTACTGTGTTGCACAAATGGGACATTGGCCAGCAACGTCATAATCACAAGTGCAGATAAACTGCTAATCTGCCACATCATTGGATCGTAAGGTAAATCTACCACCTATTTTAATAATCTCTCCTAATCATGTTATTTTTGAAATTACAAACTGAAAATTAGTTTGCACTTAGCTGTTGTTTGGAGTTACTGAGCAGTGATGTATGGTTTAGTATTCCTTTTCCGTCGTTTATTGGATCCTATCAAATCGCTGTTCAGGGTGAGTAACTTCTATGTACCACAGTGCTGAATGCATTACATTATGTTAGTTTCACTTGTTGTTACCAATGTAATAGATCCTTAAAGGAAAAGCATATTTATAATGCAAGACTCATACTCACCGAGATCTTTTAGCCCATTTTAATTAAGCATTGAAGAGGCAGCTTGCTACTTGTCACTAGTCAGTGTTGATCTACCATTAGAGATAGATGACAGAACACGGCCAATTACCAGCTGATCAAAGAGCTTCAGTATGGGTGTCTGAAGGGTAGGTCACGTCTGACTAATCTCTTTGAATTTTGGAGGTCACTAGCATGCTGAATAGGGAAATATCTGTGGATTTTGTCCACATAGATGACCAGAAGGCATCCAAGAAGGTTTTACTCAAGAACATTTGCAAAAATGGAAGTGCACAGAATTGGAGATGATCTTGTAATATGGGATGTTAACTGGATTGGAGACAAAAGACAGAAAGTAAAGGTAAAGAAAATGTACTCTGATTAGTGGGATGTGGTGGAATGTGCAAGATGGTGCTCCCCAGCAATCCATCCTGGGGTCTTAGTTTTTCACCACACATATATTAATGACTTGAATAAAGGAATACAGAGGTGTATATCCAAACTTGCAAATGGACACTGAGTTAAGGAGCACTGCAAGTTGTGTAGATGGGAGCAGGTTACCAAGGGATATAGATAAAGTGAGTCTGCACAACTACTGTACAGCAGAATGTGAAAATATCTGCAATCATACATCGAGAAACCAAGAAAGCCAAAAGAGAATATTTTCTTAATAGGCAAAGGGTAGGAACCATACTGAGGCAAAGGGATATAGATTCTCCATGTACAAAATCAATAGAAGCTAATTCAGAGATGCAGAAAGTAATTTAAATGGCTGATGGAACTTTGCTCTTTATCTCAAGAGCTTAGAATACTAAAGGGAGGAGCTGCGCTTCAATTGTACAGAGCATTGTTAAGGCCCCATTCTGGAGTTGTGTGTTCAGTTTTCAGAATAAATTTCCTGAATATATCAGGACATAAATATATATTGGTCTTGGAAGCTCAACTGTGCAGATTCACCAAAATGGCAGGCTTGGAGGATTAAATTGTGAGGCTGGATAAATTTGACTTCTATTCCATTATGTATAGGAGTTTGAAGGACAATCTAATCGAAGGTCGTAAAATAATTAAATGATTCAAGAGGGTAGCTATCGAAAAATTATTTCATCTGCTGGCCGAACTGAGAATAAGGTGGCACAATCTTAAAATTTAAGATGGGCCAATATGGAATGATTTTTAAAAGTATGGTTATCAAGGAATATGGAGCAAAATTGAGCGAATGGAGTGGAGCCAGAGAACTCTGCAAGTTTGGATATACACCTCTGTATTCCTTTATTCAAGTCATTAATATATATGTGGTGAAAAACTAAGACCCCACGATGGATTGCTGGGGAACACCATCTTGCACCTAATTGCTGGGGAATTCCACCACATCCCACTAATCAGAGTGCATTTTCTTTTCCGTTACTTTCAGTCTTTCATCTCCAATCCAGTTAACATCCCATATTACAAGGTCATCTCCAATTCTGTGCACTTTCATTTTTGCCAATGTTTCAGCCATGAACTTATTGAATAGAAAAGCAGGCTAAAAGGATGGAATGGCCTACTTATATTCCAAATGAACCACTGCATAGAACAAAGAAAATTACAGCACAGGAACAGGCCCTTCGGCCCTCCAAGCCTGCACTGACCATGCTGCCTGACTTAACTAAAACTCTCTACCCTTCCGGGGACCATATCCCTCTATTCCCATCCTATTCATGTATTTGTCAAGACGCCCCTTAAAAGTCACAAGCGTATCTGCTTCCACTACCTCCCCCGGCAACGAGTTCCAGGCACCCACTACTCTGTGTAAAAAATCTGCCTCGTACATCTCCTTTAAACCTTGCCCCTTAAACCTGTGCCCCCTAGTAATGGACTCTTTCACCTTGGGAAAAAGCTTCTGACTATCCACTCTGTCCATGCCCCTCATAATCTTGTAGACTTCTATCAGGTCACCCCTCAACCGCCGTCACTCCACTGAAAACAATCCAAGTTTCTCCAACCTCTCCTCATAGCTAGTGCCCTCCATACCAGACAACATCCTGGTAAATCTTTTCTATACCGTCTCCAAAGCCTCCACATCCTTCTGGTAGTTGAACACTATATTCCAAGTGTGGCCCTAAGGTTCTATAAAGCTGCAACATGACTTGCCAATTTTTAAACTCAATGCCCTGGCCAATGAAGGCAAGCATGCTGTATGCCTTCTTGACTACCTTCTCCACCTGCATTGCCACTTTCAGTGACCTGTGTATCTGTACACCCAGATCTCTTTGTCTATCAATACTTTTAAGGGTTCTGCCATTTACTGTATATTTCCTATCTGTATTAGACTTTCCAAAATGCATTACCTCACATTTGTCTGGATTAAACTCCATCTGCCATCTCTCCGCCCAAGTCTCCAACCGATCCGTATCCTGCTGTATCCTCATCGCTATCTGCAAATCCACCAACCTTTGTGTCGTCCGCAAACTTACTAATCATACCAATTACATTTTCCTCCAAATCATTTATATATATTACAAATAGCAAAAGTCCCAGCACTGATCCCTGAGGAACACCACTTGTCACAGCCCTCCTTTCGGAAGCGCACCCTTCCACTGCTACCCTCTGTCTTCTTTGACCAAGCCAGTTTTGTATCCACCTTGCCAGCTCACCTCTGATCCCATGCGACTTCACCTTCTGCACCAGTCTGCCATGAGGGACCTTGTCAAAGGCCTTACTGAAGTCCATGTAGGCAACATCCACTGCCCTACCCTCATCAATCATCTTCGTCACTTCCTCAAAAAACCCGATCAAGTTCGTGAGATATGACCTCCCTTTCACAAAACCATGTTGCCTCTCACTAATACATCCACTTATTTCCAAGTGGGAATAAATCCTGTCTCGAAGAATCCTCTCCAATAATTTCCCTACCACTGATGTAAGGCTCACTGGCCTATAATTACCTAGATTATTCTTGCTACCCTTCTTAAACAACTGAAATAAATAGCTGAGGTATTGTGTTAATTTTGATTTTGGGCATCAATTTGGCACTGGATGGACAGAGTCACTGTGAAATTTTCCCACATAACATCATAAGAGGCTGAATCATTCAGATGGTTGGACCTCATTATCCTAGCATGGGCAAGCTGACACCCCAGTATTTCTTAAAAGAAAAAAAGAGTACATTAGCAATGCGCGCTTTGAGATGATATATGACCCAAGAAAGAATCCCATGATTCTCCAATGCAATAAAAAATTCCATGGCACTATTTCAAAGGACACCAAGGGAATTCTCCCTGTTGTTCTGGCCAATATTTATTTGTCAATGTCACGAAAAAATTAGGTCATTTTTATACCAGTGTTTGTGGGACTCTGCTGAACAATAGATTGATACACTTCCTACATTATAACAGTGATTGCACTTCCTCAGTACTACGCTGGTTTGCCAACCGACATTTTGTGCTCAAACCAAACTCTTAGGACTTTGCTTTATAGCTTATCCAAATTTATGTTAACCCTACATCCTACCAATCACCCATTACCACCTGTACTTGCTCATCTACTTTTGTTTCCAATGCCTTATATTTTAAATTCTCCATCCTCGTATTCAAATCACTTAATGCCCTTTCCCCTGCTCTATCTCTGTAAGTTTCTTCAGCTTTGTAACTCCACAACATCAATGGCTCTTCAATTCAGGTCTTGTGCACATCCCCCAGTTTTACTTGTTCCATCACTGGTGGCCATGTCTTTAACTTCTTCGGCTCTAAGGTCTTAAATTTCTTCTTCTTTAATACTCTAAAACCTGTCTTTTTGATAAAGCTTGTAAGGGTGTCTAAATTAGTCACAGGTTTAATGTCGGATGGCTTTTTGTCTGATTTACACTCCTCTGAAGAACTTTGGCACATTTTACCAAGTTAAAAAGACACTATAAAGAGGATATGGAGGCACTCAAGAAGGTGCCAAAAGATTTACAAAGATGGCAAAATTGAAAAATATTTATCAGGAAAGATCTACTTTTGTTGGCAAGAATTCAATTTCCGAGAAAAATAACTGACTGTTCGATCTTGATCTCATCCGCCTGTAACAAAACTGCATAAACATCTACATTACTGGTGCCAACAGCCAGTTTAAATGGCTTACCATAATTCGGTGCTGCTAAAACCAGTGTGGTAATCAGTCCAGCTTTCAAGCTGTCAAAGGCACTTTGACACTCCTTTGTCCTCTCAAATTCCTTGCCTATCTTTAACTAGCTGGTCAGGAGAGCGGCTAGTGCTCAAATCGGAATGAATTGACGATAGAATCCCCTCATGCTTATATACCGCAAAATCCCTTGTTTCGTCTTCGGCACTGGAACCTCTTCTGGAAATTTGAAAAATCTGTCAAACATATACTCTGAGCTTTGTTTATAATTTTTTCCTTAATTAATTTAAGGGGACCTCTCATCTCATGTCCATGTAGTAAAATTTGAATTGCTTGATCCCAATCATTAGGACATTGCTGACAATAATGCTGCTTATGATTGTTAATGATAAGCTGATGACAGAAATTATGTGATACTATGTATTATTTCTTTGAACATTTGTGATATTATATTTGAGCCCTCATTTGATTGTATTTCTTCAGGTAGTCCCTTATCTTGTAGAAAATTTGAACTAACTTTTCCACTGTCATTTTTGCTGTATTTTTTTCCCCAAAGGCACCGTTTCAGGGAATTTTTTCAAAACATTCCGAATTGTTAAAGGATATTGATTCCCAATTTGGGTTTTAGGTTGGGCTCCTATACGGTCTATTAAGATCCTATTAAATGATTCTTCAAAAGCTGGTGTCAGAATTAAAGGTTTATGGTAAATTAATGAATGAGGTTTCCGCACTACCTTAGAAGCTTAGAAACCCTACAGCACAGAAAGAGGCCATTCGGCCCATCGAGTCTGCACCGACCACAATCCCACCCAGGCCCTACCCCCATATCCGTACATATTTACCCACTAATCCCTCTAACCTACGCATTCCAGGACACTAAGGGCAATTTTAGCATGGCCAATCAACCTAACCTGCATATTTTTGGACTGTGGGAGGAAACCAGAGCACCCGGAGGAAACCCACGCAGACACGAGGAGAATGTGCAAACTCCACACAGAAAAATACCTGATACACGAGGGCCGGAATTTTCCGGCTGTTCATGCCGAAGGGATTCTCTGGTCCCACTGCAGTGAACGAAGATTTGGCGTCCTCACTTGCAAAATTCTTGGAAAATTCCAGCCGGTATGTCCAGCAGGATTTAACTTTGTCTTTATGCTATCCAGTCCAGTAAAAATGATTCAGTATTTCAGCCTGCATTTTCCTACAACCCAAGTGATCTAGCATTGGAATTGCGTGAGCCACTTGTAAAATGTTATGACATTCAGATGGAAATACTACCTGATGGAACTATAGCCCTTTCCTCATCGGCTGGTATTTTAAGTGGTCTTTAAATCCTTTTGGAATTTGTTTTTCTGAATTTATTTGATTAATCTGAAGAATTATCTCCACCTCATTGGTAAATTCTGAAACTTTGCTTTGCACTTGGACTGTTTGTTACTTGTCTCTTCCCCCAAGTTCGTTTTCCCTCAAGATTACTTGGGCATTCCTATTATTGTAATAGATCTCCCAAATAATTTGCAGGTATTCGCCTTTAGTGTGTCCAATTTTATTGCATTGGAAAAGCATACCATTTCATTTTTAGGCTGTAGTTGTAAGGAGAAAAATCCCAATAGGTTAGTAAGATTTTTAAACCATTAGACATTCAGACACTGACCGAACTACCAACATCAAGTTAAATGACTTTAAAACAGATTTATAAGCTAACAAGAAAGCAGTTTACATACATATGAAATGCAGTAAGAGATTTAAACAAGTTATGATTTAAAAGCAAATATGCTGATATTTTCAATGTATTAATATATTTTTAAGAATCATTGTTCACTTTCGCCAAAGACAGTTTGCTGCAAGGCATCATGGTAAAGGGCATTCAGGCAAAACCATATTCTAAGGGAATATTAAAGCCTTGAGAATATGCAAGTTTTATCAGTAGAGTTTCTAATGGAGAGAATATTTAGAACACAATCAAATTTCATGAGTAGGGTTTATTCACTGTCCAGATAAGATGGATGCATGCCCAGATGTGGAGTCATGTGTTAATGTAGTTTCACCTAATTCATATCCCTCCGAGACACCCAAAACTGCACTCGAAACTCAGTCGCCCAGTCGCAATTTTGCGAAACTGATCACTTAACAATGTAATGTAACTTGGCTATTCAATTAACTACTGTCCCAATAGCTTTGTAATGTTTTCTTCTCAAAGCTGAAAATCCTTATTTTCACTCTCTGACATGCACTGAACTCAATCTTCTGTCTTTTTACTGTGTCTATGTCCCTGGTCCACTGCCATTAGATACCAGCAAAGCTTTTTCCTACTTTGAGTCTTCCTCCACAGAATTACTGAACTTTTAACACATCTCTTCACTTTCAGGGGTTGTAAAACCTCATTAAAAATGTATTTATGCAAATAAACCCAAAAGCACAGCCCTTCTAGTCAGAAGTCCATCTAGGCTTCCCAGCACCAAGGTCCACAAAAAAATCTAAATGACTTGCAACACATTTTACCTTACTGAATAAATATTCAACTTTAAAAACATATGTTGTTCATAACACCTGTTATACCAGTCCCAGTAGATTCAATTATTTTAAAGACCTTCAGAAAGTATCAAAGACCTAATTGTAGCAGCAACCATTGGAGATCAATCAGCAACTAATCTGAAAGTATTTGATGATCCCTATAAATAATACCGGTGGCCCAAGGAGGTGGGGCGAGGGGAACCTTCTTGCTCCTGAACACATGCTTAGCCATGAGTGATTAAGAGACAGCATTAACTGAAGCACTGAGCTCCAAAATGGCAGTGCTGCTGTCAAATCAGCTTTACAAGTCAACTGACGTCATGATTTGTCTACTCTGCACACTTCCAACAGATGCTCACTGAGCGTGTGTTATGCCCTCACCAATATAAAATCTAGAGTGACTTGCATCAGAAGTGCAAGCATTTCACAGGCACCATTTTGGATCATTAAGGCCACAAATGGTAGTGCCTCAAAGATGGGCACTATGCATTCAAAATTTGTGCCATATATCTTGCCCCCTGAAATCAGTAAAATTGTCAACTACTCAAAAATGATCATTTTTTCTTGATTAAAGTATAATAATCCTTTCTTGACTTGCATGTTGATTTCTGCTTGGGGCTGTGAAAAAATTGTAACTATTTAATAACTGTGCACATCATTCTCTTTGAAGAACAATGGAATGTAAATATAGCAACAGATTAAAACAGCACAGGGGTTTATATAATCAAAAATGACATTCAAGGTTATTAAAAACACTCAAACACCTTGCACCATTTTTAACATTTCAGTCCGGTACATTTTTCAAAACAAGAAGTTCCCAACATAAATAGCGGAATGTTATGATCCTGTCACAGTGGGGACAGGGCCCGAAAATGTGGTGAGCCATTCAAAATTCCATTGACTTTGGTGGGACCAGAAGATCCCGCCGGCAGGAGGGGTTGTAAAATTCCACCCGAGATTATTGAAAAACAACAAAAGAAATACACAGAAAAGTTCCTGTATCACTCATTATTAAGATGAAAAAATACCTTCCATGTGTGGTTCATTTTGACAATATATGCTTATTTAAAGCATTTGGATTTAAACACTAACTTTTCCCCAATGAAAATAAATCTCTTAGGCTAATGGAATGAAATGTATCTCTCAGTTTTAATTGTAACAGTTCTATACTAAATTACTTTGAACAATTGCTAGGGTATAAAACCTACTGTACAGTTTGATTTACAGTTTAGTACACATTAGCAAATCATTTAGAGGCCTGAAGGATAGCAGCTGTGGTAGGTGCAAAATTTCTGTTGGAGCAGTACGGAGTGCTTGCTGAGGATGGGCAAGCCATATTATTAGGCCAATGTTTGCCGTTCAGATTTTTTAAATGGAGAAAACCTGGCGAAAGATTATAACTCCAGAGCAAGGCACCAATAAGGTTGAAAAAAGTAGCAGGCAAGTTTATAGAAAACAGAGGCATGATTTCAACAGCATTTGAGCCGAGGCAGGGGAAAATTCAGACAATGTTAATGAGATGGAAAAAGCTAGTCTTAGTGATGGCAAATGTTGTGAAGTATCTAAAATAAAACACTTGACAGTCAGCTGCAGGGAAAGACAAGCAGCAGTTTAAATCAGTACACGTGTGCATACAGCGGAAATGCTCCATCAGAGTGCTCGAAAAGGCAATTTGAAGTTAAAGTTTTTCCCATTATTTATACCATTTTGGGATACCTCATCATTAACTCTCAACATTCTTATCTTATACATCTGGTTCATTACATCCATAATTGCCAATTAGTTTACAGCATAAACATAAAATCATTTGTTCATTACATCTGCAGTACAGAGGAATTTGTAAAATAATCACAGAATGATCTGAACTTTAGCACAAACAATGTCCACAGTTTATTCCAAAAACATGCTTCTCTATCCTGATATTTTGCTGTGTCAAGTCATCTGAAGTTAAGCAATTCAGTTTACTACAGTATAATTCATAGTTCATTCATCATAGGCAGCACGGTGGCATAGCGGTTAGCACTACCACCTCACAGCACCACGGACCTGTGTTCGATTCCCAACTTGGGTCATTGTCTGTGTGGATTTCCTCCAGGTGCTCCGGTTTCCTCCCGCAGTCCGAAAGACGTAGAGTTTAGGGGCATTGGTCATGCTACATTCTCCAGTGTACCTGAACAGGTGCCTGAGTGTGGTGACTAGGGGATTTTCACAATAACTTCATTGCATGTTAATGTAAGCCTACTTCTGACAAATAAACATTAACTTATCATATTCTGACCCACAGGTCACATTCCTTTAGCTTATTGTGGACTGACCTATTGGCTGGGCATCAACTCTCTGGCCTGGCCAAAAGGGCATATTCATTCTAGTTTTATTTTTAAAAAGATTGCAAATATTTTTAAATTTTATATCTCGAACTTAGCCAAGCCTTGGTGGTCCTCTGATGCATTCGTATATATACCACTTCAGCGAAGATATGTGTTCAGAAGCTCAACTCGGTGAAATATAACATTGATATTGCAAACAGTCTGGGTTAGTCCTGGACAGTTGCCAGGGAGAGTAATGGAGTTGGTAGCTAGGAAGCAGTGCTTGGAATGGGGATCAAAAAGAACGAGTTCAGTCTTTCCAATATTTCATTGGAGGAAATTTCTGTTCATCAACTCCTGATTAGCAGGCTGATAATTTAACAACAGTGGAGGAGTTAAGAGAAGTGGTGAGGAGGTAGAGCTGAACATCATCATCGTACATGTGAAAACTAACGTTTCAATTTTGGATGATGTCGCCAAATGGCACCAGAAGTAATGCTGCATGAACAGGGAAAGGGCCATCATGAGTGATATTCTGGCTATGATTACATAGATAAAAATGGAACTAGATGAGTGTAGTCCCACCCAGTTGGACTGGAGTGGAGATGCATTGGAGGAGGATGGTATGGCCAACCATGTCAAAGGCTGCAGACAGATCAAGAAGGACAAGTAGGAATAGGTTAACATTGTTAATCACTTAGGTTGTCATTCGTAACTTTGATAAGAGCCATTTTGGTACTTTGGCAGAGGCGGAATATTGATTTGGAGTATCCAAACATGGAGTTCCAGGTAAAATGGGAATGAATTTGGGAGGTGAAAACATGTTCAAGGATGCTCGGAGGAAAGGGATGTTGGAGATGGGGTGGTAGCGTGCAAAGAAAGGATGTCAAGGGTTTTTTTGAGGAGCGAGCTCGAGAGAGAACAAATATCAACAAATATAGAGACAAGCAGAAGATGTTGAGTGGTCAGCAGTTTAGTGAGGTTATGGCTGAGGGAGCAGGAGGTGGGTCACATGGACAAGCTTGGAGAAAGAATGAGATGAGAAAGGAAAGATTCGAGAAAGATGCAAGTTCAGGGATAGAGCAAGAGGGAAATTTAGAGGAAGTTTGGTCTGGTGGAAATAAGGGAAACAACAGAAACAACTGATTGGATGGTCTTGATCTTAGTGATAATAAGTCCATGATTTCCTCCCACTTATTGATTTGTTGGGGGAAAACATTCGTTAAAGTTTCAAATTTTAAAGTTTATTTATCAGTGTCACAAGTAGGCTTACATTAACACTACAATGAAGTTACTGCAAAGATCCCCAGCACCTGTTTGGGTACAGGTACACCAAGGGAAAATTTAGCATTGCCAATGCACCTCACCAGCACGTCTTTCAGACTGTGGGAGGAAACCAGAGCACTGTTAGAAAAGCCTCACAGACATGGGGAGAATGTGCAGACTCTACACAGTGACCCAAGCCAGGAATCGAACACGGATCCCTGGCACTGTGAGGCAGCAGTGCTGCCATACTAAGACATGGAAAAGGGATTAAAGAACACGCTTTCGAGAAAAGAAATCATGGATTATTTTTGCAATATGGGAATGATAGTGGTGTTGTCGTAATGTCATTGGACTAGTAATCCAGAGGTCCAGACTAATGCTCTGGGGACATGGGTTCAAATCCCACCACACCCAGCTGGTGGCATTTACAATTCAGTAATTTTTTTTAAAATCAAGAATTTTGTCTCAGTCATGGTAACCATGAAATTATCAATTGTTATTTGAAAACAAAACAAAATCCATTTGATTCACTAATTTTCTTTAAGAAAAGTAATCTGCCATCCTTACCTGGTCTGGCCTACATGAATCTCCAGATCCACAGTAAAGTGGCTATTAACTGTCCTCTTAAATGACCTGGTTCATCACTCAGTGCAAGTGCAACAAATGCTGACCTTGCCACCGACACCCACATCCCATGAAAGAGTAAATTTTAAAATTCCAGGATGATCCTGGAATATTGAATAGTTCTAGCAGCAGGACCTAAAACCGCTTTTTGTGGTCCAGCCAGCTTTGATGATTGATCCCCAAGTTTGCATCACTTGAGGGAACAAAGATGGATGTTTTACCGGGATAATGACCAGAGTGAGTGACAGTAACGATTTTAATGAGGACCAAGGCAGCAAAAGGTGAAGATGTGGTTGAGCAAATCAGCAGCTGTGGAATTTTTGTGGTGAATGGAGAGCCAAAGGCTAGATAGTTGGGATTTTAAAGGCACAGTTGGAAATTAATTCCTTAAACAATCAGAGATTGACATACTACAGCAGTCACAACCGATATGGCACGACTGCAGAGCTTAATCCTGATCATTTGGACATAGGATTGCTTGCATGCTGCTTAGGACTACTTGTGTACCAAACAGTGTGTGTTGTAGCTTCCCCAGGTTGACATCCATTTTTAGGTATGCCTGGGTTTATTACTGAATCAGCTTCCACCACCCTTTCAGGCAATGCATTCTAGGTCCTAACAACTCACCACATCAACAAAAAATCTTATCTTGCCCTCTAATTTTTTTTGCCACTTATCTTAAATCTGTGTCCTCTGGTTACTGAACCTTCTGGCACAGCTTTTCCCAATTTACACAGTTACGATTTCCGTAAAGACTGAGAGCTTTTAAAAAGAAATTTAAACTTCCAGTTAGTAGCTGAGGGGATGACATACCAAAATTTCATATTGTAAGACTTCTACTGCAGCACAAAATTCAAAGCACATTTGACTAAACACTATTTTCAAGACAACTTGTACTTTAAGTCACAATCTTCTTTTTACCTTTAGCATAACTGAAACAAAAAACCTCACAAGTACACTTTATGCTATCCTTTAAGTTGACATTCAATTCTTCCAGAATCAATCTGCAGTAGTTCTTAGCTCCCAAGAGTTTGCTTCCAACCTTTGCCTTTCCTAGTCTGGAAACTCTTTTATGGTGCATGTTTTCCTGGAGACTTTTACCTCGAGCTAAAGATAGGCAAATCGTCCAGCCTTGTTTTAACTCTTCACAAATTTGTTTTTTCCCCACGCAAGCTCCCACCTACATACTTGCACAGTGAACCATACATCTTCTTGCTGCCTCTAGCTGTTCTCCTTCTCCCAGGATCTTGGTAGACTGACTGCATGAGAGTTTTCAGGGATACCTTAGAAACACTTCAAGCCCATTTACATGGCAACATGAATCACATGGGTCTTGTATCTGGGTAGAAATGCTGATCAGCTTTCCTTGAGAAACCAACTCTCTTTCATTTTGGAACTAAATGATCAGTTTAAGGCACAATTGTCTGCAACCCAAAATTTTCACCAATTTTCTGGGACTTGAGGCTTACAGTCCATATACTGTTAGCACACAGACTGCTGCCGTTGTCTCCAAGTGCAAACACCTTACAATCCCTTCTTCCCTGTAACTTAATCTGGGCCTCTTTCAACCTCTTAACAATCAAACCACCCAGGCTCTCTGTCAAGCACTTCAGAACAATTCACATGATCGTCTTCATTTTACCTTAAATCAGGGGTTTCCAACTAAGTTCCGTAGAATGCCAGGGTTCTGAAAGAGGCATCCAGAGATTCCTCAGAAGCTCTTTTTCCCATAGGATAGGCTGTGAGCGATGCAATGTGAGGGGACCATGGGTATGTGCATACCATGTAGCTGGTGAGTATAGTTCAATACATATAGCTAGAAAAACAACTTGTATATATTTTTTGTGTTTGCACCTATTTCACAGAAGAACGTTTGGGGTTCCCTGCTGTTCTTGAGGTAATAAAGGATTTCCATAGCTGGAAAGGTTTAGGAAACCCTGCCTTAAATTAAAGAGACAAGATGACCCTTCATGATTTTCAACACCTTTTGTCAAATCTTCCTTTAAGAACTACTCTAGGCTCTCTTGTCTCTAAGTGCAGAATAAATCCTCACAAAAGACAGCTAACAATTTCCTAGCAAGTTCATTTCAGGAAAATAAAAACTGCAGCTAAGCAACGCTTTTGTTTGTAACCACTATACAATCACATCTACAATACAAAACCAACAACTGATCTTCAGGTTCAAATTCCTGTGCAGCAAAGTAAAGTAATTATGGGATAATTGGTTGTTGACAGCCCTCATACGACTATTGGTTGATGCTGACAAGCTTCAACCCAATCAGAAACGAATATATTAACAACCTGAGATACAGATTGAGCAGCTGAGAATCAGCAAATATGTAAGCATTCCCTTAAAATGACATTGGTTTCCTGCTTTTTAAAGAGCTTTACTTTGAATGGAGGGAGGTAATGCTGCTCCTTTGCTCCAGGCATCAACTCAGATCATAAGAAGCAACAGCCAGCTTCTCAGCACAGTGGTTAGCACGAGGGACCCAGGTTCGATTCCCAGCTTGGGTCACTATATGTGCAGAGTCTGCTCATTCTTCCCGTGTCGATGTTGGTTTCCTCCGGGTGCTCCAGGCTCCCACAGTCCAAAAGACGTGCTGGTTAGGTGCATTGACTGTGCTAAATTCTCCCTCAGTGTACCCAAACAGGGGTACGTACCACTGAGTGTGGTGACTAGGGGATTTTCACAGCAACTTCATTGCAGTGTTAACATAGGCCTACTTGTGACACGAATAAACTAAAACTTAGTTAATAGCTGGACTTCGAATGGAAGGAGAAATGGTAGCTCTCGTTCCAGATACCAACTCAAGACAAAAAAAACTACAGCCACCTTGGCTACAGTTTCCCCACACACGCTCCACTCTGGTCTCCTTGGGCAGCGAGCTCTGCAGTGGGCGGGGTCAGGTGACGTTGCTCCGTCACGAGCAGGAGGTGGACGTCAGCCTGGCCGTCACAACCTCGGCCAATCAGAAACTCGTCGCCCGGACAGTACTTTTAAAAAAAACGTCAGCGGCGCTAAGATGGCGGCGGTGCGGCTGTTCCGGAAAGAGTAACGGTCAAAAAACACACACACACACAGCGAGGGTGCCCTGCGAGTGACGCGATCGCTGGGGAGGGGGGGAAGAGAGCTGCCGATCTATTTGTTTATCCCCGCCCCTCCCCCAACTCACCGTCTTCGGAGCCAGTCAGCGAGACACGAGGATGTGCTGCTGCACGGACGGCTGACAGCTCGGTGTGGGAAGGATGAGCCAAGAGGTGAGGAAGGAAGGAGGGAGAGTGTGTTGGGGGATGCTAAGGGGGGGGGCGGGGCGGGATGTTGGTATGGGGCCGCTCGCGGAGGTCGCACTGCCTGTTTGTGCCCCCCCCCCCCGCGGAGGTTGGTACCGCTGTTGACGTTCCGCCACCGGCCTCCCGGGGCCGTTCGTGCTCGGTACATCACAATCAGTCACGAGGGTGGGTGCGCGCGAGCGAGTTCGTCCTCCATTGTCTGCAGTCGCCCGCCACGCCCATCATTTTTTTTGGGGTGGGGGAGAGGGTGGGGGAGAGGGTGGGGGTACCTGCAGCATCGGCAAGTCCACTTGTCTCCACACTAGTGCCACCTCTTGCTGCATTCCCAGTGGGGCTGCCTCTGGGCATTGTAGGCATCTCCCATCTCTTGAATCAGGTTGCCTAGTTGTATTCGAACGGTCGCAGTAGATTACAGCCTGGTGAAGTAAGGTGATTTATTTTGTTTAATGGCCTGAAACACTTAACAAGTTGACACGTTTGGACAGATGTCACGCGTTGCGTCCCTTGGTTTTTCACTCCTCTTCCTTCCTTCACTTGGCTTCATGTCATTTCAATGTCGGGTGTCTTCTGAGTTTCTTTCCACCTTGCGTTGTATCTGATGGATTTTAAGGTTATTGCCAAGGTCAGTTGAACGAATATCTATCTCTTTTTCTAGAGGAATCTATTCTTGCGATTTTGTAACTTGGGTATTGACCCTCACATCCGATCACACCGGTTAAATGAATGTCCATGTTATCATTTTAATGCCATTTCTTTGACCAAAACGAATAATTTGTGCTTCATGGGGATATACTTTTCCATCTTTATTAATAGTGTGTAGGGAGTATATTGGTTGGTATCAAAACTGACTTTTTTGCTTGTATATACAGCTGTGATTCTATATCTTAATTTAGTGACCCCAGTCCAATTTAATGATTCAGAAATGGCCAAGTGGACTTGTTTATCATTGTGGTAAAGGGGTAAATCTGTCTGAAGAAATGAGATGCCACTCAACATGACATAAGGGTATATGGATGTGAAATATGATTGTTTCAGATTTTCCACATAACTGTACAAAATTAATGTATGATGAGTTCGGTTTGATAAGTTGTTGATCTTTCCTCTGTCACGTTTATTGTTGCTGTCTAATTCTTTTTGTAAAGCATTGACGTAGGCTTCTACTTGGAAGAATTTAACAAAGTGTTATTGTTGGTCTTATTTCTCATGTAAAGCGAACTGCATATTACAGTATTTCTTATTGTGCTTTTTGCTGTTTAAATGGGAGATCATTGACTAACAGGCAACAGGTTTATAGAAAGTTATTAGAACTGAAGACTGACAAGGCCCCTGGACCCAATGGCTTGATTTTGAGGGTTTTAAAAGAAGTGGCTTTTGAGATTATAAATATGATCTTCAAAATATCCTAAATTCTGAAAAGGACCCTGCAGATTGGAAAATGACATATGTAACACCTCTATTCAAGAAACGAGGGAGACAGAAAGTATGAAACTTTGGGAAGTTAGCCTAACATCTGTGAGAAAAATGTTACGAGTATTATGGAGGCAATTGCATGACATTTAGAAAATCATAATTCAATCTGGCAGGGTCAACATGGTTCTGTGAAAAGGAAATCATGTTTAACTAATTTATTAGAGTTCTTTGAGGAAGTAACAAGTGGGGTGGATAAAGAGGAACCTTGTAGATGTGGTGTACTTGAAGTTCCAAAAGGCCATACCACCTAGGTTGCTTCACAAAATAAGAGCTCATGGTTTAGGGGTTAACATATTAACATCGATAAAGGATTGGCCAACTACCAGGAAGCAGAGATTCGGGATAAATGGGTCACTTTCTTGTTGGCAGGCTGTAACAAATGGAGTACTGGATAACCATTGAGCCCTCAACTTTTTGCAGTCTCTTTCAATGACTTGGATGAAGAGATCACATTTTTGGTGTATAAATTTGCTGATGATAGAAAGCTAGATAGAAAAAGAAGTTGTCAAGAGGTCACAGGGTTTATAGAGGGATATAGGTTAACTGAATAGGCAAAAAATTGTCAGATGGAGTATAACGTGGGAACTTTTCCCTTTTGGCGGGGAGTATAGAAAAGTAGTATATTTTAAAGAAAGAGTGCAGAATCCCAGGATCTGGCTGTCCTGGCACATGAATCACAAAAAAATAGTATGCGGGTACAGCAAATGATCAGACAGGCAAATTGAATGCTGGTGTCTCTTGCAATGGGAATCAAGTGTTAGTGCAGCTGTAATGAGTCTTAGTGAGACAGCATCTGAAGTACTGTGTACAATTTTGGTACAGTTAGAAGCTGTCCAGAGGAGGTTAATTTGACTGATTCATGAGATGGAGAGGTGTTATCTTATGAGGGAAGATTTCCTCTCTGGAATTTGGAAGAAAGAGGCGATTGTATTTAAATGTGTGAGCGTGGATGCTGTGAGATGTGTCACCTTGTGGGTAGTCTAGAATTAAGGGAGAAGGGGCACAGTTGAAAAATTAGGGGCTCCCATTAAAGACTGAAATTTTTTCCTCCAGAAGGTAAAATTCGCTTCCCTAGAGAGTCTTAGAGACTGGATCATTAAATATGTATTCAAGGCTTAGATTTTTTGATTGACAAGGGTTTTGGGGATAGATATGAAAGTGGAATTGAAGCCATGATCTTATTGAATGGTGGAAGGGGCTTAAGGAGCCGACACCTCCCAACATATGTGGTTTTTATGATCTCTTGTGTGTATTTGTACATGCATGTGTGTCTGGTACCCTTTTATTGTTGAAAAACATCCCGAACTGCCCAAAATTGACCACCAGACCAAGGAAGGAAATATTATGAGTGAATAAAAACTTGGGTAGATTTAGAAGAGCATCTTTACGAAGGAGCAAGAGGTCATGTGGTTTGAAGAGAGAACGTTTTAGATCTGTGAAGGTACAGCCACCAGTAGCAGGGCAAATGGAGTGGTGGATGTACTAGAGGCCAGAGTTGGAGGGAACCAGGATTTTTGGAGGTTTGTAGGTGTGCTAAGGATAAGGCCATGGAGTCCTTTAAACAAAGAAGAAAATTTTGAATTTGTGGTATTGATAGACTGGGAGCAATGGCGGTCAGTAAGCATAGGGGTGATGGGTAAGTGGGACTTGGTGCAGGATTGAATATAGACAGCGGAGTTATGGATGAGCTCAAGTTTTAATGATGGGAAATGCCTATCCAAGAGAGCTTTGGAATAGTAAAGTCTGGAAATAATAAACAGGGACAAGGGTTTCTGTAGCAACTGGGCTGACGGAGAGGTAGGATCTTGATACTACAGATTTACATATAAACTCTTTGTGATGGAGAGGATATGTTGTTGGAAGGTAGGCTCTGAATTTCTGTTTTATATATCCTTCTCCAACCATGAGATTAGGTGTGTATAAAAATTGTTGCAACTCGAACCTTTTTTTGCTTTAGGTGCTGTGTGATCCATCCCCAATACATTTTGGAATCATAGAAGCCCTACAGAAAGAGGCCATTTGGCCCATCGAGTCTGCATCGACCACAATCCCACCCAGGCCCTACTCCCCATCCTTACATATTTACCCACTAATCCCTCTAACCTACGCATCTCAGGACACTAAGGGGCAATTTTAGCATGGCCAATCAACCTAACCCGCACATCTTTGGACTGTGGGAGGAAACCGGAGCACCCGGAGGAGACCCACGCAGACACGAGGAGAATGTGCAAACTCCACTCAGACAGTGACCTAAGCCGGGAATCGAACCGAGGTCCCTGGAGCTGTGAAGCAGCAGTGCTAACCACTGTGCTACCGTGCCGAATGATTTATACAGAATTGAGATTGACCAAATTTTGCAATTTGAAACTATTTTATGCTTGCTCATAACTTCCTATTCTATTGATGTATTTTTGATATGGTTGAGAAAGTTCAGTTCTATGTTACTTTTGAACTGTGTTTGATAGGGTACAGCTTTTTCTGGTATCTGGAAATTTGTAAAGAATGCTGTGAAAGTAAGTTTTATATGGACCCCTAAAGAAAGTCTCTAACGCTGTTGACCAATCAAAATTCCAGCACTTTCTTCTATATTTATAAACAAGCCTTGGAAAGTTTTCACCTGACAGTGACCATGTTTTACTCCCCTGCTTTGTCAGTATTTATTAATGTGGCACTGTGGCTTTCATGTTCTCCTGTAGCGGTGTGCTTTAAAGTTAAATGTTGAACTAACTATGGAACTTGGTGTCACCTTGTGTTTTGTTTGCTGAGAGAATAATTTGTACTGTTGTGTAAATAGTCTCGTGTTGTCTTGGATTTACTGATTTTTTTTTTAAAAAAGCTTAATTTTTCAGCTGAACTGAGGAGCCATTACATCATGCTTTGTTTCGATCAACTTCACTGTCAGCAGTCTGAACAAATTTCCTTCTCTGCGTATATCAATTGTGTGCATCACGTTTAAAGCGTATGGGAACACCACCTGATACAGCGCCTTTAATGTAGGAAAATGTCCCAAGGCTATTGAATGCAGTGTAATCAAACAAATTAGGCACTGAGTCAGAGATATTGGGGCAGGTGACCAAACGTTTGGAAGATTTTAAGGCATGTCCTGAAGGAGGGAGGTTTAGGGAGGGAATTCAATAGCTTGGGGCAGTGATGGGCAACCAAGTCTATAAGAACATAAGAAATAGGAGCAGGAGTAGGCCATCTAGCCCCTCGAGCCAGCCCCGCCATTCAATAAGATCATGGCTGATCTGAAGTGGATCAGTTCCACTTACCTGCCTGATCCCTATAACCCCTAATTCCCTTACCGATCAGGAATCCATCTATCCGTGATTTAAACATATTCAACGAGGTAGCCTCCACCACTTCAGTGGGCAGAGAATTCCAGAGATTCACCACCCTCTGAGAGAAGAAGTTCCTCCTCAACTCTGTCCTAAACTGATCCCCCTTTATTTTGAGGCTGTGCGCTCTAGTTTCCTTTCTAAGTGGAAAGAATCTCTCCATTTCTACCCTATCCAGCCCCTTCATTATCTTATAGGTCTCTATAAGATCCCCCCTCAGCCTTCTAAATTCCAGCGAATACAAACCCAATCTGCTCAGTCTCTCCTCATAATCCCTCATCTCTGGTATCAACCTGGTGAACCTTCTCTGCACTCCCTCCAAGGCCAATATATCCATCCGCAAATAAGGGGACCAATACTGCACATAGTATTCCAGCTGCGGCCACATGAGTAACGAGACTTAAATCAGGTTTGTTCATTAGCCATGACCCCATGAACAAAATAAAATACATTTAATACATGTCAAATATTGCATGACGAGTTATAGAAAATGCTTAATCATATATTAGAACCATCATCAACTTCAAATGGTAAAAACAAAAGAAATATTTACACTTTGGAGACAGAGGGATCTCACATCTCTCATAGTCAGTGCATCTCATTTCATAGAATCCCTACAGTGCAGAAGGAGGCCATTTGGCCCGTCGAGTCTGCACTGACCACAATCCCACCCAAGCCCTATTCTCGTAAAACCACATAGTTACCCTGTTAATCTCCCTGTCACTAGCATGGCCAATCAACCTAACCCGCACATCTTTGGACTGTGGGAGGAAACCGGAGCACCTGAAGGAAACCCACGCAGACACGGGGATAATATGCAACTCCACACTGACAGCGACCCGGGACCCTGACGCTGTGAGGCAGCAGTGCTAACCACTGTGCCACCATGCCGCATTTCACTTGCTATTAAATATAACTTCAGTCATACCAGTAGGAAAAATGCTGCATGGATGGAAATCAGCAGATTGTGGCATTCCTGGGCAGTGGTCAACAAAATGCCTTCTGGGCTGCTTGTGGCCCCCAGACTGCCCCCATGTTGCCTACCATAGGGTCTTGTACTGCCTCAAGCAGTGGACCAAATAAAATGGGGGATGTGCAAAAATGTGGAGCATGGCAGTATTATTGAGTGATTGCATCTAATTTTGTGATCATAGATTAATATATTTTTGCTATTGTTGCTAGTTGACAGCCTTGTTTGTGAGTTGTAGCCAATGTTAACACCAGGTTTATGGATAGCACTTTACCTGCCTATTCATTCTGATATTTATCACTGTGCATTGATCAAAGTCTCGAATTTAAAATTCACTTTGTTTTCTTTAAATTCTTAATTGCCTCACTTCCCCCTAATCCGGTAACGCACTCTAAACTCTCTATTGTTCTGATTCTGAGCTCTTGTCAGTTGGTAGCATGCTGGTCTCTGAATCACAAGGTTCTGTGTTCAATTCTCGCTCCAGGGCTTGAATACAAAATCAAGGCTGACTGTCATTGCGGTATTGAAGGAGTGCTGCATTGTCCAGAGTGTCATCTTTTGAATGAAATGTTAAACTGAGGCCCCATCTATCTTGTTGGATGGATGTAAAAGAACCCATGGCATGATATTGAAGAAGAACGGGAATTATCACTGGATAAAAGCTTTGACAAAGGGTCGTCTGGACTCGAAACGTCAGCTCTTTTCTCTCCTTACAGGTGCTGCCAGACCGGCTGAGATTTTCCAGCATTTTCTTTTTTGGAATTATCTCTGGTGTCCTGGCCAGTATTTATCCTTGGAACAACTTCACACAAGACAGAATATCTGGTCGTTATCCCATTGCTGTTTTGTGGGAGGTTGCTGAGCACAAATGGACTGCTGAGTTCCCTACATTGCACAAATGACTGCACTTCAGAAAGTACTTCTTTGGCCGTAAAGCACTTTTGAGGTGTCTGGTGCCCGGTGCCCCCTCATTGTCTCTGCTGTGCTTTCAGGTAACTAAGTTTTATGCGTTGAAATTCTTTCCCGAAACCCCTTCACGTCACCACCCTTTCCTCCTTTAGGAGCTTCCTTAAAACCCAAACTGTTAACAAAGCTTTTCATCCGTTCCTCTAATATCTACCTGGCATCTGTTTTTGCCCAATTTATATCTGTATAAAAGCCTGAGGATGCTTTTCTGTATTGAAGACACAATATACGAGCAAGTTACGGGCCTAGATGTAGCATTAAAATATCATTAGTTTGATTTTAGTGTAGTATTTAGTTTGCAAAATGTCATTTTAACATGTCATCACATGCCTTTTTATTTTAACTATTCACATTTTCTTGAATGTTTGTACAATGTGGGGATGGTGTACCTGGCTTCCATTGGC
This sequence comes from Mustelus asterias, assembly GCF_964213995.1. Lineage (NCBI taxonomy): Eukaryota > Metazoa > Chordata > Chondrichthyes > Carcharhiniformes > Triakidae > Mustelus > Mustelus asterias. Next base: position 90,746,034 of record NC_135802.1, on the reverse strand, counting down.
AAATGTGTAGGAAGAATAGCATCTGTGAACCTTGACCTGAAAATCACCAGCTTGGAATATAATTAGAAACTGTGATTCTTACTAAACCATAGCATGCTGTGAGACATATAAATGGAGTACTGTTGATCACAGATATCTAGCCTTGCAAGAACTGACAGCATTCTTTGTGGACAGAGGCCCACGTTTTTGCAACCCTCAGGTATTGTTGATGAATTTTCAGTTAAAACTGAATATTTGCTTTCCCTTTTAGCTATGAATCACCTAGTAGTAGTATTGCTAGCTAAGGAAAACTGGGGTAGTGCACGGGGTCAAGTGTTGTTTGAACAATATGATAGTGTAAGTTCACCACTTGAGTCTGCATCAGATTCATTGGGATAGATTTTACGGGCCACCTGTCGGTGGGAAAACAGGCAGGAGTGCCATGTCATTGGCATACTTGTGGCTGCCGCCACTGCAAAAATAAGTTTGTTGAGATGTTCTGTGAGTTGGCAACCCAATGCCAAATTGAGGCCTTAAAGTGGGCAATTAATGCCCACTTAAATGCTCAATATGCTGCCTGGCTCGGTCCGAGCTGCTGAATGTCGAGGTCCGTTGCTGAGCGTCACCGCCTTGACCTACCTGTAGTACCAGCAGTAGCCATTCCTCTTAGCACTGCCAGTGTGCAGAGCTGCTGGCCTGCAGTTGGCTGACAGTTCTGAGGCAGGACTTCCTCCTGGAGAGGGACAGAAGTCCCACTTCATACTCATTAAAGGGCCATCATGGTCAGAAAAATTATTGAGCTGAGCCAGATAAGTGGAGGCAAACTTGTCCCTGACATTTATGCTTGGGTGTGGGCAGCCTATCTTTGGTATATAATTGGCCCATGTTGTTAAGATTATATAAAATTTGAGTAACTACCTTTAAATTATGTACGAGTATTTGGATGAGTTGCGTATTGTTTTGAAATACCTAACAAGTAGCAACATGCATAATCTGTCTATGTTCGAAAACATTTAAGGTGAAGCATGGCACATACAATCAAATAAACGTCACAGCCTACACTGCTCTCCTTTGCCTTGTATTTATCAGCTCCTTTGAGACTAAGTAACTTTAATTGCAGCATACACTTCAATTTAATCTTCTAAAATTTTGAATTTTCAGCTATTATGTTGGAAAGTTTGCAACATATTTGTTTCATAGCGGCTCTTTATTATCTGGCTATTTTTACAAATTCATAAGTGTGAAGCATAGGATTTCCACTACAGTCTGGTTTAATATTGTGCAAGTTTTACATGTAGGGCTAAATCTTCTGTGATTGGTGATCACTGTCAGATTGTCGTCCCTATTTTCTTACACAGTACTGGAGTTTCGCATTTGTCACCCAGACTTCCGAACTGGGCCTCCTCAGAAAAATGGAGTGCTGCTGTTCTGGGAGTCTTTGTAGGGCAGGAATGCCAGGTGAAGCCAAGCCATGCCTCCTTTTTAAAGCATTGCTGGGTATTTTGCTAAGTCTTCATTCACTAACGCAGTGAAAAGCTTTGGGACATTTAAATAACTTTAACTATAAATGAGATGGGTAGGGTGGTGGCTGGGCAGAGTTGCAAGGTGGGTAGGGTGGTGAGATTGGGCTGGGTAGTGGGGGAAGGTTTGAGGAAGAGTTGAAAGATTGGTTGGGGGGTTGGCATCAGTGGGGTGATGGACATGGGGCATGGGTGGGGGTGGGGGGGGGGTGGTGTGCAGTAGGAGGAGGAAGAAGGGAAATCAGTTATTACTTGATGTGGATTTTTTCCTGTCTGACATTGCCTGGGTAACTATCCAGGGAGTTACTCATGGACTGGTCTGTCTCCTCATACATTGGAGGAATCATGAAGATCAATTCCCCAGGGGATTTTCAAAGAGGCATTGGATCATTATCAGAAAATGAAAAATTTGCAGGGGAATGACACGAGGTGAATTGCTGTTGCAGAGAGCAGGACATAGACACAAGGCAGAATGACCTGCTACTGAGCTGTAACCATTCTATGATTATAAGTGAGTCAGAACCCTCAAGTTTCTGACTCTAATTCAGAGTTGGGGACTTTTTTTAGAAGGTTCTGGACGCAGGGGCCATACCCATGTCCAAAGGCCATGTCCAAAGACATGCAAGTTAGATGGATTGGCCATGTTAAATTGCCCCTTTAGTATCGGGGAGATTAGCAGGATAAATACGTGGGGTTATGGGGAGAGGGTCTGGGTGGGATTATTGTCAGAGTAGACTCGATGGGCTGAATGGCCTCTTTCTCCTCTGTAGGGATTCTATGATTCCATCAAATAGGTACTTTTTGGGGGGTTGTCTGGTGCATTTTCCTGGATGCCTCGAGGTATGACCATCCGGAGACCAGAAAATCTGGGTCTGCTAAACTGAACACGTTAATTGACAGATCTTAAGTTATATTAATTGGTGTTGTACCAACAAACTTGATGAGTAATTTTCTGTTTATTTAACGTGAGATGTAGGCAGAGTTTATGTTGCTACAGCGTTGTGGAGCACCTGTTCTTTGCATGCTGTCACACCCAAAATATTTTTTACTTTAATGTTTTGAGTATGTCCAAGGATGTATACAAATGTACAAGCTTTACCAATTAATCTAATTTAAGATCTATCAGTTAATGTGTTCAGTTTAGCAGAGTTGAGGTTATTCATCAAGTTTGTGAACTAGGTGAGTTTGTTTGGTAATTTAGTGATTATAGTTGGCCTTTGGTAATCTTTCATTGATGACATCCACGATTCTATTTATTTTAGTTGATTTAGCGCTGGTTACTCTCAAGGATGATTTAATTCTTGTTCTTAAAACAAACAAGAATTCAAACTGTATATGCTGTAATTTTGTCTCCAGTAAGTTAAATTTCCTAATGGCAGGGGGAATGGAACACTCCCAGAAAAGAAGAATGTAAAATTTTAGGCTATTACAGGAATGCAATATCTGGTAATTAAAAACAACAATGTCAAACTGCTGCTGGGGCAGTTTATTTTTAGGATGCAGCCTTTTTTGCTATCAGGACAAGTAGTTCAAGTTTTCAGTTTACTCACTTTGGTCACAGTATTAGTAATGCTGTTGCTTGATGTGGATTTAATTTTTGTTAAAAGAAGCATGCAGGATAAGTAAATGATTGCACGCTACACAATACCAGTGAACGTTCCCTGAAAATGTTAAAGTATACAAGGAGGATAAGGAAATGGGGAACAAAGAATTCTCGAGAGAGAGCTCAGATGCAGTGGGTTGAATTGCTTTCGAGCTGTAAAATTCTATGGCAGTTGGGACCATTTTGCACTCTCTAAATTTTAATTTGCATTTAAATTCTAAGTCACTTGAGTATGACTTCAGTTTGGCCTTGCCAGAACATTTATTCTCGTAACAGGAAAAATCAATTCATGTTACTTCTATACTGGTATTTCGTCATTATTGGGGTACCTGTTGGTTGTTATCTGTTTGTTCCCTGAAATTAACAGATGTGTGTAAACACATGATGAATTTGCCAGGACAAAGACTAGTTTCTGAAGGATAATATTTTGATTTGATTTGATTATTGTCACATGTATTAGCATACAGTGAAAAGTATTGTTTCTTGCGCGCTATACAGATGAAGCATGCCGTTCATAGAGAAGGAAGCAAGAGAGTGCAGAATGTAGTGTTACAGTCTTAGCTAGGGATCAACTTAATGCAAGGTAGGTCCATTCAAAAGTCTTGATGGCAGCAGAGATGACAATGAGATGAGAAATTAATCAATCAAATTAATTATGTTTTCTTCCAGCAACTATTAGTATCTTTGTGCTCTGAATAGAATTTAACACTTGTGCTTTAGGGATATTTAGAGGTGTCAATATTTATGTATCTTTGTTTTCTTCTGTTCCTCCCGCCAGTAAACCGAGATGTGCAGAGTATTCCTTAAATAGTGAGAGATTAGAAAGTGAAGATGTGCAAAGGGACCTGGGTGTCCTCATCAGTAAGTCAGGTACGTGGCAGATGCAGCAAGCAATTACGAAGGCTAATTGTATGTTAGCCTTTATTGTAAGAAGATTTGAGTACAGGAGAGTGAAATTTTGCTTCAATTGTATAGAACCTTGGTTGGACTGTACCTTGAGTATTGGGTGCAGTTTTGGATCCTTTCACTTTAGGAAGGACTTTATTGCCAGAGAAGGAGTGAAGCGAAGGTTCACCAGACTTCTTCCCGGGATGGCCGGACTGCCTATGAAGAGACATTGAGGAAACTGGGCCTGTATTCTCTAGAGTTACTCTAATTTCATTGAAACCTACAAAATAGTTTCAGGAAATAGTGATAAAATGAAAAGAAAGGAAATCCAGTTCTTGGGAATGTGGTCTGCTAGTTGTATGTCAAAAAAAAATTTAAAAATGGAAATGAGGGTTCGTGGTGCTAGTATTTTGATATGTTAATAAGCCTAGACACATTGTAAACGGATGTTTACCTTAGACAAGTTGAAGGGTTTGAGTAAAGATGTTGAAGTTCAAAGCAGAAGATGGGATGTGAATTTCACAATTGCATTCTAAAAGATGAATTCGATTCAATTCAACTTTATTGTCATTGTATAGTGCACAAATACATCAGAAAATGAGCTTACAGGCACCCAAGATACAAAGAAAAAAAAAGAAAATAGTCATTATAAAATAGTGTCAATAGTCATTGTGTATACATGCATATTGTGCAATACCCGTCACCTGGGATTATGTTAAAGGATGGAGTTCAGCTGAAAACAGTTCTGGAGAAGAAGCTGTTCCTAAGCCTGGTCGTATGGGCTCGAATTCATTTGTAGCGCCCCCCCAGATAGCAGGGGGGCAAAAGTCTTTTGCTGGATTGGGTGGGAGATCTCTGCAGACAGTGTTTGTGATAAATGTCCTGGATGGCTGGTAGCTGGGTGCCGATGATGTATTGGGCACTTTTGACTACCCGCTGCAGAGCTTTCCAGTCAGAAATGGAGCAACTGCCGTATCACACCGTGATGCAGTTCGACAAGATGTTCGGTGCACCGGTAGAAGTTTGATAGAAGCTGGGGGGAACAGGTGGCTCTGTTAGCCTCCTCAGGAATTATAGGCGCTGCTGAGCCGCCTTCTCTAGGGAGGAGGAGTTGAGGGACCATGAGAGGTCTTCCGTGATGTGGACGCCCAGGAATTTGAAGCTGTGGACCCTTCCCACCTCTACTCCATTGATGTAAATGGGTGTGTGCTGCCTCTGGACTTGCTGAAGTCCACAATGAGTTCTTTGATCTTCTTAGTGTTGGGACCAGATTGTTTCCAGCACTTCACATCACCAGGTGCTGGACCTCTTCCCTGTAGGCTGGCTCGTTATTAGTGATCAGGCATAGTGTCATCCGCGAACTTGATGGTATTGGTGTCACAGACAGGCACACAGTCATAAGTGAAGAGGGAGTAGAGAACGGGGCTCAGCATGCATCCTTGTGGAGCCCCGGTGCTTAGGGTTAGAGTGGGGGAAGGTGAGGTTACCTAACCTAACAGACTGAGGCCTGTTGGTTAGGAAGTCCAGGGTCCAGTTACAGAGGGAGGTGTTGACTCCTGGGGTATGGAGTTTATGGACAAGCTTGGTGGGGATGATGATGTTAAATCCTGAGCTGTGGTCAACAAACAGCATTCTAACATAGGTATCCTTGCCTTCCAAATGGATCAGAGCGGAGTCAAGAGTAGTAGAAATAGCACGTTCGTTGAACTGTTTGCGCGATAGGCAAACACGCAATGAAGGTAATTAAGAATGATTTCTGAGAAAGCTCGTTCAGAAAATGGAAACCAGTATGTTAGGGGCAAGTTCATCCAATGCAAGTTAGCTGCTTTTGAACCTTGGCCCATAGCAGGAAGCTGTGTCAGCTCCCAGCAAGCTGTGCTTGGAGAAAAACCTGCTTGAGAAACCACTTGCTCTATCCTAAGTTGGAAGCAACCCCAGAAGATACAAGTGTCTGATGTGGTAACTATTGCTGAATTTGTTGTTGAAGCCTATGGGCTATTGCTTGGGGAGATTTAGTTTTGATAAGAAAATTGAGGGATTGGGAACTGGGTAAATTTAAAGATACTGCTTATAGCCATTAATGTAGTTAAGTGTATTTCTAGTTGACATCCTTGTGTATTTTATTATTTAATAAACATTTATTTTGTTTAAAATCATCACAACGTTTGGGACATTCTTCATGTCTTTCCTCATATTATACCAAATTGCAAAAATACAGTTGAGAAGGTGTTCAAGTTTCCCATCTGGGATTTGGATTTCCCTAGCATTTAACATCAGCCATGCTGTTAACACTTGATACTTGAATGTAGCTGAACATAGCTCAAAGTTGGCATGCTGAGTGGGTGGGTTACAATTAGGTAGAAGGTCTTTGGTTTTGTTTTATTGTAGTTGTTACATGGCCTGGCAAAATGTGCGAATGAAGAGGGAAAGGTGAGTTGAGAGGTCTTAATCAGTAGCAAATATGCTTGGCTGTGCATTGTATGTGCAGAAAAGAATGATGTCCTACCTGCTCCTAACGTGTAAATAATTCTTGTTATAGTATCTGTGTGATGAGAGAAGTGAGTTGTCCTGTACTTAGTCCACTTTCTATATCCTGATGTTCGATTTAGTCAGTTGTTTGAACAAATTATAAAATATTAGAATGACTGTTTTAGAACTGTGTATAAGTAGGTGGCACAATGATTAGCGCTGCTGCCTCTCAGCGTTAGTGATCTGGGTTCAATTCCAGCTTTGGGTGATTGTACATGTGCAGTTTGCGCATTCTTTTTGTGTGTGTGTGGGTTTCTTCCGGGTGCTCCAGTTTTGCCCCCACAATTTAAAGATGTGCAGGTTGGGTGGATTGGTCATGGTGCGAGGATAGGACAGAGGGGCAGGCCTGGGTGGGATGCTCTTTGAGAGTTGGTGCAGACTCAAAAGGACCAAATGGCTTATTTGTGCAATGAAGGGATTCTGTGATTCTAAGTAGGCCACACTGTTCAGCTGAATCTGGAGTATTGTGCACAGTTTTGATCCCCTTATTTGAGGAAGGATGTGAATTCATTAAAGGTGCATTAGGGATTTGTCTTACGAAGAGAGATTGAGCAGTTTTGGCTTGCCCGGGCTGGAATTTAGACCAATGAGAGGAGATCTAATTAAATTGGAGAAGATTCTAAAGGGGATTGACAGGGTAGACATAAAATGGATATTTCCTCATGTTGGACATTCCAGAATGAGAGTCCGTGGTTTTAGGCTAAGGGGTGGCAGATTTAAATCAGAAATAAGGGGGAATTACTTCACTCAAAGTCTTGTGAATCTGTAGAATTCTCTACCCCAGAGTGCAGTGGATGCCAGAGCACTAAACACATTTAAGGAGGAGATAGATAGAATTTTAATTAGCAGAGAGATGAGGGATTATGGTGGGCAGGCAGGAAGGTGGAGATGAGGCAGAGATGAAATCTGCCATAATCGTATTGAATGGCAAAGCAGGTTCAAGGGCTGATTTGCATCCTTCTGTTCCTAGTTCTTAAGTTTTTATGTTATGTTATTTATGGTAAGATGCAAGGTACAACCTGAACCCAGTGTATAATAATCAAGAGCACCATAAGTGTACCACTTGTGTTGAAAGAACACCATGGAAACTTCCACGGATGTTCCCAAAATCTGAACTTGTTCGGTGGTACAGAGCTTGAGTAATGCTGAAAAAAGGGACATGTTGAAGCTTTTCATCTTGCATTTTTTTTTATAGAAACCCTACAGCACAGAAAGAGGCCATTCGGCCCATCGAGTCTGCACCGACCACAATCCCACCCAGGCCCTACCTCTATATCCCTACATATTTGCCCACTAATCCCTCTAACCTACACATCTCAGGACACTAAGGGCAATTTTAGCATGGCCAATCAACCTAACCCGCACATCTTTGGACTGTGGGAGGAAACCGGAGCACCCGGAGGAAACCCACGCAGACACGAGGAGAATGTGCAAACTCCATACAGGCAGTGACCTAAGCCGGGAATCGAACCCAGGTCCCTGGAGCTGTAAAGCAGCAGTGCTAACCACTGCGCTACCGTGCCGCCCCAATCAACAACTTTTCAAGAATCCGGACACTTCGCAAGAATACCAGTATAAGGGGAAAATAACAATTTATAAGGAGGAGTGAATGCTGATTTGTGGGCAAGTGGACTCTGGTTCTGCTCTTCCTCCAAATAGTGTCATGGCATCTTTCATGTCCACATGAAAGGGATTACGTCTCCTTTGAAAGATGGCAGCTTAGTGCATATCTCTTCCTCAGTACTGCAATAAAGTGCCAGAGTGAACTCTCAATCTCATGACTCAGAGATGAGAGTGCTATCAACTGAGCCATACTGACACTATTCCACAAAGTGTTGGGGAAAGTGAATGTAGTGGTGATCATATGGCTGCAACTTCCCTAATTGATCAGATTGCTTCATACCTGTCTGGTTATCTCTGTCTGCAATGTGGATTACCCTGATGATTAGAATTGGTGCTGCCTGCATACCTGGTCAATTTAAGCATTATGAATATTTTTCTTCAATTGAACACTTCTCTTATGGCAATTGCACTGAATACCTGTGCTCCAAGAATTGCTGTGCACCTAGCCAAGCTGTTCCAGTGCAGCTACAACACTGACATCTACCCTGCAATGTAGAAAATTATCCTGGTGTGTCCGGATACAAAAAGCAAGACAAATCCAATCTGGCCAATTGCTGGCCCATCAGTCTGACCACCATTTACAAGACACAAGTCAGGAGTGTGTGATGGAATACCGTCTATTTTCCTGGATGAGTGCAGCTCCAGCAGCACTCAACAAGCTCATTACCATCCAGGACACAGCAGTCTGCTTGATTGGCACCTCATCCGCCACCTTCAACTTTCATTCCATCCACCACTGACCGCGTGGCAGCAGTGTGTATTATCTGCAAGATGCATGGAAACAACTCGCCAAGTCTTCTTCAGCAGCACTTTCATTAAACTTGCAACCTCCACCACCCAGAAGGACAGGGAAGCAGATAGGTGGAAACACCATCACCTGCAAGTTTCCCTCCAAGATGCACACTAACCTGACTCTGAACTATATCGCTGTTCCTTCACTGTCACTGGGTCAAAATTCTGGAACTCCCTTCTTAACAGCACTGTGGGTTTATCTACACCACATGGACTGCAGTGGTGCAAGAAGGCAGCTCAATACCATCTTTGCAAGGGCAATTAGTGATGGGCAATAAATTCTGGCGTTGCCAGCAGTGGCCACATTCTATGAAATTTTTAAACATTGGAAACCAGCTTGTACGTTTCTTGGTGTTTTTTTTCCATAAATACTCTTCTCACCCTCAGCATAAACTGCAAGGAAAGCCTTGATTTTCATTTATCACCATGCTGTTCTTTAGTTCAGTATATATTCAGTCGTGCCTGCACAGCATTAATCTAGTATGGTAATCACAGAATCCTTAGTGCAGAAGGAGGCCATTCGGCCCATTGAGTCAGCACCAACCACAATCCCACCCAGGCCCTATCCTCATAACCTCATGCATTTTTCTTCGCTAGTCTTCCTGACACCAAGGGACAAGTTAGCATGGCCAATCCACCTAACTTGCACATCTTTGCACTGTGGGAGGAAACCGGAGCACCGAGGAAACCCACACTGACACGGAGAATGTGCAGACTCCGCACAGACAGTGACCCAAGCCAGGAATCGAACCCAGGTCCCTGGTGCTGTGAGGCAGCAGTGCTAGCCACTGTGCCACCATGCTGCCCGGTGTGCCTGTTTGTTCAGCTGGAACTGATGACAAGATTGATGACCTCACGGTTTATAGTCGATGTATGACAAGCTTTAAACGGTAACAGCATCATGATTAACACCTCTTAAGTGTTGCAAGACACTGGTGTATCAACTAAATATTTTACTTGATACATCAATTTGTGTTTTTTTTAATACTCCTTTTACGTTAACAGCTTGGACATTGAAATGTGATCCAGGGGCAAATGAGGACTTTCAACCCATTATATATGTACTGCCTCTTAAGTAGAACTATGCAAATAAAATTCGCCTTGAGGGAATTGAGGAAATCTTGTGTGAATTACCTTTGAGTGTTGCTATTTGATCTACTTGCACTGCCAGAAAGTGTAGTGCTTTCCAGATCTTCACAATTTGCTGCAAGGGGATGTGGAGAGCAGAAAGCCTTTCTGCATGTCATCTCTGGTTGTTTTTGCTAATTGTCTTACATCTGTGTCACCTGATGACTGACTCATTGATCACAATTCTCCTTATTTGCTCCATCATCACAGATCTGTCATGATTTTGAATACCTCTATTAAATCTCTCACTTTAGAGAACTAGAGCTTCTCTCGGCTCTCCACATAGCTAAAGTTCCTTATCCCCCGGTACCATTTTACTCAATCTTCTCTGCACCCTTGTAAAGGAATTAACACCCTGCCTAAAATGTGATACTCAGAATTGAATACAATACTCTTTAAGGCCAAATCAGTGTTTAGAAACTTGCTTGCTTTTGCACTTTCTACCTCTTAATAAAGCTAAGGATCCCAAAACCCTTTCAAACTTGTTCAGAAAAATTAATGCACCCTCTTTTAAAATTGTATCATATTTCCTTGTCGTCTTGTTGAATTGTATAATTTCACCCTTCCTTCCTCATTATTCACCAACTTTGAGATTTGTATCATTTAGACATTCTCCTCTGGATATCATAACACACAGTCATAAGAAATAGGAACAGGAGGGGGCTATTCAGCCTCTCAAACCTGCTCTGTCATTCAGTAAGAAGATGACGGATCTGATTAAAGAGAAAACCAGTAAAGCTATGATATGACTGCTCTGAGTCCAAACTGGATTTCCATTTTGAGGTATACCAGACCAGTTTGGACCAGCACCAGTCATTTCTCAAGTTATACTGTATTTTCCCCTCTCCTTAACTCCAATCTTCTGCCCCTATAACCCTCAACTCTCTTTTTCAAATAAAAATCTGTCTAATTCGGCCTTTAATATAAGAACAAAGAACAATACAGCACAGGAACAGGTTCTTCGGCCCTCCAAGCCCGTGCCGCTCCCTGGTCCAAACGAGACCATTCTTTTGTATCCCTCCATTCCCACTCCATTCAATGACGTAGTCAATGACGTAGCCTCCACTGCTCGCTAGGGAAGTGAATTCCAAGCACAAAGAGCCCTCTGATAGAAGAAACTCCTCCTCATTTTCTTCTCTTTATTTTGAAACTTGTGTTTTTCAAGTTTTAAATTTTTCCTGCATGGGGAAACCTGTCTCAGCACCTACCCTGTTAAACCCCCTCAAAATCTTTATATATTTCAACAAGATCACCTTTCATACTTGGAAACTCCAATGAATATAGACCCAACCTGCTCAATCTTTCTTCAAAAGACAAATCCTAGGTAGTAGGATAGAGAATCTTTAAACTGCTTCCAATGCAAGTGCATCCCTTCAGTGAGACATATTGTAGCAACGGTCTAATGCCAGCTCTGTACAGTTGGAACAAGAATTCCCTACTTATTTGTCATACCCTTTGCAATAAAGGCCAACGTTTTGTTAAGAGCACAGCTGATGTTTGGGAATTCCAAATCCAAGAAGGGAAACTTGAAATGCCTGCTATTAACTGTATTTTGCAATGTGAAGCCTATGAAGAATGTCCCAAACAGTTTTCTGATTATTTTAAACAAAATAAATATATATTAAATGCACTGCTGCTGCATGTGCCAGTTTCAAAACTGCTCACTTGCATAGGGTGAATTTGCCTCTTTCTCCCCTTATCTGAATTAACCTTCTCAGAAGTCACTCTTACTTTTATTATGTGAGGTCACCTTTTAGAATGCAGCTTGTGAAATTCGCTCTTCTCTTTCGAACTTTTACTATCTTTACTTTAACATTGGCAACTGCTTTAGGTAAACATTTGTTTATACTGTTGCTAGGCTAATCAGCATATCAAAACCCTAGTTCCATCAACTCTGTCAACCTGTCTTTATTAGAATTTTCATATTGACATTTTCATTTTTAAATGGATTGTTTTTCTTTAAACATACAACCACCAGAACACATTCCCAATTATTGGATTTCTTATTTTTAACTTTTATCACAACTTCCTAACAATTTATTTTGCCATCCTAATTAATTGCTGTACCTGCACATTGAATTTTTGTGATTCATCTATGTGGAAACCCAGATCCTTTTGCACTGCAGCATTCCAGAGTCTCTTCATTTAACCAATATTCTGCTTTTCTATTCTTCCCACCAAAGTGAACAAGTTCACATTTTTCCATATTATACTTCACCTGCCAAATTTTTGCTCTCTGTCACTGAACCCACTTGCATTTCTTTAATCAGCTTTCTTATCTATTATCTTAATGTCAGCAGACATTATCTTAATGTTAGAGGGCGGCACAGTAGCACAGTGGTCAGCACTGCTGCTTCACAGCTCCAGGGACCCGGGTTCGATTCCCGGCTCGGGTCACTGTCTGTGTGGAGTTTGCACATTCTCCTCGTGTCTGCATGGGTTTCCTCCGGGTGCTCCGGTTTCCTCCCACAGTCCAAAGATGTGCGGGTTAGGTTGATTGGCCGTGCTAAAATTGCCCCTTAGTGTCCTGAGATGTGTAGGTTAGAGGGATTAGTGGGTAAAATATGTAGGGATGTGGGGGTAGGGCCTGGGTGGGATTGTGGTCGGTGCAGACGCGATGGGCCCAATGGCCTCTTTCTGTACTGTAGGGATTCTATCATTCTATCATTCAGAATTGGCTATGATACAGTCAGTACTTGCATCAAGTCATGAATATTTATTGTAAATGGTTGAGGCCCCAGTATTGATCCCTGTACCAGTCCACTAGTTATAGTTTGCGAACTGATTAAGTTATCCTGACTCTGTTTCCTATTAGTTATGATGTGGAGATGCCAGTGTTGGACTGGGGTAAGCAAGTAAGAAGTCTCACAACACTAGGTTAAAGTCCAACAGGTTTATTTGGCAGCAGCAGCTTTCGGAGTCTCAGGGTCCTTCACCAGGTGAATGAAGAGCTATGTTCACAAACAATGTCTGTTTTTGCCCTGTTTGTGAACACAGCTCTTCACTCACCTGATGAAGGGGCCTAAGACTCTGAAAGCCAGTGCTGCTAAATAAACCTGTTGGACTTTAACCTGGTGTTGTGAGACTTCTTACGTTAGCCAGTTCTCTGTCCATTCTAATATATCATCCCCCAACACCATTACCTCTTAAATCGTGGAGTTTTAAGTAGTACATTGTCAAATGCTGTTTGGAAATCTAAATCTATCTACTGGTTTTTCTTTGAGTTGTGTTTGTTACATCCTCAAGTAATTCAAACACATTTGTCAAATGCTGTTTAATCATTTTTCAGATGTCCTGCCACTACCTCCTTTTTAAGAATGAATTGTGTTTTCTCAAAGACAGATGTTGGGTAAACTGATCTATAGTTTCCAGCTTTCTGCCTCCCTCAAGAATACATGAAATAGGATCAGGAGCAGATTCCCTCTTCCCACCCACTCCCCGTATCCCTTCCTAACAATTTTTAAGAGACCAAAAATATGCCTATCCCAACTTTAAATGTGTTCAACAATGGAGCAACTGCAACTTTCTAGGGTAGGGAATTCCAAAGATTCATAAACTTTTGAGTGCAATAATTTATTCTTATCTCAATTGTAAATGATCGGCCTATTATACTGAGGCTGTGTCCTGGAGTTTTGGATTAGATTGCCCAACCAACAGAATCAATATCTACCCTGTCAAGCCTCTTAAGAACGTTAAAAACAAATTACTGTGCATTGTGGAATCTGAAACAAAAATAGAAAATGGTGGCAAATCTCAGCAAGTCTGACAGCATCCGTGGAGAGAATAGAGCTAATGTTTCAAGTGGACTTGAAAGTTTAGTTCTACGTTCTCTCCACAGGTGCTGTCAGACCTGCTGAGATTTTCCAGCAATCCCTTCAGAATGTTGTATGTTTCAATGAGGTCACCTCACTTTCTAAATTGTTGAATATAGGGCTAGTTTATTCAACCTCTCATAACAGGATAACCCCTTCATCCCAGGGATAAATTTGGTGAACCTTTGCTGTACCGCTTCCAATGAAAGTATATCCTTCCTTAAATGTAAACACACAAGTAGTACACAGTATTTCAAATATGGTCTCACCAAAGCCCTGTAGAATTGTAGCAAGACTTAATTCCTGTACTTCAGCCCCTTTGAAATACAAGCTGACATACCGCTTGCCTTCCTGATTGCTTGCTGAACCTGCATGCAAACTGTAAAGCACTGGTTAGGCCCCATTTGGAGTACTGTGAGCAATTTTGGGCCCCACACCTCAGGAAGGACATACTGGCACTGGAGCGGGTCCAGCGGAGATTCACACGGATGATCCCAGGAATGGTAGGCCTGACATACGATGAACGTCTGAGGATCGTGGGATTATATTCATTGGAGTTTAGGAGGTTGAGGGGAGATCTAATAGAAACTTACAAGATAATGAACAGCTTAGATAGGATGGACGTAGGGAAGTTGTTTCCATTAGCAGGGGAGACTAGGACGCGGGGGCACAGCCTTAGAATAAAAGGGAGTCACTTTAGAACAGAGATGAGGAGAAATTTCTTCAGCCAGAGAAAGGTAGGTCTGTGGAATTCATTGCCACAGAGGGCTGTGGAGGCCGAGACGTTGAGCGTCTTCAAGACAGAAATTGATAAATTCTTGATTTCTCGAGGAATTAAGGGCTATGGGGAGAGAGCGGGTAAATGGAGTTGAAATCAACCATGATTGAATGGTGGAGTGGACTCGATGGGCCGAATGGCCTTCCGCTCCTATATCTTATGGTCTTATGTTTCTTGTGCAAGCACATCCAAGTCTCTCAACATCAAAATTTACAAGTTTTACACCTTCTGAAAAAAATTCTGCTTTTCTAATTTTACGACCAAGTGAACAACTTCATACTTCTCCAGATTATGCTCCATCTAGTTTGCCACTCAATCTGTCTTATCGCTTTGCAGCTTCTGTCATCCTCATAGCTTACTTCTCTACCTAGCTTTATGTCACTAGCAAAAATAGATACTTTGCCCCTTTATCTAAGTCATTAAATTAAATCTAAATAACTTTTGAACATTGTAGTTGGTGCATCAACTATCTCTGCAATTATTGCTTTTAAAATCCTCAACTGTAGGCCATCTGGTCCTGGGCATTTGTCAGATTTTAGCTCCTGAAGTTTCTCTAATCTTTCTTTGACATTAATTTTCTTAATTTCCTCATTCCTTTTAGCCCTGCCTTGTCTTTTATTTGTTACGTAACTCGTGTCTTCTACTGTGAAGACAGACACAAGGTATTTATTTGTTCAATACCTGTGCCACTTCCTCATTGCCCGTGATGAATTTTTCTGCTTCTGAGAGACCAGTGTTTGCTTTAGCTGCTTTCTTCTGGTTCATAGGTTTAAGTACAAATTGTAAGAGCGTTTATATTTTTGGCTAGTTTACTCATTTTACTTTTGTCCCTTTTTAATCAACTTATTGGTGGGCCTCTGGTTTCCAAGACAACCCCAGTTCTCAGATTTGCTCCTTTTTTAATCCAATGCTATCCTTAAATTCCTGAGTGAGCCACAAATGGGTTTTACTTGCAGAGCTTTTGTTTTTTAATTGTATGCATTTTTGTTGAACATTTTGAATTGTTTCTTTGTTTCCCACTGTTCATTTACCTTTAGTCTCTTTACCCAATCAACCTAAGCCAATTCTTTCCTCATCTGTGTAATTGTCTTTTTTAGTTAAAAATTCTTGTTTGTGATTGGAGTATTGGTATTTCCAAACCTAATGTGCAATTAAGTAATATGTTTCTCAGTGGATCTTCACTATGAGATCACTAAGTAACCCAGCCTCGTTACACAGTACTAGATAAATAATATAGCTTTACCCCAGTCAATTCCACCTCCTCTATGTAACCACTGTTAATTTATCATAAAAAATAACGTGCCCAGTACGAATCCTGAAAAACGCTACCATACGTACTCCTCCAATCTGGAAAAACAACCATTCACCACTTCTGTCCCTTGGCCAATTTTATATCCATATTGCAACTATTTTTAATCCTGCAGCTTTCAATTTTGCTAATTTTGTTCTGTAATACTTTGTCAAACCTTATTCGAAAGTCAATATACACAACCTCTACCACACTTCTCCAATGCTTCATCAAAGAACTCTGTTATGTTGGTCAAAGATGATTTGCCTCTAGCAACTACATGCTGGCTTTCATTTATTTGCGCATACTTTTACAAATGACAATTTTATCCCAGGTGATAGTTTCAACACTCGTGTAGTTGCCTCGTATATCCTGTCCCCTTTTAAAAATTAATTTGTAGGATGTGAATGTCGCTGGCTGGGCCAGTATTTGTTGCTCATCTCTCATGGCGAGGTCATTTCCAAGGGCCAACCTCATTGCTGCAGATCTGTAGTCATGTGTAGGCCAGACAAGATAAAAATGACAGATTTCCTTCCCTAAAGGACATTTGTGAATCAAATGGGTTTTTGCAACAATTGACAATGGTTTCATGGTCATGATTAGATTTTTAATTCCAGCTTTTATTGGATTCAGATTTCACCATCTGCCATGGTTGGATTTGAACCAGGGTCCCCAGAACATTACCCTGGATGCAATGTCTCTGTCTTATCTGGATGTTCCTTTGCCTTCACCAACAAAGTGTACTTAAGTCAGTAAAGCCCTGTATTAATGAGTAGCTAACTGTGCTGAAGCCGAAGTCCATGTCCAGTCTTGAGGACTTAACCTAAATGTTCTGAAGCCTTTGATACAGTAAAGGTAATATTACTAGTGGATTAAACATTGTTACTTTAGAACTTTTAAGCATAATTAGCAATTTTGAAGTTGTCAGGAATTTTTGCTGTAATATGATTTTTCTTATTTATTTGTGTGATGTGAGCATTGCTGGCAAGGTCACCATTTATTGCCCATCATTAAATGGTGGTGAGCCACTGTGAATACTGCAGTCAATGTGGTGTAGCTGCTGTGCTGTTAGGAAGGGTGTTCAATGTTTTTGACCCAGTGACCGTGAAGGAACAATGAATTAGTTCTAAGTTCGAGTTGTGTGGGGCTTGGAGGGAGCTCTTAGATTGTGTTGAAATAAAACATTGCTTATGGTATTAAGTGGTTCTTGATTTACAGATAATTGGCAACTTGGACCAAATGTTTGATATTAATTTACAAAACCATGCAAAGGATTCTTTGCCTATTACTGCTTTTGGTGACTTGCTGGCAGGAGACTGATGTTTGTTTGAATTATGGGTTTAATGATCACGAACAGCAGTTGTCTGCAGAAAATACAATTAATGCAAGGGGCAAACTATATTTCACCTCACTTTGTTTTTCATCTTCCCTGTGCTAAAGCTAATCCTTCAATGTGGCATTCTGAGTAGGTAATTTTCTTTTCCATATTACTGTTCATATGGTTCCTTTAAAGGCATTTAGCATGGAATATGTTGGTTCTTGTCAAGAAATCTGAGGAATCACATGAGCTTGCATTCCAGGAGTCTGCAGAGTACTTCCAAAAATGGAAATTGTACTCCTTTTAGTGAGATTGGCCATTGCTGCAGAAGGAAACATTCTCTCAATTTTAATTTTCCAAAACAATTTAATCCATCAGTGACTATATTCACAGTGGCTGTATCATTAGTAAGTTGAAAAGAGAGTTTAAATATAGATCTCTTTTCCACTCCCTTCCCCATCTAGGGAATGTGTTTGGAGCAAAAAAGTTCTGTTCGTACCTGCAGAACAGATATACTGCTTCAGATACTGTTGGGGAGGAATGGTCTCCTTTGAGGAAAGTAATACCAATCCAATTTGTTGCACCACAGTTGGTGCTGCTGCTCAGAAGAGGACAAAGTGTGGGAGTGTAAGAGTTAGAGGGGATTCATCTGTAAGGGGGAATAGATAGGTGCTTCTGTGGCTGCAAAAGAGATTCCAGGATGATATGTTGCCTCCCTGGTGCGAGAGTAAAGGATGTCTGAGTGGCTACAAGACATTCTGGAGGGTGAGAGTGAACAGAAAGTGGTTGTGGTACACATCAGTACTATTGACTTCAGTAGAAAAAGGGATGAGGTCCTAATAGGATCTCAAAAGTAGTGATCTCGGGATTGCTACCTGTGCCATGTGCTAGTCAGAGTAAAAATACCAGAATATACCAGACATGGCTGGAAAGATGGTGCAAGAGGGGTGGAGTTCAGATTCTTGGGACATGGGGATTGGTTCTGGCGAGATGGGACCAATACACACTGGGCAGGACCAAGACTGATATGCTCTGGCGAGTGTTTACTAATGTGGTTGGGGATGGTTTAAACTAGAATGGCAGGGAGGTGGGAACCTAAGCAGGGTAGCAAGGGAAAGAGGAACAAGGACAGTATTAAAAGTAAGAAAAGTGAAATGCAAAAATTGTAGACGGGGTAATCAATTGCAAGAGGCAAATAGGACCACAGTACAAAGAAAAGTTAGGATGATTAAAAATGGCAAAAGGTCAAGCTTAAAGGTTTGATATCTTAATGCATGAAGCATTCGGAACAAGTTAGATGAACTAAATGGATATGATCTCATAGTCATTGTGGAGACATAGTTAAAAGGAGATCAAAACTAGGAACTTAATATTCAGGGATAACTGACCTTTCGGAAAGACAGGAAGGAAAGAAAAGGTGGTGGGGTCGCACTGTTAACAAGAGATGAAGTGAAGTCAGTTCAGAGTATCTGGGCTCGAATGATGTAGAGTCCATTTGGGTCGAGTTTAGAAACAGCAAGAGAAAGAGGACATTGGTAGGAGTGGTGTACAGACCCCCAAACAATAGCCACGCTGTAGGAAAGGATAGAAAATAGCAAATAATAGGAGCATGTCAAAATAGAGCAATAATTATGGATGACTTTATTTTTCTTGTTGGGGTTAATCGAGTTGGAAAGAGTAGCTACGACAAAGTCATGGAGTGCATTAGGGATAGTTTCCATGAAGCCAACCAGGGAACAGTCTATCTTTGATCTGGTAATGGGTAATGAGGCAGGTTTAATAAACAACCTCAGTAAAGGATCCCCTAGGAAGTAATATGCTAATTACTTGTAATCAAATTTGAAACTACAACTGTATTTCTGAATTCTATACTCTGATCAGCGCTACAGTCAATAAATCATCTTGAATCCACTCCATGACTTTGCTTGGCAGCGGGGAACAATAGTGTTAACTCCAACAACAAATAAAACATCGTAACAGCCCCGTAACAACACCCATCAGAGGTGGCAATATACAAGCTTCCCAGGGAGTCCTCAACATTGTTTTGGATCCCAAAAAGTCTCATGGCATTAGGTCAAACATGGGAAAGGAATCCCCCTGCTAATTGCTACTTACCACACAGCCCCTCAACTAACGAATTGTACTTCATCCATGTTGAATACCAGTTGGACAAAGCACAGAGTGGCAAAGGCATAGAATGTACTTTGGGCGGTGACCATCACCAAGAGTGATTCAGTAGCACCACTTCCGACAGAACAGGCCAGGTCCTAAAAGAGCCTAGGAGTTGCTAGACTGGATATTTAGTAGGTAGTGAGGGAACCACCGAGAGGGGAAGCACCTACTTGGATCTCATTCTGATGAATCTGTGTGTTGCGGATGCAACTGTCCATGACAGCATTGGCAGGAGTAACCACGATGTGGAGATGCCGGCGTTGGACTGGGGTAAGCACAGTAAGCAGTCTCACAACACCAGGTTAAAGTCCAACAGGTTTATTTGGTAGCAAATACCATAAGCTTTCGGAGCAATGCTCCTTTGTCAGATGGAGTGGTCTCTGTTCTCAAACAGGGCACAGACACAGAAATCAAATTACAGAATACTGATTAGAATGCAAATCTCTACAGCCAGCCAGGTCTTAAATGCACAGACAATGTGGGTGGAGGGAGCATTCAACACAGGTTAAAGAGATGTGTATTGTCTCCAGACAGTACAGCTTGTGAAATTGTGCAAGTCCAGGAGTCAAGCTGTGGGGGTTACTGATAATGTGACATAAATCCAACATCCCGGTTTAGACCGTCCTCATGTGTGCGAAACTTGGCTATCAGTTTCTGCTCAGTGACTCTGCGCTGTCGTGTGTCGTGAAGGCCGCCTTGGAGAACGCTTACCTGAAGATCCAAGGCTGAATGCCCGTGACTGCTGAAGTGCTCCCCCACAGGAAGAGAACAGTCTTGCCTGGTGATTGTCGAGCGGTGTTCATTCATCCGTTGTCGTAGCGTCTGCATGGTTTCCCCAATGTACCATGCCTCGGGACATCCTGAAAGGATCTTCAGGTAAGCGTTCTCCAAGGCGGCCTTCACGACACACGACAGCGCAGAGTCACTGAGCAGAAACTGATAGCCAAGTTCCGCACACATGAGGACGGTCTAAACCGGGATGTTGGATTTATGTCACATTATCAGTAACCCCCACAGCTTGACTCCTGGACTTGCACAATTTCACAAGCTGTACTGTCTGGAGACAATACACATCTCTTTAACCTGTGTTGAATGCTCCCTCCACCCACATTGTCTGTGCATTTAAGACCTGGCTGGCTGTAGAGATTTGCATTCTAATCAGTATTCTGTAATTTGATTTCTGTGTCTGTGCCCTGTTTGAGAACAGAGACCACTCCATCTGACGAAGGAGCATTGCTCCGAAAGCTTATGGTATTTGCTACCAAATAAACCTGTTGGACTTTAACCTGGTGTTGTGAGACTGCTTACAGGAGTAACCACCACAGACCCCAACTTCACATTGAGGATATTGATTTAAGGTTACATCATTCAGATATGAAAACCAATCACAACCACACTTTCTTGATTATAGTATCCAATCATCATGAGGTTTAATTACATCAGGAGGCCTTTCCCAGCCAAAAGTCATGAACAATCCCACACTATAGTATCTTTTTTTAAATCTGAAGGTCAGATGTCTGGAACTAGCTGCTTCGTATCCTGATATGCATGTCTCTGCAATTAAACATTGTGCAGACTTTTGTCTCTTTTAACCCTTTCACTGGACACAGTTATTGAAAGGGCTATTATTCTCCCCCATGATTATTAGTGTGGGTATTATTCCCCCTCAGTCTATTCTGCTAGTGGGACAGGACATGCCCAGCGATCATGATATCTGGGACACTGTCTGTAACGTATGTTTAGATGAATGTGATCATGTCAGGCTATTGCATGACTAGGCTGTGGGACAGTTCACCCAATTTTGGCACAAGCTGTGTGTGCCATTGTAATTTTCCAGTGCCTAGGTTGATGCCAAGTGGCCTATCTGGTTTAATTCTTTTTTGACTTTGTAATGGTTTCATACAACTGGATTACTTGCTAGGCCATTTGGGAGGGCATTTAAGAGTCAACAACATTGCTGTGCGTCTGGAGTCACATGTAGGCCAGACCAAATACGTTCCGCAGATTTCCTTCCCTGGAGGGTATCACCATAACTGAGTTCTATAGAATCATAGAATCCCTACAGTGCAGAAAGAGGCCATCCAGCCCGTTGGCTCTGCACTGACTCTCTGAAAGAGCATCCCACTCAGGCCCTCCCCTCTGCCCTATCCCCTTAACCCTGGACATCTACCATGGCTAATCCACTTAACCTGCACATCTTTGGACTGTGGGAGGAAACCGGAGCACCCGGAGGAAACCCACTGAGCGAACGTGCAAACTCCACAGTCGCCCAAGGCCGATATCAAATCTGGGTCCTTGGTGCTTGCCACTGTGCTGCATTTAATTTTAGATTTATTAATTGAATTTAAGTTCCACCAACTGCCATGATCAGATTTGAACCCATGTCCCAGAGCATTAGTCCAGTGACATGACCACTACGTTACAGCCTCCACCAGTAATCCAAGATTACCATTGATGCAAGATATCTCATCATCTTGACAGAATCTCGACTGAATAGCATCTGACAGTCAGCAGCAGTTGCCTTTTATCTTGTAACTTGCTTGCTCTTTCTGCTGTAATAGTTTCCCACTGCTGGCATCTGATAATCTTTGAACATAGTCTGCATAAAGTGTACAAAAAGGATGAGTATTCCCTGCAAAGATATTTACTACCTTCACTATACCTTGCTTCTTGTGAACAGCTGTAAGCTGATGAAATCTGAAAATAGTTTTGGTTCCTGTCAAATTACAAGTTTGAGGTTACGTATACTATGGTGCAAGTGGTCATTTGTCTCTGTAACATTCAATTTGAAATCAAAATATATTAGTATGATATGTGTTGGATTTGTAAATTTAATATTTTGCCAATAATGATTTACACACTTTACATTTTGAGTTAGATTCTTCCAAGAAATTTTCATTGAGATTATATTCTTGAAAAAAATCCATGACAATAATGTGTCCCACTTACCTCTTTGTTTCTAGTCCTTGAACACGCTTTTCCAAAATCGCTGCCTGTATCCTAACTTGCACCAAGTTGTGTCCACCCTAGTCGTTCACTTACCCCCATCACTAACGTCTATGGCTTTATTGAAATGGGCTGTTGTTCTGTCTAGCTTGTTTTCCCTTTCCATATCCCATTTCCTTAGTGTGCTTTCAGATGTTGTCCATCTGAATCTTGACTAGAATCCTTGACTTCTTTAGTGCTATTCTAATCATTGAGGTAATTGATAGTTGTGCCAGTGATTTAATTTGGAGCACTCCTGTCTCTTGTCCTGGCTTCAACATCCACTTTTGGACTTGTTTGCAACAAAAGAAGTGATAACCCGTTTCCAAATTATACTTCCTTGTTGGGAAGGTAATAAATAGTTTGCACTATGAGGAAACCTGGTATTTTTTGGCCACCCTGGGATATATAACCACTTGTTTCTGCAAGTTAATATTTCCTTAGATTTTTTTGGTTTCTTCTGGTCTGTTTATTACCTTATGTTTGTTTTCTAGTTTGCCTCTACAGTTGTATTCTCACTTTGCTAACTTATTTTTCTCCTCTTTCAAGTGCCTTTTATGTTTTCTGTGTTAAATATCCATTCTGTTTGTTTGTGTTCTTATCTTACATTAATTATTTCAGTTGTAACATCAGTTTCCCATTTCCTCTAGTATATTTCTTTATCCTGTGGAAATGTTGTTCCATTGTATTGTCATTATGCATTCTTATATTGTAAATATATCAAATATTGCCTTTTTGTGCTTCACCTTTGATTCCAACAAAAGCACACTCTGCCAACTTGAACCTTCGTCCAGGACTTGAACACCAAATCTAGCCAAACATGTATTAGCCAACATGCGGAACATTCTTCGGTGCTACTGAAGGTGCAATCTTCAACCAAAAGCTGTCTCTGTTCCAGTAGTTTGGGTGGACTTGGATTCTATAATACTGTTCAAGGAAATGGGACAAGTTCATGTATTGCCTTAGCCCAACATTTCTCAATCAGCCAATTCTCCAAATGTAAATTAATAAGCTAATTATCTCAAATGGTGGATACTTTTACTTGCAAAGTGCTACTGTGTTTGATAACAAAGTACTGCACTTCAAAGTGAACCACTGTGCTCAGTACTTTTGAAACACTTCTAAGAGAAAATAAACTCGACATTTTGTCATTCTCATTTGCCCAAGTATAATCCTTTAATTTTTTTTGAAGCTTTGAAGGATGGGGGCGATGTTAGATACTTTCTCCCCATCCTTTAATCGAGGTTTGTACACCGTTTCCCTGTGCGCATAATGCGTTTTTGATCTCCTGTAAAGTGGAAGATGGCTTGGGTGACCACCAGGGCGCAGGAGTGGGGTAATGGCCAGACATAAGAACATAAGAAATAGGAGCAGGAGTAGGCCATCTAGCCCCTCGAGCCTGCCCCGCCATTCAATAAGATCATGGCTGATCTGACGTGGATCAGTACCACTTACCCGTCTGATCCCCATAACCCTTAATTCCCTTACCGCTCAGGAATCCATCCATCCGCGCTTTAAACATATTCAGCGAGGTAGCCTCCACCACCTCAGTGGGCAGAGAATTCCAGAGATTCACCACCCTCTGGGAGAAGAAGTTCCTCCTCAACTCTGTCTTAAACCGACCCCCCTTTATTTTGAGGCTGTGTCCTCTAGTTTTAACTTCCTTACTAAGTGGAAAGAATCTCTCCGCCTCCACCCTATCCAGCCCCCGCATTATCTTATAAGTCTCCATAAGATCCCCCCTCATCCTTCTAAACTCCAACGAGTACAAACCCAATCTCCTCAGCCTCTCCTCATAATCCAAACCCCTCATCTCCGGTATCAACCTGGTGAACCTTCTCTGCACTCCCTCCAATGCCAATATATCCTTCCTCATATAAGGGGACCAATACTGCACACAGTATTCCAGCTGCGGCCTCACCAATGCCCTGTACAGGTGCATCAAGACATCCCTGCTTTTATATTCTATCCCCCTCGCAATATAGGCCAACATCCCATTTGCCTTCTTGATCACCTGTTGTACCTGCAGACTGGGCTTTTGCGTCTCATGCACAAGGACCCCCAGGTCCCTTTGCACGGTAGCATGTTTTAATTTGTTTCCATTGAGATAGTAATCCCATTTGTTATTATTTCCTCCAAAGTGTATAACCTCGCATTTATCAACGTTATACTCCATTTGCCATATCCTCGCCCACTCACTCAGCCTGTCCAAATCTCTCTGCAGATCTTCTCCGTCCTCCACACGATTCACTTTTCCACTTATCTTTGTGTCGTCTGCAAACTTCGTTACCCTACACTCCGTCCCCTCCTCCAGATCATCGATATAAATGGTAAACAGTTGCGGCCCGAGTACCGATCCCTGCGGCACGCCACTAGTTACCTTCCTCCAACCGGAAAAACACCCATTTATTCCGACTCTTTGCTTCCTGTTGGATAGCCAGTCCCCAATCCACTTTAACACACTACCCCCAACTCCGTGTGCCCTAATCTTCTTCAGCAGCCTTTTATGGGGCACCTTATCAAACGCCTTTTGGAAATCCAAAAACACCGCATCCACCGGTTCTCCTCCATCAACCGCCCTCGTCACATCTTCATAAAAATCCAACATGTTCGTCGAGCACGACTTTCCCCTCATGAATCCATGCTGCGTCTGATTGATCGAACCATTTCTATCCAGATGCCCTGCTATCTCCTCTTTAATAATGGATTCCAGCATTTTCCCTACTACAGACGTTAAGCTGACCGGCCTATAGTTACCCGCCTTTTGTCTCCTTCCTTTTTTTAAACAGCGGCGTAACATTAGCTGTTTTCCAATCAACCGGCATTACCCCAGAATGCAACGAGTTTTGATAAATAATCACTAACGCATCCACTATTACCTCTGACATTTCTTTCAATACCCTGGGATGCATTCCATCCGGACCCGGGGACTTGTCCACCTTCAGTTCCATTAGTCTACCCAGCACTGCCTCTCTGGTAACATTAATTGTATTAAGTATTTCTCCTGCTGCCAACCCTCTATCGTTAATATTTGGCAAACTATTTGTGTCCTCCACCGTGAAGACCGACACAAAAAACGTATTTAAAGACTCAGCCATATCCTCCTTTCCCACTATTAACTCCCCCCTCTCGTCCTCCAAGGGTCCAACATTCACTCTAGCCACTCTATTCCTTTTTATATATTTATAAAAACTTTTACTATCATTTTTTATATTAATTGCTAGCCTAGCTTCATAGTCTATCCTTCCTTTCTTTATCGCTTTCTTAGTCTCTCTTTGTTGTTTCTTAAATTTTTCCCAATCACTTGTTTCTCCACTATTTTTGGCCACTCTGTACGCAGCTGTTTTTATTTTAATACTCTCCTTTATTTCCTTCGTTATCCACGGCTGGTTCTCCCTTTTCTTACAATCCTTGTTTTTTGCTGGAATATATTTTTGCTGAGAACTGAAAAGGATCTCCTTAAAAATCCTCCACTGTTCCTCAGCTATCCTACCTGCCAGCCTGCTCTCCCAGTCTACCTTAGCCAATTCATCCCTCATCCTATCATATTTCCCTCTGTTCAAACAGAGGACACTGGTTTGAGACCAAACTTTCTCCTCTTCCATCTGAATCAGAAATTCGACCATATTGTGGTCACTAGACCCAAGAGGGTCCTTCACAATAAGATCCTTAATTCTACCTACCTCGTTACACAATACCAGATCCAAAATAGCTCGTTCCCTCGTCGGTTCCGTAACATGCTGTTCAAGGAAACTATCCCGACAGCATTCTAAGAACTCTTCCTCCATTCCACCCTTACCGACTTGAGTCTGCCAGTCAATGTGCATGTTGAAGTCCCCCATGATTATTGCCGTTCCGTTTTTACACGCATCCCTTATCTGCTTGTTTATAGCCCTCCCTACCTCCCTACCTTTGGGGGCCTATATACCACACCTACTAGTGGGTTTCTCCCTCTACTATTCCTCATCTCTACCCATAATGATTCCACGTTTTGTTCCTCAGAGCCTATGTCATCCCTCAGTACTACCCTGATATTATCTCTTATTAATAGCGCGACCCCACCACCTTTTCCTTCCTGTCTATTCTTCCTAAACGCCTGATACCCCTGGATATTCATCTCCCAGTCCTGGTCACCTTTCAGCCACGTTTCTGTAATGGCCACTAGATCGTACCCACTTGTGCTGATTTGCACCATCAACTCATTCACCTTGTTCCGAATGCTTCGTGCATTCAGGCAAAGTGTCCTTATTCCAGCTTTTATCTGAACCCGCTTTGATGAGTCGCGAACACCCTCTCCCTCTACTCCCTTATCTAAATTACCGCCTTCATTCACTTGCACCCTCTCCTCTACCATTAATTTTGTAATTCCCCTTACCCCTGCATCCTCCCCCCCATCAATTAGTTCCTTGATCCTAGTCAACTCTTCTAGCTCCCCTCCCCCCAACCTATTTAGTTTAAATTCTCCCCAGTAGCCTTAGCCAACCTACCGGCCAGGATATTGGTCCCCGTGTGATTCAAGTTCCATCCGTTTTTTGTATACAGATCACCCCTGCCCCTAAAGAGGTCCCAATGGTCCAGGAACCTGAATCCCTGCCCCCTGCACCAGTCCCTCAGCCACACATTCATCCTCCACCTCACTCCATTCCTGCCCTCACCTTCCCGTGGCACAGGCAGTAATCCTGAGATTACTACCTTTGCTTTCCTCTTTCTCAGCTGTCTCCCTAATTCCCTGTACTCCCTTTTCATGACCCCTTCTCCCTTCCTACCCACATCAGCGGTACCAATATGTACCGCTACCTCAGGCTCCTCTCCCTCCCACCTCAGGATTTCCGGGACGCGACTAGCGACATCCTGGATCCCGGCCCCAGGGAGGCAGACCACCATGCGAGAATCACGCCTACCTCCGCAGAAACGCCTGTCTGTCCCCTTCACCATCGAGTCCCCGATTAATACCGCCTTCCTCCTCTTTTCCTTAGCCCTCTGAGTTACAGGGCTGGACTCCACTGCGGAGACACGGCCACTGCTGCTTCCCCCAGGCGGGCTGTCCCCCCCAGCAGTACTCAAGCAGGAGTACTTGTTGTGCAGGGGCAAATCCACCGGGGTGCTCTCAACCACCCTAGCCTTACCCTTCCTGGCCGTCACCCACTTGGCCTCTTCCCGTGGCCCTGGTGTGACCACCTGATGATAGCTCTTGTCTATCACCTCCTCATTCTCCCTCATCAGCCTAAGATCCTCGAGCTGTAGTTCCAGCTCCCTAACACGGTCTCTCAGGAACCGCAGCTCGACACACCCCTCACAGATGTGGATGTCCGGGAGGCCAGATGCCTCCAGGACCTCCCACATCCTACACTGGGAACAACACATTGGTTTCACACTCATACTGGACACTTTATGTCAAGTAAGACAGTGAAAAGTTAATAAGAGAGTAAGGAAACAAAAACTCACCCCTGCTCGTCCAAGCCCTGTGAGCCAAAGCCCTGACAGCTCACTCAACTTCCCACTCACTCTGCTGCCCGCTGTATACTTTGGTGCACTTTTAAACCCTCCAAAAACTTCCCCTGGCCTCTCCTGGCCTGACTTCCGGTTTTGAAAAAAACCTCCGATTTTAAACCCAAAATTAACTGAAAAAATAAATAATTAATTACAGTCAGAAAACCCACTCTCTTACCCTCGGCCTGCTCCTGGGAACAATGAAGCTGAACCTCCAAGGTAAGCCCTTTTTAAACCCTCCAAAAACTTCCCCTGGCCTCTCCTGGCCTGACTTCCGGTTTTGAAAAAAACCTCCGATTTTAAACCCAAAATTAACTGAAAAAATAATTAATTAATTACAGTCAGAAAACCCACTCTCTTACCCTCGGCCTGCTCCTGGGAACAATGAAGCTGAACCTCCAAGGTAAGCCCTTTTTAAACCCTCCAAAAACTTCCCCTGGCCTCACTTCCGGTTTTGAAAAAAACCTCCGATTTTAAACCCAAAATTAACTGAAAAAATAAATAATTAATTACAGTCAGAAAACCCACTCTCTTACCCTCAGCCTGCTCCTGGGAACAATGAAGCTGAACCTCCAAGGTAAGCCCTTTTTAAACCCTCCAAAAACTTCCCCTGGCCTCTCCTGGCCTGACTTCCGGTTTTGAAAAAAACCTCCGATTTTAAACCCAAAATTAACTGAAAAAATAAATAATTAATTACAGTCAGAAAACCCACTCTCTTACCCTCAGCCTGCTCCTGGGAACAATGAAGCTGAACCTCCAAGGTAAGCCCTTTTTAAACCCTCCAAAAACTTCCCCTGGCCTCTCCTGGCCTGACTTCCGGTTTTGAAAAAAACCTCCGATTTTAAACCCAAAATTAACTGAAAAAATAAATAATTAATTACAGTCAGAAAACCCACTCTCTTACCCTCAGCCTGCTCCTGGGAACAATGAAGCTGAACCTCCAAGGTAAGCCCTTTTTAAACCCTCCAAAAACTTCCCCTGGCCTCTCCTGGCCTGACTTCCGGTTTTGAAAAAAACCTCCGATTTTAAACCCAAAATTAACTGAAAAAATAAATAATTAATTACAGTCAGAAAACCCACTCTCTTACCCTCAGCCTGCTCCTGGGAACAATGGAGACCTTTGCTTGTTGCCAATTTCGTTGTGATTTTTACTCTCCTCTTTGTTGTATAGTAACACGCTTAGAGTGGCCCCGGTTTTAAGAGGAACTCTAATCCTTTCCAACATGTGGTAGTACAGTATTATGTTCAGAAACTCGCTTTCCCTCCTAGTTTCCTCAAACTCTGGTCAGTCAATAATAAGAATTACATTTGATCCCTCATATCTATTCTCACATTTCTTGAACATTCTTTTGCATGTTATTTACTTGAAAGTTTAATGTTTTCTCTTTATCTACTCCAAACCCAATCTTAAAGAAAGACTTGCTTTTATATACCACTTTTCATGATCTCCAGAAATGTTCTTTACTTATAACTTTTGAAGTGTAGTCACTGTTGTGACGTAGGAAACATGACAGCAAATTTCCAAGAACAGCAATGTGATAATGACCAGATGATCTGTTAAATTTGAGATGTTGCATGAGGGATAATTTTTCTCCAGGACATCAAGGGTAACTTCTCTGCTCTTTTTTTGATGTAGTGCCAAGGGTGCTTTCACATCCACCTCAGCAAGCATATAAAGACTCAGTTTGGCACCTCATTTGACATGTCATTTCCCAACAGTACAACAGCTCTTCAGTATTGTACTTAATTTTTCTGCTCAAACATTGGATTGGGAATTGAACTTGGAACATTGTTCAGAGGTGAGAATGCTACATACTGAGCCAAATCTGTTGTTTGGTGTTTCCAAGTTGCTTTTTTTTCCAAGAATATACTTCATTCTAAACTGCAGTTTCTTACAATACAGTACATGGGGTGCCTTATTGCACTTGCCATTACATGTTATATTTACAATGTATATAACCATTTTGAGTCATAACGTCTGAGTTCCCACTGTTGGAATTGGGAGATATCCCAAAGAACTGCTGGGGAACACGCTCTGAAGTTTACTGGTAAGGGTTTGCACTGCGATTGCACAGAAGTGCCAACTTCCTCTGGGCAATTATGCTGCATTGGGAACCATCAGAAAATGTGATTTAAGTCGCATTCAATAGTTCCGACAGGGTTATGCAAATAGTTACTTCAAAAATGGGGAGAGTTTAAACTAGATAGGTTGGGGAGACGGGATCGAGACGAGGTGACTGGGAGCGAGGAAGTTAGCTCGCAAGAGGGAGGATGGATGGGGGATAGAGAAGGGGAGAGCTCAGACCAAAGGATTGAGATGTGTTTACTTTAATGCCAGGAGTATAGTGAATAAAGGGGATGAGCTCGGAGCGTGGATCAATGCCTGGAAGTGTGATGTGGTGGCCATTACGGAGACGTGGATGTCTCAGGGACAGGACTGGATACTCCAGGTGCCGGGATTCAGATGTTTCAGGAAGGACAGGGAGGGAGGCAAGAGAGGGGGTGGAGTGGCACTGCTGATCAGGGATAGTGTCACAGCTGTAGAGAAGGTGCATGCTGTGGAGGGATTGTCTACAGAGTCTCTGTGGGTGGAAGTTCGGAGTGGGAAGGGGTTGATCACTTTGCTGGGAGTTTTCTATAGGCCGCCCATAACAGGGAGGTGGAGGAGCAGATAGGGAGACAGATCCTGGAGAGTTGCAATAATAGCAGAGTTGTTGTGATGGGAGACTTTAATTTCCCAAACATAGATTGGAATATCCCAAGGGTAAGGGAATTGGATGGGGAGGAGTTCGTTAGGTGTGCTCAGGAGGGTTTCCTGACACAGCATGTGGACAAAGCCTACAAGAGGAGAGGCTGTACTTGATCTGATACTGACCAATGAACCTGGACAGGTGTCAGATCTCTCAGTGGGAGAGCATCTTTGGGATAGCGATCATAACTCTATCTCCTTTATGCTTGCATTGGAAAAAGAGAGGACCAGGCAAGCTACGAAAGTATTTATATGGAGTAAGGGGAAATATGAAGACATAAGGCAGCAAATTAGAGGAGTAAATTGGAAGGAGGTATTCTCGGGGGAATGTACTGAAGAGAGGTGGCAGTTTTTCAAGGAATGTCTGTCTAGAGTTCTACAGGACAACATTCCGAGCAGACAGGGAGGTGTTGGTCGGTTAAAGGAACCGTGGTGCACAAAAGCTGTGCGGGACCTCGTCGAGAAGAAAAGGAAAGCGTACAAAAGGTTCAGAGAGCTTGGCGAAGATAGGGATCTAGATGAGTATATGGCTTGTAGGAAGGGACTAAAGAGGGAAATTAGGAGAGCCAGAAGGGGTCACGAGAAGGCCTTGGCAGGTAGGATTAAGGAAAACCCTAAGGCGTTCTATAAATATGTGAAGAGTAAAAGGATGAGACGTGAAGGAAGAGGGCCTATAAAAGGTGAAGGTGGGAAAATCTGTACAGAACCAGTAGAAATGGCAGAGGTGCTTAATGAGTATTTTGCCTCGGTTTTCACAAAGGAGAAGGACCTGAGTGGATGTACTGCAGGCTTGCGGTGGACTGAAAAGATTGAGTATGTGGACTTTAACAAAGAGGTTGTGCTGGAATCTTTGAATGGCATCAAGATAGATAAGTCGCCGGGTCCGGATGGGATGTACCCCAGGTTACTGTGGGAGGTGAGGGAAGAGATTGCAGAGCCTCTGGCGATGATCTTTGCGTCGTCGATGGAGACGGGGGAGATGCCAAAGGATTGGAGGATTGCGGATGTGGTTCCTATTTTCAAGAAGGGGAATAGGGATAGCCCAGGAAATTACCGACTGGTGAGTCTAACCTCAGTGGTTGGTAAGCTGATGGAGAAGATCCTGAGGGACAAGATTTATGAGCATTTAGAGAGGTTTAGTATGTTCAAGAATACTCAGCATGGCTTTGTCAAAGGCAGATCGTGCCTTACGAGCCTGGTGGAGTTCTTCGAAAATGTGACTAAACACATTGACGAAGGGAAAGCAGTAGATGTGGTTTATATGGATTTTAGCAAGGCGTTCAATAAGGTCCCCCATGCAAGGTTTCTAGAAAAAGTGAAAGGGCATGGGATCCAAGGGGCTGCTGCCCTGTGGATCCGGAACTGGCTTGCCCAAAGGAGGCAGAGAGTGGGTATAGATGGGTCTTTTTCTAAATGGAGGTCGGTCACCAGTGGTGTGCCCCAGGGATCTGTTCTGGGACCCTTGCTGTTTGTCATTTTCATAAATGACCTGGATGAGGAAGTGGAGGGATGGGTTGGTAAGTTTGCCGACGACGCAAAGGTTGGTGGGGTTGTGGATAGTCTGGAGGGATGTCAGAAGTTACAGAGGGACATAGATAGGATGCAAGACTGTGCGGAGAAGTGGCAGATGGACTTCAACCCAGATAAATGCGTAGTGGTCCATTTTTGCAGGTCAAATGGGATGAAGGAGTACAATACAAAGGGAAAGACTCTTAGTACTGTAGAGGATCAGAAGGACCTTGGGGTCCGGGTCCATAGGACTCTAAAATTGGCCCCGCAGGTGGAGGAGGTGGTTAAGAAGGCGTATGGTGTGCTGGTCTTTATCAATCGAGGGATTGAGTTTCGGAGTCGGGGATAATGATGCAGCTATATAAGACCCTCGACAGACCCCACTTGGAGTACTGTGCTCAGTTCTGGTCGCCTCATTACAGGAAGGATGTGGAAATGATTGAAAGAGTGCAGAGGAGATTTACAAGGATGTTGCCTGGATTGAGTGGCATGCCTTATGAGGATAGGCTGAGGGAGCTCGGTCTTTTCTCCTTGGAGAGACGTAGGATGAGAGGAGACCTAATAGAGGTATATAAGATGTTGAGAGGCATAGATTGGGTGGACTCTCAGAGGCTTTTTCCCGGGGTGGAAATGGCTGCTACGAGAGGACACAGGTTAAGGTGCTGGGGGGTAGGTACAGGGGAAATGTTAGGGGGAAGTTTTTCACACAGGGTGGTGGGTGAGTGGAATCGGCTGCCATCAGTGGTGGTGGAGGTGAACTCAATAGGGTCTTTTAAGAGACTCCTGGATGAGTACATGGAACTTAATAGGATGGAGGGTTATAGGTAGGCCTAAAAGGTAGGGATATGTTCGGCACAACTTGTGGGGCCGAAGGGCCTGTTTTGTGCTGTAGTTTTTCTATGTTTCTAATTAAAAACTGTTCAAACTTCTGAGTAACTATTGTGAAGATCCATACCGATTTCTTTCCACCACCCAATCCCCCAAGTATTCCTCCAGACTACAGACTTGAACTGGCCCTGGAGACATGACCCCATCACCCACTTGTGGAACGACCCGCTCAAGTACGCATTCACGGTTTCTAATTCCAGCAGGTTATCGCTTTCCAACAGCCTGAACAGCTAAACCCAATACAGAAATGGACAATTTAAATTAAACAGCAGCCAACATCTTGAGCAGCCGGGACTGATTGTAATTTTAACAAGCCATTTTTAAATAAGACGCAAGTCAGAGGTGAGCAAGGGCAAGCCTGGACTTGTCCTAGAAGCTGGGACTGGAGGTGCTCGACCCTGACCAATAAGAACGTTTTGTGTATTTTGTTTTTGCCAGTCTCTCTGGCTCCTCGGTTACCATTTGTGGATAGAGCCACATGCACTCCATTGCACCCGAGGATGAACATCTAGGGTGCTCATGACATCTTCCGTATATGTCATCGGCAAACCCATTGGGTGCCATGACCCTCCGCTTGGTAATGTCATTGGCTGGAAACCAGAGAACCTTCCAGAATGGTGCAGAGGGGGCAGATAAAAAAAATCATGGGAGACCACAACATACACACACACACACACACACACCCCGCCCCCCAAGCGAAGGGTCGACCACCTAGCAAAGACACAGGACGATGGAATACGGTGTGAGAGACCAACCTTCGCGAAGAAGACCCTGAGTTCAGAGGAAGATCACTGGAATTGTCAGAGCCCAGCGAAGACAGAGTCGTACCCGGTGGAGCAGTCTGGCCATGTTCAACTGCAGTGGTAGTATCAGAGTGTCATAGACAGTACAGCATGTTAAGAGTTGAGTTGCTTTTTTCTTTGAAGAGAGTTTTGATGGTAAGGTTCTGTAATAAAATTGGGTTCAACTGTGAATCGATTGTTGTCCTTTGCTCGTCTCATGAGTAAGAGCACCTGGGTAAATAAATTTTAGTATAAACTGGTTGAAATGTCTACCATTAGAGACAACACTAGTTAGAAGTTATGGACGTATGTGTCAAATATTATCTGGTACATAAAGCCTGAAGGATTGTAAATGAGTTCCAACCCCTTGGTATACTATGGTAGGGCAGTGGACTTTCTCCCTTGAACCTTTGCAATTGTTGCACCAAGCTTTTAATGTGTCCCTTGGCAGCTAGTGCTGGACCTTGAATGTTTTAGTCGTTTGCAATGCTTGATCACCACCAACTCTTTGCTCTGGAAGACCAGCACGTTTTGGTCAAAGAACATCTTTGACAGAGTTTTAAAGTTCTCAGCATTTGTCTTTATTTCAGTAAATATCTCTACGACCAGCCTTTAGACCATTGAGTCCTGCAGATTGGAGCTGCTCAGGATGTACTGTGACAACTACTGGATCTGTTTCCAAACCTAATTTGCAAGGGCACATTCCAGAAGTGGATGGATGGCAGTCTCTTTCCCACCACAACCACCTTGAGGGCAGTATGTGGAGGTGGTGAGGCTCCATGCTTGCAGGAAGAATCCTCCTACTTTTCTTGTTTGAGCACTCTAATAATGAGACATTCTACTAAATGACTGTTCAGGGAACCATTCAACATGATCCACCATCTTGGTTTCATGCCTGGCCTTAAACGTTTTGTCTGGACTACTGCTTGATGTACTTATGGTTAAAGTTGTTTTTCTGCACCAACCGTTGCATAGAGAGCCACATTTTTCTGCCAACCTGTCTTGTATCCTTGCTGAGTCATTGATATCCTTAAAACTATGTGCGTTAAGCAGTTTGCTTAATAGCAAAGTTTAGAAACTGTAAGTGCCATTAAACATGATTTAGGTCTCTAACTTAATTCAGTTCTTCCAGATATGCTTTATATTATGACTCTTTTATTGGTTTGGTTTTAATTTAAATTCTGCAGTCTTCCATCTAACAGGACCTCGATGTATAATTTCCAAACCACATGCACATTGATGTCGGGTTAAACAGAAGATTAGGGAGGTAAACATGGTGCTGAAGGAATGGTGTAGGATGAAAAGGTCCCATTTTATGGTACACTAAAACCATCAATGGAACAGGGAAGAACTGTACTTGCAGGATGATGGGATCTACCTGTACTGAGCTAGGATCAGGGTCTAAGTGGAAAGATTAAATAGCATGGTTACGAGGACTTTAATCTATTAACTGGGAGATGGGAAGGCTTAAGTGGAAAAGGTATAGAAACAGAATTTGTGCTACAGCTAAAGGGAAGACTAAAAGCTGGAAAGCAACTGAACAGGAGGTGGAAACTGTTAGAATGGAAGGACAAGTTCGGATGTTCCAAATAAACATTCTTTGAACACATGTTTGGAGTAAAAGGAGCACATTGAATGAATTGTGAACACAAATTCATCTTGGAGTGTGAGATACTGGTGGTCATTAGTGAAATGGCTACAAAATGGTCAACACTGGAAGATAAGTATGCCTGGTTATATTGGCTACAGGAAACTTAGAGGGGAGGAGGATAGTGCTTAAAAGATGAAATCACTTAATTGAGGGGATGTAGGAGAAGTAAGCAAGCAGTGGAGACTTTATGGATCAAGTTGAGAAATGGAAACTGATTTAAGCATGTATGCAGCCTGGTAGCAATTATGCAGAGGTAGGTTATATCAATGTGGAGATTAAGCAGCATGTAACAAAGGCAAAGTACTTCTAATGGGCGATGTATTAAGTTTGTTACCAATGCTATTGACCCTAATATGGTGTGGGCAGCATAAATGTTTGGCATGGGCAATAGGGTGGTAGCAGAAAGCACAGTTTTTAAAACATGAAATGTTCCAAGGGGAGGGGGGGTGGGGGGGGGGGGGCGGTTCTCCTTTGCCAATCACAGGATGGCCCCTCCTTATACTCAACCTGCTCTCTTTTTCTTAACCGCTCCCTCCCTTAAACTCACTGCCATTCTCTTTAACACATCAGCACCCTCCCAGCCCAAGGCGCCAGAAGTAGTTGGATTGGCTGGCAGTACCAGAGAGGGTGGCAGCCCCACTTCAACCTCATTAGTCTGCCCCGCAGTGCTTTATGGTGGAGCGAGTTTGTATGGACTGTGTTGGCTCTGGGTCAACTTAATTTCAGGTGGGGGGGGGGAAGGGAATCTACTGTGGATTAGGATAAGTAGATGAGCACGTGTCATGAATATATTTGTGTGCGCGTGCCCAGGATTGTTTTCTGCAACAATGTTATCAAGTCAATGAAGACGAATGCTGTATTAGATTTGGTAAACATCTTAACTGTGCATGAGCATAGCGTTTATGATGCTATCAAGTTCAACATCCTGTTTGAAAGGGAGAAATGTGGAACACTAAGATTTTAGAGTTAAGCAAGGCTGACTTCAGTGGACGAAGATCAAGATTATGCTAATAGTCCAAAAATGTACAGGTTAGGTGGATTAGCCATGGTAAATGCATGGCGTTATAGGGATAGGGCAGAGGGGAGGGCCTGGGTGGGATGCTCTTTCAGAGAATTGGTGCTGATTCGGTGGGCCAAATGGTCTCTTTCTGCACTGTCGGGATCTCTGGATTCCAATCCATTAATGAGTAAAATATTTTCTTCACAATTAAGATTTATTTCCCAGATGATAGTAAGACATTCCAAACTTTAGGATTAATTTAGAAACCTTTCTGTTACATCGTCACCAACTGATTCCTTCTCAGTTCTGTGACCTGAACCAAACAATACCCTGCTCTGCTCCCATTGTATCCTTTTGTTTCTTTAAGTTCAGAGTTTCTGGAAACTCTTCTTCATTTCTCTAGTTTCCTTAAGCACCTGTCCTTCAGATTTCTGGCCCTGGCTTTCTTAAACGTTACTCCATTCTGTGGCTTTTCTTCTAACAAAGCTGAGAGATGCTCCCTGTTTAGCTGCCTGTCACCGACTACTCTAGCTTTCAGCTAAAGCTGAAAAACAAAAGGAAACCTTTCTTACTAGGGCCTCTAGTTGCCAAGCAACTACATTTATTCTTCACACCGTAGCTCTCTCCATCACAGTAGAATCCCAATTGGAACTGAAACCAACCCCCACACCTGCAATGTGTTTCTCCACATTGTATTCCATCTGCCAATTGTTTGCCCACTCGCTTAACCTCTCCAAGTACCCAAGAAACTTCTTTGCATCTTGCCCACAACTCTCACCATTTGCGTCATCTGCAAATTTGGAAATAATACATTGAAATCTCTACATCCAAATCATTGCTTTAGTTTAGATCTAGATTGGGGCCCAAGCCCTGATCCTTGCAATATCTAGTATGAAATTGAAATCCAGATACAAAAACCTTAATTTAAACCCACCCAAAACAAGATTTTATTTTCAATTTTTACATACCAACATAACTTAAAATTACCTTTGGTTCAAACCTGGGTACTTAGAACATTACACTCGGTGTCTCAATTGTTACTCCAGCAACAATACCACAACGCTGCATCCATATTGTACCTATTGGGGTACTGCAAGGATCCTATTCCTATGTTCCTAACACATTGCTAAATCTGATCTATTTGAAATCCAAGGGCAGAAATGAATACCCAATCTTTCAAGTGATGGAGACATGGATTTAACATTGTAAAAATGCTTGGTGTCATCTCTTCAGTCCCTTTCTCTTGCTGTAAATAAAATTGTACCAGATTTAATTGTTCAGTTTCTGTTCTAATTCTATCTGTTTGGGGGCCTTGGGGTATTTTTTTGTCCTTGGTTTGAAAGAGCATTTACAGCTCAATCTTTTGCAGTTATTCCTGAATTTGAATCTCTGTAGGTGTACTGAGCCATTTAGCACATTTGCAACAAAAACAATTGTTCGACTTAATGGGGAATCTTCCTCCATTAGGATTGGGGAATCTTATTCTTAAAACAAATAGAATTTGTTGGAAAACAGTAATAATTAAGTCTGCTCTTGCAAAGCGGTTGTGAAAGTCTGTACCTCTAACATTGCAGTCCAGTCATTTACAGTGCAAAGGTGCATAACTGGTTACATTGTCATTGGTTTCTTGCAGCTTTTAAGAGCGTACAGGATAATAGCTTTTTTTTTCAATTGAATGCTCTCTTGTAAAGTGAAAGCACTTTTTTTTGTTTAGGAACCTTTTGGGAGGTTTAAAGTTCCATATTATTTTTTGAGCTATTGAACATCTATGTATTGAAATATTCTAGCTAGCTCTTTGGTTTGAAAATGGTTATGCGTCTGTTAAATTACAGCAAATTGCATTTGTATAGTACCTTTAACATAGTAAAGCATTCAAGGCAATTCGAGTGTAATGTATATTTGCGTACAAACCAAAATTAAATTCATCATATGATATGGGGAAATACTTTCAGTAAGCTGCTTGGTGTTGGTGAGAGATCTGAGAATGTATAGCTCACTACTACAAAGAATGGTTAGATGCAAATCAACTGCTAACTTCCCATATTCTGATTAAGTGCATTTGAGGGAGTACTCTATAATATTAAGGATCCAATATTGTAAATTAAACATGCCACTGCTGGAATAATTAATGATGATACATTTTTCAAGGAGTTTTGACAATGAAGGTTATTTCGAGAAGTGTTGTTACAATTGTATAAGACATTAGTGAGACCACACCTGGAGTATTGTGTTCCGTTTTGGTCACCTTCTCTGATGAAGGATGTGGTGGCACTGGAGGCGGTGCAGAAGAGGTTCACTAGATCGATTCCAGGTTTGAAGGGGCTGTCGTATGAGGAGCGGTTGAGTAGCTTGGGCTTGTGTTCACTGGAATACAGAAGCATCAGGGGGGATTTGATTGAGGTATATAAAATAGGCAACGGGATTGATAAAGTAAATGTGAACAAAATGTTCCCCCTTTGAGAACAGTCGAAGACAAGTCATAGTTGTAGAGTACTTGGGGGGGGGGGGGGGGGGGGACTTTGTAGGACTGCTTTCATGTGTTTGTCACATTAAATTGTACTGTACAAATCACCATAACAAACTGTACTGATACCATTTTAATCTTGACCACTAATCTGATGGTATACATCGCATTTAAATTGTAATTTCAGTTTTAACATTGTATAACACAACATATTTGTGTTATAATCAGTGGGACTAGGCATAAAATGGTTCGGCACAGACAAGAAGGGCTAAAAGGCCTGTTTCTGAGCTGTAATTTTCTATGGTTCTATATTTGCACCTTTTGTTACCTAGTGCCAGTCTTCTAAGCGCTTTCATTTATTCCTTGGTGCCTAATTCAGTTGAATGAAAAGAGCAGTTGTATCTCTGATCCTAATTCTGAACCAATGCATGGTACAAAGTAGATGTGACAAATACTGTTTTAGATTGTGAATTGAGGCAAGGGCTGAAATGGTGAAAGAGCAAGGTTTAGTTAAATAGGATGACAATAGATTAAGAATTGAAAATAATTAGTGGAACTCAAAAATAACAAAGCCATCATGCCTTTATGATACTTGTCCTAGGAAGCTGAAGTAAGACATTGAGGAGACTCTGACCACAAACCTGCGAACATCCTTGAATATGGAAATAATACATAAACATAAGAAATAAGAGCAGAAGTA
The DNA here is from genome assembly GCF_964213995.1 of Mustelus asterias. Classification (NCBI taxonomy): domain Eukaryota; kingdom Metazoa; phylum Chordata; class Chondrichthyes; order Carcharhiniformes; family Triakidae; genus Mustelus; species Mustelus asterias. The sequence continues at coordinate 90,706,386 of NC_135802.1, read as the reverse complement.
GGCCCGACAGCTTCTTGAGCCTCTTCTGCCATTGAATAAACGCACGACTGATTTGATTCACTTTGTTCAATGACCCCCGTATCATTTGGTTCGTTTTGAGCCAAAATCCATTAATTTCAGCCTTGAATATTCTCAACAACCAAGCATCAAAGCCTTCTGTGGTCGATGATTCCAAAAGATTCACAACTCGAATGGAGTATTTCTCCTTATCCAAATCAGGTTATCCCTTTCTGAGTTTGTCCCCTACTTTTGGATTTTTCAACCAGGCCACTCCGAATTACAATCTATGTTACAATCTATATAGGGCAGCATGGTGGCACAGTGGTTAGCACTGCTGCCTCACAGCGCCAGGGTCCCAGGTTCAATTCCGGCCTCGGGTTACTGTCTGTGTGGAGTTTACACATTCTCCCCATGTCTGCGTGGGTTTCCTCCGGGTGCTCTGGTTTCCTCCCACACTCCAAAGATGTGCGGGTTAGGTTGATTGGCCATACTAAATTGACTCGAGTGTCAGGAGACTAGCTAGGGTAAATGCATGGGGTTAAGGGAATAGGGCCTGGGTGGGATTGTGGTCGGTGCAGACTCGATGGGCCGAATGGCCTCCTTCTGCACTGTAGAGATTCTAAGATTCTAAGAATTACCATGTTTAAACCCTATCAGAAGCTTGGACTTTATCATATGTCTTCCTAACTGTTTGCTCCAGCTGCACATTAATATGTTGCATTTCTTGTACAAAGACACCCAGATTTCTCTGAAAACCAGCATTGAATAATTTATCCTTTTTTTTTGAATATTTGGTTCTATTTTTCCTGCCAAAGTGGATAAGCTCTCATTGTCCCACGTTATACCTGTTACCGACAGGAGAGGGATTAATTTAAGCCGTTCTGGTTTCTCCTCTTGCCATCCATCTGTAAAGTAAGGGATTTTTGATTTCTCCTTTATAACTGGCACATTTTCACTAACTCTCAGTGCTAATTGAGAGCTTGTAAAATTAAGATAATCAAAAGAACAAGGGGAGATTTTTTTACAAGAGGATTATTGAGACCTAGAATGTATCACCAGAAAATGTAGCACAGAGAAACTCGTAATAACTTTTAAAGCAGAAAGGAACAGACCAATAGGGTGTGGGTGTGAGCAAAGGGCAAACAGAATTACTTGGACTACAAGTAAACAAGTCTTGTACAAATCTTTCACTCGCTGTCCGGTGACCCTTGATAGAACTGCGTTTGTTGTTGTCTGGTGGATTATGTTCAAGTATGAGGCTGCTGGTTTGAATTTCTTGTCAGTATTCATTATATAGAAAAACCCACCAAGTTATCTGTCCTTGATGTGGAATCCTGAAGCAGACTAAAGGGAAGAGTAATACAATTGGGGTGAGGTCAGTATGGGTAGAAAGAAGTTATTCCGGTTGAATTCCTGTAAGAATTGCCAGCAGTCTGTTCTCTCAGCTTATCAGCTGCTTCAGCAGTGCTTTTTCTCTGTAAGCAGGAGCTATTAATGGATTGTTTGAAATTGTAGAACAGGATGGGGGTTATACATGTTGTTTAGAACTCCATTTTCAGGATATTTATACAGTGTCTGGTTGTCAAGTTTTGGTGGGATTAGATTGTTCTTCTATCCTCTCCCATTCTCAATTTGGCCTCTACTTTGGAGAAAATAATGTGTAGTGGTGCAGTTACCAGCATTTCAGCAAATTGTACTGATGGATATGTAAACTTTTGATGCTTTGCTCACTTGAACTGTTTTAATTGTACCTGTAGCTTTGTTAAGCATTTTGGCCGTTGAAACTTCCTAAGCTGCTCAAGACACAACTAGCATAATCAGGATGAAATTGAATGAGGTGACAGAGGATGGAGGAGGCAGTGGGAGATTTTGAGCTATGCCAATGTGCAGAACAGAAATTAATCACCTTCCTTATTCAATTGTACTCTGGGTTCTGGGTCAGCTTGTTTAAAAAAAAATGGATCATTTTTATTCCTCGGGATTATCAAGTGTACAAAGTGAATTTTTTGCCCAATTTTTAAAGTGATAATTCAATTTTTTTTCTTCAGTTACTCCAATGTTAGACATTTTTTGGAAGAAATTTGGAAAATTAAAATTCATGATGTTGAAACTAAAAATGACTGGGGTGTATTTGAATCAGTTGGTCAAATCTACAAAATTTAATTTGCTTCCAGTATATAATAGCCCAGAAACACAGAGAAATGGAAGGCAGGTGTACATAACTTTGAAGTTAGCCCTTTTAAAATTAAGACGAACCAGTGTAAGGAAACTGACTGGTGAGGGCAAGTGCTTCTTCAGCACTCAAACAGAAGGCAAGTAAAGAATTTTCCAAAGCTGTATTGGTGAGGATGCAGGAAGAGAGTCAGGGATAACACCAACCCCAGTCAAACTACCTGGCTACTGAAGAGCTTAAATTGTGCCAGTAACTAGCTGCTGGAGTGCAGCTTTGTGTCCAGTGAAATGCAGTCTCAAAGCGTTTGAACCATCTGGAGCTGAACAGTTATTGAGACAGACAAAGTTAGAAATTTTCGAGGAACTGTGTTAGATCGTTGAAAGTAAGGTGTTGAAATCTCTCATGAGGGAGGCAGAGTTTTAACAAGATCACGGAGCTCAGGAGGCACTGGCATCTGATTAGATGCTCAGAAATTCATAGGATCTGCCTTGGTCGCATCCACCATTTAATAGTAGTATGGTGTGTTCAACTACAGTTTGCCCACCAATTCATATATACCCTATGTTAATTCTGAATGTTTGTAAATTGTTTTATTTTTCTGACTTTGGTGAAATACATTTTTTAAAAAAATATTGAGTTCTGTGGCTTGATCCTCCAAGTAATTTGGATTTCAAACTTTGTATACTTTTAACAAAGGTTACTGGTCCTGAAACTGATTGTAACGTTCATTTATTGGTACTTTTTGGTTGTGATATGATGAATTCCTGCCCATGCTTGTAGAATAAGAGCATTGCTGTTGCATAATGGTCTTTCTCCTGAAGTATTTCTTCAGCTTTGCAATGTGCCGACTGCTTTGTCATCCAAATGTATTTTGGTCCGAGTACCTGGTTATTAATCTCCTGCTGTTGAATGTCAGCAATTTCAGTTCGCCCTTGTTAAAACTTAACTTTTTCAGATGAATTTCCAGCAAATAATCCAAATCCTCCAAAGTGACCCAGCCTTCCATGTTTGAGATACTTAGTTTTGAAAACCGTTATTTTTTTGAAAAGCATTATTGTGGGGAATTCATTGTGAGAAAGTAAGGAGTAAAACTCTTACTACGACTGTTACATGTTATCATATTCATTTGAAAATGTTTTATTCTCATCCACTTGAACATATGGATTTTAACATCTGACAGCAAAGGTGACAAAATTGGATATTGCAATAATGCTTGGAGAAAAGAAAATTAAGTAAGTGTTCCTCGCAAAATGTGACCTGTTGAGCAAATAACTCGAGCAACAATCATTTAACATGTCAGACTCTATAAAAATGTACCTTTTAAATGATTTCCTGAATGTTGGCCCTCACTAAATAAATTTTTAGTTACTATCATCCTTGTTCTGTACAAATGTCTTTTTTACATTTCCCTTTTCAATTGAAAAATGTGGATTGTTAAATCCACCATGTATGTACTGTGAAAAATTTGTATTCCATTATCAAGTAATATGCAGTACTCCATATTTTAACACACAATAGCACAATAGAAATCAACAAGGTCAATTGTGCTTCAGCTTTCTTAGTTTTCAACAGCAACAGGAAGTATTTTGATTGAGGTGACACAGTATAGCAGTGTTGATGAAGTTACCAAAGATCATGGCATACAAGTCAAACTGACATGCAAGACGATTCCATTTTTTGGCACCGAAATACATGTTCAGACCTATATTTGGCATATAAATGGACCCCTCCCACCACCACTTTTGAGCTAATAATTATATATTTAAGGCCAAACTCTCTTTAGGAGTTGACCTCAGGTTCTGAACTCAAATACATTCGAGTTATATTTGCCTTAGAAGTTGGTAAATGGGATCAAACCGGTGTCCCGCCCAGTAAAGCTATGTCTTATCCACAACTTTGTAAGCATGAATTAAAATGTATTTGCAATCTTCTGGAACTATTCATTTTTAAAATGGACATTAAAAGACTGCAAAAGATGGCTGCTGAGAGTCACCTGATTTTATCTGTGGTTTCAAACTGCTACACTGTCTTGAAGGAACAAGCGGACATATTCCAAGCTAAGAAGTGTCAATGCCCCATATCCTGATGCCATCCAGAAGAAATTTCCTGACTCAAATGCATCTTCTCAGAATGAAAAAACAGTGATTGTCTCGGACTCTGAGGGTGAATGTCTGCACCCAAAAACCCAGGTTGTGACTAATTAGCTTCAGCCCAACACCATGTTTGATTTAATGTTTTAAGTTTAATTTGTGATTTTTGTTTCAGAAGGTTCTCCTTTAAGGGCTGCCCCTTTTATTTTGTCCCTCAGTTTATTTAATTTAATTAACTCAAAAGTTGGAAGGTAGCTGTTAAGGACCAAATGGTAAGGCCACCATGTTGGTTGCCATGTTGAAAATGCCTTGTGCTGTCTGCAGATCACACAACAACGACTGTGGAGACAGCAGCAGCAAAGGCAGCAACATCTGTAGCTTAACACCTGGAGACTGCACCATCATAAGGTTATCAAGTCTGTTCCTTTTCAAGTCCAGCAGTAAAGAAAACTGACCTTGTGGTAACAAGACTACAACCAACTAACTTCGGGACCTGCTGAAAATCCATCACTTCAAGGGAATCCTGCAGTACTTTTGATATATCACAAGGGTGTCCAGGAAGAGGGAGATTAAAGCTGCTTTAGTTAACTGGAAGCCAGTGTCCAGTGGTGTACTATAGGGATCTGTGTTGGGTCCCCTATTATTCATCATTTATATAAACGAAACAGATGACTATGGGCGGTACGATTAGTAAGTTTGTGGATGACACAAAGATTGATCAGGTGATTAACAGTGAGGCTGAATGTCTTGGGCTGCAGGAGGTAATAGACAGAATGGTCAAATGGGCAGGTTCGTGACAGATGGAATTTAGCCCTGAAAAGTGAGAGGTGATACACTTTGGACGGAGTAATTTGACAAGTATTCAATGAACAGCATAACACTAGGAAGTTCTGTGGAACAAGGGGACCTTGGCGTGTTTGTCCACAAATCTCTGAAGGTGGAAAGGCATGTTAGTCGGGTGGTGCAAAATGGGACACTTGCCTTTATCAATCGAGTTATAGACTACAAAAGCAGGGAAGCCATGTTGGAGTTTTATGGAGCTTTAGTGAGGCCACAGCTAGAGTATGTACAGTTCTGGTTGCCACATTATAGGAAGGGTGTGATTGTACTGGAAGAGCTGCAGAGGAGATTCACCAGGATGCTGCCTGAAACGGAACATTTAAGTTATGAAGAGAGGTTGGGTAGGCCTGGGTTGTTTTTGTTGCAGCAGAAAAGACTGAGGGGTGACCTGACGGAGGTGATTATGAGGAGCATGGACAGAGTGGATAGGGACCTTTAGTTGAAGGGTCAGTCACAAGAGGATACTAGTTCAAGGTGAGGGTCAGAAGGTTTAGGGGGGGATGTGAGGAAAAACGTTTTTGCCCAGAAAGTGATGCCGGCCTGGAATGTGCTGCCTGGGAGGGTGTTGCCTCACATCTTTTAAAAAGTATCTGGATGAGCACTTGGCATGTCATAACATTCAAAGCAATGGATCAGGTGCTGGTAGATGGGATTAGGTGGGGGTTCAGGTGTTTCTTGCTTATTAATGCAGACTTGATGGGCTGAAGGGCCACGTCTGCACTGTATGAATCTATGATTCTATTGAATGCACCTAGACTACCCTTCAGGAGTGAAAACACCTTCTTTGGGACTGCAGTGCGTGCTTTTTCCACAAATGAAACAATCATTTGAATTACAAACTATTATTTTGTTGATGACTTATAAAAGTGACTTATTCTCTTTAACCGCATTTTGTTTTGTGTGCGTGCATGAGTGATGAGCAAATGACAGTGTTAGATATTCATGGTGCATGCATGAATAAATCTTATATGTAGCTGCGAAAAGCTTGCTGGCTATTCAAGTTGTTCACATACTGAAGAATTGAGAAACACACGTCTCTTCCTTTTTCAAAATGCCCACTGATTGCAGATAACAAGGGAAAAGAGCAAGGCTCTCAGTTCTCTCTCAGATAGAAATAATGATTTGGGGAAAAAAAACTAGTGGCAATACTATGGTCAGGAGGTCATTGATAAGATGAATCTCGCCTTCCTTTCTGTGCCCGTGTTGCCTGATCTGAGTATTTACAGCATTTTTTTTAATCCCATGTTTCTGCCTTCAAGCATCTGTAGTATTTTTCATCTTTTGGGAAAACTAGTTTGATTGTAGAGCAGAGGAATCACATATAAATAGCCAGAATTTTAAAAGCTTTCAGTTTTTCACTGGCTTATAAAGCAATAACCATGGGCATTACATTTACTTAAAGCAAAGTGGAGGTTTTCAATTATTTTCGTGTGAATGGATTTTAGATTAACAGTTGCACTAGTTGTTACATTTGAATAAATCTGCACTTAAGAGGGCATGTTCGATGATGGCTTGATCTTCGAGTTGTGGCTCAGTTGGCAGTATGTTAACTTCTGAATCAGAAGGTTGTGGATTTAAGTCCCATTCTACGATTTGAGCGCAAAATTCAAGGTTGACGCTTAGTGAGTGTGCATTGTTAGAGGTGCCATCTGTCAGATGAGCCGTTAAATCAAGGTTCTTCAGTCAACATCAATAAAACCTATTGTGGTGGTTAGCACTATCCTGTTTTTCAGAGTCTACTGTGCACAAGTTGGCAGCCACATTCCCTAGGTTTGCTACATTTTAATGGTGACTACACTTCAAAAGTACTTGAGGGTGTCTGGTCATGTATGGCGCAGTATAAATGCAAGTCTGTCTGTCTTTCTAGGGGGAAGAGAGAGAAACAGAAAATTAGGTAACTTGAGGCTGTAAAGTATTGGCACAGGAATGATGGGCTGAATCAGTCTTTCTCTGCTAAGATTTATGATCTTGATTTTCATTCCTCACCCACTTAAGGGAAAGTGGTAGTGTAGTGGTACAGTCACTGGACTGGTATTCTAGAGACTCGGTAATGGTCTGGGGGGGACCTTGGTTGGAATCCTACCACAGTAGATGGTGAAATTTGAATTCCATAAAAAAACTGGGATTAAAAAGTTTAATAATACCATGAAACCATTGCCGATTGTTATTGAAACCCACCTGGTTCACTACTGTGTCCTTGTGAGAAGGAAATCTTCCACCCTTACTTGGTCTGGCTTACATGTGAGTCCAGACCCCCACAGCATTGTGGTTGACTCTTAAATGCCCTCTGAACAAGGGCAATTAGCGATGGGCAATAACTGCTGGCCCAGCCAGTGACACCCACATCCCATGAACAAATAAAAAAACACTGGCTGATCACTGCCTGGTGCTTTTTCCCTAAAATTCTCCTTTCCACAGATATTGTAATAAAAATACAATATGGTTATCTTATCCAATAGGGGCTTGATTTTTCAGAGAAATAAAGCAGCACTTTATATATCCAAGAGTTTTTTCATCTGCAGCTCCCGCCTAGTTCCTAAGCACTCATGATCTGGCTTACTTCAACTCCAAGTTCATTTCCAGAGTCAGTATCGGCGTTGGCATTCCCAGGGGCTCTGAACTGATGGCAATATGTTTGTTGTGACTGCCATAGGGCCATTTCAAGCACGTCAATTAAAACTTGTTCTCTGTTATTTATTTTACAGTCCCCATTATTCTGAACAGCTAAGGTCAACCAATCATCACCTTCTCCCCTTCCTCCAGAAGATGGTCATCACGAGCATATTATATTCTGTAAATTTGAATATTATGCATTTTGCAGTCTGTGCTGAAGTGACAGCAGTTGCCAGTGACCCCAATGAGAATTGCCCAAAAAGATATAGTGCTGGGTTTTCTGGGGCTGGGGTGGAAGAAAGTCTAAAAGTGCACTGCTCACATCTGTTTCTTCCTCCAGAGCAAAAGTGGGTGGGAAAGTGATCAACTTTAAAAGGTCACGTGCAGGTGGCCTTAAAAGTCTGAGTTGAACTCAATGAAAGGAAGTGCTGCTCTTGAGAATGGCCAGTTAATCTGATTATTTTGTGGTTCCAGCAGCGCCAGAACTCAGTAGTGGGTGCTGCTGGAATTGCAAGCAATCTGAGTATCATGGATGTCAAGGACAAGTAAGTCCTGAGTTATTGGGGGAAAAACCAAAGGGTGGTGCCGGTCTGGAATGTGCTGCCTGGGAGGGTGGTTGAGGCAGGTTGCCTCACATTCTTTAAAAACTACCTGGATGAGCACTTGGCACGTCATAACATTCAAAGCTGTGGGCCAAGTGCAGGTAGATGGGATTAGGTGGAAGTTCAGGTGTTTCTTTTGTGTCAGTGCAGACTCAATGGGTCGCAGGACCTCTCCTACACGGCATGATTCTATGATTCTGTTTTTGCAGAGAGGGAACAAAGGGTTGGGGTACCAAGCATGGAAGCAAAAAAAGATGGGGGCCCAGACTTGGGGCAGTATACCCCCCCCCCCCCCCCTCCCCGCATGCACTCCCCAAGGATGTACCCTTCTTCCGTCCGGGCCTTTTACAAAACTTCCTACTTTCGCCCCCCTTCCGTTGCCCAGTGCGTTATGACATTGGAGGTCGATTGAAGACCTTAAGTGGGCAATAATTGGCCAATAACATCAGACAAGTTAAGCAGCCATTTACAAACACCCTCTCAGACCCACAAACATGGCAGTAAACACAATGATTTTCTCCCTTTGTATGCAGTTTAAATATTGGGCATATGCATTAGAAGCTGAAATATCAACTTTTAAATGTATCATTTTAATAAAAGAATGATCATAATACAAAGTCTAGCACAGCGCAATTGTAAAATTTGATTTTTGTTGCCGGGGGTTTTCAGCAGAAGTTATGAAGTTGTATGCAATTTAAAAAAAGTTACATTTCTGCAACAAGACCTAACATAAATTATGGGTTTCAACAGAAATAATAGAGTTTAATAGGGCAAGTTCTCGTCGGTTCAGTGATTTCTTGAGTCCTTGCAGAAAACAGTGCATCCTGTGGAGGATCAGAGAATCAGTGACTGCAGCTTCTGGATTTCTGCATTTAACTGCACATGTGCAGATGCCACAAGTTGCTGGTAGTTTCATAGGGGAATGTTGGCAAAATCTTTTGCTGACTTTACAACTGTAATCTTGCAATTGCTGTAATTTTTGCACCACAGGTGTTTAGTTGTGTTTCTAACTTAGTCGGTTGCAACGTAGTTTCTCATAAGCGTATGTCTCCAAAGGCCCTTAAAGCCAATTCAGTACTTTTGAAGTGTAGTCACAGTTGTAATGCTGGGAACATGGCAGCCCATTACCAATTATATCGTGAATCTAAAATAGAGTTCTGCTGATCATGAATGTGGCCTGGGAAATACAAGTTGTTCAGTATTATCTGGAGTGAAGCCTCAAACCACGAATCCCTTTACATTAGTAATTTTTTGACGAACATTGAAAATCTTGCTTGTCATTTTCAAACAGATAGGGAATTGCTTTCATTCTTGCTAGGATTGAAAACAGTAAACATATAGTTATTTGTGAGCTAACTAGTTCAAAAGGAAATCTTTTTATTCGCAGTATTAGCCATACAGTATCTGCAAGATGAAAATGTAAGTGTTTAAGGCTTGTTAACTTGAATTGTGAGCATCTCCCACTGATTTTGAGGTCTGCTCAGAGGTCTATTGAAAGGAATGTATTCTGCTATTTAATATTTTATCTAAAGGCAGAATCTGAATTCTGCTTGGGCGGTAAGAACCAGTGCCTTGCCCTCTTGTAAATCTTCAAACACAGAGGCAGGATTTTACTCTTGTAACGACAGCTAGACAGTCAGCATGCATCATCGATAACTTCTGGCAACTGCAATGTGCAGATCATTTTGGAAATCCAGAAGTTGCTGTCAGCATCTTAGAAATCACTTGAATTGATGTGAACTTCCATTGACCGTCTTGCTGTAAAACCTTTGGATAAAAGTTATGTGGGGGTGTAACTGGCTTTTCAAAAGCATATTAAGTCTTAATTACTGCTGAGCAACCCAACTGGTCCTGACAAAAAATATATTCATTCATAATATTTCATTGATTTGTTTTTTTTAAATATGTTTGTTAATTCAGCTTTTGCCTTAATTAGGTGTATACCCCGATCTTTATTTCTGTCCCTGTAAAATGATTAAAAATGAAGGATAGTCAGAGCTTTTTACTTTCTGGTTTGCTGCCTGAGAACTTTTCGCTGTGATTGGTGCTTACCCTTTTGATATCTTAATGAACAGCAACAAGGATGTGAGAGTTATGCTTTGAAAATGATGGTACTGACAGGATCTGGTTCTAAAGATTTGTTAACATAGAAGATAGGAGGAGGCCGTTTGGCCCTTCGAGCCTGCTCCACCATTCATTACAATTATGGCTGATCATCCAACTCGATAGCCCAATTCTGCTTTTCCCCATAACCTTTGATCCCATTTGCCACAAGTGCTATATCCAGCTGCCTCTTGAATATAGAAACATAGAAAAACTACAGCACAAACAGGCCCTTCGGCCAACAAGTTGTGCCGAACACATCCCTACCTTCTAGACCTACCTATAACCCTCCATCCTATTAAGCTCCATGTACTCATCCAGGAGTCTCTTAAAAGACCCTATTGAGTTCGCCTCCACCACCACTGACAGTAGCCGATTCCACTCGCCCACCACCCTCTGTGTGAAAAACTTACCCATAACATCTCCCCTGTACCTACCCCCCAGCACCTTAAACCTGTGTCCTCTCGTAGTAGACATTTCCACCCTGGGAAAAAGCCTCTGAGAGTCCACCTGATCTATGCCTCTCAACATCTTATACACCTCTATTAGGTCTCCTCTCATCCTACGTCTCTCCAAGGAGAAAAGACCGAGCTCCCTCAGCCTATCCTCTTAAGGCATGCCACTCAATCCAGGCAACATCCTTGTAAATCTCCTCTGCACCCTTTCAATCTTTTCCACATCCTTCCTATAGTGAGGCGACCAGAACTGAGCACAGTACTCCAAGTGGGGTCTGACAAGGGTCTTATATAGCTGCATCATTATCCCCGACTCCTAAACTCAATCCCTCGATTGATAAAGGCCAGCACACCATACGCCTTCTTAACCACCTCCTCTATCTGCGGGGCTGATTTTAGAGTCCTATGGACCCGGACCCCAAGGTCCTTCTGATCCTCTACAGTACTAAGAGTCTTTCCCTTTATGTTGTACTCCTTCATCCCATTTGACCTACCAAAATGGACCACGACGCATTTATCTGGGTTGAAGTCCATCTGCCACTTCTCCGCCCAGTCTTGCATCCTATCTATGTCCCTCTGTAACTTCCATGTTTGGCATCAACTACTTTCTGTGGTAATGAATTCTACAGGCTCACCACTCTTTGGATGAAGAAATGTCTTCTCACCTCTGTCTTAAATGGTCTACCCTGAATCCTCAGACTGTGACCCCTGGTTCTGGACTCCCCCACCATCGGGAACATTCTCTCTGCATCTATCCTGTCTAGACCTGTTAGAATTTTATAAGTCTCTGAGATCCATCCTCATTCGTCTGAATTCCAGCGAAAACAATCCTAACCTCATCAATCTCTCCTCATACATTATTTCCGTCATCCCCGGAATCAGCCTGGTAAACCTTCGTTGCACTCCCTTGAGAGCAAGAACATCCTTCCTCAGACAAGGAGACCAAAACTGCACACAATACTCTAGGTGTGGCCTCACCAAGGCCCTGTATGATTGCAATAACACATCCCTGCTCCTGTACTCAACCTCTTGCAATGAAGGCCAACATGCCATTTGACTCCTTTACCACCTGCTGCACCTGCAAGCTTACCTTTCGTGACTGGTGCACAAGGACACCCAGTTCCCACTGCACACTCCCCTCTCCCAATTTACAGCCGTTCAGGTAGTAATCTGCCTTATTGTTTTTGCTTCCAAAGTAAATAACCTCACACTTATCCAAATTATACTGCATCTGCCATTGATTAGCCCAACCTGTCCAGATCATTCTGAAGGATCTCCGCATCCAAGGTCACATTTCACCCTCCCACCCAACTTGGTATCATCTGCAAACTTTGAGATGTTACATTTTGTTCCCTCATCCAAATCATTAATATATGTTGTGAATAGCGGGGGTCCCAACATTGATCCCTGTGGCCCCCCCACTGGTTACTGCCTGCCAATTTGAAAAGCACCTATTAGTTCCTACTCTTGTTTTCTCTCTGCCAATCAGTTTTCTATCCATCTCAATACACTTCCTCCAATCCCATTCACTTTAATCTTGCACGATAATCTCTTATCCTTTTTCTGTTGTTTCTAATTCTGCAAGATTTCCAAGATGTAGTTTTAGCTGAACAAGGTGATTAGGTGTAATTTTAGTACATGGTGAGAAGTTAGTACAAGGGCAAAGTATCTTTGTCGTGAATAGTAGATGATTGGCATAGGATGAACAATTGTTCCCAAGGTTTCGGTTCATGTGGGATGTAGGCTGCTTGTGGAAATTGGTTTACAATAAACCTAAATATTGAGAGTCTGAATTGTGACCATAATGTTTTAAGATGATATGTCTTTGGGGAAAGGGAGATTAGTTACAGTTACGTGAGCATCAATCGTTGGTGTAATTAGAAAGTTAATGAGCCAGTAAGGGGAATCTATTGTTTTTATCCCCAAGAGTCCACACTGTCACATGCTAGGCCATAGCATGTGATTGCCAAGGTGGTAAAGGTTATTGGAGAAAATTTTTGTTCTATATGTTTAAATTTAAAGAATCTACATTCACGCATGATAAAATGTTGGGTCGTAATTTGTTATTTATACTGTAAGTTCCTTCTGTTTTTTTGTCAAACACAGTAAATCGATGTCTTTTGTGTTCATTTCCCTTATACATGCTTACAATTCTTTTGTTGTTTCAGGCTGGTGTTTCCATATGGGGATGGGGAATCCTTGGTGTCGTTCTTTTTCTAGTCACTTTTGGACCTTTTGCTATATTTTACTTTGCGTTTTATATCCTGTGCTTTCTTGGTGGGTGAGTATAACCATTTTGTTACAGCACATAATCCTTTACTATCTAATAGTGATTTTTAAAAATTGATTTTAAAAAATGCTCATTCTATAGAGTATCTATGTATTAACTATTTGAGGCTTTGGAAATCAAACATAGAAGTATTGTTGTTAGCTCTCTAGACTTGTATCAATCAACTTAATTAGAATTAGATGCCTGTTTAGAAATTGTTTTGTATGAAAAACTATACATTTGATTTGCTATTTTGCCAATCTTTGTCTTTTTAAAAATTTTCAGAAATTGAATTTAGTGACAATACCAGTTGCATCAATTTTACAGTAATTAATATATAACTTAAAACATTGTGTTTCAGCTGTCATTCATAGCTGGTTTGTGCAACCCATGTGGCCTTTAATGTGCTTGTGGATCACTTAATCATAATTGCTCTGTTATCAGTTTTGTCGTTACCATGGCCAAATCCCATTTCTCTTCAGACCCATACCATTGTTTTTGAGTGCCACAGAGGCTTCCAATTGGTTAGCTGGGTCTGGATTCGGTAATTGGGAGATTATCTAGGCTAGAATAGAGGTGATTTTAAGTTATTTGCATAGATCAACTACTATACCAAATATCTGTGACAGTGTCGTTAGGCTTTGTTTTTCTTTTGAGGGAAGTATCACTTAATGGGCCACATTGTTGCTTGAATATTTTAGTTGTGGTTAAATAATAGTATATGAAAAACTTTCTATTAAACCTTTGTCTGCTTGATCAGGGTATCCGTGGCTGCTTCCTCATTTACTAATTACATCCACCTACCTTGCTTCAATCCTATTAGCTCATCCTCTACTTCTGCACAAAATTATCTTTTCCCAAGAGTTGCTATTGCATTCAACATTTCTGTTCTCACTAGATTGTTTGCCATCACTTACTCCTACAGTTCTCTCTACTCAGTTAATTGTGAAGACTGCAAACTTGCATGTACCTGATGCACAATTAACTTCGTTATTCATGACCATAATCTAGTACGATGAACTGTGCTGACTTTAGCTTCTCAGCCAAATTGTCCTGTTCCTCAAGAACGGAGGGCAAGGACAGACTACAGCATATTTTATATCTCCATGATTAACTGTTTCTTCAAACACCGTTCCTCTGCCCTCACCTGTGACATCATTTATTTTCAAACCACTGTTAGCAATTTCTTTAAAAAGGTCACTTCTTGTCCCATCCTCCATTTATCATGAAGTTGTCAGATTGTTGTAAAAAATCTAATAGGTCCACTCGTCCATTAAGGGAAAGAAATCTACCGTTCTTACCTAGTCTGGCCTATGTGACACCAATGTGATTCATTGACTCTTGACAGAGTGACTGTTTCAAAGAGAAATTAAGACTGTCCATTACCATTGCATCCATATCCACAGAATATAATGTCTTTAATGTGCTGTTGCAAATGGTGCTATTTTGTTTGGAGGCCAAATATTTATTTGTTGTAAGTAGTCCAGAACAGACAGGCAGATGCATGTCTGAACTCAAACTTTGGATAACCCCAAGCTAACACAAGGTAGAATATAGAAGACCAGCCAAGAGTATGTTTAAACGGTCAAGTCTAGATGTAACAAAGGCACTAATGACAGTTTTAGCAGCAGACGAGCTGAGATAGGGGTGATGTTATGGAGATGGAAATAGGCAGTCTTAGTGAAATCAAAAGCTCAGCTTAGGGTCAAATATGACGACAAAGTTGCAAACAGACTGGTTTAGTCTTAGACTGTTACCACGGAGAAGGATGAAGTTGGTAATGAGGGAACAGAGTTTGGAGTGGGGCCGAAAAACAATTAAATCTTCCCAACATTCAGTTGGGAAGAAATGTCGGCTCATCCAGTACTGGATGTCAGATAAGTGGTTTGATAGTTCAGCAACTGTGGAGGAGTCAGGAGAGTTGGTATTGAGGTAGAGTTGGGTATTATCACCGTATATATGAAAACTAATTGTGTATTTTCAGATGATGTTCTCAAGGAGAAGTATGTAGATGAAAGATGAGGGGAGCCAAGGATTGATCCGTGGAGAACACCAGAGGTGACCATGCCAGAGGAGAAATTCTGAAGGCAACAACGTATTCAAAGACTTTGGAGAGAGGCTAGTAGATTGCAAGGACAATGGTGTCAAGGTTTTTTTTGAGGAGGTGATTAGATGATGGCAGATTTGGGAGGGAGTTGGGAACAGTATCAGTTAACAAGGTTCAGGAGTGGAAGTTGAAGGAGCAGGAGGTGGGCATGATGAGCTTGAAGAAGACACATGGGAAAGAGAGAAACTAGAGAAAATTGTAAATTCACAG
This sequence comes from Mustelus asterias, assembly GCF_964213995.1. NCBI lineage: Eukaryota > Metazoa > Chordata > Chondrichthyes > Carcharhiniformes > Triakidae > Mustelus > Mustelus asterias. Next base: position 90,690,924 of record NC_135802.1, on the reverse strand, counting down.
TTAGGGTGTACTGAAGCTGACCCAGTGTGCTGCTGGAATGAATGCAGCAGATGGGATGGTCTCAATCTTAATGACAAGCTCATGAGCGCCATGCACTTAACATTAAGAGGCGAAGAGTGGGGGTTGGTTAAGAGTAGAGAAAAATTACCTGTAAATACCTTGCAGTGTTGAGCTCTTTGGCAGGTCCAGTCAGATCTGGTGGCGGAGGATGGCTCAACCAATTGTTCGCCATAGCCTCTAAAGTCTACAAACCTTGGACTCAAGTGAGCAGACAAAAGGACTATAACAGAGGGAATAGCTAAGTGGAAAGAGAGAGTAATAGTTTTATTAGGGGCCATGGTTGAAATGGATGTGAGCGTACAGTTGAGCAAACCTGCAGCTACAGAAATATTGAGGTGAACTGAGGGCAAAAGGCAACTTTGAAAGTGCAGTTGTAAATGAATTGGACGACATATTTTACACCCCTAGGATCATATACAGAAAGAAGGAGGCAATGTTCTGACATGGAAGAGCGATGAGGGAGCAGAGTGATAAAAGGAGGTGATCAGGGATGGCCTAATCTGTGATTGACACAATAGGATGAGCAAGACCACGTAAGATGGCAAAGGGAATAAAGCTTTTTGGGTGCAGGACAAGTTAGAAGGCTATTTTGTAAAAGAAAACTGGAATCATTGGTTTTGTTAATAGAAGCAGAGTATAAAAAAGCAATAAAGTTATGCAAGACCTTTTATAAAATACAATTAAGCCTCAACTAGCATATCATGTTCAATTCTGAACACCACACTTCAGGAAGGATGCTAATGCTATTGCAAGGGTGCAGAAGAGAATTACTAAAATGGTACATGGAATAAGAGACTTCGCCCTCACAGACAACTGCAGTGTCTCCCACCACTCCTGCCTCTCTGATGCTCAAGCTCATACAATATGTTCATTTTCATGCTGCTCCTCTAATCACAGCCTGCTTCTCTCCTGTGCTTGCTATGAATAGGCTCAGTAGTGACATGCAGTCGAACCTATTTACAGCAAGCATGGGAAATAAATAGCCTGTGTGGAGGACCAGCCTTTTACAAATTCTGTCACTGTACAGGAACAGCTTTTCTCCTATTTGTTGCCTCCATTATGGATTTAAGTACATTTTTTGGGAGCTTTTGTGGGTGAATTTGCCCACTGCCCCTGTGTATTCTGAACCCTGTCCCTCAATCTTGTATATTTCGATAAGATTACCTCTTATTCTTCCAAACTCCATTGAGTATAGGCCCAACCTGTTTAACCGTCCGTCTTTAGGACAACCCCGCCATCCCAGGAATCAACCTCATGATTCTCCTCTGAAATGCTTCCAAGACAAGTAATATCTTCTTAAGGAGACCAAACTGTGCACAGGACTCTGGGTGTGGTTGCATCAATGCTCTGCATAGTTTTACCAAGATATTCCCACATTTATATTCTATACCCCATGCAAAAAAGGTCAACATTTCTTTGCCTTCCTAATTACTTGCTACATTTGCATGGTAAACTTTGTTTCATGTACCAGGACATCAGATCTCTCTGTACCACAGCATTGTGCTGTCTCTCTTCATTTAAATAATATTCTGTTTTTCTATTCTTAAAGCGGACAAAGTTTACTTTCTGCTTTCATGTTGCAGATTGTGATATTTGAACTCTAGGTCTATAAATTCTCAATTGTTTAACTTGCTCTGTCGAAAGTCCATGGATCTATGTCACACATTTACTGGAAACCCTTTATTTAAGAGTCTCTTATTTAAGAGCAAAAGGCAGAAAAGATTTTACTCAATTTTAATGTCTAAATTTATGAAAAAGAATAAGCAGAAATTTAAAAAAAAATTTTTGTCAGCTCCTCACAGTAAAAGATTTGCAATGTGTTAAAATGTATATATCCAAGTGGCTATTTTCCCTTAACTCATCAAATAGGAACTTGCTGGCTTAACTAGTTTTCTTTGGCAGTTTGATACAGGTTGGGTGTGATCTTACCACCTTGCTGTACTTGTCGATCATCATGAAGAGCTGGGAAAATAGCATGAGCCGCCAGAAATCCTAGTGAGAATAGCTTTATGCCCTTATTAGTATCAGATTGCCTGGATTTCCATCTCCTTAGAGTTTGGCACAGCTGCTCTCCCCTCCCACATGCTTTCCACTGCTCCTGCGAGATGTCACACTGGCATGAATCACTACGAGTCTCCACAGCGGTGATCAGGTGCTATGTGCAGTCCGGAGAGGGGATCGGAGGCCGGTGAAGCCTCCGATGTGATTGGGGGCGGGGGGAATGGCCAGGCAGTGCCCACCTGGTAGTGCTAAGGAGGTGGGGTCTATTCACTATGATGAATGCCTGTGGGGTGGTGGGGGGGGGAGAGGGGGGGAGGGGTGGGGGGGGGGGTGGAGGGGAGGGGAGAGGGGGGGAGGGGTGGAGGGGGGGGGTGGAGGGGAGAGGGGGGGTGGGGGGGGAGAGGGGGGGGGGGGTGGAGGGGAGGGGAGAGGGGGGAGGGGTGGGGGGGGGGGTGGAGGGGAGGGGAGAGGGGGGAGGGGTGGAGGGGGGGGTGGAGGGGAGAGGGGGGGGGTGGAGGGGAGAGGGGGGGGGTGGAGGGGAGAGAGGGGGGGGGTGGAGGGGAGAGGGGGGGGTGTGGAGGGGAGGGGGGGGGGTGTGGAGGGGAGGGGGGGGGGTGTGGAGGGGAGGGGGGGGGGTGTGGAGGGGAGGGGGGGGGGGTGTGGAGGGGAGGGGGGGGGGGGTGTGGAGGGGAGGGGGGGGGTGTGGAGGGGAGGGGGGGGGGTGTGGAGGGGAGGGGGGGGGGGTGTGGAGGGGAGGGGGGGGGTGTGGAGGGGGGGGGGGGTGTGGAGGGGAGGGGGGGGGGGTGTGGAGGGGAGGGGGGGGGGGTGTGGAGGGGAGGGGGGGGGGGGTGTGGAGGGGAGGGGGGGGGGGTGTGGAGGGGAGGGGGGGGGGGTGTGGAGGGGAGGGGGGGGGGGGTGTGGAGGGGAGGGGGGGGGGTGTGGAGGGGAGGGGGGGGGGTGTGGAGGGGAGGGGGGGGGGGTGTGGAGGGGAGGGGGGGGGGTGTGGAGGGGAGGGGGGGGGGTGTGGAGGGGGGGGGGGGGGTGTGGAGGGGAGGGGGGGGGGTGTGGAGGGGAGGGGGGGGTGTGGAGGGGAGGGGGGGGGTGTGGAGGGGAGGGGGGGGTGTGGAGGGGAGGGGAGGGGGGGGGTGTGGAGGGGAGGGGAGGGGGGGGGGGTGTGGAGGGGAGGGGAGGGGGGGGGTGTGGAGGGGAGGGGGGGGGGTGTGGAGGGGAGGGGAGGGGGGGGGTGTGGAGGGGAGGGGGGGGGTGTGGAGGGGAGGGGAGGGGGGGGGTGTGGAGGGGAGGGGAGGGGGGGGTGTGGAGGGGAGGGGAGGGGGGGGGTGGAGGGGAGGGGAGGGGGGGGGTGTGGAGGGGAGGGGAGGGGGGGGGTGTGGAGGGGAGGGGAGGGGGGGGGGTGTGGAGGGGAGGGGAGGGGGGGGGTGGAGGGGAGGGGAGGGGGGGGGTGGAGGGGAGGGGAGGGGGGGGGTGGAGGGGAGGGGAGGGGGGGGGGTGGAGGGGAGGGGAGGGGGGGGGTGTGGAGGGGAGGGAGGGGGGGGGGTGGAGGGGAGGGAGGGGGGGGGTGGAGGGGAAGGGGGGGGTGGAGGGGGAGGGGGTGGAGGGGAGGGGGGGGGGGTGGAGGGGAGGGAGGGGGGGGGTGGAGGGGAAGGGGGGGGTGGAGGGGGAGGGGGTGGAGGGGAGGGGGGGGGGGTGGAGGGGAGGGGGGGGGGTGGAGGGGAGGGGGGGGGGGTGGAGGGGAGGGGAGGGGGGGGGTGGAGGGGGAGGGGGGGGGTGGAGGGGAGGGGGGGGGGTGGAGGGGAGGGGGGGGGTGGAGGGGAGGGGGGGGGGTGGAGGGGAGGGGGGGGTGGAGGGGAGGGGGTGGAGGGGAGGGGGGGGGGTGGAGGGGAGGGGGGGGGGTGTGGAGGGGAGGGGGGGGGTGGAGGGGAGGGGGGGGTGGAGGGGAGGGGGGGGGGGGGTGGAGGGGAGGGTGGAGGGGGGGTGGAGGGGAGGGTGGAGGGGAGGGGGGGGTGTGGAGGGGAGGGGGGGTGGAGGGAGAGAGAGGAGAGAGAATGTTCGGGTTAGGGACCTGAGAGGGCCTTGATGCCCAATTGCTGGTGACGCGTGTTGGTAGAAATCAGGTAGGAAAAATAAATTTATGAAAAAAAAATCAAATGGCATGATTTGCAGAGCAAAATAAAATGATGCTGATAATGCAAAAAATAATCCAACAAACTGAACTGACAATCTAGAGAATGCTAGTTCAAATCCCAAGAAAACAATCTGAAAATTTGAATTTAGTTTTAAAAACAAATCTGAAAATGAACAGTCAATCCAGACTGCTGGATTATCGTGTTGGGGGTGGGGATGGGGGGTGGAATCAACTGGTTCACTTATGTCCTTTAGAGAAAGAAAATTTAAAGCCTGATGGTTTTACCCATTCTATCTGGCATGGGTCTCAAGATTTGATACTCAACAGCCCTCTGAAGAGGGCATTGCTCTAGAAATCATAGAAACCCTACAGTGCAGAAGGAGGCCATTCGGCCCATCGAGTCTGCACCGACCACAATCCCACCCAGGCCCTACCCCCACACATTTACCCGCTAATCCCTCTAACCTACGCATCCCAGGACTCTAAGGGGCAATTTTTAACCTGGCCAATCAACCTAACGTGCACATCTTTGGACTGTGGGAGGAAACCGGAGCACCCGGAGGAAACCCACGCAGACACGAGGAGAATGTGCAAACTCCACACAGACAGTGACCCAAGCTGGGAATCGAACCCGGGACCCTGGAGCTGTGAAGCAGCAGTGCTAACCACTGCCACCGTGCCGCCCAAGTCTGTACTGACTTGCCGCTACAGCATCTTACCCAGGCCCACACCGTTCTCCCACTCTCTTCCCATGCATTTACCATGGCTAATCCACTTAACTTACAGATCTTGGACACTAAGGACCAACTTAGCATGGCCAAAAACATGCCTAACCTGCATGTCCTTTATTTGCACCTTTGCCAATACTCCATATGCTTTTAATAATATAGAATCAAACTGACACAGCACAGGAGATCCATTTGGCCCTTCATGCCTGTACCGGCTTTTGTCAGAAACCTATCCAATTGCTCTTTTTCCATTACCCTGCAGTTGCCTTTCCCTTCACATTTTTATCCATTCTCCTTTTGAGAGTTACTATTAGTATGAAGTCTGTTGTTACCTTTGTCATTGTTCGCTACACTTGGAGTTTCGTGCTAACTACAACTTCTGATATTATGCACTATATCCCCAAGTAAAGCTCATTAACATGTATCAAAAAGAACACTCTTTCTAAAACCTATCCTTGGGGACTATCACTGTATATCTATCCATGGGGAACATTACTGTATACTTCCAGCCTAAAAAAGTACTGAAAATTCAAAACCCATTGGAGCTTTTGAATAAAGAAAATGACTGCGAATAAGTGCTTGCCATACAAAGACCTCAACTTTTCACAATAATCCAAGTCTAATTTAACCAAAGTTCTATTGTACTTTACTGAAGTTTCCCAACTTTTAAATTCTATCTCACAAGAAATAAATCCCAATGCTTACTTTGTTTTTAAAAAATTGACCTTACTGACCTAATTGATTCTTTCAGCTGTTTTTGAATTTATAATAAGCAAACAATTTATAATCCTAAATAAACCATTTAAATACATATTAATAGACAATTAGTCAATTAAGTAGAACAAAGAACCGCAATGGCTTGATTACAATGGTGATCGTAGCCTGGGGGTTAAGTTCAATTTGCCTTCATAAAAATGAACAGGTGATCCATGAAAACAACCTGTGGAAACAGTCTATTCACTGCAACAATACATGAGTATGTGATGAGATACACGTTTGGCCTTCAGCTTCCCCATCAGCAAATTCCCAGTCACCATAATCTCAAGCAGGGCCATAAAGCAGGGGAAGCAGTTCAAAGCTTTTGCAAGATTTGAGGCAAAGAACGATTTTAGAAGATTGTCTCATTGTCTGGCTGACAGAAAAACCATTTACTCAAAACCACAAAAACTAGTTCTACAGCTACACTGAAGAAAGAAGGTTTGACTCCTGAAATTAAAATCAAAGTTGAAAAGTGAACTCACTTATGCTGTTTTGCACTTTGGAGTTTGCCACGTACACACACTAACCTTGAAAATTGCCTTTGTTTTGGTGAGCATTGGCGCGGAATCTCATTATCAGACATAGTTAAAACAAAGTAATTGAGTTACACAAAGTTTTGAGTTACAGTTTTGAGGCCTCCCAAGTGCAGTAACATCCAATAGTAAATCTTTGTAAGTTATATTTATATTATAAATGCAAATTGACTCTTGGTCACAAGTTTCTTCATACACCATTTTACTTGGAATGATTGTCTAGCCAAGCAACAATACTTATAAAACACTGGCAAAGGTAATAATTCCTAGTCTATTTAGTTATATCATGTTTGATTAAATACTACTTACACCACCAAACAGATGTTGCCAAAATTATATATTAAATTATATTTTTATAAAATTAAACACATGATATCTACTGAATGAAGTGGAGAAACTTTTTTGGCTTCAAAGAATCACTATTAAGAATATTATCATTACTTTTGTGCATTATCTGGAGAATTACATCATTTCACAAAGGTGCATGAAAAAGTGTCTTGTGATTTTATTTTCCCACAAAAATCTGGCATGAGTAGGCAGTGTGTGGTAATCGGAAATGGAATACTACACAAGCAAAAGCAGAAATGTTCATTTTTTTGTAAGATCTGACCTGCTTGCTGGAACTTTAATTGAAATTAAATACACTACATGTATTTGCTGCTGTGTTGTAACTCTCACTCAGTCATGTTCAACTATCACATCTGCGCTTTCATTCATGAACCCACAATTTTCCAAATGTCTGATCATTTTGTCCTGGTTTATTGTCTCAAGTTTCCTAACACTGACTTGCACTTCCTTTCCCCCTTTTGAAAAATGGGAATGTAACTTTTGCAATCTTCCAATTCTGTGGAACAACCTCAGTTTTGAAAAATAAACATTGGAAGATTTTGGCTAGAGCCCCTGCAATTTCCACCCTTCTCTCTGTAACCGAGGATGCATCCAAACCAGGTGATTCATTTTACTTGGAGGTCGATCAATCTTTTAACTATCGAGTATAGCCCTTCTAACTTGTTCTGCAAGTATTGAGAATTGCTTCCACCTCTGTTACTGCTATGTTGGCAGCATTCTCTTTACTAAAGACAGGTGCAAAGTGCTTATTCAGTGCTTGAGGCCATACCCTTTGTGTACACAAGAATATTTTGTTTTTGGCTCCATCTGTACCTCCAGGTGGATGTAAAAGATTTCATGGCACCATTTTGAAGTCATGATGTGGAGATGCCGGCGTTGGACACAGTAAGAGTTTTAACAACACCAGGTTAAAGTCCAACAGGTTTATTTGGTAGCAAATGCCATTAGCTTTCGGAGCGCTACTCCTTCGTCAGATGGAGTGCAAATCTGCTCTCAAACAGGGGCACAGAGACACAAAATCAAGTTACAGAATACTGATTAGAATGCGAATCTCTTCAGCCAACCAGGTCTTAAAGATACAGACAATGTGAGTGGAGGGAGCATTAAGCACAGGTTAAAGAGATGTATATTATCTCCAGACAGGACAGCCACTGAGATTCTGCAAGTCCAGGAGGCAAGCTGTGGGGGTTACTGATAGTGTGACATAAACCCAACATCCCGGTTTAGGCCGTCCTCATGTGTGCGGAACTTGGTTATCAGTTTCTGCTCAGCGACTCTGCGCTGTCGTGTGTTGTGAAGGCCGCCTTAGAGAACACTTACCCGAAGATCAGAGGCTGAATGCTCGTGACCAAGCTGCTGGCATGGATTTGGTGCAAGACTTAAATGCCTAATAATTTTTCAGCACGGTGTATTCTTTACATCTAAAATATTACAAAATGGTGAAATGCAAACCACTTTCTACTCCATTGTAATCAAATGATTTTTTTTTGTCTGAATATGCTCCATATCAATATTAACATGTCAAATGAATGAATTATGAGAGGTGAACCATTCAAAAATAAAATAGTAAATAATATGGAAGTGCTTCATCCAGGTTACTTCTTGAAATTGCAGTGAGAGTAGGGTGAGGCTTTTGATTTAATGTAAGGTTATCTCCTGGTATCATGATATTCTTTACAATTACTGGAAAATTGACTTTTAGGCATTAGCTGTGCATTATTTAAATAAATGATTTTAAGCCTTCGAGCATTGTTATGGGTCAACAAGAGCTGATATCTAACCTCTGCCATAGCAAAAAACATTTTGTTTAATATAAACAGCTGAGTCTTTCTTCCAGTGCTCTGTGTCGGAAAAAGTCTTCAGTTTTTCCACATATTTCAAGGTAAGTTCATGTGTTGTTTTCTGTTAGACTGCCAGGAAAGACTGATTAGACACAGTCAAATGGCCACAATGCCTTAGACTAAGGGTATAGATTAATTAATTTTATACCGTGGGCTGGATCTGACATCTTCATGTTGATATGGAGCATATTCAGGAAAAAAATCGTTTAACTACATTGGAGAAGAAAGCGGTATGCATTTCACCATTTTGTTACCTTTTTAGATGTAAAGAATACACCGTGCTGAAAAATTGTTCGACATTTAAGTCTTGCACCAAATCCGTGCTAGCAGCTTGCTGTCAAAATATTGATGCTTGCTTTTTCAGCATCTTTGGCAGCCTTCCAAAATGAACATTGCATCAATTCAAACGTATAAATTTACGTCTTGATCCTGTTTCAGAACCCTTCTGTGGGGGTGGAAAAAAGCTAGTGGACAAAATATGCTTCAAGTTCTAATTCATTGTTACAATTCTACAGCAGCCCTAGAGGGACCTATAAAACATGCAGAGAAATAGGGAACCAGTTCAACCTTAAGCGCACATGAGACGAGATTGGAATGTTTGTCGGGCTGCACGTGCTCGTGCACCACTTGTGGTTACTGCCTTCTTCCGCAGACAAGGACTACGTGGCAAAAGGCCTCTTCTTTCCTGACCAGCCATTTTATAGATCAGAAAATCAGGAATATAATTAAATACTGGGAAGACTGAGGCTATTATCTTCAGTTCCACTACAAATATTGTTGCTCTGGTGCCATCCCTCTCCATGGCAACTGTCTTGAGGCAAAACCAGATTGTTTGTTTGCAAGCTGTGTCATATTTGTCCCGAAGATGAGCTCTCAGCCATATCCAGGTGAAGATTGGACTGCCAATTTCCACATTAGCATTGCTCATCTCTACACTGCTTCAGTTGTTCTGCTGCCAAATTGCCATCCATGACTTTGTCACCTCCAGACTTGACTATTCTAAGGCACTGTTGGCTGGTCTCCCACATTCTACCCTCTAAACTTAGCTGTTCAAAATCTAACTGTCAACAAAACCCATTCACCCAGCACTCTTGTGCTTGCTGAACTATACTAGTGTTTAGTTAAATAGTGCCTGTTTTAAAAGTCTCTTTCTTGCTTTCAAATCCCTCCACGGCCTGGCCTGTCCATATCTCCGTGATATCTGTGCTCCTTGAATTCTGGCCTTCTGAGCATTCCTGATTACAATAGCCCCGCTATTGTGGCTGTGCTTTCAGCTGCCTTAACCCTAAGCTCTAGATTTTCTTCTTTAAACCTCTCCATCTCTCAACTTTTCTTTCCACCTTTAATACGCACTAAAAATATACCTCTTTGACCAAGCTTTTGATAATGTTCTTTAATATCGCCTTCTGTGGCTCAGTGTCATCTCTTGTTTCTGGGAATGTGTGAAGCATCTGGGGATGTTTCATTAAGTTAAACGTACCAAATAAATATAGTTTATATCTGAGCGATTGTCTTGGAGCAATCCCAGGACATGCACATGGAATCTTATAAGCAGGGATAAGTTGTTTACTGCGGCAGTTGATCAAAAGAAACTTGCATCCATCCAGGGAGGGCGATATTCTTCTTCAGAAACTGTGCTAACTTTTAACTCATCCTGGGCTTAGGATCAGAATCTTTACTTTTGCAAGAAACAATAAAGATGGGCATCCTTCCACCAGTCATACAAGTGTTCAGTTGCAGAAATAGACTTGCTACAGTTGATTGAAAAGAATGATGAAGTTGGGAGATCAACTTGGCACGTTGAGCTATAGAATGTTGTAATGGAATCCATGGTTTGTGGAGTCAGCGCCCTTTGTCTGTGGGCATATTCCTTTTGTACATGCAGAAATGGGTGTGTTGTGTCCTGCAAGTAGCCCACATTACAAATTTCAGACTCTCCAGGTGCGGCCTAGATGTGAAACAGGTTTGCTGATTGGTGCTGCTGGAAGTAGGGCCAGAGCTTGGGCTTGGAAAGCCAGAAATAGACACCCATTACCGAGTGTATGGCTGAGTGGAGGACCCTGGAGTGAAGAGAGATTCAGGAGGAGGTTGGGTTGCTGGCCACGCTACACCGTGGTATTCTGAACATCTGTCTTAGAATGTGCATGCGTATGTCACCTCTTTCCAAGTGACTCTAGTTGACATGAAAAAGGCCCGTGTATTCTGTTTTGCTGGAGAAGATTGTGACACATTTCTGGGAGTAGTGGGAGGAAGTGGCTGGTGGTTAAGCAAGGAAAAATAAGGTTGTTTTGGCCACATTTTAGTAACATTAAAGGAACCGATTGGCCAGACAGACAGGGTTGTCACTGATGGTGCCAGCAAGGTTGTAATGAGCAGAGCAGAAAAGGTTCTGGAGAAGTGCTCCATTTTGCTGAAGATTGTACCCAAATAACTTGGGTTGAGGGGGAGCCATTGTCAAATGAGAATTGTTGGATAAATCCTTGTAGAAAAACAGCTGGAATTCTCCCTAAGGAAGGTTCGAGCATTGAAGAACTTTATGGCTGAAATCAGTGACATATAGGCTGCGTGGACTGCCTGATAAATCTGTGATATCTATCTCTTTGTATCTGCTATTTAAAGGACAATTTATATTGGCCATGATTTGTCTGATAATTCATGTTTAATTATGTTGATTTTGGCTTGATAAAGTAAACATTTTAAAATGTGAAATCTTGTCAATTGGTTATTCAGTGGGGTCTACTGGTAAATTTGACTTCTAGTTTGTTCATCTCCAATTGGATCATAGCAATGTATTCTTCCATATTGGCATCACAAGATTACTTAGAATCATTCGCATTGTTGTAGTTTTCTACTTGGCATATTTAGAAATAGGATTCTGCAGAAAGGTACACTGTTTAAGTTTATTTATTAGTGTCACAAGTAGGCTTACATTAACACTGCAATGAAGTTACTGTGAAAATCCCCTTGTCGCCACACTCCGGCACCTGTTCGGGTACACTGAGGGAGAATTTAGCACGGCCAATGTACCTAATTGGCACGTCTTTTGGACTGTAGGAGGAAACCAGAGCACCCGGAGGAAACCCTCGCAGACAAAGGGAAAACGTATAGACTCTGCACAAACAGTGACCCAAGCCGGGAATCGAAGCCAGGTCCCTGGCGCTGTGGGGCAGCAGTGCCAACCACTGTGCCACCGTGTCGCCCATTGGTTTGCAAAGTGTATGGCACAAATACATGGAGCAATAGTGGGCATATCCTAACCTGATGCATTAAAAGTAGTTTGTCCTACCCTGTTTTAATATCTATTTCGGGCATGGAAAGGTGATGATTCTTGATAAATACTAAAAATGATTTACATATCGATACGGTACAAAAATTAGATGATGTGTGATCATTTGATATAGGTTTTGCTAAAGTTAAATTGTAGCTTGAAAACTGAAGTTCTGAAAATCTATGTTATTTTACAGGGGTTTCGCAGTAACATTACTTTTTGGGAAAACAAACTCTGAGAAATATCTTGAAAGGTGTGAGCATTCTTTCCTTCCTGCAGCACCAACCGGCGTCCCCAGAGTAAGTTGACTGACTTCATTTGAACTAAGTTGATGTGTTCTCTTGGTGATGATCTGACCTGACTGTAGTTTTCCTTCTTAAACTCACTCAAACCCAGTCTTAGTGATGGTATGGAAATGTGGTTGCTCTCTCACCTCAGTACCAAGAATGCTACCAAGGTTGTGAACAGTCTGGTTCAGCCTTGGCCAGTTCTCAGGGAGAGGGGTGAGTTGGGATTGCGAAGGAGCCAAGTTTGGAACGGAGATGGAAGACCGTGGTTTTAGCCTCCTCATTTTTACTTCGAGGAAATTTTTGCTCATCCAGTGCTGGTTCATAGAATTTTCATAGAATCCCTACAGTGCAGAAAGAGGCCATTTGGCCCATCGAGTCCGCACCGACCACAATCCCACCCAGGCCCTACCCCCATATCCCTACATATTTTACCTGCTAATCCCTCTAACCTACGCATCCCAGGACACTAAGGGGAAATTTCTTTTTAGCATGGCCAATCAACCTAACCCGCACATCTTTGGACTGTGGGAGGAAACCGGAGCACCCGGAGGAAACCCACGCAGACACGAGGAGAATGTGCAAACTCCACACAGACAGTGACCCAAGCCGGGAATTGAACCCAGGTCCCTGGAGCTGTGAAGCAGCAGTGCTAACCACTGTGCTACCGTGCCGCCCCTGGTTGTCTGACAGTTTTGAGTGGGAGGGTTTGGTGAGGCTAGGAGATGTGGAGGAGAAGTAGAGTGAGTGTTATCAGCCCACATATGAAAACTGAAGCCATTGTTTTGGATGATATCACCATGGGACAAGAAGGAGGCAGGTATGAATTCTGGGGGCACCATATGTAATGGTGTGGGAGTGGGAGCAAAGACATTCCAGGTAATCCATTGTCTATGGTAGATAAAAATAGAACCAAGTGAGTGCAGTCCCAACCCAACTGTACAACAGTGGAGAGACATTGAGGCAGCATGGTATGATAACCATGTCAAAAGACTACAAACTGATCATGAAACAGGAGAGAAAATTTACCTTCGTCATAGTCACTTGGATGTCATTTGTGACTTTGAGAGCAATTAGTAGGAATTCAAACATGGAATTCCGAAAATGATGGGCATGGATTCCTTGTCAGTTTTTCAAATGCCTAAAGTTCCAATTGTAATTTTTTCTGATTGGTATTATGTTGGAATCTCTATATTCCATTCTGTTTAGGCTGTAGAAGAAATGAAACATGAAAGTCGACAAATAAAGATTGACCGGCGACTAACTGGTTCCAGTATAATTGATGAACCTCTACAACAGGTGAGAAGCAAAGAAAAAAAAAATTATTTTTATTGTTTTAGTATAGCTATTTTGTTACGCTGCCTTATGAGACTTCCATTGAACAACCAGTTCTGCTCTAAACTGACACTATTTTGATCTCAAACATTGAAGTATAGAAATAAAAGAGTACAATTGTGCTCCTGTCGTAATAAATTTTTGGTTCAGTGTAGGAGCAACCTGTCGAGATGAAGTTTTCTTTAAGATGATTAAGCACTATGGTCAACTGCATTAATTCAATGCTGATGTGGCGGCAGTGGGTACCATCTGCAAGGTACACTGCAGAAACTCACCTAGACTTTTTGGGCAGAACCTTCCAATCCCATGCACACGAGCATCTAGATCTAGAAGGACAAAAGCAGCATATACCTGGGAACACCACCACCCAGAGTTCCCTATCCTGACTTGGAAATATATCACCTTTCTATCACTGTCCCTCCCTGACAACATGTGGTGTACCTACCCCCAGTGGCATCAGTGGTTCATGAATGCAGCTCATCACCACCGCCTCAAGAGTAACTAATGATGGGCAATAAAATGCTGGCCTAGCCAGTGACCCCCACCTTCTATAAATAAATTTAACTGTTTTTATTGAGGTACTGGGGGTATTGCCTGTTGTTGGGGTGACCTTCTGAATTAAATCCCAATCAGTCACTTAACAGGCTAGTGCCGGGCCTTTACCAGGGTCAATGATCCTGGGGTTGGAAGTTCTACCTGCTGAGAGCTGCTGCCCAATCAGAGGATAGCAGGTCTTTGTTTGGCAAAGGCACTAGGCAGGCAGTGACTGCTGCTGGGTAATATACCCAACTGAGGCCTAGAATCATTCATCACATGCTTTCCTTTTGGGGCTCCCTACATGGCAAGTCCCCTTCCCAACTCTGAGTTAATACATGCAGTGAAGGAATAAGGCCCTTAAGTAGGCTACAATTGGATTTAGGGCAAAAAGGGCACTGACCTTCCTGCCCTGGATCAAATTGGGGCAGTGGGGGTGGTCAAAGGCCACCCATGCTACAGACCATCGCCACAGCCTCTTCTCTCTCTCTCTCTCTCTCTCTCCCACCCCCCCACCCCCCATCACTAAACTTGGAAGGAATTAAATCTGCCCCAGAGTATCCTTTCTGATATGTGATATAACACTAAATAAATGCATTCTTCTTTGTGTAATTTTAGTTCAGCTGACTGTGCTGTTGCCTCTGAAACACAATTTATGGTGTCAAGTGCAAAATCAAGACTGAAGTTTCTTTCATTATTGAGCAGAATCGAAGCTGTCAAAAGAATTAGATAATGAAAGGAAATAATGTCAGTGTCAGAAGTTGGGGTGTCATTTTTTTGTTTTGAGATTAAGTTCCCTGGAACACGGAAACTCCATTGTGAAATCTTTAGATGTTGAAGTCTACTTACAATTACAATAAAATATGTAACTCGCATTGTATGCATACTTAAGATTATCTGCAGTTTTCAGAAGTGTTGGTGTTACCTTACAAATTACATTTTCTCTTGGTAAAAGATGTATTATTAATCGAGTTCACACATGTTTTATACATAAATGATGCACGAGGCATGCAGACTTAGAATTCAGTATTTACTGCATGCACCTTTTTGTTTGAAATGTTTTACACAGCAAGTGTGGAAAAGCCATAAAAGAAGAATGAGAATATCCTATATATTCACTTTTTTTTCTCAGGTCATCCAGTTTGCACTAAGGGACTACATTCAATACTGGTATTATACTCTAAGTGAAGATGAATCTTTTTTACTCGAAGTCAGAAAAACTATACAAAATGCACTTGTTCATTTTGCCACAAGGTAAGTTAGGTTCACTTGAGTCTACCCTACAGTACAAAAGCAATTGCAGAATAGAATACGGTTCTGTGTTCATATTTTCTGTATTGAGCCTTTAACTTAGAAAGTGTATAACTGAACCATAGTAAACAGCGCATGAGCAGGATATTCTGAGCTAAAATTGGGTGCCAAGCTAGAAAGTCCCTTCTTTCAATAAATATTGGTACTTTCAAATGTGGTCACTTTATTAAGAAAAAAAATCAAGATCATCATTACAGCACAGAGGGAGGCCATTTAGCACATCAAGTCCGTACCATCTCTCGAGAGCAATTCAGTCAATCCAGTTCCCCTCTTCCATCCCTGTAACCCTGCAAATTTATTTCCGAGAAGTGCCCATCCAATTTCCTTTTGAAATCATTGATATGTCCAAATCTACCACCCTTGTACAACAACACCAACTTGTACTTATGTGGTGTCCTCAAAATGATAAGTTGAAAGGGGCATTTTAAAACAAAATATGACACCAAGCAACACAAGAAGATAATTAGGTCAGATGATCAAAAATTTGGTCAGAGGTAGTTTTTGAGAAGTTTCTTAAATGAGGTAGAGGTGGTGTGGTGTCAGGAAGATATTCCAGAACTTGGGACCTCGGAATTCGTAGGAAACAGGGTGCATCGGTTGTATAATTACCTAGGAGTTAGCCATGGTTTTTTTCCTGTCTGATATTTCCTGAATAATGATCCAGATAACTGAAGTGGAACCCTTCAAAGTCTCCAACTGAATTATTCGGAGGGTTCAAACTCTGGGGAATTGCCCATTGGAAGTTGAAACCTCCTGGGCAATTACCATGGAATCAGAATGTCAGGACTTCCAAGAAATCCCCTGGAGCATCTTCTGAGGTACATTTGGTCTCCGACCATCCGGAGGCCAGAAGATCGAGGCTTTTGTTGCCTTTCATTGCCCTTCTGTCAAAATGCATCACCTCGCACTTCTCTAGATTAAATTCCTTCTGTGACTTGTCTGCCTATTCTCTGAGCCTTCATTGTTCTGTTGTAATTGATTGGTATCACCCTCACTGTTTGCCCCATGTTCAGATTTGGTATCATTGGAGAAGTGCTCTGTGTTCCAACATGCAAGTAATTGATATATAGCAAAAAGAGCATTGGTCCTGACACTGATCACTGGGGAACACCACTGTCTACCACCTCGACTATGAAAGACAATTATTTACCGCAACTTGCTGTTTTCTGTCCTTAATTCAATGTTGTATCCAAGCGCTCTCAGATTCTCCCATTATTTGAGCCTCAGTTTTATTAATTATCCTTTGTCAAACACTTCCTTAAAATCCATACAGACAACTTCCATGACAGAGTTTTGTCATCTAATGATGATTATGATGTCGATTGTTTTTTTAAAAGAACCCATCTGGTTCGCTACTGTCCTTTAGGGAAGGAAATCTACCATCTTTGCCTGTCCTGGCCTACATGTAACTCCAGATCTGCAGCAATGTAATCGACTATAAAACGTCCAAGCAGGCCACTCAGTTCCAGGGCAGTTAGGAATGGGCAATCAATGTTGGTCCAGCCAGCAATGCCCACATCCATGAATGAATAAAAAACAAGATTATAAAGGAGATGCAGCAGTTCTATCTTTTGTGATTAACTGATCAGGATAGGAAGACTATCCATTTACAGAATTCAAACTCGACTGGGACGAGCTGGGAGGGCACCATAGTCGGCATGGACCGGTTAGGCTGAAGGGCCTGTTTTCATGCTTTATTGCTCTAAGACTCGGATGACTGTATGAAACTATTCAATGATTTTGCACGTTCTCCCTGTGTCTGCACGGGTTTCCTCTGGGTTCTCTGGTTTTCTCCCACAGTCCAAAGGTGTGCAGGTTAGGTTGATTGGTCATGCTCAATCGCCTTAGTGTCCCAGATGTGTAGGTTAGGGGGATTAGCGGGCTAAATATGTGGGCTTAGACGATTAGGGTCTGGGTGGGATGCTGTGTTAGCAAATGTGTGTGCAGTCAATGGGCTGAATAGCCTGCTTCTGCATTGTAGGGATTCTATGATTCTACTTTGCCATATTGAGAATGCATAAACCAACAATATAGACCAGATTGAAACAAAAAGGCAGTGCATTACTATGAAGTGATGAGGAAAGGAAAATAAAATTGACGGTTCATACTGATGAGGATTTTATCCAACTAGCACATGTAATGCAGGAATTCTGTCCGACCCAGTGTGTCAGAAAAACCTTATGAAGTAAGTCGTATTGTCCTGATAATGACAATAAACCAATACTTGTACAAATTTAAAAGGAACCCACTCCAGGAGAACAAAGAATTGAAGAACTTTGATTTAGGGGAAGTGGGGAGTTATGGTAGTACTGGAGAATTTTTCAATTGAAAATAAATGGAAGAATTTTAAAGAATTATATGGATAAATACATCGTAGCATGCAAGCTAAAAAAGCATGGACCAGAAGAGATTAATAAGACAATGAAAGGCTCAATAGGTAAAACCAAGCATCTAATAAAATTTCAAAGGAAATGTAAAGATAGTGAACAAAATAAAGAAAGAAAAATAACTTGCATTTTTTATATGGCACTTTTCATGATATAAAGATGTTCCAAAACAATTTACACTGAATTAAGTACTTTTGAATTGGTCGCAGTTGCAATTTGGAAAATGTGGCAGTCAAAGGTTTCTCAAACAAAAAACAGACTGACTAACCATCATTGCAACGCTGTTTAAGTGATGTTAATTTGGAGATAAATGTTGGCCAAAGTACAAGATAACTCCTCTACTCTTGAAATAATGCCTTCATGTTTCACAAAAATATTTTGTACAAAAATTAATTTGTTGCAGGAACCAAGGATGTGCCAGTAGCTTGTTTACTACTTAGCAAGGATGTTTTGACAACTAGAATTAATTGCTTGAAAGGCCCAAAACTAATCAAAATAATGAATATCTAGAGAAACATTGTGTATACCTGAGGATACAAAATGAGCCAAGGAACAAACTCCATAGCCACTCTATGGTAGTGAGTTCCACATTCTCAGCACTTTTTTTTACTCAAAGAAGTTTATTCTGAATACTCTGTTGGTTTTCTTGGTGATTATCTTATATTCATGACCCTGGTTATACTCTTTCCCCACAAGTGGAAGCATTCTCTCTGTAACTCCACCAAAACTCTTCATAATTTAAAGACTTACATTAGTCACCCCCAGCCACCTTTTTGAAGAGAAGAGACCCAGCCTGTCAATGCTTTTCTATTATGTATATCCACACATTTCTGGTGCCATCCTTGTAAATCTTCTGTACCTGTTTCAGTTCCTTTGTTCCCCTACTCTATCTAGACTTGTACCTTTTCAAGTAACATGACCTTCCTATTCTTCCTACCATATGCTGCTCACTTTTATTTACATTGAACTTCATTGCCAATTATTTACCCATTTTGCAAGTCTAAATTGTGAACAGTAGTTGTCCTCGCATTGATCCTTGTGAAACACCCCTTCTTTCAGCAACCTAGGTTGGATTTCTTCTGGACCAAATAACTGATCAACTTTCAGTAATAATCTTGTCTTCTCAATTATACTTTTCCCATTAATTTCCTTTCCTCTTTTAATGTACCCTTTACAGCAACCGCCTGCTTAATGAAGTCATAGACAAAGTACACATTAAATACTTTTGCCATATTTGCTTCCTTTAAATGATTTCCCTTCAATAGCTTCAATGTCTGATGCCAAGCCTTAGATGAGTCCCCAACTGTTATTAAATCTGTTTTCACTGTCCTTTTTGTGTAGTGCTTTTTAAGCTCAAAACAAATTTCAGCAGATACATATTTTTCTTAATTTCTTTGTCAGTTACCTTTTAAATCAGTCGCTTCTGGTTCCTGACTTACCTGCCAGTGATAATGGGTTTTTATTTACTGTATCAAAATTTCTCATAACTACATATCTTGATCTGAGCAGTTAGCCAATCATATAGAACTTGTGTGAGTATTAGTAAAATTGGTACCATGAGAATTGATGAATTTAAAAAAATCCTGGTTTCATTAAAGAACCTGCATGTCATTATCACAGTTTTGAGAAATGTTGATTATAATTTTTATACTTTTCATTACTTGCAATTAATAGGTCAAAAGAGGTAGACTGGCAACCATATTTTACTACGCGGTTGGTAAATGATTTTGCTACACATCTTCGTGTATTCAGAAAAGCTCAACAAAGGATAGAAGATTTGAGACAGAAAAAAGGTATGGAATGATTCTCCAGTCAGCTTGTATATTTTTCTTGGAGGGGACCTTTTCTACTCTGTCACTTGCTATGTGTCTGTTCTTCCTATGTGCAGAGAGAGCCTGTAACAGAACCTGGTTGCTTGAGTGCTAAGTGCAGGAGACCTACATGCAATTCAGCTCCTTTTGAATAGGGAGGATGTGTCTTGCTAAACAATAATGTAACAAGTGTAAGAGGTTAGAGACACTAAGCACAAGGTATGTGCACCCAAAGGCAAGTTTCAAATAGTGTGTTAGCTCTTCGCGTACAGGAAGATTAGATGATGCAACTACTGATCAGTGTATTTGAGAGAGTGCCACATAGAGTTAATGTATAAGTTGAGGGTTTATGGATGGGTGGAAGAGTAGTTAATTGACCAGGCAAGTAGGGATAAATGGGTCATTTTCAAGTTGGTAGGCTATAACAGGTGGGGTGCTGCAATCTCAGCTATTTACAATGTCATAATAGTTTACAGAAAAAGGCAGGGACTACTATAGCCAAGTTTGCTATTGAGAGTTTGTTATAATATTATGTTTTAATAATGTTTCAAATTTGGGATAAGTGAATGAGTTTGTGACCTATCCTGAAGTCTGCTGATCGTAAACTTTCATAGTGTGATTGTGAAGGCTGAGAGTATTTTACTAGGAAGAAGGTAGAAAGAATTTATGCTTGGAGACAATGTGTCTGAATCTTCTAAAGACCCAGGAATAGATATTAGGATATCGTCTGTTTTCAATTACTTCATTGACACCCAGCTCTCGCTTTCTCTCTGTAAATTATCTTTGCTAATCCAATCATGTAGATAAATTTTGAGTAGTTTTTCCAAGTCATTGCGCAGAAGTTTTCCGTTTTTCCGTGATATCAATTAGAAGATTTATTTATATGCAGCTCTTTGTTAAACTCCTCCTTTATCGGCTGTCTCAACAAGTCAAAAGTGAACAAAATTAACTTCACCAAGCCAAAATTGAGTTTTTAATAATATCTGTAAGAGATGCACAGTCAGTGAAAGAAGACTGGCCTGAGTGAGACAGAGAGCGAGTGAGTATATTTGGGAATTTGATTCAAACCGGGAATTGAGTGCATAGGGAAAAGAGGAGCTTTAATGAAGGTCTGCAGTGTGACTTAGAATAGAGTGCTGGGACTTGTGTAATTAGGGAGTGAGGAAAGGAAGGGAAAGATGTGCTTTCTGCTTTTGTTTTCTAACTTTCTAAGCCTTCAGGAAGTGGTGTTACTCTGTTATAGGAGAAGGTAGGTTTTGGTGAGTATCTGGTAAGTGACTATGGTTTTAGTCTTTTCCTAGAGTTCTAAAATAGTCTAGCAGCTGGTGGCAAGTTAATAAAACATATAAAAATAAAAGATATTTGAACTAAATCATTAACTAAAATCCATTAAGGATGGCTGGACAGGTGAGGTGTCACCACTGTAGTGTTTGGGAGCTCCTGGACGCCAGTTTGAGGTATAGTTGAGGGATTGACACTGTTTTCCGCAGCAAAGTGCATGAGTTCAGATGGTTGTGTTGCCTGACAGGTGTCAAGGTTTGGGACATCTGCTCAGGACTGGAACTTGCAGTTAGAGAGGGAAGACCTAGTTGTTGTGATCCACATAGGTAGCAACAATATAGGACAGAGAAGGAGGATCTGCATATTCAGCGTGAGGACCTAGACACCAAATTAAGAAGCAGAACCTCTATAGTCATAATTTCTGGGTTGTTACCTAAGCTATATGCAAATTGGCATTTGGCAAATGGAAATGAATATCTCCAAGACTGATGTGGGAGAAGTGGGTCTTGGTTTGTGAGGTACTGATACTGGGGAAAGTGGGACCTGTACTTTGCGACATCTACATCTGGACCCTGCTGGGGTGGTGTTCTTGCAAGCCGCATAGCCAGCAAAGTACAGGGGCTTTAAATTGAAAAGTGGGGCAAAGGATCAAATTTGTGTAGTTGCAGTAAACCAAAGAGCAGAAACGAGGTAGAGAGAGGTATTGTTATGGGAAATGAAACAGACCATGAGGGATAGAGACTAAAAATCTGGCAGTAAATCAACGGATCGGACTAAAGTCTACAAAAAGAATAAAAGTAAAACAACTTGAAGCTCTGGTAACTTAAAGATTAAAGGTTAAAGATATCTTCAAGCTTAAAAGAAAAAGCTTATTGTGCAAAGAATGTTTCTGATGGTGTTGGAGTCCAAAGCTCCGGGTCATAGTTTGAGAATAAGGGGTAAACATTTTAGGACAGAATAAAGGGTAAACCTTTTAGGACTGAGGGGAGGAGAAATTTTTTCATCCATAGAGTGGTGAATCTGTGGAATTCACTACCACAGAAAGTAGTTGAGGCGAAAACATTGTGTGATTTCGAGCTGCTGTAGCCACCATTGACTTGCATATGGGCTTATATGATTGGTCTCAGGAGGATTTTTGACCTGGAGATAGTTCTTTATAGCCTGATTCTGTCCTCAACGTTCATGCATGTGGTTCTTCACATTGTTGGATAATGGTCAGGAAGAGTTTTTCCTCCCATTGCCTTCAACTCTTTTGCCATTCGCCTTAAATCAGTACCATTCTGCTAATGGGAACAGTTTCCACAGTCTACTCTGCCTAGGTCCCTCTATATCATATCTCCTTTCAAACTTCTCTTTTCCAAGGGGAACAACCTTGCTTCCACAAACTATCCCCGTAACTTTCACTCGCACAGGCTCAGAATGAGAGGGAAGTTCTATAATAATAATGCTTAGATTTTTAAAATCTGAAGTGAATGTGTAATTATATGATACCACCAGTCAGAGAAACAGCTTAGCTGCAACCTCTGTAATGCCACAAGAGAACTACTGGTATGTTTAAGTTCTGGTCTCACTTTATTTTGCTTTCGTTTTTTTTAATACTTTTTCTTCCCTTGAAGAATGATTCTCATTTTTTTAAACTCCTAGCATGTGACCTCTCTAATGAATTGAAATCCACTAATAATTTCTGACACGTGCTTGCTTAGGTGAATGACATCTTTGTAAGGATCTCATTAACAGATAATCCTCTTATTTTCTCATCAAGTTCTTTGTGGGTAATTGAGTTTGAGTTAATAGCATTCAAGGTATAAAGCCATGCTTTTCGCATTGGAGGGAAGGGAAGAGAGAAGGGATGGATGAGAGACAGATGAATTGAATCAAAGTAATGCGTCAATGTAAACTTTGCAGCATAGCATAATCACCTTCGAGTTATTACATGTTAATTCAATTAGAAGTGTTCACCTGGCATCAAGATGTTGGATGCATCTAACTGCATTTTAATTGCATACAGTGGTTCTCAGAACCAAACTATTTCACATGTTGAGTTAGAAACAACAATGTTTATAAGATTATAATTCACACACTCCTTGAAAGAGAAAATTAATTGATGTAAATTGCTTGCCTGCTTAAAGCAGAAGGTGAGAAAGGGAACTCTTGCTAGGATAGTTTCCCTTCTTTAGCATGTTGTGTATTTTTGCCTGAATTTTTTTATTCCCCCAATCATTGACACAAGCGTTCTGTGCTACTCAGAAATATGGCAGAATCGTAGACCATCATCAGTTGTAGTCTATGCCTAGCCACTATGAAACTGAGCAGATAACTGAACATTTTTTCCCCTTAGTGACCTTCGTATGAAAAGAAACCGCCTTCTGAAAAATGTCATTCCACTGCTTATTACTTCTGTTACTGGATCACATGGAGCAATCCACATCTTATTGTTGTTTGCCAGTTAAGGGCCTTAGTTTTCAATGTATTCAAATCTTATATGCTTAATGTAAACACTAATTCTATCTGGTGTGAGAACACTTTCAAATGTAACAACAAAACTGCTAATAGCAAATCAGGCAGCATCTGTGGAGAAAGATGTTTCAGGTCTATCCAATGAAATACATTTATTTCTCATGGTGCCAATGACCCAAAGACAGTGGTATAGCACGTAGAGTGGATAGGAACATAGAATTACAGGGAGACAGTGATAGTTCAAATGATTGGGGAAAAGCTAAGGCAAATAGATTTCAGTGCAGTTAATTATGAAATCATCCATTTCGAAACCAAAAAAAGGAAAGTTTCAAGTATTAAATGGTGAAAATCTATGAACCGTGCAATTTAGGGGTTGGTGTACAATATTGTTTTTGTATCTGACTTCTCAAAAATGCTATTGAAATTTTAGCCTCTGTGACAGGTCATGTGGGGGGAGGGGTCTTCAGTGGGTGAGATTAAACATAGTGGGAATTGTTCAAACTGCAGGTTTTAAACAGAAAAATGTATTTTATAGTATTTTTTTGCAGCAGCAATCAGACCTCACCATGCTCACCATTAGAAAGAAACATGATTTAAAGGGGCCTTGCAGCTGATAGCACATTGCTGCCTTGGAGCTCACAACTCCAAAATTGCACCTTGTGACTCTGTTGGGGTTGCAATCCACAGTTTGTGAAGCCCTGCTCCATGGCCAGAAGATGTGAGTATAAAGGGGGAAGAGGTTTTGCTACAGCTGTACAAAGCCTCAGTTAAACCACATCTGGACTTTCTTGTACATTTTGGGCACCATACCACAGAAAGGATATGTTGACCTTGGAAGTGCAGAACAAATGTGCCAGAATGTTAACAGGGTCCCAAAGGTTAGATTGTAAGGAGAAAGTACATAAGCTAGATTTGTATTCACTGAAATATGGAAGGTTATGGGGATTTTTGATCAAGATTTTTAGGATTTTGAAAGGAATTGTTGAGTGAGGTAGAGATATGTTTGCCCCCTTGGTGACAGTCTATGGCAAAGGGACACCACCTTAAAATCAGAGTAAGGCCAGTTAGGAGAGAAATTGGGAAACAATTCTTTATGCAAGGGGTGGTTGAATTGTGGAACCTTCTCTCACAGAAAGTAATAGGTGCTTGCTTAATTAATAATTTTGAATATGAGATCTAGGAACCTTTGCTAGACAAGTATTGAAAGGAGATGGAGCTAAATCAGATAGATAGGCTGATCTGCATTTCAACTCTATCGAATGGCCTTGAGAGGGAAAATGGTCTAATTGTTCTGATGCACGTTTTGGTTACTTAATACTGCATCACAACTCTTTCACTTCTGAGGTCTGTATGGTACCTTTAATTAAAGTATCTTTAAGAAGTCCTTAATGTCATAAAATAGTGGATTCTAATTTGTCAATGGAGCAACAATTCCGTCATTTCAGATGTTTCAGAAGAGTTCGTTGAAACGTTTTTTGAGGTTGAAGTGGAAATGGAGAAAGAAGTCTGCCGTGACCTAGTTTGTACTTCAGTTAAAGATGAAGAAGGTTTGTTTTATATTTCAACTTTACTTTTGTTTTTAAGTTTTCTGCTATAAAGGATCACTCAGAACACATGGAAGAAGAAGTTTATTTTACATGTTTTGGTTTATTCAACCAGAACAAACTGAGAGTTTCTCTCTTTGTTCTCCTGCATTCTAAAATCACAACCTCTAACTTTTTGATTTTAAGTATTTTTACCTCCGTTGTACTTTGAAAATCCATTCCACACCATGAATCATTATTTACATGAAAATACCATTCTGATATTCTTGGGGTGGGACTTTCTAGCCCCTCTTGCTAGCTTGTCGAAGTCAATGGAGATTTGAATGGCTCGCCACATGTGCTGCTGGGGAACTGCCATGGTGGGGCTGGAAAATCCTGGCCTGAAAATAACCTTTTTGAAATTGTGCCAGCCTTTCTTACTGTCGCCCTTCAAGTTAAATAGCATTAAGACGTTAGCTGATCCGTACCTTAAGCAGTTGTATACTTGTGAAATTCCCTTGTGATTGTCTTTAAATGTAATTTTTTGCAGTCATTCCTCAACTCAGTTGTTTGTTAGGGGTACCTTTGTGATCATTCTCTACAACTCCACATTTTGTGAATGTTTCTCTTGTGGCTAACAAAAAGTGCTGGCCAAGAGGGCGGCACGGTAGCACAGTGGTTAGCACTGCTGCTTCACAGCTCCAGGGTCCCGGGTTCGATTCCCAGCTTGAGTCACTGTCTGTGTGGAGTTTGCACATTCTCCTCGTGTCTGCGTGGGTTTCCTCCGGGTGCTCCGGTTTCCTCCCACAGTCCAAAGATGTGCGGGTTAGGTTGATTGGCCAGGTTAAAAATTGTCCCTTAGAGTCCTGAGATGCGTAGGTTAGAGGGATTAGCGGGTAAATGTGTGGGGGTAGGGCCTGGGTGGGATTGTGGTCGGTGCAGACTCGATGGGCCGAATGGCCTCCTTCTGCACTGTAGGGTTTCTATGATTTCTATGATTTCTAGAGCAATGCCGGCATGCCGTGAGAGAATAAATTTAAAAAAGCTAAAACAGGCCATGGTCAATGACCAAGGTATTGTTTTCAACTTCAGCAGGGCATTCTCTGATTTTAATGTTACTAACTTTAGATGTGGTTTCAATAGAGCCTGCTAAACGGTAATTTTGCAGCATCAAGAATTGTATTTGTGATCTTCAATAAAGCTAATTGATTTTTCCAAAAGCAAAGAAAAATATGCAGAGCCTTTATTAAACCCACTTGATATAAAAGCTGCTGCAAGTCACAGAAATGCACTGTTAGCTTGGAGGGAGGCACAAATTTTATGCATGTTTTTTAAAAAAAAATTCTCCTTACAAGCTCAGCATTACAGAACAGCCACCAAAAGCTTCAAAATTGTAAAATGCCCTCAAAATGAGAAACCACTTCAAATAGTCTGCAAGCCAGTTAAAAACAAAACGAAGCACCATGATTACAAATATATTGACCGAAAATCTTGTCCTCTTAAACTAGGAATATGAATTTTTAATTTCAGTCTGTTGCTCAGATTTCTCATGAAATTGCTTTACAAATTATACTCTTGTATTCTCTTATCCAGCATTTCCACTTCAAAATTAACCACCTTGCAAGAAAAAGTTTGTTACTATTCACTCAAATTTGATCGTCCTCTTAAGCTTCAAGAGAAAATTATTAAAATGAAGACTGGCAATTTATCAGTTCTTTTTCATGTGGACCCTTGGCTGACTTTTTTAAAGATCCATAATTTAGGACTCTGCCCTTCAACTGCACATTTCTTGTATAATCACTTTTTGAGACTAGTTAGTTGCCGGAATCATAGTGGCATAGTGTCACAGCTTGCCATTGTTTCTCAGTATAGATTCTTCAAAGCCATCTCTAACTTAATCTGCATCAGCATTAGCATTTGTTTTCTTGTTGTATTTAATGTACAAAGAAAAAACAGTTTTTGTGAATAAACCATGCTGTATTTGTGTGAATCTCCCATCAAAACTTTTTTTTAAAGGAAAGCTTATTCTTTTAATGCTTTGTTTAGTGTGTAAAATGTGTAAAGTTGCCTTCCATACAATGTACATCCCACACTAGAGAAAAGCATCCAAACCATTTTTCAGAAGGTGAAAGCAGACTTTCAAATACATTCCTGGCCAATCTCCACATTTTTCCCTCTATACACTTCAGGTCATCCTAAACCTTGTTGCCTTCATTGCTATGCAGCCAAAATCCTATTAGCCCATTGATTTACATTTGCTCTGGGTTACGCAACATCTTGATTTTAGAAATGTCATCCTTGTTTGTTAAATCCTTCCGTGATCCTGTCACACCCCCCACTCCCAACCCTACTCTAATCTCCACTAGCCCCTTGAGCATATCTGTGCTCTAATTCTGTCCCCTTGAAGTTCTTGACTCAACCATTGGTGGCCATGGTCTTCAGTTGCCTGTGGCCTAACAGCTGGAATTCCCCCCTGAAATTTCTCTGTTTCTCCATCTCTCTTCCTTTTAAGATGCTGCTTGAAACTTACTTATTTGATTAAGCTTATGGCTGTCTTCCCAGGTATCACCTCAATGTCAATTTTGCTTACAATGCTCATGTGAAGCACTTTGAATGTTTAGAGTTGTTGTTAAAGTGACCCTGTTTGAGATTTTCTGTATGACGGGCATATACAAACTGTTGACATCAAATTGTCTCTTTTTCAGGGTTCCTGAGAGATCTTTGTGAGATTTTATTGTATTTGTTTCTACCTCCTGGAGACTTCCATAACAAGAACATGCGATATTTCCTAAGGGTGAGACTGGCTGGTTAAAATTTCCAAGCAGATTGTCTAATTTTTGAAAATGATGCAAGTTGTAACTATTTTAGCAGCTGTCTTTTAATGTTCTGTTTAACTTGAGGAAATTGTGGCTTTTCCAAGTTTTGATGTCAAACAAGTAATGAGAGAGAGAATTGGTAGAGGTAGAACTGGGTGTTAACTTGCAAATGAAAGTTGACCCTGTATCTTTAAGTCTTGTTACCCTGGGATGAATGTAGATGAGAAATTTGAAATCAACTGAGCAAAGTTATTGTGGCTTTCTGAATTTTGATACAATTGATAACTGTTCAAAATGTGCAATTTCTTTTGGAATTTTTTCTCCATTTCGAACACTTTCTATATTGTCAATATGTAAACTTGACTCTTCGTATGTTTTATTTTAATGTTTAATGACACTTGTACAGATAAATAATTTTGCTATTACTGCAAAAGATTTTTAAGAGCAGACTAGCAGGAAACTTAAACTATGTTGTATGCTTTAGAAGCTATGTAATTTTCAGATATTTTAATGCACTATTATGATTTTCAAAATGCCAATCTATCCAAAAGGATTATTTTAACTTTTCAGGAAATTTTGGCAAAAGGAATTCTTCTTCCATTAATCAACCAGCTCAGTGATCCTGACTACATTAATCAGTATATTATATGGTTGGTAAGTTTGACATGATTTGTTAATCCGTTGGAATCCGAATGAATTGTGTGTCATGAAAGTGTGTTTTTCTCTACAAGGTTATTTTTTTTGTAAAATGATCCACACCTGCCATTTATGACCTCTTTCATAGTTTGTTTACCCGCACGAACCTGTGCACACACCTTATTGTGGTTTGTGGCCCGAAACTTCGCTCATCTGCAATTTTTAAAAAAAGTTACACTTCTCACCTGAATGCATGGCCCACATCTTTGCAACCTCTTCTAGCCCTGTACACCTATTGATTTTCTAACTTTAGCCTTTGTTACATGTCCACCTTCAGTAACACCCTTGCTGATGTTTTGGCTCTACACTTCTGAACACCGTCCCTGAACCATTTTACACAGCTTTCCCATTCCCTATCTTCAACACCATGTCAGGTATCTTCTACAATTCTAGAGTGATAGAAAAATTGCACATAGTATTGAATAGTGGGAAGTGGCTGAAACTCGAGGCCCAAGCCGCATGTGTAGAGCCCATATGATCAAAGAGTCAGCCCTTAATACTCGATGACACTGTTGATTGACCAGCCACTGGAGTCTGTGATTCTGCCTGCTAATTCTTGCAAGACAACCTCAAAGCTCCCATACGCAAGTCAAATAAAGCTCTGTTTGCATGGTAACAGAGCAGGTCAACTCCTTCAAACTTTTTCCAAATTGCTGAGTGAGGCTCAGCTTGGGCATTAAGACCAGCTATGAACCTGGGAATTAGCTGCATGAATGACTTTTGACCTGATTGAAGTGAGAGACAGCCGAGCTGGAGCCTTGACACTTGGATTCAGGCTCTACTCAGTTAACTGAAGGAAGAGGTCCCCTTTATTTCACATTTCTCTTTCTTCCCCCTCCCCACCACCAATACTTCACCTCAGTTGTGTACTTGCCGTCTTGTGCCTCTTATGGCTGGAGTTTTTGTAATTGGGTCCAGGGATAAACTGTGCTTGCTGTTAGCAATTTCACCCTTCATGAGATCATATGGGAATTAAACTCCCATGAATGGCTGGAGTTGACAGTATATTCATGTATTTGAACAGAATAAATATAAAACAGAAGATTGTAGTAACAATATTGTTGGAAAAAATTGACAATGGGAAATGATGGTGCCACATATGAGCCTGAGAAGAAAAACAAAACACCAAATGCTCTTTTCTGGGAAGAAAAGTGAGATATGATGAAATTAAAGTAATTTCTGTGGTCACGAGCAAAATTATATTTGTAGTGTCCAGGGAGTGTTTTGAAGTCCCATGTTCTAGGTTGAGGAATGGTGCCTGATTTAGTAATTTGGGGGAGAGGAAGAGGAGAAAATCTGAACAAAAACAAGGTAGAAATATCAACAGTCAATTTTTCCCAACCATTATCAATCAACGTGGGTTAATTTTGGAATTATTGTTAGTTGTGCCTTCTCTTGTTGAATATTTTATCTAACTGAAACTAATTTGATACATTGATTTTGAAATTACTGACAATATTATCTGTCACAGATCCGTGATGCCAATTGTAATTATGAAGCTTTTTTGAATATTATCAAATTAAGTGACAAAGTCGTAGAACTCGAAGCAGTGAGAGATAGAGCAGCAGAGGAGCTGCAGCATCTTCGATCTTTAGATACCGCTGGTGATGGTAAATATCTAGTTCTATTTGATTTTGCTTACCTTTAAAAATTTCTCATTCGGCTGGAGGCAACAATTGAACAATAAGCAATAACTGCCTTGGCCAGAAATCGAATAAGATGCAGAATAGAGGATGCCTTGTTCATTCATGGGTTAATTAAGGATCATCCATCATCTTTGGAGCCAAACAATTGACCCATGTGGGTCTGGTGAAGCAATGGTAGTGCATTGGCAGTAATATATACATTTTCATAAGGCATGTTACAAAAATTCAGATATAAAAACCAAGTGGAAATGTAGGCACATTATAAAATGTGAGGGATGGACTGGAAACCAGGTGATTTAGTTCTCATTGGAAAGGGGTAGAAGGGGTGTGTCCCATGGGTTAGTTTGGAACATGTGCTACTGTGTGTGTAGCACTAATGTTTGTTTATACCAAGGACATTCATAAAATATATACTTTAGTTGATTGGCTGCTTTAGTGACGGGAAGCCAGTGGCGTACCACAGAAATCTGCTCTTAGTCCCCTATTATTCGTCATTTATATAAACGCCATAGATGACTGTGTCGGGGGGTAGGATTAGTATGATTGCAGATGACACAAAGATTGGTCGGGTGGGTAACAGTGTGGTTGAATGTCTTGGGCTACAGGAATGTTCTACCTGGGAGGGTGATGGAGGTGAGTTGCCTTGCATCCTTTAAAAAGTACCTGGATGAGCACTTGGCATGTCATCACATTCAAGGCTATGGGCCAAGCACTTAGAGAGAGAGAAGACAGGGATCTGAAACTCTGAACTGGCTTGCCATGCCATGGGAATGGAGGGATACAAAAGAATGGTCTAGTTTGGACCAGGGAGCGGCACGGGCTTGGAGGGCCGAAGGGCCTGTTCCTGTGCTGTATTGTTCTTTGTTCATTGTCTTGGGGGGGGGGGGGGGGAAGATGTATCTCTGGGGAGGGGGGAGGCAAATGGATCTCTGGTGGGGGGGGAGGCAAATGGATCTCTGGTGGGGGGGGTGGCAAATGGATCTCTGGTGGGGGGAGGCAGATGGATCTCTGGTGGGGAGGCAGATGGATCTCTGGTGAGGGGTGTCCGCTGCCACTCTGGGGGCGATCGGTGGGGGGGAGGGGGGCAGGGGTGGCATGAATAAGGGGGACACACACACATCACTGTCCCCCTTATCCACCACCCCCCGCTACCCAGACCGATCGCCACTCCTGCCCCCCTTCCCCCCCCCACTACCAATCACCCGCAGAGTGGCAGCAGACCCCCCTGCACCCCCACCAGAGATCCATCTGCCCCCCACCAGGGATCCATCTCTCTCCCCCCCCCCCCCCCCCCCCCCCCCGAGATACACCCTCGCTCCCGCTTTTTGCTCCCGGGCCGCTTTCTCTGCTTTTTGTGGCCCGTGAGCGATCCAACACAGGCGCATTTTTTCCAATTTTTTTTCTAACTGCACAGTTCAGAGCTCCGATCGTTCCAGTAGCACTAAGCCCCACCCACAGCGCGAATCGGACTGGAGATGGCTGAAAGTGGATTTCTAAGTCGGATCTGTACTACGCCCAGATTCAGCACTTAGAATGAAAATGGTAAAATTGGGCCCACACATTCACCCCATGAAATAGAAATTCGTAAATTAACGTTACTGTCAAGTCAATCCTTGCTAAATGTTACAAAATCTTTAAACATTTTGATAAGTCTATATATTTTTATTTGTGCATATTTTTATTTGTGTATTTTTGTTAATTGTTTTATGAGATACCAAATGCATTAATTAGTAAAAAAAGACAACTGAGTTGAATTAATGAAGTTTTGCATAACTGTTGCAACTTTATTTTCAGATATAAGCACTATAAAGAATCAGATAAACAGCTTACTGTTCGTGAAGAAAGTCTGTGAAACAAGAGTTCAGAGATTAAACTCAGGAAAGGTAACTGTTTCTAAATCTCAAGATTTATTTATCAAATGCTTTAAAATTTTCCTTTAAAGCTAAAGTTCCTGCCATATTAGATAGCATATTTTAATTATTAATTTTGAAGGAGTTTGAGAGAGGCAGTAAATCTATTTGTTTGGTTGAATTTTTGAAACTTCACTTGTTTGCCAAACAATGGAAGTGCATTTGTAATTGAAGAAAATTGTCTCAGTCGGCGATAATACAAGATTGGTCCACTTTCCAATGCTGGCATAAATGAATGTTTTGCACAAATCCTCTATTGAGAAGTTGGAATTCACGATAAGTATGCATGCGTGCTATTTAATCCGACTTGACTATGCTTCCAAGGTGGTGAGAGCTCTCACCACCTTCTCCAGCCACCCCCAAAAAACAAACATAAGTGTATTGGGAAAAGAAAAAAAATACAAATATTGGAAATTTGAAATATAAACAGAACATGCCGAAAATGCAGAGCAGATTTGGAAGGAAAACAGACAAGTTATAACATTCCTCAATTACACTCCTCAAGAACACACCTCAATTAAAATGACTGTTTTGACATGTGCCACATTTGATCACATCAGTTTATGCTTTAAACATTTGGCCATTAAACATTCTGAGGTTTCTTCTGGTCTCCTGCAGTATCTTATTTTTGTGACTTATTGAAGCCTCCAGACAAATGGCTGAAAGTGGACACCTAGGCCATTTATCTGGCACTTGTGGCAAAAGACTGGAAGAACTGACAGAGTGTCATTGCTATAATTTTCTGTGCTTTCCTCAAAGAACTATACAATTTTCTTTCAAGTTATTAATGCACACTTAACTGCTCTTGCTCGAAGCATTTTCCA
Source organism: Mustelus asterias (assembly GCF_964213995.1). Lineage (NCBI taxonomy): Eukaryota > Metazoa > Chordata > Chondrichthyes > Carcharhiniformes > Triakidae > Mustelus > Mustelus asterias. The sequence continues at coordinate 90,658,425 of NC_135802.1, read as the reverse complement.
TGTATCAACTGGTAGGGGATGAAAGGCATTGTCATTTTCACTCTCTAGCTTGAGACTTGTTAATTTTGAACCCATTCCACATTTCTAATTCCTACCAATACTTTTGCTTTCACTTTGTGCATTTCAATACTCGGAAAAAGTTGACTTGTGTTTGTTCCACCTAATCTCCCACCCCAGCCCCCAACTAATTTTATTTTATTTACTTTTGAAACATGTAAGCATTGAGTCTCTGCTCATAACTTAGAATATAATTCCTGAAGTCACTTGCCCTGTTCTCAGTATAGGCAAAACATTGGCACGGAGTATAATGTGGGAAAATGTGAACTTGTCTACTTCAGCAAGAAGAATAGAAATGCAATATACTATTTAAATGGTGAGAGATTGGAGTAGGTCATTTGGCCCTTCAAGCCTGTTTAATCATTCATTATGATCATGGCTGAACCTGATCCCTCTTCCTGTACCCCCACCACATCCTTTGATCTCTTTTTAGCCTAAAACTTTACAGATGCATCATAGAAAGCATCCTTTCTGGATGTATCACAGCTTGGTATGGCTCCTGCACTGACCAAAACCGCAAGAAACTACAAAGGGCCGTGAACGAAGCCCAGTCCATCATGAAATCCAGCGTCCCATCCATTGAAGCTGTCTACATTTCCCGCTGCCTCGGAAAAGCAGCCAGCATAATCAAGGACCCCACGCACCCCGGGCACACACACTTCCACCACTTTCCATCGGGAAAAAGATACAAAAGTTTGAGGTCATGTACCAACCAACTCGAGAACAGCTTCTTCCCTGCTGCCATCAGACTTTTGAATGGACCTACCTCGCACTAAATTGATCTTTCTCTATATCTTAGCTATGACTGTAACACTACATTCTGCACTCTCTCCTTTCCTTCTTTATGAACAGTACACTTTGTCTGTATAGCATGCAAGAAACAATACTTTTCACTGCATACTAATACATGATAAATCAAATCAAAAAATCAAGAGCTGTGTCTTACTCCTTGAAAACATGCAATGTTACAGTGTTTTGTCCTCAACTGCTTTTTTGTGCTAGGTCCTGTGGTGAATTAACCTCTGTGTCTACCCTGTCGAACCCTTTCAGAGACTGGAGTAAGAGATCAGAGTTTGGGTAGTTTTGTTGCTGGAAAGATTTGTAGATGGATGGGTGCACAACATTGCAGTGGCTGAAACTGGAGGATGGAAGTTTAAATTTGTGAAATTAGGGACTTGGAGCCAGCAGAGTTCAGTGACAGCAGGACAGATGGACCCATGTTACTTGGTGCAAGATAAAATATGGTAGCAGAATTTTAAATGAACTCATGTTTTTGGTGCAAGTTGGGAGACTAACTAAGAGAGAAATGGAGTAATTCAATCTGGAGGTGATCAATGGATGTGATGATTACAGTGGCAGATGAGATGAGGTAAAGTGGAGACAAGTGGTGTTACTGAAGGAAGGAGACAGACTTTTTGATGATATGAGATTGGAAACCTGGTTCAGAGTTGAAATGGACATCAAACTTGAACAATCTGGTTCAGCTTGAAGTTCTGGGAAGAGGCTCTGGTAAGCTTACGGTGTTTGTAGTAAGATCGTACACTGTTGAAATTAATTTTGATGTGCCCATGAACTTCATTATTATTTGATCATGTTTATGAATAATATCTTTCACTGAATAACAAGTGCGTTTTTCCATCTTTGGCAATGAATGACCTGATTTTATAATTTTATGTTGTCAGCTTTTTGTTTAAGTATATCAATTTGGATAAGCCATGCCCTCTTACAGATACTACTGGTTACCTTGACATTAATTGTTATAAATGGCATCTAATTCCACATTTAACTGGCTCATTGCAAACATATTGCATTTCATGTTTCAGTGTGCTTGACTTTAATTGTTAATATGATAAATAGTTTGCACAGAAATGTTGTGAATAACTGAGAAAGAACATTCATTAATTCCCAAGAGCGTGGATCTTGCTCATTCTTTGAATTTAACACAACTTCCATGTGCGAACTTTGTGCCCTCAAGGCCTTTTAATCTTTTTAGTAAACTGTACAACCAAGAGTTTTCCTTTTTTTTATCGTCTGCAAGGTGTTTTCTTGTTTCTGCTGTAGGGAATTAATGGGAGGTCTTTGCTGCTTCCTTAAAAAAAAAACTATTCGTATTTTTTTGAAAATGAAAGGCTTCATAAAAAGTGGGAGTAATGATACACACCTGACCAGGAAATGTGTGCATGATGCAAAACTCTTAAAGGGGTACTATCCCACAAATTCTCCCTATTGGATAATATGTTTGGGGAAGTATGTAGGGGAATGTTGAAGTCTATCTTAAGAGAATGAGGGACCTTATGCATATATTGTATTATGATTGCGACCTGTAGATCAAGTTCCAACCTAAATTTGACAAGAAGCTTCAGATATTTTGACAAAATACGAATTTAGTAAAGCATTCGGTTATATAAGTATCATTGCTGCTCAAGTATGATTCATAAAACATGAATTTCCATACTCAAATAATTTAAAATGTTTATTCTGTCAATACCATCATTACCTGGAAATGAAAGCCATGTTCCAGATTCAAAAAATTGCTGGCCAAATGGTCTCTCACTTTTCTCACATTATGGGCAATGATTTTTTTGTGTGAATTGCATATTATTCACGTGCATGCATGAATAACTTATGAAATTTAATGTTTCAGTCATGCTATTAGGTGCTGCATCAGCATCTGATATTATTACATAACTTTCAAATGTTGTAACAGTTCACTTGTAAACTTGCATCAAAATAGGTACAGCTAAGTGGGTCTGCTCTGTGGGTCTTAGCCAGTTCAAGCATTTTTGTATGTGAAATGGGATTGAACAATAGTGGTGGAATGAGAAACTATTTTTTTTCAGCAACGGTAATAATTAACTTAGTTTCATGTTTGCCTCTGTTGACAAGATATCTCTTTAATACAGCTTTTTGGCCAGAATGAAAGAGGTAATTGATGTAAATGTAAAGAAGTGAAAGAGACCTATAATACTGATTGAGGAGAGGGAGGAAAGGGAAAATAACTCGATCTACAACTGCCAGAACTTATCAAATAGCATTTCCCAACTTGATTGAAAAGGTCAGAGAAGCTTAAATACAAATAGCATTCCATTTCAAAATATCTTGATGAAAAAAATTCTCAAAAGTATTCACATTTATCTCTACTGGCTGTAATACCTATTGGTGGTGGCCTTAAAGCCATTTACTGTTGTCATGGAACATTGGTCCTGCATCTACTGCATACTGGTGTTGAACCACCTTACATTTCTACTTGAGCCACCGTGCAGTAATATGATTTCTGTGTATCTGAAGTGAAATAATGGATACAAAATTTCATAAGGCATCTAAATCGTGTTAAAAACACAAGATGTTATAAATCATCGGTAGGTCTGGCAGTATCTAAATGGTTAATATTTCAGGTCACTGACTTTTCATCAAAATTGAGGAATTAAGAGGTTTAGTTGTCAAGATTTTGTACATTATAAACTAATATGGAGCCTGGGAAAAAGGAGGGGAAGGACAGGAAAGAACAAAGGGGAATGATATGGTGACAACACGATTGATTAAATGACAAGAGATGATAGTGCAAGATAAAAGCGGGTGTTTCTTTTGCATGTTCTATACCAGATTGGAGCCCATCACTCAAACTTGTCAACTTGCTTGCAGATACAACTGGCATTGTAGCTGTCATAATTTGGTTAAACCAAATAGTTTTATTGGACGAGGCAGTTCCTGATAATGATCCAAGATGCTTACCGTTAAACAAGAAAGCAGTAAGTGGTAGAAATATGGAAGCACCGTTGTCATCAACTTTTTCAGTTAACATTTGTGAAAAATTTCATTAGTGTTTTTGTTTGCTTCAAGAGATGTTGACATCACTAGCAAGGGCAGCATTTATTTTCCATTCTTATCCTTGAGAAGGAGGTGGTATTGATGATTTATGTTCACCCACGGTGCTTTTAAATAGAGAATTCTAGGACTTGACCCAGTGAACGGACAAGAATGGTATTTATGTTTCCAAATCAGGAGGTTATGTTTTGGAGAGCTTCCAGGTAATGGTGTTCCCATGCATCTTATGGCCCTTGCTCTTCACCTGCCTGTCACAGAGATGGATCCTTTGGATTAACAGGAAAATTTTATCCCACATCAGTGCAGGATTAGAATTATGGAGCAACGAGTTGCAGTTGATCTGGTTGAAAGAACTTTTATTTCAAACCCCTGACCATCAATGTTCAAGGTGTAGCCATTGACCAGAAACTCAACTAGACCAGCCATGTAAATAATGTGGCTACTAAAACAAGTTAAAGCCATCAATCATTTTAAAAATTCAGTCCCTCTGTCACCAGTAAACAGTGGCAGCAGTGTGCTGTCCCCATGATGTATTGCAGCAACTAACCAAGCCTCCTTCGACCACCTACCAAACCCACCTGCCAGACCTACCGATGATTTATAACATCTTGTGTTTTTAACACGATTTAGATGCCTTATGAAATTTTGTATCCATTATTTCACTTCAGATACACAGAAATCATATTACTGCACGGTGGCTCAAGTAGAAATGTAAGGTGGTTCAACACCAGTATGCAGTAGATGCAGGACCAATGTTCCATGACAACAGTAAATGGCTTTAAGGCCACCACCAATAGGTATTACAGCCAGTAGAGATAAATGTGAATACTTTTGAGAATTTTTTTCATCAAGATATTTTGAAATGGAATGCTATTTGTATTTAAGCTTCTCTGACCTTTTCAATCAAGTTGGGAAATGCTATTTGATAAGTTCTGGCAGTTGTAGATCGAGTTATTTTCCCTTTCCTCCCTCTCCTCAATCAGTATTATAGGTCTCTTTCACTTCTTTACATTTACATCAATTACCTCTTTCATTCTGGCCAAAAAGCTGTATTAAAGAGATATCTTGTCAACAGAGGCAAACATGAAACTAAGTTAATTATTACCGCTGCTGAAAAAAAATAGTTTCTCATTCCACCACTATTGTTCAATCCCATTTCACATACAAAAATGCTTTCCCATTTGGAATGATGAAGGTAGCAGGGATACCACCATGCCCACATGTTCCTCCAAGTCTCTCACACTCCTGACTGGGCATATGCCAACGTCCTTTCTTTGTTTTCGTGGCAATGTCCTGGAATTTCCTACCAAATATCACTTTTTGTAGGCACCTCTTCATGCCGTCACAAGCCTCATAAATTGCAACGGTTCAGTAAAGAGCTTATTATCACTTTCTTGAGGGCAGCTCGCAATGAAAAATAAATGTTAGACTTACTAATGATGCCCATGCCCTGAAAATGAATCAAATTGTTTGTTGCTTTTGTACGACAAATATCCCTGAATTGGCATAATGTACATTTGATGGTCAAAAGCATCATCCTGCTGCATACAATAGTAGCATGACACAGTGACACTTCCCATCTTATTAATCCTCTCCCTGCTTTTAAGTATTCCAAATCAGGGCAAAAGTCTAATACTTGGGAATATCAGACTAATGTCTGCAATGGACAGAAACAGAAAATGCTGGATAAACACACCAGTCTGGCAGCATCTGTGGAGAGAGAAACACAAATAAACTACGGAGAGATTGGCAAAGATGTAATGGGCATGAGACAAAGTGACTGTTAATGGTGCAATGTTCACTCCCACCCACATGTCCGTCCTTGGCCTGCTGCAGTGCTCCAGTGATGCCCCATGCAAACTGGAAGAATAACACCTCTTTCGATTTGATACTTTACAACTTTCTGGACTCAACATTGAGTTCAACAACTTCAGACTGTGAACTTCTCCTCCATCTTGACCATAAGACATAGGAACAGAATTAGGCCACTCAGCCCATCGAGTCTGCTCCGCCATTCAATCATGGCTGATTTTTTTTCTCATCCCCATTCTCATGACTTTTCCCCCTAACCCCTTATTAATCAAGAACGTATCTAACTCTGTCTTAAAGACACTCAATGACCTGGCCCTCCACAGCCTTCTGCAGCAAAGAGTTCCACAGATTCACCACTCTCTGGCTGAGGAAATTTCTCCTCATCTCTGTTTTACAGGATCGTCCCTTTAGCCTGAGGTTGTGCCCTCTGGTTCTAGTTTTTCCTACCCAGGGAAACATCCTCTCCATGTCCACTCTAACCAGGCCCTGCAGTATCCTGTAAGTTTCAATAAGATCTCTCTCTCCCCCCCCCCCCCCCCCCCCCATCCTTCTAAACTCCAACGAGTACAGACCCAGAGTCCTCAACCGTTCCTCATACAACAAACTCTTCATTCCAGGGATTGTTCTTGTGAACTTCCTCTGGACCCTTTCCAAGGCCAGAAAAATCCTTCCTTAGATACAGGGCCCATAACTGTTCACAATACTCCAAATGGGGGCCTGATCAGAGCCTTATACAGACTCAGAAGAACATCCCTGCTCTTGTATTCTAGCCTTCTCAACATGAATGCTAACATTGCATTTGCCTTCCTAACTGCCGACTGAACCTGCACATTAACCTTAAGAAAATCTTGAACAAGGACTCCCAAGTCCCTTTGTGTTTCTGATTTCCTAGGCATTTCCCCATTTAGAAAATAGTCTACGCCTCCATTCCTCCTTCCAAAGTGCATAACCTCACACTTTTCCACATTGTATTCCATCTGCCACTTCTTTGCCCACTCTCCTATCCTGTCAAAGTCCTTCTGCAGCCCCCCCTGCTTCCTCAATACTACCTGTCCATCTACATATTTTTGTATCATCTACAAACTTAGCAACAGTGCCTTCAGATCCTCCTTCCAAATCGTTAATGTATATTGTGAAAAGTTGTGGTCCCAGCACCGACCCCTGAGGCACACCACTAGTCACTGGCTGCCATCCTGAAAAAGACCCCTTTATCCCCACTCTCTGCCTTCTGCCAGTCAGCCAATCCTCTATTCATGCCAGGATCTTAACATGAACACCATGGGCTCTTAACTTATTTAACCGTCTCCTATGTGGCACCTTGTCAAAGGCCTTTTGAAAATCTAAATAAATCACATCCACAGGTTCTCCTTTATCTAACATGCTTGTTATCTCCTCAATGACACCCCTCATTTGTTTTCTGTTCGGTTCCCCTGGCTTGTCCCAACACAACCCCACTGAGCACTGACCCCTGTTCTCCTATTAACATATTCTGCTATCCTACCTTTGCCACTATTGACACTTCTCATTTTCTAATGGCACCATTAACAGTCCCTTTGTCTCACGTCCATGACATGAACTCTCTTCCTGAGAAGGCGACGGAAATTAAATCTTTGAATATTTTAAGGCAGAGGTAGATTGATTCTTGGTAAGTTAGCAGGGTTAAGAGGGATGCAGATTTAAGGTTATTATCAGATCAACCATGATCCTATTAAATGGCGGAGCAGGCTCGAGGAGCAGAATGGGGTACTCTTGCTTCTTGTTTGTAAGTTGGATCGTACCCCAAATTTCCTCTTTCCTTCATCCTGCCGAAATGAATGGAAGTGGAGGTATTTTAAGAACACATTTAAGAAATAAAAGGCGGAATAGATCATATGGCCCCTTGAGTCTGCCCTGTCATTCAGTCAGATCAGGGCTGATTTCGACCTCAATTCATCTATACATTTTATCCCAATATCCCTTGATTCCTTTCGATTCCAACATCTATTGATCTCAGTCTTGAGTATACTCAATGGCAGAGTATCTAAAACCCTGTGGAATGTCAAATTTGAAAGATTTCCAATTCTAAGAGTGAAGACATTTATTCCCAACTCAGTCCTAAATGGTCCACTCATCCTGAGACTTATTCACCACCATTCCCACCTCCCCTACACCCAGTTCAAGACTTACCAGTCAGGGAAACAGCATTTTGAGCCTTTGTGTAATTCTTTGTTTTAATGAGATGACCTCTCTTTCTTCTAAACCCCAGACAGTGTATGTCCATTCCACCTGCTCTCGAAAATTCTCATCCCAGAAGTCCATCTCATGAAATGAATAAGGTTTTGCAGATTTATTTTGTGTAATTATTTGATTTTTTTGAGCACTCCGACCTAACAAAAGTTTTACCAGCATAACTATGGCAATACTTCAAAAATAGTTAGCTTTGAAACACTCCAGAACATCCTTAAAACATGAAAGATTCCATTAAAAATACAAGTTTCCCCATCCTGCTTCCTGTTTTCTTTCAATAAGAAGTTTAACAACACCAGGTTAAAGTCCAACAGGTTTATTTGGTAGCAAAAGCCACAAGCTTTCGGAGCCTTAAGCTCCTTCTTCAGGTGAGTGGGAATTCTGTTCACAAACAGGGCATATGACCAGCATTCAATGACCAGCATTGTAAGGTGGTCTATTATGGTCACCTTACTTTGCATGTAATGCGCTGTTATTTTTGAGTTTACTACTTTTCCAGTCGACTGTCTGCAACTCTTGTTAGGTTTAATCATTATGGCTGAGTTAACATTTTTCAAGCTTTGCTGTTGTATAGCAAATTTTCAGCTACTAATTTGCTTTTTTAATCTGCAGGAAGTAGATACACTCAAGCTTGCTGCGAACTTTGGAAAACTTTGCACGATCCCCCTAGACAGTATTCTTATGAACAATGTTGCTTTACAATTTTTCATGGGTAAGTGCTTTCTTAAACTCCTGCATTAACAATAATTAGGGATTTAAGTATTAAAGATTTAACCCTTTAAAATTGAAAGATTTAAATACAAAATTGTATTTTTAATGTATTTCTACATAGGAAGTTTTTTTATAATAATTAGTTTTTATTTTTAGTGGAATTGAAATAAATTTGGCACATTTTCAATATTTTGTGGGCAGAACCTGTATATGAATCATGTTTCACCTTAACGCACCATATTTTAACTGTACCAGCATTTAATGCAGTTGGACAATCTCCGTGGAAATGGCTGTCCACTGTGTCAGTCAAAGATGTGTGCTTGTGTCATGCTGTTCGAACTTTTTATGGCAGCTCTACTTGATTCAATGCAAAGCCTACATGTGGAAGTTTACAGTTCTTCTGCATACCTAGGCAGTTCTTTGTTTGAACAGACTGTAAACCTTGTCAACATCATGGAGGATGTCGCTGTTTGCAGTTAACTGTGCTCCAGTCGTCCATAGTGTGAAGGATTTCCAGCTCATTGCAGACTGTTTAACCTTTTTGCAAACCAGAAACATACTCCGGTTTATCAGTGACACCCATGCTGATGGTTGGTTCGAACTGAAGACTAACAAGTTGCAATAATATAGCACGTTTTAAGTTAGTAAAACTTCCCCAATCTCTTCAGAAGAGCAATATCAAAGAAAATAAGCCTGAGGTTCTTAATGTGCATCAAGTGGTGAGACTAAATGAATAAACAAATGCCAACTAGTTTTATTTATCATTTTGATGATCAAGTGGTGCCCATCAAAAATGCCACCTGTGCTTCTGGAAAAGAGAAAAGACATGATTGAAACTAGCATGAGCTCAAATTTGTAACGTGGCTGGAAAGTGAACAGAGGTGTTAAACTGCCATGTTTCTACATCAGCATCTTAGTTGCCACCATCACTTTGGTTTCACAAGTTTTTTTTATTAATTCAAGAGATGTGGGCTTCGATGACCCAGTCAGCTTTTATTGCCCATATCTAATTGCCCTTGAGAAGGTGGTGGTGAGCTGCCTTCTTGAATCATTGCAGTCCATGTGGTGTAGGTACACCCACAATGCTGTTAGGGAAGGAGTTCCAGGATTTTGATGCAGAGATAGTGAAGAAGCAGTAATATATTTCCAAATCAGGATGGTGAGTGGCTTGGAAGCAAACTTCCAGGTGGTGGTGTTCCCGTCAACTTAAACTACCAGGTGGTAGTGGTCGTGGGTTGAGCTTCTGTAGTGCACCTTAAAGATGGTACACAGTGCTGCTTCTGTGCTTCGGTAGTGGAGGAGTGAATCATAGAATCCCTACAGAGCAGAAGGAGGCTATTTGGCCCATCGTGCTTGTATCGACCACAATCCCACCCAAGCCCTATCCCTATAACTCCACTTATTGACCCTGCCAGTCCCCCTGACACTAAAGGACAATTTATTATGGTCAATCAACCTAACCTGCACATTTTTGGACTGAGAAGGGAAACCGGAGCACCCGGAGGAAACCCATGCAAACACGGGGAGAATGTGCAAACTCCACACAGACAGTCATCCTAGGCTGGAATTGAACCCGGGTCCTGTCACTGTGAGGCAGCCGTGTTTGTGGATGGGGTGCCAGTCAAGTCGGCTATTTTGTCGTGGATGGTGTCAAACTTCTTGAGTGTTGTTGGAGCTGCACTCATCCAAGCAAGGAGAGAGCATTCCAACACACGCTTGACAGGCTTTGGAGAGTGAGTTACTTGCTGCAGGATTCCTAACTTCTGACCTGCTCTTGTAGCCACAGTATTTATATGGCTAATCCAGTTCAGTTGCTGGTCAATGGAAACCCCTCCCCCTGGTTGTTGCAAGTGGTTGATTCTCTGATGGTAGTGCTATTCAATGTCAAGGGTGATGGTTCGATTCAAATATTGAACATTATCAGGGCCCCACCTTCCTAACTATATACCACCATTGCTACTACCTCTGGTGGACCTGTCCTACTTGAGTGACAGGATATAACCCAGAAATGGTGACAGAAGAGTCTGGGATATTGGCTTTTTTGTCACAGTTTGGTACAACCATATGGTTTGCTAGCATGTTTTAAAGGGCAGTTAAGAGTCAGCCATATTGCAATAGATTTGGAATCGTGTGTCGGCCTTTCCTCAACAACCCTGGTAATCCAGATGAATTCATCAGGGGGCTGAACCTGGGTGGGATGCTCTTTGGAGGGTTGGTACAAGAGAATTTTCATTGATTGATGTGTTTCCAGCCTAACAAGGTAGGAAAGAGAGCTGGATCCTGTTCTGGGGAATAATGGAACTTATTTCACAAAGAGAATATCTAAGAAACAATGATCAGTGTATCATTAGCTTTGGCATTGTCATAGAAAAGGACAAGGAAAATGTTAAATGTGGAAATACTCAATTGGAGGAAGGTTGACTTCAGTGAGTTGGAAAAGATATGGCCAGTTGAATTGGAATTAGAAGTTGGCAGGTCAGCCAAAGAATAAGTAATAATAGGCTTCAAAGGAGGTAATTGTTCTGGTACACATTCGGCTTATTTTCAGGAATGGGAAAAGTAGAGCTTACTTAATAACAAAATATAAAAGAATTGAAATGAAAGAGAAAAGGAGGGAGAAGTGAAGAAGGTTGCTCTCAGAGCAGAAAAGGTTCAGGAAAGATTTGGTAGGTGTTCACAATCAAGGTTGGCGTTGAAATAGCAAACAAGAAGAAAGTCTTTTCAGTGAGACGTAGGTCAGATACCAGAGAAGATCGATTTTAAGGTATTTTGCAAAAGAACCAAAGGCAACATGAGGAAAACATTTTAATGCAACAAGTTGTTATGTTCTGGAATGCACTACGTGAAAGGCTGGTAGAATTAGTAATCTTCAAAAGGGAATTGGATAGATGCTTCAAATGAAAATGTTTGTACGGTTTGGGGCAAAGATTAAAGGTATGGGATGAATTGGATAGCTCTTTCTAAGAGTAAACAAGGTACAATAGAGTGAATGAGCTTCTTCCGTTGTGCATAACTTAATAATTCACCTCTGTTGAATCTGTCTTTAGTCTTTTCTGCTCTAAGGAGAACTGTCTCAATTACTCTAGTAGTGGAAGCTTTTCATTCCCTGGTATCATTCTAATAAATTTCTTCTGCATCTTTACCAAAGTGTGTGCAGCAGCTGGGGCCTAACCAATATTAAGGCATGACTTCATCCTTTTGTAGTCTTAGAATTGGGAATTGGTTTATGCCAATGTTTGGGAGCAGGGGTCACAATTTTCCAGCCCATGTCCATGCAGATTGAAGTGGGGAAGGTACAATGTTAGTTTGCCTCATTTGTATGGTTTCTGAGCTGTACAGCATTAACTCTCCAAGCTGCCCTGTAGCCTCTGCGTACAGCAGGAAGTTCTGTTAGCATTGTTTACTGATCGTGTGTCCAGGTAGCCTGCTCCTCTTAGATTCCACCCATACTTTCCTGGCTCCCCAGCTTTACATTTGTGGGGTATACCAGTGATGTGCTGGGGAATCCCTCTAGGAAGTTCCCATGTAAGATTTTACCTGGTAATTGCCCAGAAGTGCTAACTTCCTTTGGACAATTGTGCTGGGCAAGGAGTATCCAACAGAAGTGGTTTAAATATCTTTGGACGGTGCTGCCAGTTAGATATACCCTGATAGTTACTCTGGAAGAGTTGGAAGGGAAAAAACACTTCCAACTCCAAATTAACTATCTGTGAGTACCCCTGCCCCGCCCAGGCGACGCACCACACCACACCCGCCCCTTGTTGCTCTAAATGACCTGCGAGAGAGGTGAATAATGAGGGCATCACACACTCCAACATGACCATCTGACTATTCATCACCTGGATGTCAATGAGCTCTGTGTCCAGTCCTGGACACTTGGGCACTTGTGTTTTGCTGATGCCCATCACTTAAGCCCCCCACTTAATATCTCTGGATGCTCTACCCAATTCACCATTCACAGATGTCTTGCCTGCTTCCATTCCTCTCAACTCCATTGGTGTGAAGACCACCACATTTGGATATTGCCTCCAGTTCTTGCTGTTTCTTCTGCTTTGTGCATTTGCTTCTCCTGCATGCATATAACTTTATATTTTCATCCATAATAAACACACACCATGCCTGTGTTGGTAATAGTCTAACTGTCCACCATAGCAACACAGGGATACTGCCCACATGTGGTCACTCTGTACTGAGTGCAGGGATCAATTTTGACCCATGTCCTCCAGAGAGGCTGTAATACTTGTGGGGTAGTCAATGCTGATGCCAGGGCATTGCGACTGACTGAGTGGGCACTCCTTTCTCCAAATTCATACTCATCATTAGTCCCATTTAAGGTTGCACTCATCTTGCCAGAATGTCAGGTCATTCTTCTTCTTTCCACGCTTACACAGATTCTACTATTTTATCCCAATGCTGTTTTTGGGATTATCATACTTGCCTACAAAACAGTGGCTACATTTCGGATCAAATTAATTTGGCTGTTAAATGCTTCGAAATGTTGAAGGACATGCAAAACTACATAAATGAAACCTAATATACTTAACAAAGATTTGATTTATTTTATAGATTATGAATTCACCAAATTGAGTCATTGTATCAGCATACTTAAAGTTGCCAGACTTGGACCTATTCCAAGAAGCATATATTTTGCTGCAGTAATAATTTTACGATTTGTATTTTTTCACTTTTGTCTAATTTCTTAAATTGCTATTATTAGAACCCTCAAAACATTTGAGAAAAAATATTTAATTAGGTCAAATTATGGAATGAAGCTAAATTGCTGCAGAACATTAAAAAGTAGATATCTTCTTGGTTGCAGATTATATGCAGCAGACAGGGGGACAGGCACATCTCTTCTTCTGGTTAACCGTGGAAGGATACAGAGTCACAGCACAGCAGCAGCTGGATGTTTTACGAACTGTGCAAAAGGATGGAAAAAGACAGAGCAATCAAACCAAAGGATTACTGCGTGCTGCAGCTGTAGGTGTTTATGATCAGTATTTGTCAGAAAAGGTAAACTTCTACCATTCTGTTGGTTTGAAATAGAGTGCTTAATATCCTTTCTGTATCATTGTACATTTACTGATCACACTTCTTTTCAAGCCAAACACTGGAGTGCATTATTTCAATATGGGTTTTTGCTTAAGGTTTTGAACTACTTACTAAGCCAGATTTCCGAGATCTCACAGCACAATTTAAGAGTAGGGAAGTCCTGAATGGTTGGCTAATATTTATTACTCTAGAAAGCAAAACCCAGTTTCTTATTTGTTTAATTGCTGTCTGTAGGACTTGTTAGGGTGGCAGATCAGAACACCAAAGTATAGTATGAAGCCAGACTAGACCCCAACAATTTTTCTATTTTGGAATAACTGTGATGAAGGGATGCTCACTCCAGGCATGGTTCTACTGACAAACTTGGGGAGCTTTAATCAAAACGCATTTTATTTAACAACACAGTCTAACTATAACAAATGAATTAGCTTAACCGTCAGCAGTTGAACAATGAAAAGAAACAACTCTGACGTTCCAATCAAGCAATATTTCTCTTACAGACTTCAAACATACTTTAAACACAGTTAATAAAATACAGACATACTTGCTTTAACCTTTGTTAATAGTCTTGGTGCTTTCGAGAGAAAGAATAAGTATCACCACCTTGCAGAAAACCTCTGACTTCAAACAATTTCCAGCCAGAACTCCACTTTAAAACTAGTTAGCAAATCCTGGCATACTTGCTTTGACATAGGTTAACAGCTCTGGAGTTTTCAGAAAACCAGCTCAAAGCAACATTTGAAAATGAAAATGTAACTGTTTATCTGCTCCTATTTCTAGTATCACAGGACTCTGTCCTTGTGTACCTAACCTTATTACTTTAATTTTAAAAAAACATAAAGTCTTTTGCTGAATAAACACTTGCATGGCTAAAATATGTAATTATCCCACTTTCTTACCATCTGCTGTATTCCTACCCGACAAACTGACTCTCTCTAGAAAAACACTGCCTCTTAAAGCAGTCCGTCTTAAATCTAAATTATATTAATAGCACAGTATCATCACAGATTGAATGAATGGTTTCCTTCTGTGCTGTGAAATACTTTGGTAAAGATAGCATGTATGTGTTAAATACTTTAATGTAGTTCAAATCGGTTTACCAGAGGACATATTAGCACATGGTACTTAATTCAAATATAAGATCAAAATATTAACTTGTGTATTAAATGCCATCTTGGCCTTCTGTTCTGCAGGATGTTGGTGGTTCTTAGCTAACCAAAGTGGTTACCCTAACTGAACTGTTTCAACTTTAATTGGACTAGCAGTTTGAACTGTCAAGTTAGCTCTCCAATGGCCCAGAAGGGTCCACTCCTCCAAATTGATTGTCACCTTTCAAGGAGTCATCATAATTTAGTTGTGTATCCAGCAGTTGTTAAAGCAATTTGGAAAGATGGTATTCAGCAATTGCTTGGGGATTAGCACTTTTCCTCTCGCTATCTAAGCACAATTACATCATTCAAATGTATAAGGAAATGTTGCCTTCCTGAAGAATCTTAGGATTTAATGAAGCAAAAAGACAGTACTACTTCATTGCTTTTTATGGCTCACTTCCTCCCCAGATGAGTGACTCAGGTGAATCTCATTATTTTGGCAACTGTCTTACTTTTTAATGTAACTACTGTTTACTAGAGCCTAATTACTTGGTTCAATTATATATTACATCATTTTGACCATGTGGTAGGCGCAGCGTGGGTCATTAGTGAGGATTTTTTTAAAAATCAAGTTAACCTTCAAACTAAAACTACCTCTAGAGGGAAATTAGCTGAAGTCAAAAAATGAGATGCTCTCCAGATTTCTTACTGCTTGCTTGAGTGCACATTTCAGAACAATTGTGCACAGTATATAAAGGTATTGATGCTGACTGCAGTTTTTAGTTTTGAGCAAGGTTGATATTTGTCAGTGGAAATCTGGAAACCTTTTTGCATCAGTCATTTGCTTTGACAATCTCTTGTGATCTGAAGTGTTGCTTTTGACTTTCACTGTTGCATGTGATGCCCAGAATAAGCTTGATTGCTCTCAGTTCATAACACTACAAGCAGAATCTGAAAAAGATACATTTTATGTGTTAACAAATATGCAGAGATCACATGCATCGGACTTGGCACTTGCTAATCTTCAAGTAAAGTAACCTAGGTGATCTTAACTCCACAAAAACAAGAATGAAATTGAGTGAATTTCTTTTCCCAAGATGCATGAACTTGACAAACAGGAACAGGTGTAGACCATTCAGCTGATTTTCTACCTAACTCCACTTTCCCTTCTTATCTCTATATCCCTTGATTCCCTTAGGTCGACTTATGCCTTGAATATACTCCACAATTGAGCATACACAGGTAGATAATTATTTTCAGCCCATTGAGTAAAGAAATTTCTCAGCATCTCAGTGCTAAATGGCCAGCTCCTTATCCTGAGGCTTGTGACCCTTCGTTCTGAACTTCTTAGCTGAGGAAACACTTATCCTGTCAAGCCCCTTAAAGTTTGCTTCAATTCGATCATTTCTCAGTCTACTAAACTCCTGGGGAATATATGCCTTATCTACTCAATTTCTCCTGATAGGATCATCCCTCATTTCAGGATTTGGCTTCATGAACCTACACCCTTTCTATGAAGAGCAGCAAAACTGTCCACAGTATTATTCAGCGTGGTCTTGCCAAGATCCCAGATAATTGCTATGAAACTTCTTTACTCTTGTCCACCAATTCCATTGTAATAAAAGCAAATACACCATTTACTTTCCTAATTGCTTGCTGTACCTGTATATTAACTTTGATTTATGTACAGAGGTATCCAGATTCCTCCGAGTACCAACATTCCCCACTCTCTCTTTTCATTTTTCTTACTTTTCTGACCAAAGTGGATAACATTACATTTCTCCACATTATATTCCTCTGCCAAGTTCTTGCCCATTCGCTTAACTTGTCCATTTCTCTTTGCAGCTTCATTGCATCTTCCTCGGCCTACATTCCCATAAAGCTTTATGTTGCCAGAAGACATTATACCTGGTTGCTTATCTAATTCATTGATATGGATTGGAAATAGTTGCAATCCAAGTGCTGATCCTTGGGGTACCCCACTGGCGACAATCTGGAAATGCATTGCCAGAAATGTCATTATTTCTAAATGTTCAAAATTCTAACTGCTTGACAGTCAACCAGTCAATGATACTAATACAATGACTTGTATGTCATTGGGCCTTTTTGGCCACTATCATACAAGTTGCTTAATCATAGAATCCCTACAGTGCAGAAGGAGGCCATTCAGCCCATCAGGTCTGCACCAACTCTCAGACAGAACATCTTACCCAGGCTCATCTCCTGCCCTATCCCCGTAAACCTACCTAGTTAGGTTCCCCAAACCTACACATCTTGGGACAATAAGGGGCAGTTTAGCATGGCCAATCCACCTAACCTGCACTTCTTTGGACTGTGGGAGGAAACTGGAGCACCCAGAAACCCACGCAGACACGGAGTGCAAACTCCACATGGACAGTCACCTAATGCTAGAATCGAAGTTGAGTCCCTGGCGCTGTGAACTGAACTGGACACCTCCCCTGCGTCAGCCACTTGTTGCTGAAATCCTCATTTACACCTGTAGTCTCCAGACTCGACTGTTACAAATTTTCTCTTGGGCAGCCTCCCTTACATAAACCTTTCAGTTGTAGCTTATCAAAAATTCTACTGCCCATACCCTATCCTGCATTCAGTCTTGCTCACTTGAGACTCGTGTTCTCACTGACCAGCATTCACACCTAGACTCCAGTGACACAAATTTCAAATTCTGTTTCTTGTATTAAATAAGTATCATTATGATCTTGTTTTCTATCTCTCTTCCTCTATCATGCCTTCATGTGCATAAGTCTCATGCTCTGGATTTTCCTCGCAAGAGTCTTTTGTCTCTCCATTTTCTCTTTCTTTAAGATCTTTCTTCAAATCCACCAGTTCAACTAAGTTTGGGCGGCACGGTGGCACAGTGGTTAGCACTGCTGCCTCACAGCTCCAGGGACCTGGGTTCGATTCCTGGCTTGGGTCACTGTCTGTGTGGATTTTGCACGTTCTCCCCGTGTTTGCGTGGGTTTCCTCCAGGTGCTCCGGTTTCCTCCCACAGTCCAAAGATGTGTGGGTTAGGTTGATTGGACATGTTAAACTAACCCTTAGTGTCCTGGGATGTGATAGGTTAGAGGGATTAGCAGAGTAACTAAGCGGGTATAGGGCCTGGGTGGGATTGTGGTCGGTGCAGACTCGATGGGCTGAATGGCCTCCTTCTGCACTGCAGGGATTCTATAATTCTATGACTAAATATTTGATGGCTTATTTTGGCCCAGATTCTATTTCTTCTTGGGACTTTTTTTTTCAACATGAAAGATGTTATTTGGAAACAAGTTGTGATCGTTGTTGTACATGTAATATGTCAATGACCTTGATGAAGAAATTGAAAATTGTATATCCAAATTTGAGTATTATACAAAGTTATGAGGCATGGTCATTTCTGATGGTGGGAGATGGAAGTAACAAACAAAATAGACAGACTGTGGGCAAAACTGTTGCAGATTAAAGTAAATGCAGGGGAAGAATGACATCTTACAAAAAAAGACTTCAGAATATTTTAATGGTGAAAGGCTAGGAGTCTTGATGGGGGAAATGTACTTGTTTGGATTTTGGTAGAGGCCAGTAACATTTTTTTAAAGCAGACAAAATTTGAAATCCCAGGTATTTACTCAGGGAATGAAAAGGCTAATAAAATGTTTACCTGTATTTCAAATGCATTGAATACAAAAATGATCAAGTGATACTTCTGTTATATTAAACCTTGGCTAGACCACAATTGGTGTACTATGTTTAGTTCTTCATCACCAAACATTAACAAAGATGTATACTGGCCTTGGAGGGAATACAATGCAGATACCAGAGTGATATTGGGGCATGAATGACTGGATAAACTTGTCTTGTATTCCCTTTTGTTTAGAAACTTAAATGGTGATCTAATTAAGGCATTTAGAATCATTTTGGCATGGGCTAACAAGTGGCAAGTAACATTTCCGTCACACAAATGCCAGACAATAACCATCACCAGTAAGAGACAATGTAACCACTGCCCCTTGACATTCAATGGTGTTATCATCACTGAATCCTCTACTGTCAGCATCCTTGGGTTACCATTGACCAGAAACTCACTTGCCACATAAACACAGTGGTTACAAGAGCTGGTCAGAGGCTAGGAATACTGTGGCAATAACTCATCTGCTGACTCCCTAAAGCCTGTCCACCATCTACAAGGGACAAGTCAGGAGTGTGATGGAATACTCCCCACTTGACTGGATGGGTGCAGCTCCAGCAACATTGTAGAAGCTTGACATTATCCAGGACAAAGCAGCCTGCTTGTTTGCACCACATCCACTCCCTCCACCACTGACGCTCAGTAGCAGCAGTGTGTACTATCTACGAGATGCACTGCAGAAATTCATCAAAGATTCTTAGACAGCACCTTCCAAACCCATGTCCACTTCCATCTAGAAGGACAAGGGCAGCAGGTACATGGGAACATCATCACCTGCAAGTTCCCCTCCAAGCCCCTCACCACCCTGACTTGGAAATATATCGCCATTCCTTCACAGTTGCTTGGTGAAAATCTTGAAATTCCCTCCCTAATGGTATTGTGGTCAGCCCACAGCACCTGGACTGAAGCGTTTCAAGAAAGCAGCTCATCACCACCACCTCAAAGACAACGGGAGATGGACAATAAATGCTGGCCATGTCCCACGAATGAATTTCAAAAAAATTGAGAAAATTCTTGTGTCGATATGGGGAAATCTTGGAAAAGTTAAATTAACTTTGAGCTGAGTCAGTTGGGACTGAAATTAGGATGCACCTTTTAGTAAAAAAAGACGAGTAAACATCTAAACATAATGAAATGGAATGGAGGAACTCAATAGCTGCCTCCAGTTTCCATTTGTGGTTATTTCTTGAAGTTTAACCTCCTTTGCTGTGGGTACTCTGAAATTCTTTTCTTCAACTATTACTTCTTACGAGATGAATTAGTTCCTGAAATTTATCCCAAAGGGTATCCTTTTCTCAACGAACCAAAGGTAGTTCATGGAGAGACGGATGTAAAATACTTGTGTTGAAAATCTTTTGAGGCAAGCATCCTTCCTAATTCTCCCACTAGTATGTTGCCCAACCCATACATATATCGTATAAAACCATGCATAGTATAAAATATACTAGGAGTGAATGATTTGACAAATTTACCTTTCCTTGCATCATATGCCAAGAAAATGGTATCTCATCAAATGAGATTATGTACGACACTGTTCACCTAATCTCTAAGCACCATGCATCTTTTAGTTTCACCACAGTATTTAATAAATTGGAACATTAATTTTTAACATCATAGATTTTTTTGCTTATGGGATGCCAGGACTGTCTTGATTAGTTTCTGCATCTAAGATTCACATGAAAGAAACAAATGCATCAAAGCTTCAGGATACCACTGCATAATGAAGCAGCAGTATAATATGAAGGGTACCATTCTTAGCAGTGTAGAGGATCAGAAGGACCTTGGGGTCCGGGTCCATAGGACTCTTAAATCGGCCTCGCAGGTGGAGGATGCGGTCAAGAAGGCAGACGGCGTACTAGCCTTCATTAATCGAGGGATTGAGTTTAGGAGTCGGGAGATAATGCTGCCGCTTTATAGGACCTTGGTTAGACCCCACTTGGAGTACTGCGCGCAGTTCTGGTCACCTCATTACAGGAAAGATGTTGAAGCCATTGAAAGGGTGCAGAGGAGATTTACAAGGATGTTGCCTGGATTGGGGGGCATGCCTTATGAGGATAGGTTGAGGGAGCTTGGTCTCTTCTCCCTGGAGAGACGAAGGATGAGAGGTGACCTGATAGAGGTTTACAAGATGTTGAGAGGTCTGGATAGGGTAGACTCTCAGAGGCTATTTCCAAGGGCTGAAATGGTTGCTACGAGAGGACACAGGTTTAAGGTGCTGGGGGGTAGGTACAGAGGAGATGTCAGGGGTAAGTTTTTCACTCAGAGGGTGGTGGGTGAGTGGAATCGGCTGACGTCGGTGGTGGTGGAGGCAAACTCGTTGGGGTCTTTTAAGAGACTTCTGGATGAGTACATGGGATTTAATGGGATTGAGGGCTATAGATAGGCCTAGAGGTAGGGATATGATCAGCGCAACTTGTGGGCCGAAGGGCCTGTTTGTGCTGTGGCTTTCTATGTTCTATAATCAATCATAAATGGAAAGGTGATGTTTATCTTCCTTCATTCAGTGGAATTTCCCAGGGAGAGGGGTTAATTTGTTTGGACCAGTATCTTGTTCAAAAAAGTAATGTTATTGTGAGTAACTAACAACAATTTGCTTCAATTGCATGTTGGAAAATTTAAATGTTATTGATGCCAAAGGCAGAAACAACCTCAGTGGTGTTTCATATCAGTTTGGTTGAATTACCAACAAACATCTTTCTTCTTTACCAGGCATCTCCAAGAGTCCATGTGGATGATAATTTGGTTGCTAAATTGGCAGAAAAGTTAAATTATGAGGATCCTACGCCAGAAATATTTGATGACATTCAAAGAAAAGTAGGTTTGAAGAAAAACGTGCACTTTATTCGTTATCCTCTCTTTCTCAGGTTTGTGTATATCTATGCTAGAAAATTGGGGCACTCTGGAAAATCAATTTTCCACTGCCAACTTCAGCACCACTCCATAATTGAGTGAAAAGAGGAGCATATGTACAGATCAGCAAAGATTCCATCAATTTTACTTTTTTTTTAAGTTCCTCTATCAAGCTAGTTCACTAAAAGTTGGTCATAAAAGTGACCAATCTGAATTTTCATTGAAACTGTAATTCAAGCTGTAGGTTCTCTGAGAATTGAATAGTCTGTTGCCATTACTAAATATCTTTAAGTTTGTCACAAATTATAACAACAATAAGCAGTGTAGATGGAAGCACAAAATGACAAAGATGTATCAATAAATTAAGCAAATAGACAAAACTCACATGCAATTCAATATAGGCAAATGTAAGATCAAACATTTTCTGCTGAAAAATATATAGAAGTACTTAGTAAATTGTGGATAGCTAGAAATAGTAGAGGCCTAAGAGAATTGGAGGTCCATGTACTTGGATCATTGAAATGTCACAAACAAGAACACAAAAAAACAAAAGGAATGCTGACTTTTCTGTTGCTTTAGCACAATTTCTACCTCCTAGATATAGAGTCCTGGTTTGGCCACAGCTGGAATTCTGGGCACCATGACTTAGGAAAAACACACTGGCCTTGGAGATGGTACAGTGCAGACTTATCAGAATGACAACCTGGATTGCAAGGATTAGCTTAACCAGGAGAAACTACAAACAACTCGGGTTGTATTCCCTGGAATTTATGTTGGGGCTGATTTGAAAGTTTAAAATATTAAGAGAACTGATGGGGTAGATAAAGAAACTCTTTCCACTGATTGGAAGGTTGGGGAGTCCAAGACTTGATGTGCCGGAGGGGAGGGTGCAGAATCGAAGAAATGGAGCCAGAACTTTTAACGAGTGAAATCAGGAAACACACTCTTCTGCAATCAAAATCGATGCTAGGCTAATAATTTTAAATCTGAGATTGACCATATCTTTGGTTAACAAAAATCCAAGGGCTATAACAAAGGTAATTATATGGAGTTAGCTCGCAGATCAGCTGTGATATTAATAAATGGCAGAACAGGGCCGAAGGGCTAAATGGCCTAGTCGCGTGTGTCATCTCTTTTTAAATCTGAGTTTGGGGAACCTTGGAACTACAGCTAATCCAGAATTAGAATTTCAAACACATCCATGAAAAGTAAGGGGTACTTTAATTCCTTGTTATCCTGGCATTCAGAAATCAAGTTGTGGGTGAGGGCAGTTAAAATGAGAGCAGCAGCTTGCCATTCTGCCAGTAGCCTGCTGCCTTCCTGTGGGATTGGATTTTAACCTGTCCTTTACGTGGCCATAGCAGAAATTGGTGGAGTGTTGCCTTTAGTGTGCAGTCTGGGTCATGATCATCACTGCTATTTTTGCCAAAATGAAGGTCAAAGGAGGCTCAGTGAGGTAATTGGTTTGAGTTTCCCTGTGGTCCAGGCACAATTGGAGTGTTTTCCCAGACAGCACAGAGTAATTATGCTTCCCCCATACCCTATAAAGAAACGTTGGGCCTCCCTTGGGTCTGGATTCACTCAGCATCACCTGCAGACCTCCAGATTAAGCTACCTTAGTACTAGGGACTGTTCCTGTGGGTCTCCAATGGTGGCCATCTGCCAGTCAAACTGCCAAGTAGTGAGTTCAGTAATGAAGGCAACACGCTGGATGAAAATTAGGCTTGACTGTTTAAAATTAGCTAAGCTTCAGCCCACTCTGTTAATCAAATCCACATGTTTTGTTTGATCATATTTCATTTGATAACTGAGGAAGATTAGAATTCCACATAAGATGTCTATTGTGGTCAAAGATTGAAACCACTCAAGTCTCTAAGTTGCAGACTTTGAGACCTCGTCCTGCTCCTATGAAACGTCTAACTGGTATCAAGGCTGTGTAACATGGTTATCACCGTTGCACTCTAAATCTCTGAAGTAGCATTATACTGGCTGCAGCTGTAATTTAACTAACTGAAGGCTGAAGTCTGTGCTTCTTATCGCACTTATGCTTATCCACCCTGTGAAGGTCATTAAATTTGAGATTGTTAAGTTTCCCACACCAGCATGATGAGGAAAGTCTCTAATAGCTTATTTAAAGCTGTCAATGCTCATAACATTTGCCTGCTTCAAAGCTATTAATGTCAATTCGTTTCACTTAGCTCACTTCAGTGCCACAAAATTTCCATATTATATAATTATTACAAAAGAGGGCCTAGATTTTCTGTCGACACCTGTCAATTTCTCAGAGGTAGTTGGGGTTGGAAAATTGCTCGGGTGCATAATGCCAAATCCATGCTGTTTCCCCCCTCCATTTTCTACATCCAAGGCTCAGCAGTAGTCAGTAAATTCCTGTTTGAGCATATTATAGTGAAATACAAATGAGGGATATATATTCTTGTATCATCTTTGATTGCTGGGTTCAGGGCACACATGTACTATTGGAATGCATGAACCTTGCATACAGGCAGAAGAGGAGTCACCAAAAATGGTGAATTTCACAAGCAGTATGGAGGCTGCACCTCCAATCTGACGGAAAATCACCTGAAGTTGAGTACAGTTGTGCAGCAGCCTAAAATCCATCAAGTGTCCCTGGGTGTATTCCCACTACTGAAAGATGGATATTCCAGGTTGAGATAGTTAGAAAGAGTAAGAGATAATTGCAAAATATATATGGCATTGTCAGCAATACTGCATAGTTTCATTCTTGAATAGAAACTTAACTCCTCTCTCAGATGATCTGGGCAATCCTTCCAAATATTTTTCTGTAGAAGCTGGCAAAGTTAAAGGTTAGTTTCCATAATCAACATGCATATGTATTTCTTGTTGCTGCGCCCACCCACTGCAGTGCAGACATGATCTGCAACCAGATCTCTACTTATAGTACTCTGAACCAATTGCTAAGCACATCAGAAGGATGGTATAGGTTTTATTTCGGATCCCATCAGCGTGCTCAACGTTTGTCCATTGATGCTTTCTCACAGTGCCATGGTTGTCTGGAACTTGGTGTAGTCATGGAGTACGCCAAGTTCCGCCATTGTGGGTGCAAAATTATGTTTACTGTACAATAGTGGGGTCATGCATCAAAATGTTGAAATTTTTGGACAAATGTAGAAAGTGTTATGTCTTGAAAAACTAACATTTGTTTGTATTTTTATAAAGGTCTATGAAATGATGCTGAAGGACGAGCAATTCTACCCATCTTTCAGGCAAAATCCACTTTATGTGCGGATGCTAGCCGAGTTGGACATGTTGAAAGATCCAAGTATCAGAGGTTCAGATGATGGTGACTTGGGTATGTGAATATCTATTTATGCACATAATATGGATTTATCCTGTAACCACTTGTTAGTACATTAACTTGGTTCCAAATAAGAATTACTTACCAAAACCTTCTTACCATAATATATGGTATACATTCAGACTCTAAGACTGATTAAAACTGAATAGAAATTCCAGACCATCTTAACCTACCGCAAGGCATGTGCAGCTGCAACTAATAGGTATAGGCCTTAAACCTTTACTTTGATGATTTGAGTTTGAAACACAAAGGAGGAAGTGCTTACTTGCACCACAGTTTTGCTGGAACAGTCTAGTGATTGGTCCGTTTATCTGGTTTTTGTAGTTTTAAATTTCATGGGGGCGATTCTCCATGAAAAAAATTCCAAGCATTGAATTTGTGTGAAAACTCGAGCAAATCCCGCTGGGTCTTTTTCAGTGGGAATTTCAAAATGATTCTCCCACACTTGTACACTGCAGAGCGCACTAGCATGATTCACGTGAAAAATCAGGGGCTGGGGCCTATTCTCGCTGGAGACGCCAGCAGCAGAGCACTGAGCGGGCCACTGCGCATGTGCCAATTGGCCCACCTCGATTTCTCCCCCCCCCCCCCCCCCGCAGCCCCTATTGCTGGCCTGCATCCCTCTAACACTGATTCCAATGCAGAGTGGCACCGAGAGGCCCCCCACCCCCAACGATCACCCTTTCCCATTGGTGATGCCTGGTGCCCCCTTGGGCATTGCCACTTTGCCCCTTAGGCAGTGCCCATGGGGCATCCTCCTTACACCTGACCTCTTTGGGGGCCTCACTGCCCCCCCCCCCCCTTTCCTCCAGTGGGGTTGGTCTGCCAGCTCCCTGCAAGTGGGAGATATTGTAAACCCCTCTGGAGTGAAGCACTCCTGGCGGGGTCGGGGGAGACTGTAGCGGGCCCTGAGTCTTCAGTCCTGGGCTCACTAATCATATGTTAAATATATTAAAATCAGGATTTAAATTTATGCCGTTCCACTCCGATTTCTGGCGCGGAGCTGACTGCGCCGAAATCCAGCTGCCAGAGATTCATGGAGGCCGTGGTGCCCAGCCCCATATCTTCTGCTTCTATTGTCCTCGACTTCAAAGTTGTGCTGTAAAATTAGGTCTTGCAGACCCACGTCTTGGTCATTTATTAACCCATACTTTCCAAATGTCAATTAATTTTGTCCTGAATTATTGTCGATAAAAATTTCTCTTCCACTCATTAAGCCAACATGGCCTGTAGCTTCTGGGCTTATCCTTGCATTTTAAATGGTTGTAACATTTGTATGTTTGAATGTCTTTAATCAGGTTTCCATCTGATCAAAACGACCCTAATAAAATTCACAAAGGTCATTTTTTATAATTGATTGGAGTTAAGTGTAATCTTTAATCCTTTGTTTCTATATTTTTAGTTCAGCACTTACAATAATATAGTCTCGAGTTTGATGAGAAGTAGCCCATTGAAACAGATCTGGCATATTTGCATATAATAACCATGCAAACATTATTACTACTTGATAAATTTTAACTTAAAAATATATACAATGCTGCATTCATAAGATAGTAATACAGTACTCAAGTCAATATTCAGTTTTAATAAAATCAGCTTTAGGCGCTAACAAATTCATAGATTATTCACTGCAAAGCTGTTAGTAGCCACTGGTGAAAAATGTTTCTTGCATACTTATTTAAATAACTGGGGTTACATTGCTTGTACAGTACATAGAAAATAATCCCAATTACACCAGAGTAATACCTTTCAGAAATACAAATTTGAGCTTCAAGGGGTTGCATCTTGGGGATAATGCAAATGGACGTAGATGTTTCCTAGAGTAAAAGCTGTAGAAACATTCATAGCCAAAAGTTCCTACCCTTTTTTTCTGAATTGGCGGTGTACAAGGCAAATGTGAGCAAATGGGTGAAAGACAAAATGAGCTAAAATTATGTCCATCATTCCACCACTTGGTTCAGTAGTTTGGAATTAGATCTGCAGTCTGTCAATTTATGCTACAAGAGCTTTTTAAATCTAGGAATTGAGGTGCCATTGATTATCTAATTTACTGTTAAACTCTGGTTACTATTTTAAAAAAATCTTTCAATACTTATTTGAATATGCCCAGTGTTTGTAATGGCTATAACATTCAGCTTAACTTTGAGTTCAACAGATGCCAGACTTGAATCACTTTAAAATTGCTTGGTTCTCAAAAGAAAATTCAAATGTCTATCAACTGGAGGGTCAAGACCGAACTTGGCAAATTGCCAAAGTTTAAGTTAGTGCCATAGTGGATACTTTTCAAAGCTTTCTACCTACATCTGGTGGTAGAGGAATAGTATTGCAGACATTTTCCATTGTCTTCTGTTAGAGTGCACTGTTTTCATGTGAACAAAGTTGATCCATCTTGCGATGGTTTATTATTACTTTTATAGTGCAACAATTTTCAATGTTACGTTTCTGGAAAATATTGATATTCTGTCCTCTTAACCTAAATTTTCTTGTTCTTGAATTAAGGTAAAATTAATTTATGCACTTAGTCTGAAATAAATATCTTAACTCGTAATTCAATGAAGAATATTTGGCCTTTTAAAGATATGGTTTCATAGCTTTCTTACTTAATTCAGAAAATAACCCCACCAAAACATCGAAAACAAAATTACTGCATTTTTGCCATTGCTATGGGTAGGTTACCTCACAAACTGGGAAAAAATGCAGAGTTCCTGGTTTCTTCTGGCAGAATCACGTGATCTGCTCCTTCCTGCATCTTACAACAGCATGTCCAGACAACTGTCTTCAGTTCTGTTACCCGCAATCAATGTTATTTCATTGTATAGCTCCATGCATTTTTATGCCATTTTAAATTTTACACTAAATACATGTTACTGGGCATGTATTTTTACCCATGTTGAAAGCTTATTGATTTATAAACTGTTACTGAAGAATATTTTTTCCACTGCTTGCTGTGTCTCATAAGTGCGCAATATGCTTGTGCAGAAAGGACCCTGTGTTGATTTTGAAGTCCAGCATAAAGTTCAACAACTTGCCAAACCTAACATATTTGAAGCACCCCCAGTGCTTTAGAAATATAAATAAAAGAAAGTTAATTGTGGCAAACAATTTCTTGATAAACCCAGTCCCACGTCCATATATTCAGATGAAAAGGAAAATAATAAGAAAGGAAATTGCTTTCCGAGCACTGTCTTGCATCATCATTTCAATGCCAGTGTGAAAGTAGACAGTATAATTTGAAATTATGAGCCTAAAATCACAGATCAACTACTCTCTAGTGCACAACTGCCCTGTTCTTGGCTGGCTGCAGGTGCATAGGTTTGTTTTACTAGGAATCCTTTGAGTATTGTAGTATTAGATGTTGGCAATTTGCCATGACTTGGCAATTTTTCTTAATGTTTAATTTTACTTTGTAATTTTTATTTCAAGTACATGACCTACTGTACTTTAGTATTATTTCACAAAGCATTTTTTACATTCTGAGCTGATTTTTGTTTTCCCTCTCCAGAGTCTTTCAATGGCTCTCCAACTGGTAGTTTAAATTCGGTAAGTGCTATAGACAGTTAAATAATCTGTCATTTACTGCTAATCACATAAAAGATGTTTGCTTACATGCTGAAATAAACTAATTTCCATCTGTCAACCCCAAAGCTAAGTCACCACTTTTTTTGCTCCTCTTTGTTTCTATGCAGAACTTCTTCTTTGCTGCTTGGATATACAGTGCTTGTGCAGGTGTTCTAATATCTATAGATTAGCTTGTTCTGGCTTGGTTCCATGTCTGGAAGGATGCCTGCTTAAATAATACAATTCCCTTGCGTCATTGTGACATAAAACAGCTTAAGCTATGAATAGTCAAAAGGTCATATGTAATATCAGTGTTTTTCTGTAATTTAACCCATTTGGGTATCCTTCACCTCCTTAGCAGATGTTCTCCAAAGCTTGTGCTTTATAAGTCATTCCGTAATTATATAATAAATATCAAAGGATGGAATGAAACTGAAACTTTTCTAAAAGATATTCATGGCACAGGAAGCATTGATTAATTGCTGCCTTTCAATGAGGAGCTTTGACAGGGATAATAATCATATTCTATTGATATCGGGACAAACCATTTAAACAATTCTCCAGAAAATTTGCATAGTGTAATATAATTCATCGACCATTTGATTTCTGTTTAAAAATGTTTCCGAGGAAGCTTAGTTCAATAATCTGTGCGTTTGTAAGACGGAAGTAACTGTCCTGACAAATGGTTAGTCTGAGTTGTGTTTGTTAAACAGTTCAATTTATAACTTTTTAATAAATTTACTGACTTTGCTTAGTAACACTCTTGTGAAATGTTATGGGATATTTTATCACTTAAAAATTGCTATATAAATACAAGCTATTGTTGTCATCCTCCCCAATAAAACAATTTCATTGCACTATGCTATCCTGGCTCTGTCCCCTCGTTTGGCCTCCATCTCTCCCTTAAGTCTGAGAGATGCAAATTTGAATGCATATGACAGATTTAGCTAGTCAATGCTTAATGTGGCTGGACCACTTAAAGCATTATCAGGTTCTGTACTTGAATGCTAAAACTTATCACTATTCCATGATCATCTTGGAAGGCAAAGATAGCCACTGGATTATTTTCTTTATAGATACTTTATTGTTGAACCCCTCTCTGTCTCCTCCACCATCACAGTGGTTAGTGTAGCTGTGTCACAACACCAGGGACCAGGGTTCAATTCCAGCCTTGGATGGCTTCTCCCCATGTGTGCATGGGCTTCCTTCGGATGATCTTGATTTTCTCCCTCAGCCCGAAGATGTGCAGGTTAGGTGGATTGGCCATGGTAAAAAAATTGCACCTTAGTATCCCAAGATATGTAGGCAAGATGGATTAGCCATGTTAAATGTGTGGGTTTACAGGGATAGTGCAAGGGAGAGGGCTTGGGTAAGCTACTCTGTCAGAGTGGTGCAGACTCGGTGGGCCGTCTCCTGCACTGTAGGGATTCTCTCACTTCCAATAATGAGCTCATGGACTTGTTTAACTAAGGTTGAGACAACCCCACTGCTTCTGCTACTTTCCTTCCTTCCCCAGTCCACTGGACCACACTTCCTCTGAAGTGCCCTCCTTCACTTCAATTCTCTCCAGCCCTGAACTTGCATTTTGCTGTACTTTCTCTACTGTCTCCCGCCCGCGTGTGCGCCCCCCCCCCCCCCACACCTCTTGCTCCCTAGACTCCAATCCCACCAAACTGCTGGCTGTCCAGCTTCCCTTCCTGGCCCCCAAGTTATTTGATAATGTAACAGTTTCTTCAAATATTGACCCTATTTCATTTAAATTTGCTGTCATCATCCTGCTCCTGAAAAGAAAACACCCATGATCTCACTGTCCTTGAAAACCACCACCACAATCTGATTTCTATCCCTGAGACAGTACTGAACCTGCTCTCTCTATGACTGTGAAAAAGGTAAACTATCTCTTCCTGAACTTTTTGCAGCCTTTGACCAAGCCATCCTTTCCCATCATTTGTCCACTTTCATTCAACTGATTATCTTTGGTGTTTCTCTTTCTCCCCACAACCTCCCCCCCTCCCAACACTCACACACACTCCCCATCCTCCTCTCTTCTCAGGACCTTCTATCTTGCACCTCCATGCTATCCTTCAGTGACATCATCCAGAAACATTGCATTATTTTTCACATGCACCAGCAATATCACCTCTACCTTTCCTCCATCTGCCTCGATGACTCTTGTTGTGAAGTTGTCAGACTGCTTGCCCAGCGTCCAGTGCTAGGTGGTGAGCGGATATTTCCTCCCAAGTAAATATTAAGACGATCAAAACTGGTGTCTTTCTTGCCTGCCTCTGTTCCCGAGCTACCAATTCCATCCTTCTCACTGGCAGCTATCTGAGCCTAAACCAGGCTGGTCACAGCTTGCTATCACATTTATCCTGTGATCAGATTCTGACCACATACCCCATCACTAAGACTACTTCTATCCATAACATTGCTTGACTCCATCCTGCCTCAGCTCATCAATACCTTTGTTACCTCTGACTATGCACCCCTGGATGGTCTACTGCCTTCTCCCACTGTAAACTTGATGTCATCCAAAACTCTGGTAATGTTCTTAATCACAACAAGTCCCATTGACCCATCATCTCTGTTACACTAACTTACACTGGCTCCCCCGGTTATCCTTTTTTTCAAGTTCTTCCATTATCTTGTCCCTTCTTGCCTCCCATTACCTTCAACCCCTCAACCCTCCAAGATAGCTGCTAATCTAATTCTGTCTTCTTGAGCATCCCCTATTTTAATTGCTCCAGCATAAGAACATATGAACTAAGAGCAGGAGTAGGCAATTCAACCCCTTGGGCCTGCTCAGCCATTCAATTTCCAGGCTATACTCTCTGGTATTTGCTCCCTAAACCTCTCCACCTTACTTTCCTCCTTTATGACTTTTCTTCAATGCTACCTGTTTGACCAAGCTTTTTGCCACGTGCCCTTACATCACCTTATGTGGCTCGGTGTCAAATTTTAATTTGTAATGTACCTGTGCATTTTATTACATTAAATGTGTTAGTTAACTTTGTAAAATATATGTTTTTATTCCTCAGTCTCTAGATGATCTTTCAAATGCCAGCTCTGAAGAGTCTTTGCAATTACTAGTATCTATTAGTGACACTGGTAAGTGATATTACAAATATCAGTTTGAGTAGAAGCATAACCTCTGGACAATGTTGATTTGTACAGTACGCTAGTCATAGTTTTTCTCAGAAGTACCACAAATACAGCAGAGCATTAGTTGCACACGTGAAGCTATGTGGGTTCACAGAACAGCCACATCAACTAGATAGGCAGGGAGAAAAATTCTTAAATTACATCCAGAAAAAGTTTTTAGCCAGTGCATAGAAAACTAAACAAGGAAAGGGGCAATTCTGGATCCAATACTCAGAAATGAGCCCAGGCAGACGGAAAGTGTATCAGTAGGTGAGCATTTTGAAAATAATGACCATAATTCAGTTAGATTTAGAATAGCTATGGAAAAGGATAAAGTTTTATTTTTATTAGTCACAAGTAAGGCTTACATTAACACTGCAATGAAGTTATTGTGAAATTCCCCCAGTCGCCACAGTGCGGCGCCTGTTCGGGTCAATGCACCTAACCAGCACATTTTTCAGAATGTGGGAGGAAACCAGAGCACCCGGAGGAAACCCATGCAGACACGGGGAGAACGTGCAAACTCCACACAGACGGTGACCTGAGCCGGGAATCGAACCCAGGTACTGGCGCTGTGAAGCAGCGGTGCTAACCACTGTGCTACCGTGCTGCCCCTAAGGATAAGGGTGGACTAGGAATTAAGGTTCTTAACTGGTGAAAGACTAATTTTACTAAGATGAGATGATTTGGCCCGAGTGGACTGCAGGTAAAACTGTGCCGGAATCTTGGGAAGAGTATAAAAAGTGCAGGAGAGGGTACAGAGGAGATGTACCAGGATGTTGCCAGGGCTGGAGGGTCAGAGTTACAAGGAGAAATTGGATAGGCTGGAGCTGTTTTCCTAGGATTCCAAGCAAAGGTTGAGATGATAGAGATGTGTAGGATTATGAAGGGCAGAGATGGGGTAGATAGGAAGGCACTTCTTCCATTAGCAGAGGGGTCATTAACCAGGGACATAGATTGAAGGTTAAGAGGGGATTTGAGGAGAAACTTTGTCACCAAGGGTAGGAATCTGGAAGTCACTGCCTGAAAGGGTAGTTGAGTCAAAATATCTCATAAAATTTAAGGATTTAGATATGGACCAAGCATTGGAAAATGGGATTAGTGTAGCCAGATCTTTGTTGATTGGTGTGGACACAATGGGCCGAATGATTGTAAACATCTATGAATCTAACTGAAGTAGTCCATGTTACGGTGGTAATTAAGCGCACTTGTTGTGCCAAAGGAAAGCAGTGGATGTGCATGATGCTTTTAAGGAAAATAACAAGCAGTAGCAATATGCATCTATTCCTTTGTGCTCCTTATAGAATACTCTTTAGGGATCAATTGTTTGTAGAAACAAACCACTTGTCACAGTTGCTATCAGTCAGTAAAATACCTCTGGAGTTACAAGTTTCTTTGTAAATCCTTGCCCCTTATTTAGCAGTCGGAAATGTGCAATTTTAATAGAAAAAATCAAAATGTTCCTTCCATGTGCAATGAATTGTAATAGGTAGTTATAAAAACGTGCTTGATTTGTGCAGGTCTACCTTCTGTTCCAGATGATCAGTTCAGTCCAATGTGGCAGTAATTGAATTGAACAATTCTCTCTGTTTCTAATTATCATCCTCTTACTTTATACATTTACATTTCTGTTCATTTTTCATTGTTGGTTTCATGTCTGTCTGTGCTTCTTCTATTTATTTTAGCTTTTGTGAGAGGTGAATCTACTTGCATTGTCTTCCGTTATTTTTGTACTTTAATCTTTCTAAATAGTATTTTTTCTAACAATTTTCCAACAATTGTCAAGTAGTGAATACCATATTTGCATTTAGAAAGATATACAGTATTCTGTGTTAAAAAATGCTGTGCAAAGTTGTCTAGTTTTTTCAGTGTCAAATGTAAAAAAAAGAAACATTTAAAAATCCCTATCTGCATCTGCACATTGCACAAACGCACCCACTCATTCAACTCAAATTTTACTGTACGTGTTCGATTTTATATATCTTCATGCATACCATTAACAAAACCATATTAACTTTTTTGAAAATCAAGTACTTCCTTAAATGTGTTTTCCATGGAATCATACCCATTTTGAGAAAAATACTTGTCACGTTTCAATATCTTGTGCATGATGTGAAATTGAAACTTAACACTTATTCATTAATATCAGGATGTCCTGGGAATTTGGACATTTTTTCATTTTAGACATTTAATCTTAGTACTATGCGATCTTAAGTTAAATATGTATATCCAACTATACATTGCAGCAATCTTTATTTAATCCTGTTCTTAGTCCAAACCTCTTCATGTCATGGTGAATTCTTCCATTTCTCTCACCAGCCATCCTGTAGCCACTTTTGATTAATTGAGATAGTGTTCTGCTGCAGGCTCATACATATAGAAGCTAAACCAATGCTAGCCATGCTCAACTTGCATGAGACTTTTCCAGCTGATGGGATAAATTTGGCCCAATGTAATTGATTTTCCAACCCAAGATCAGGAGATAAAAGGATAATGTGCAACACCATCTTCACAACTGCAACTCTTTTATGTTGACTTCTCTAAAATAATGCGAATCAATTTAGGGAAATAGGGAAAGAATAGAGGCATGGAAAACATACACTCTCTTTCGTTTGTCATTCTAGTTCCATCAAACTATTGTCTCTCTTGCTTTTTCCTCACTTGGTATGTTTCTGTCCCATTTTCATCCATGTTTGTTTCCCATTTTCCTTTCCTCTTTTTCATTGTGACTAGTCCATGCTGACTATGAACCATATCCTATGGCAGGAGTATGTAATGACCACGGCAAGACGTATGCTCTGTATGCAATCACTGTTCGAAGAAGAAACCCAGATGGTAGTGAGGATGTGTGGAAGACCTATCGCCGCTACAGTGACTTCCATGACTTTCACATGCGGATAACTGAGCAGGTAAAAATCCTATTTGGAAATTGTTTGTAGCAGTTTCCTGTCAGTTTCTTTCTGGATGTAAGGGATTATGGGATCAAACTATCTGCATTGCTACGATAAGAGCATCAGTTATGTAATGTAGAACTTTGAGAATAAAGTGCCTTGTTTTTTATTGTTGTGATGAGTAGTGCTGAACTATTACTTGAAACTTTATGAGCAGTTGATGGATTTTGCTAAGTTTGTAAAATTGTTTTTCCATTTCTAATATGCAATCATTTGCATAATTAATCAGTGATTTTTCTTTCCCTCTTGTCTCCCCAAAAAACAAGGTGTTTTGCTTTCTAACCTTTTTTACAATGCTAGTCTCTGTGTGGTGTTGAGTATTTTGAGTTTTGACTTGTATTAGCATTATGAAACATGAATCATAACTGGTCTTAACAATGCAAAACCTTATGCATATTACCCCCATTGGAAGATTTGAGAAAGGGCTTAGAACTGTTTCTTCAGACTACCTCTCTGAAACACAACTAGCTCAGCCTCCCTGAGATGTTATATCTGTTGCTGCTCTAATTTTATTATTTTGCAGCTTTCATGTTTTAACGCTAACTTTTGTTAAAATCTTTAAAGTTAGTATCTTGCTGAGTTGTCTCATAAGATGCTAGTTGACAATCACAAGCAGGATTCTGGATTGGATTTCTTCAGAATTCAGATGTTGACAAGCATTTATGAAAAAATGCCATTGTGCAATTAGAAATGCATAATGCAACTTATTCAGCAATCAAGGTTTTAACATAGATATTTGCTGCAATGAAGTTGATCACAATCCGATGCATAAGCTTTAGTACAACTTGAATAAAGATTATTTTAGCTCAGTAATATAGCCCACCTCTGTAAGAATACTGAAGATGACCAACTTTACCGCTTCACCAATTACCCTTAAATCCATGATAACCTCATGAACATAAAGTCCTGGACAACGCAGCGCTTGTTGCAACTCAGTGAAACATGAGCCATTCTATTTGGAAATATTACTTCTTGTTTTAGGTAACCATATCGGTGGAGTGGAATATGAGGATACTTTCTGGGAGGGAGGGGAAGAGGTGCGTGCAATATGTCAGACATGGTCAAGGTCCCTGTCAACCACTGTGATGCTGAGGGTGGGGCGTGAGGATGGGAACTTCTCAATCAGAGATTCGCTTTACTATGTACTCCAATGATGGGGCTTGTTCTTATTGCTTCTAATCATGCAAGAGACTGAAATGATGATCACAGGCATTAACGATTTGATCACATTTTTTCTAGTGGCTTGACTTGCAAAGATCTTGAGGTAAAAATTTATATGCTGTACACCCAACTTTCACCCAGTTCATTCCCTCACCCCCATTTTCAGTCCTGAACCTACCTGAGAGTGGTTGCCTGCCCAAATATGGTGACTTCCAAAGAGCAGGCTTCATGAGGATGTCTGATCGAACAAGTGGAAATAATACCATATTGTACTCCATTGTGTTTTAAAGATCATTGCTAGATCTTCTCTTAGGTTTTTTTCCACCAGAGAAAAGAACCACAGTTTGTAATTTCTTATGATTGTACAGGATCATTTTAACCTAACCCACCCAGCAGGAAACTGATGGAATTGAATTGGCCCCCAGCTTCGTGCCCCCACCCAATATTTACTTCAGATTCAGTGAAAAATAAAATTGGGCAAGATTTAAAACTGGCTGTCAATTGGATTCCCTCAATTTCCTGCTGATGAGTTAACTTAAAATTAACCCCATTTTTCCCAATTCAGCTGGCATCCTTGAGTATTTTCTGTTTTTTTCCTGCTTCAATGTCTCTTTTTGTAATGTAGAGGCCAGAACCTGAGAAGTGTGATCTCACCAAAGTTCTTCATAAATTCAATATTACCTCCCTGCTTTTGTGTTTTGTTCCCCTAGAAATGAGCCTCAATACTGTACATGTTGTTTGCTTTCTTTGTAAATTTACCAACTTATATTGCCATTTCTAACAAAGTATCTATCTGTTCCCAGATCTTAGCTTTTCTTTGCCATTTAATGATCTCCTTTTCGCCCTATCCACAAGAACCACCTCACACTTATTGAATTTCAATTATCATCTGTTCACCCATTTTACAAGCCTGTTTAATTCCTATTGTGTTTTGGTACAATCTTCCACATTATTAATTATAATCTCTAATTTAGTTACAATAATTTTTTTAGTGCAACTTTCGATGCTACGTGACAGTTCTGGTACATGTATATATATATATAAAGGATTTGGATTCCAGAACTGCGTCTATAATTTTTTCTCCTCTTCTACCCTTTCAATCGATTCTGCTACCTGGCATCATGAACTTTACCAAAAGCTTCAGCCATGTTAAAGGCTCTCTGAAATTTCCTGTGTAACTACATATATTATGTGGCCCTTGTCCAAGCTTTGTGCAGTGGACAATGGGGAACCTGTGGACGTGGTGATCTGGATTTCCAGAAGGCATTTGACAAGGTGCCGCACCAAAGACTGCTACATAAGATAAAGATGCACAGTGTTACGGGTAATGTATTAGCATGGATAGAGGATTGGTTAACTAACAGAAAGCAAAGAGTGGGGGTAAATGGGTGTTTTTCTAGTTGGTGATCAGTGACTAGTGGTGTGCCTCAGGGATCAGTGTTGGGACCGCAATTGTTTACGATTTACATAGATGATTTGGAGTTGGAGTGTAGTGTGTCAAAATTCGCAGATGACACTAAGATGGGTGGAAGAGCAAAGTGTGCAGAGGATGCTGAATGTCTGCAAAGGGATATAGATAATCTAAGTGAGTGGGCGAGGGTCTGGCAGATGGAGTACAATGTTAGTAAATGTGAGGTCATCCATTTTGGTAGGAATAACAGCAAAATGGACTATTATTTAAATGGTAAAAAATTGCAGCATGCTGCTGTGTAGAGGGACTTGGGTGTCCTTGTGCAGGAATCTCAAGGAGTTGGTTTGCAGATGCAGCAGGTAATTAAGAAGGCAAATGGAATTTTGTCCTTCATTGTTAGAGGGATGGAGTTTAAAAACAGCAAGATTATGTTGCAGCTGTATAAGGTGCAGGTGAGGCCACATCTGGAGTACTGTGTACAGTTTTGGTCTCTTTACTTGAGAAAGGATATACTGGCATTGGAGGGGGTGCAGAGGAGATTCACTAGGTTGATTCCGGAGTTGAGAGGGTTGGCTTATGAGGAGAGACTGAGTAGACTGGGGCTATACTCATTGGAATTCAGAAGAATGAGGGGAGATCTTATAGAAACATATAAGATTATGAAGGAAATAGATAAGATAGAAGCAGGGAAGTTGTTTCCACTGGCGGGTGAAACTAGAACTAGGGGGCATAGCCTCAAAATAAGGGGAAGCAGATTTAGGACTGAGTTGAGGAGGAACTTCTTCACACAAAGGGTTGTGAATCTCTGGAATTCCCTGCCCAGTGAAGCAGTTGAGGCTACCTCCATTGAATGTTTTTATGGCAAGGATAGATAAATTTTTGAACAGTAAAGGAATTAAGGGTTATGGTGAGCGGGCGGGTAAGTGGAGCTGAGTCCACAAAAAGATCAGCCATGATCTTATTGAATGGCGGAGCAGGCTCGAGGGGCCAGATGGCCTACTCCTGCTCCTAGTTCTTATGTTCTTTGTTGTCACCTTCAAAGAAATTAGTCAAGGTTGAGTTGATTGGCATTTGCTGATAAAGTAACATGTTTAATGTGCCATTATTAGTGTATATATCAGCCCTCAGTTTGAGGTGAAGAGGAGATAACCCATGAGTTGCCAATTGCCACAAACCGCTGGATAATTTGCATTGCATTGCAAGATGCTTCATGAAAATGTCATCTTGACCTTAACCTCCCTATAATTTTCATGAAATAGCTGCATTTACACATTAATTCACCACAAAGTTTGTCTCATAATTAATCTTATTCACAATGTAATAATTGTTAATGACTACTAACTAGCATCTGACCAAAAATAGTGTGGAGTCTCATTTCTATGTTTTATTTGTTGAAGATTCTAAAATGCCACTTTTTTCTTTTTTTCACTTTATTCTATCTCAATCCATTTTTTCTTTCTTTCTATTTCTCTTTTCAGTCCTGATTTGACACTGAATTCACTCACTCTAATTTGCCCTCCCCCCTCATTCATAAGACATAGAATAGTACAGCACAGAACAGGCTCTTCAGCCCACGATGTTGTGCTGAACATGATGCCAAATTAAACGAATCCCTCTGCCTGTCCTTGGTCCCACATCATATTCCTTCCTCAATTTATTTCTCAATTGTTAAATTTCATTGGTTATGGAGATGCACTTTTGATCCCTCCCTAATATCATCTGACTCCACTACTGTTTCAATCCATCTGCTGCTAAAAGCTTCATCCATGTATTTAACCCCTCCTATTCCGATGCTGTCCTGGCTGAGCTGTCATCTTCCATCATAAATTTAGAATGGACAAAGTTGGAAGATCTATGTTCTGATGCATAACAACTCCAAAATGCCTCTGTTTTAACATTTTTATTGTGGTTAATTCTCTGCATGGTCTAGCACCTCTCTTTTTTTGTAACCTTCTTTAGTCCTACAATCTTCTGAGAGCTCTGCAATCCTCCAGCTGGAGTCTCTTGTCCATTCCCCCTGCTACCACCCTTCAGCCCCAACAAGGAGCATGCTTAAAGCATCAGCCTAAATTACATTCATGATAGAAATGCTGGGTTCAGAGTACCTGGCCATTGACGACCAAGAGATAGAGCCTCCCATGGTGGCAAAATTGAATATCACTACATGGTGCACAACACGCATTCATGTTAACTTGATGTGAAGAACTACTGAAATCGAATGATCTGCATTGTGATGACTTGGAATCCTCTCACCTTGTCAATTTGAATACACATCCTTCATCTTCCACAAGCTCTACTGTTGCACCTCAGAAACCCGTGCCAGAGGAGGAGGATTTCCCAGAGGTGGTCATGCAATTTGAGAATGCATCACATGATTTGTGCGTCCTCCACCAACTCAGAATTGCACACTTTGGTATGGCTGCCAAGGCAGATGGTTGGTTTTTCAATGATGAAGCACATGTTTCTTATATGTAGGAGCAGGTGGTAAAGCAGTGCAAAGACCTATTAGAACATGAACCCCTCCGGGCTTTGCTCAGCTTCATGGAGCTGCTGAACTCCTGAATGAGGGGGACTATTCTGGAACAGCAGCAGAAAATTTCCAGAGGTGTTGTGCAAGATTGGGGAGATTTTGGAGGAGTCAATCTCTGGCATGTGCAATGATTGTTCAGACATTGGTGCTGATGGTTGTCCATGTGCGCTGCTGGCAACGCACATCTGACATGGCTGGCAACAGAGTGCATGTTGGCCCTGATTTATGGCTTGCACACTTAGCCTGCTACTTTAAACAGGATGGACGAAAGCCATGTTTTGTTTAATCAACACTCCACTGAAATGCATAAGTGCTCTCCAACTTTTAGCGAACAGGGAAGAGCGTGTGTGGATCAGGCGAGGGAAGATTGCCAAAGAGAACATGAAAGTGGGGACTCTGCATAAAGCACTTCATCCCTTCCCACCTCCCCCCACCCATCTCTCTCTCGCTCTTGTTCTCTTTCTCCTACCCCCAGATTCTCCCCCACCCTCTCCCCCTTTCAGCACAAATGCTGCTTCCTCATGATGGCCAAGTTTGACCGCGGACAGGTGCTTGTGGGGCAGTCTTTGGCCTCTCAGGGCTTCAGGGTGTCAGAGTAGGATACAAGTGACATGCTTTAACTCTGCTGAAACAGCAGGGTTGCACCATGTTGGAGTAATAGACACAGATGAGAGAGGATTTGATGTTGCTCAATGATATTTCATTTGGGTGTTTAACAGTGTGTAACTATAACCTTTAACTTTATTCCAAAGTTCCATTGTTCTGTCCCCTGTTATTGCATGCCACCTTCCTGCCTTGTGAAAAATGATGAGTAAAAGATGAGTACTGGGTGTCTTGAGAGATCAATTGTTGATTTTTGGAACTGCTTGGTTCTGGTGGTTTGCCAGTGCAGTATGTGTTCAGAATTGGTATGCCAGAATGGCTGCACTGTCTCACTTAACTGAAATGTGCCTGCATCAGTCTTTCTCAGACTCCTGGGCAGCTGAGTGAGCAGTATTTTAAAAATTCATACATGTAGGTGTAGGTGTCGCTGGCTATCCCTAGTTGCCCTTGAGAAGTTGGTGGTGAACTGCGACAGCCCCTGAGCTATTGGTACACCCACAGTGCTGTTAGTGATGGAGTTCCAGGATCTTCACCTATTAGGATGGTGATTGATTTGGAGGGGCACTTCCAAGTGATAGTGTTCCCAAGTACAGGTTCCCTCAACACATTGAGCTTCTCCTTTTCTTGCTCTTTACCATAAAAATGCACAGTAGTCATCACCTTCCCCCTCCTAGAGTTCCATCCTTGTTGTTTCTAAATGTTTTGCAACACGCAGCATACCATTATCATTCCAGAAAGTTTTGCTGGTGTATCTGCACTGTAGGGATTCTATATGGAAGGTCCCTTGCTGATCTTTCCAAGTACCTGAAATGCATCTTCCGCACTCAGAAGGCTTGCTGAATGTACAGCACAGAAGCACACCCCATGCTGCTGTGAAGGCTGACAGCAGCGAACTGCAAAGAATTCCAAGATAGCTGAAAATTCTTCCAAGGTAATGAAAGCACACTTTCTGAGCAAGCCCCAAGGACAAAAACCTTTCACATCAAGGAAGAAATAGCTGTCATTTCTCAGGATCCAAAGGCTTCCTTGCCTGTTAATTCTTCCACCTCATCAATTCCTGCTGTCCACTTGCCTTGTCCAACCTTTTGAGTTCCAGTAAGTCCAGGAAGCCAATAAGTTTGAATGTTACAGAAGCTAGGGATAACATTTAATTGCGTTTTAACCTATCTAATGTCAGAATCACTTATCAAATAAAGATTTTCTTTTCCTCACACTAATAAATCAACTCAAGTTAAATGCGGATGTTGAAGGTTCCTTTGCATCGGTAGGTTCTGGTTTTTTAACCTATGACCCACACAAAAACCCACCCGTTCTGACGGGTTAAAATTCCATCCCAAATCTTTCATTGTTTAAAGGTTGCTTTAATATTTAACCCTAATAGATAAGATAAATTAATATGACTAGCAGGAGTATTTTTATTACAAAATATTCAATCATTTTTAAGTTTTGCAGAAATGTTACAGGAAGCATTTCACTTAAAATAGTGTTGTGGGAGTGAGACTTGGGTGATGTTACGAACTTGATTTTGTGCAGACACTGATATAGCTGCAAGTCCAATAAATAGGAAACACTTCAAAATTGTTGGCTCTAATGAATAATTATGTTCATTAAATGAGACTGCTTTATAAATAACATGCAAATGTTTTTGATTAATTTTTTTAAAAGTAAGATGACACATGCAGTACACCGACTTGGTAATACACATTGAATTAATTATTTTCTAATTAAACTGACTTATTTACTCAATACTTGAATCAGACGAAGATCAATTCAAATGTTATTTCACATTTCGCATGTAGATGTTGCGGATCAACAAGAAGGTAAATAAATATGTATCATTACCCATTTCTCATTTATTGTTGACTTGCAATATCTACATGTCAAATGTGAAATTTATACCTGTTCATGAGTAGCTTTTATTGTGTTGCTGATTATTTTAATCTTGTTATTTAAATTGTTGTTACAATGGTGGGTCTAAGTTAAAATAAAATATATCCTTTTAAAGTTTTGATATAGTAGTGATAACTAACTGCAGTTTACACAATTGTCTTAGCATCCCTGACAAACTAAGATCACTGTTGAAGCTTGGTTTGTATTTGGAAGGGTTTCTTTTTCCCTCCTCCATAAGCCCACACCCCTTTCCCCACAATGTCAAAAAACATTGACGCTTCAATTTGGCATTACAACATTCTGCAATTACTTGTGCATAAATTTTGCATCTGCATGACATGCATGGAGTCTTTTCAGAGTGTAATGTATGTGACCAATCCTGAGTCCAACGAATTATAGAATTTTCACCAGTAGACCTGTGGTCACCAAGCATGAGAACTCAAAATTATGCTTGGGAAACAGAGCAAATGTTAAAGTATCGCATGAAATGCATGAAACTTGGCAAGACTAAAAATTGAACAGCTGCCACTGAAAAGGAGCAGTTGACAAAAGCTGTACCCTCTGCCCTGTACTAATCTGGCTACATTCTTCCAATTTAACACCTGGAAACAAGAATAACTGGATTCATGCACATTTTAACAGCTGTGGTTTGAATATACCATTTAAAGTTCATTTGCAGAGTTAATGTTACAGGGAAAGTGTAGTTGCTTGAATATTTATAATCTATTATACTAGGTAAAGCATGAAAATATTTACATCAGTCTAATTGTTCAGAGTACAGAATGTTGGAATGCACTGCGCTTGACCTACACCATTATACTATAAGAAATAAAATGCAGTATTTCCTTTATTCAGTTTGAAAACCTGTCAAGTTTGCTCAAACTTCCTGGGAAAAAAACCTTTAATAACATGGATAAAGACTTCTTGGGAAAGCGGAAAAAAGATCTCAATACATACTTGCAGGTAAAATCAAATTGGTAGTCACTATTTTAAAATGACTAGTTCGTGGTTGCTGCTTTTAGATACATTCTATAATTCCTTTATTTGTGTTCTGCTACTGGAATCCATTTCAACATAATGATTGTGGCAATCGATAATAATGTTCAACTTGTGTCTAAGACAAAAATCTTTAGACATTAGAAACAGAAGCTGCATCAAAAATAAACACCTAAGTTATCATAGATGATAACTCATTGACAAGACCTAAAGGTATTTTTTGGACACATTTTGATATTTGATGTGTTAAACCATAAATGAATAACATATTCATCATTGTTTAACTTTAAGTGATAATAACAGAAGTTAACTTTTAGTGATCTCAAGTGTACTTTTCAAAAGGGTTAGAATTTTGAGTAGTAATTCAGAATAAATCTAGTAATAAATGATTAAAACATGGTTACTCAAGTTATTTTTTGTTTTGATTAGTTGTTGATCAATCCTGAAATAATAAAAGCTTGTCCAGCTTTGATTCCCTATGTGAATGACTTTCTGGAGAATAAAGCCTATAACAAGGGGAAAGGAGATTTTGCTCGCAAGGTAAGCCTGCCATCTATTGGTCAGATTATGTAATGCTGCTTATCAATAGCTCTTATTCATATTGTCAACATTTCAAGTCTGCATGACTTTGTCAGAGCTGACGAATAGTCATCCAGACTCAAAACGTTGGCTGTATTCTCCCTCCCTAGATGCTGTCAGACCTGCTGAGATTTTCCAACATTTTCTGTTTTTGTTTCAGATTCCAACATTCGTAGTATTTTGCTTTTATCTCATTCATATTGTTGTTTGTTTGAAGTAGTGTTCTCGCTGTTGTTTCCACATATCTACATGTCTTCAAAAAGTTTGATTTTAATATTTGCACAAATTGCATGAAAATATTTAAGCATTTATCTCTTCTACAATTTAATAAACTGAAAAATAAATTCATGCATGTCTTCATTGCAACTCAGTTAAGTTTTTGATTGCCTGAACTATCTATTTGTGATCACAGCAAGCAAAGCTTCCTGCTCAAAGTGCATATTTGAAAAGTGACACTTTTTGATGTTTAATAAAATGATACGGCTCAATAATCCATGACCTCAAATCCATGAACGGTTTTCCAGTCTCCCATTCTGGTGAAATCCATTGCAAAACAGTAATTCATTCATAGGACATGGGAGTCGCTGGCTGACCAGCATTTATTGCCCATCCCTAGTTGCCCTTGGGAAGGTGGTGGTGAGCTGCCTTCTTGAA
Organism: Mustelus asterias; assembly: GCF_964213995.1. Classification (NCBI taxonomy): domain Eukaryota; kingdom Metazoa; phylum Chordata; class Chondrichthyes; order Carcharhiniformes; family Triakidae; genus Mustelus; species Mustelus asterias. The sequence continues at coordinate 90,614,308 of NC_135802.1, read as the reverse complement.
ACGCTGCAGTCCACATGCTGTGGGTTGACCCACAATGCCGTTAGGGAGGGAATTCTAGGATTTTGATCCAGCGACTGTAAAGGAACGGTGACATATTTCCAAGTCAAGATGGTGAGCAGCTTGGATAGCATCTCGCAGGTGGTGGTGTTCCCATGTATCTGCTGCCCTTGTCCTTCTACATGGAAGTGGTCATGGGTTTGGAAGGTACTGTGTAAGGATCTTTGGTGATTTGCTGCAGTGCATGTTGTAGATAGTACACACTGCTGCTACTGAGCGTTGGTGGTGGAGGGAGTGGATGTTTGTAGATGTGGTGCCAATCAAGCGGGCTACTTTGTCCTGGATGGTGTCAAGCTTCTTGAGTGTTGTTGGAGCTGCACCCATCCAGGCAAGTGGGGAGTATTCCATCACTCTCCTGACTTGTGCCTTGTAGATGGTGGATAGGCTTTGGTGAGTTACTCACCGCAGTATTCCTAGCCCAGGACCTGGCCCAATTATAGCAGATTTCTTAATCTTGAACGAACCTTTTAAGGTCAGACCCTCGATCCACTCTTAACATGGAAAATGGTGCCATGAGGCAGAGTCAGGAGAGTCCCTCTGCCAAGAGTTCACTTTCTCCCTACAAAGTCAAGACTGGCTGTTGAACTGCAGGCTGGCTTTAGGTTTTGTGTGTTGAGGCATGCAAGTGTTATGGGTTAGGTTAGAAACTCCAAAGTACATTATGGAGACTGCCTGAACCACAAGTTTTGCATCTTGAATTCTTGATGAGCATGATGTTTCACTTCAGGTATAATTCAACAACAGAGAGCTTTTATCAAACAAAGTTTATTTAAGAATATAGTTAACATGTCTAGAAAGAAAATTAGCCAAACCTTTTATCAATTACAAACAAAAAGAAAGAAAACAACCAATATAATGTGTTAACTCTTAATTGGATATTAAGGCTGCTCCAACAAACCAAAACCTTTTCAAAGACAAAACCCTTTTCACAGGCTTAATACAGCACAGATTAAAATCTCACTTGACTGGAATTGAGTCTTTTCGAAGCCTGCATTTTCCTTCCAGAAGGCAAAACGTTGCCTTGAGATAACCAACAGACTTTCCAAATAGCACAGGGAGACAGAGAGAGAGACTTCAGCTTCTTTCTTGCTTGATGTCCCTGCTAAAACTAAACTGCAGCCTCAGAACTCTCCAAACTGAAAGCTTATACTCACTGGAAAGGAAAACAACTGTCCAAAAACACATGACCTCTTCTCCTAACAGTGCAGTATCGTCAAACTAATCCTAGAATAAACATAAACAACCCCCACTTAAGCTATTGAAGTAGCAATAAAAAAACTCATCGTACTCCGCCCGGCAACAATAATAACATCACTGAAGCTGTGAGCTGCAGAAGTCATGATTTGAAAAAAATCTTTCTTAAAGGTACACTGACGTCACACAAGCCTTCAGGTGAACGTACTGGGACCCACCATGTCAGCCACGACAAGAAGTGGCTTGCATTCCAAAGGAAGAATCTCATTCTTAAAATAAACAAAGCAAAATCAGAATTCTTTACATGGGGCCAAGAAAAAACAATGGAATTTAGGCAGGTGATCCAGTGCAACCCCTACCACTCCCCAGAGGACAATTAGCTATGAAATTTTCCAACTGAGTGGAGCAGGATACCATCAAAGATATATACACCTTTCACTGCAAATTAGATGCCTTGCTGCTAACCCTGAAACTGTCAAGATGAGCACTGAAGAGCACCAATAGGCACGATTCTGGTGTAAGTGCATAGATTGTATCAAGCCTGTGCCTTTATACCTCGCCTGTTATAGTGGTGCTTCAGTGAGTTTTGGCGTACCATGGTAGATTTTATTGGATTTGTGCTTATCGCAAATAAATGCTGCCACTGTTAAATAATGCTATAATAACAAAAAACTGCGGATGCTGGAAATCTGAAATAAAACAGAAAATTCTGGGAAAACTCAGCAGGTCTGGCAGCATCTGTGAAGAGAGAAACAAAGCTAACATTTGTATGACTCTTGTGTGGTCTCTTTTTCGATCACCACAAATGCTGCCAGACCTGTTGAGCCTTTACAGCATTTTTTGTTTTTATCTTAAATTATATAATATTTTAGAATGAGTTCACATTCCAAGTGTAGTATTAATAACATTATAGTTGGTATATAATGTGGAGTAAGGGCCCAATCTTTTAAGTGCAGTGAGTCCCTCTGAAGTAGGGAGTCTCACTCTCTCTCCTTACCGCCAGAAACCAGTTGGACCCTAAGTATAGGCTTATCCTGTTTGGGTTTAAGATAGATGGAGAGCAGAAACCCTTAAATGCATCCCAAAATATTTGAAAATCAAGCAGCTAGACATTTGCTCAATCTGAATATTTGAAGAAAATATTATCTCACCGGCTTGCTTAACAAAATTTCAGAATTGGAGAAGATCATGTATGTGCAGGGATATGAACAGTGTAACTGTCTGCTTGAATACTCCACAACTGAATATCAATTGTGCACCTATTGGTGAGAAATTCTCTCCCGACATCTATTAAGTGCCAATCTTAAATTTCCTTCGCTTGTGATTTTTCTGTACACAAGCATGTACTGTCTACACTACTTAAGTACTCTTTTAAAAAGTACTGAACTGTTGGCTCTGTTGTGCTTTGATTTCTGCTTTAAATTGTTCAGTAGTTATCCCTTTTCCAGCCTGTGCTGCATGTGAAACGAGGTTCAAGAAGGAAAAACTACGTTTTCCATCTCAATTTAATTTCAGACAATTAAATTGGGTCTGAGCATTAACACTGGAACGTCTCAGGTCAATTCTAATGGCCCACTGACTCTAACAGTACATGCATTTTGCATTTAAAAAATTAAACTGTGTACTGTCTTGATTCCCGAATTTGTTCTGTTTTGTCAATGCTTACAAATCCATCGTTCACTGCATCTGCCAGTCCATTATCAATGTTTACCATGTAGTATTAGTCTAGCTATAAACTGATTCCAGAGTTCTGAGTTTCGTTCAGTTAGCAAAAAAGAATTGTTGCTGTTTGACCTGATCATGTCCCTAAAATGATGGGTCACACTATAGATAAATATTTTTCCAAACTATTAAGCTCAGAGTTTGTGATTGGGAGATTTGCCAGAATGCGTTACCTTCATAATGGAAATTTGTTAAAATTCATCCAGAAATACAGTTCAATTTGCAGAAAACCTTTTTATGGAGTCATGGCTAATTTTTTTTTTGGGTTAATAATTGGTCTGCATCTTGTTGTGTTTTGCAGATGGACACGCTTGTAAATCCCCTTCGTAACTCAATGAGAAATGTTTCAAATGTTGTGAAGTCCATTCCAGACAGTCTGGCAGAAGGAATGACAAAAGTATCAGACAATATGGATAAGTTGGGACATGAAATTAGGCATACGTTTTCAAAGGTATTCCAACAACAACAATTTGATTTATGTATAACCTTTAATATAGTAAAATGTCAGAGTGCACTTCACACATTGTATTATCGTACAAAATTTGATACTGAGCCATATAAGAGGATATTGGGGCAGATGAGAAGTGAGTTTTAAGAACTGTCATAACAGAAGAATGTGGTAGCATGGTGGCACAGTGGTTAGCACTGCTGCCTCACAGCACCAGAGACCCGGTTCAATTCCCGGCATGGGTCACACAGTATGTTCTCCCCGTGTCTGCATGGGTTTCCTCAGGGTGCTCTGGTTTCCTCCCACAGTCCAAAGATGTGCGGGTTTGAGTGATTGGCCATGCTAAATTGCCCTTAGTGTCAGGGGGACTAGCTAGGGTAAATGCATATGGTTATGGGGATAGGGCCTGGGTGGGATTTGGTCAGTGCAGACTCGATGGGCCAAATGGTCTTCTGCACTGTAGGATTCTATGAGAAACAGAGATGGAGCGATGGATAATAACCAAGGAAAATAGGAGTAGACCATATGGTCCCTTGAGCCTGTTCCATCATTCAGTATGATCATGGCTGATCTGCCTCAACTTCACTTGCCTTACCACTCCCCACATCCTTCCTTTCCCTGAGAAATCAATAATCCATCTTTCCCAACCTTGAATAATACTCATCGGTGGAACATCCACAGCCCTCTGGGGTAGTGAATTCCAAACATTCACAACCCAGTGGGTAAAGAGATTTCTCCTAATCTCAGTTCTTATCTTGAGGTTGTTCCAGTGATTTTCCATCCAAAAGAAACAACCTATCAATGTCTACCCTCCCAGGCCCCCTCAGAATCTTGGATGTTTAAATCACTCTTCTCATTCAACTGCAGTAAGTATAAGCCCAATTTACTCAGCCTCTCATCATAGTCAAACACTCTCATCTCAAGAACAGGTCTATTGAACCTTCACTATACCTCCAAGGCATATATATCCTTCCTTAGAAGTGAATACCAAAACTGTGCACAGTATTCTGTGTGGTCTCACCAATGTTTTCTTGTACTCTAGCACCCTTCCAATAAAGGCAATGTGTCATCCTAATTGCTTGCTGTACCTGCATGTTAACTTTGTGCTCTTTGTATGAGTACATTATTACAAACATGGGAGATGTATTTGATAATTTCACATTCTTCCCACTTCTTGACAAAAAGATGTATTTCTGAAGAGGAATATTTTAACCACCCCAAGTGGTGTGACTTTTAAGAACAGGTACAAAACAGGCTTGCATACAAGTTTAAAAACAGCCAAAAAGTAAACAAACACCACTCCCCCAACCACATAGAAACGTATGCACTAGAAAATATGATTTCTAGAGATCTTGGATGCACATGTTTCACTAGTAGGGTGAAACAATAAAAAGTCACTTTGTTACAATCGTTAAGGTCGTGGATTTTAATGTTACAGGCCTGAAGGATTGTCTCCTGGTTTCGTGAAGACAAATGGAAGTTGGGATTTTTTAGCTTTTTAGTCTAAATTGTGGTGGAGCCTCTGTAATGAAGAAATGTAATCTTTCAGATAAAATAAATTAACCCCTTTTCAATACTTGAAATTACTTCTTGGCAGTACTCTTCCTTCTGCTGGACCAGGACCTCTTCCCTTGGGGTATTCTGTTCTTTGGTTAATTGACATCCAGCAGTTCAAAAAGTGTCAGCTATAAAGTATTTTTCACCACAAAGTGTCCATCATACGATCATGGCGTCAGGACTTTCCATTGTCCACACATTAACATTCTGGCCATGAACAGCCTCCAAATCCCTTTGCACCTCCAGTCTCCCAACAAATTCCATAGGAATATGACAAGAACGTAACCTCCCCCTGCAACAAAAATTGAATGAAAAGAAATTCCCTGCTTTTTTTTTTACTTGCATGACAGAACAAAGGCTAAAATAATACAATAATTCATGCATGTGAATTATCATACACTCCATGACATGATCATTAAAGTGCACTTGTAACATTTTGTTTATTTTAGACAAATAGGAACTTTTACTATAGTGCCTGCAAATTAAACATTAAATGTTATCCTATAATTCAACATTTCAGAATTATTGTGCAGTACATATGAACAGGCAAATTAGTTATTACCAAGTGCAAATGCAACCAAAACACACACACATTCAGCCGCCCACCCAGACATCAGTGATCACAATGAGTCATAAAAATCCTTCAAATATTTTTCCTCACAAGGGACCCCAACTTCTCTCCTTTAAAAACCTGGCCTTAGATCTCCCCAAAAAGACACACTATTCCCAATCTTCCTTTCACCTACTCCTAGAGTTGCTCACAATACCCACCCCCCCCAAAAAAAACAATGTTTTGATCACCCCTTGCTGGTTTCTAAAGCACTCCTAATCCTCAGGATTACATAGAACAGTACAGCACAGAACAGGCCCTTTGGCCCACGATGTTGTGCCGAGCTTTATCTGAAACCAAGATCAAGCTATCCCACTCCCTATCATCCTGGTGTGCTCCATGTGCCTATCCAATAACCGCTTAAATGTTCCTAAAGTGTCTGACTCCATTATCACTGCAGGCAGTCCATTCCACATCCCAACCACTCTCTGCGTAAAGAACCTACCTCTGATATCCTTCCTATATCTCCCACCACGAACCCTATAGTTATGCCCCCTTGTAATAGCTCCATCCACCCGAGGAAATAGTCTTTGAACGTTCACTCTATCTATCCCCTTCATCATTTTATAAACCTCTATTAAGTCTCCCCTCAGCCGCCTCCGCTCCAGAGAGAACAGCCCTAGCTCCCTCAACCTTTCCTCATAAGACCTACCCTCCAAACCAGGCAGCATCCTGGTAAATCTCCTCTGCACTCTTTCCAGCGCTTCCACATCCTTCTTGTAGTGAGGTGACCAGAACTGCACACAATATTCCAAATGTGGTCTCACCAAGGTCCTGTACAGTTGCAGCATAACCCCACGGCTCTTAAACTCCAACCCCCTGTTAATAAAAGCTAACACACTCTAGGCCTTCTTCACAGCTCTATCCACTTGAGTGGCAACCTTTAGAGATCTGTGGATATGGACCCCAAGATCTCTCTGTTCCTCCACAGTCTTCAGAACCCTACCTTTGACCCTGTAATCCACGTTTAAATTAGTCCTACCAAAATGAATCACCTCACATTTATCAGGGTTAAACTCCATTTGCCATTTTTCAGCCCAGCTTTGCATCCTATCTATGTCTCTTTGCAGCCTACAACAGCCCTCCACCTCATCCACTACTCCACCAATCTTGGTGTCATCGGCAAATTTACTGATCCACCCTTCAGCCCCCTCCTCTAAGTCATTAATAAAAATCACAAAGAGCAGAGGACCAAGCACTGATCCCTGTGGCACTCCGCTAGCAACCTGCCTCCAATCCGAAAATTTTCCATCCACCACCACCCTCTGTCTTCGATCAGATAGCCAATTACCTATCCAATTGGCCAACTTTCCCTCTATCCCACACCTCCTTACTTTCATCATAAGCCGACCATGGGGGACCTTATCAAACGCCTTACTAAAATCCATGTATACGACTATGCTTTGCAACATTATAATCCTCTTTCAATCTAATACTCACCTTAACTTTTCTAGCAAGTCACAGATAGATCTTTCTCACTGAATTTGTGTTTTTAATGAAACCTACTTTTGTTGCAAATTGTTTGGGAGGAAATTCCAGAGCTTCCGCCCTGGCTTTTGGAGGCACAGTTGACAATGGTGGAACAATTAAAAATGGAGATGTAGGAGAGTGCAGATATCTTGATGGCAGAGAGTTCTAAGGGTGGAGGAGATATTCTTTATTAAACCAGGCATAATGTTGGGAAATTTGGGGAATTCCGAGATGTAAAACTTGTTCCCAATTTCATACTTGTTGAATATTTTCTCTTGTATTAATGTTCGTATTGCAAATAAAATTAACATCTCTCTCTCTCTTTTGGTGCAGGTTCCTCCACTAAAGCCAGAAGAAGATGATGAATATATTCGTGTTTCTGCCCAGCTAGATGATAATGTGCGTTACCATTTTTTACTGTTTAAAAACTTTGGAAATCGGGAGATGTTGAATTTTCTTTAACTCTTGCTATTGCTTTTTTTATTTTCAGAAGTATTGCTTTGTTTGCAATGACTGATTTTATTTTTAGTGTAAGGCCTCGAATGTTGTTAATGTAACAGTGGTACTGGACGACCAAGTGCATTTGGGATCATTTGCATTTTGATACAATTACTTAATGCTTTAAATCCACAATCTAAACACTACTTTCATTTTCATTCTTAAAATTAAAAATTGTTGTACTTAACAATGTTTATATTTGTCCTTTTCCAATGATTTGCTGCAATCGGTATTGTTAAGCATTAGTGGACTCACTTTGAGAATATAGGAAATAACCAGTTTTAGCAAAATATGAATATTAAGAATTTGACACCATTACCCATCATAAAATTAAGGAACCATCAAATTTTCACTTCAGTTTAGTGCAGAGACTGAGGACCAGACTTTCTCTCCCAAGGCAGATATCAGGAAATTTCCCAGCTCAGTGCACTAGCCCCAGGAAATATTGTCTCGAATGGTGCAATTTTCACCCCAGGGAGAGTGGTGCATGTAGGATGGAGTTGGGCCTGCCACTGTTGAATGCAGATCGGAAGTAGCCATCGACTACTGAGTGTCAAGTTAAAGGCCTGCCTTGTTTCCTGGGACTTTGTCCCAGTTATTATTTAACATTTCTTCAACCCAGATAAATGCGTAGTGGTCCATTTTGGCAGGTCAAATGGGATGAAGGAGTACAATATAACGGGAAAGACTCTTAGTACTGTAGAGGATCAGAAGGACCTTGGGGTCCGGGTCCATAGGACTCTAAAATCGACCCCGCAGATGGAGGAGGTGGTTAAGAAGGCATATGGTGTGCTGGCCTTTATCAATCGAAGGATTGAGTTTAGGAGTCCGGGGATAATGATGCAGCTATATAAGACCCCTCGTCAGACCCCACTTGGAGTACTGTGCTCAGTTCTGGTCGCCTCGTTACAGGAAGGATGTGGAAAAGATTGAAAGGGTGCAGAGGCGATTTACAAGGATGTTGCCTGGATTGAGTGGCATGCCTTATGAGGATAGGCTGAGGGAGCGTGGTCTTTTCTCCTTGGAGAGACGTAGGATGAGAGGAGACCTAATAGAGGTATATAAGATGTTGAGAGGCATAGATCGGGTGGACTCTCAGAGGCTTTTTCCCAGGGTGGAAATGGCTGCTACGAGAGGACACAGGTTTAAGGTGCTGGGGGGTAGGTACAGGGGGAAGTTTTTCACACAGAGGGTGGTTGGCGAGTGGAAGCGGCTGCCGTCAATGGTGGTGGAGGCAAACTCAATAGGGTCTTTTAAGAGGCTCCTGGTTGAGTACATGGGACTTAATAGGATGGAGGGTTATAGGTAGGCCTAAAAGGTAGGGATATGTTCGGCACAACTTGTGGGGCCGAAGGGCCTGTTTTGTGCTGTAGTTTTCTATGTTTCTATTTACCCCTTCACCCCCACTCACTTCCCATACCCTAGCCATGCTAACTTATGCCATTTCATGATTCCCACCCACCACCCTTTGCCTTCAAGCTCTCCATCCCAACTCACCCAGTATCTGCCATAGGCAGAGCCCAAGAGCCATGCTGAGATTAAGTAAAATTAACTTCTGAATATCTAATGGAGTTCACTGTATTAAAAAAGTCCTATTCATGAAAGTCCATTCAATACATTTAAATCCCCTGAAGTACTTGATTCTTTTCAGAAAATAAGCCTTTGTATTGATAACCCCACATCAAAGATACCTAATTATTTAATGAACTCTTTGAGTTGCCACTGTGATAATAGGTTGTGGAAATCTGTTAAAAAGTGATAATGCTATAAGGATAGCACTTGGGGATGTGTCAACAAACAGCTATTGAAACTAGCAAAAATGGGATCTGCTGCAAATGAAAAAGGAATTCTGGGCCCTGGCCACCATTTTAAAAAATCTGTGGTATCGCCAAGATACTGCAAACGTCCGGTCAAGAGTTATATTTTTTTAATCTGTATCAAGATTATACATGTAATTTTCAGTATTTAATTATTTCCTGAAACAGGTTGATGACAATATTCCTCTGAGAGTTATGCTACTTCTCATGGATGAAGTATTTGACTTGAAAGAGAAAAATCACTGGTTAAGAAGAAACATCAAAAACCTGCTTCAGCAGCTTATCCGAGCCACCTATGGAGACACTATCAACAGGTTTGTTAATACTGAGCTGTCCAAATTAATACAAAGCCTTTCACTATAGAATGTATGGGTAATCTCAAATTTGCATTTAATTTGGTGAGTTAATGGTCTGCACTTGAAGCTCAAATGAGTAAGCCAGCTGCATTTGCAGCAAGTTTGATCCATTCAGAGATGGGCTGTTGGTGTATCTTCCAATTGTAGGATATACCCGTCATTGTCCATAGCACTTAACAAAAAAACCTACTTGAGATTTGGAAAAGGTCAAAATGCCAGTGATGCTCATAACTTGTGCCTTTTGTGTACCTTTTCTCTTTACCGAGGGAGCTTCCTAGGGATTGCTATGATCTTGATAGAGACCAGTAATGTGTTTAGTTTTTTTTTGGTATCCAAAAGTTTAGGTCTTTAGTAAAGGTGTGAAGCCACAAGGTTCACAACATATGTCAAAATTTTATTACACAGAAAATCAAAAACTCTCACCTACTTCCAACAAAGTTGTCCTCCTCCAACTGTTCTGCAATTGTAGGTTTCCTGTTCAAAATAGATGTCACTAGTATCCTTGAGTCAGGACTCTCCTGGTTCTAAAGTTCTTTTACTCTGGAGTCTTGCATCTAAAACACTTTGAGTTGAACCTCCGGGTTAGCCAAACTGAGAAGACACTGTTAGTAGAGTCCTTCAGTTATCAATGCTTCTATAGTCTTTTAGCTAGCACACAGAATTTCAATTGAACTCTGCCTGAAGGAGATGTTTCCGATACTTGGCTTGTTTGAAAACTAAAGACCTAAAATCCTCTGGAAACCAGAGCCCCTTTGACTTCGTGTTGACCCTTAATTTATTGTTTATTTCCCAAGCAACTTGGTTACATGATGGAAGCAATGTGCTTTACTAGAAATAATCTACTGGAGAAGCCTAGATCTTGAAAGGACCATCACCTCAACATAAAATATAGTTTATTTTTCCCTAAAAGCACATGGACCATCCCAGGATGGCCATCATTTTGAGAAGCGAGGTTGAATAGATAAGCTAAATGTATTTTTGAGAATAACCAAGTTTTGTTCTCATTGTCGATACTTTGTCACTTCCAGAAAAATTGTGGATCATGTTGATTGGATGACTTCACCAGAGCAAGTTGCAGAAACTGTAAAACGATTCAGGTAATTTTTAAAAAAGTTACATGCTCTTCATAAATATTATCGTTAACATTTTAAAAATGATTTTTAATTTTTGTCTACAGAGATTCATTTTGGCCTAATGGTATCTTAGCAGAGACTGCTCCACGCAGGGAAAAGGCCATAAGAATGCGGTCAAGAGTGGCAGCTAAGACTAAGATGCTAGTGATTATGCCAGGTAGGAGACATTAGTTCCTAATTCTGAATACCTCTTCTGTGCATGTTATTGCTTAATTTAATGTAAAATAAATAGTTGTTCATCTTTCATCACAACAGAACCCTTTGTTTCTTTCATGAGTAGGTATTTCATAGTTATATCTCCAAAATATGCTTTATCCTCATATCAACCATGCTTATAGTCTTTCTAAATGCAGTTGCCAAATTTGGAACATGATGGCATGTAAACCAAAAGCTGGGTTGATTGGCAATAAATTTATTTCAGATAGAGCAACAAAAATAATTTTCCATCATTGAACTGAATTCAAATCTGAGGATTAAAAGTGCTTAACTGATTCATATCTAATCATCAGCCTCCATTTCTTGATATGAGCTACCGTAAGAGTAATTGTGGAGAATGGAAAATATATCCAGCATCTTATTAATACATATGTAACACAAAACCGCTTCTGGACACTTTGTTTCTATCTTTATATGCACAAAAATATTTTTTCTAAATATCAGATTTATTTTAACATACAATGAGTTAGTATGTTTACTGAATCTTCATAAACATTCACCTAGAATTTAAATTTTTATTCTCTTGAGACTACCAGTAGCAATGTTTTTTTTTCCAGATGAACTAAAACATATCATTGGTGCTGAAACCACGCGCAAAGGCATTTTACGAGTCTTTGAGATGTTCCAACATAATCAGTTAAACCGAAGATTGGTCCATGTGTTTCTTGAAGGCTTCCTAGAAACCCTTTTTCCACAGTATAAGTTTCGTGAGCTCTTCATCAAATTGCATTCACGATCACCGCGGATGCAAAAGTACAAGCAGAAGTCTCAGTCAGCTCAAATTCCTTCCTCTCAAAAGAGGTGACGCTTCCAGCCATGCAAACTATGCCCTGAGGACAGGGGCTTGTGCACCTGCCCTAATTCAATCTATGTTACGGCAGTTTCTCTGGGGTTCTCAAACCTACACAGCTCCAGTTATGATGCCACCTTTGTTGTGCCAGCCTCCAGAGCCATGACTCAGTGGCTTACTTCGGAAGACATTCTTGTCTGCCGTTTTTGATTTCTAATGCACTTTTCCCTCATAATATTCCTGTATATCATAACTGGTTTATATTTATTATAATGTCTTCATAGTCCATCAAGAAAATGTGCATTAATTTGTAATAGAGCTGTAGATGCATGGTCAAACTGCTGCATCTTGTAGCTGTCTCCTTGTATCTAATTAGTATCAAAACCAATTGTACACCCGCTGAATCATCTCTTAGACTGGTAATGGGAGTAGCAGTATTGCTCAAGAATTGAGCAAAGCACAATTATAATGATTTTGCATTTGAATGAACTGGAATGTATCCAATTTGAAGAAGGCAAAGATGAATTCAGCACAAATCAGTGTGTACATTTGAGAGAATGTGATGGCTAATGGACATGGGCTTTAAAAAGGACAGCATTAGAAGAGTAAAAATTTGGAAGATCCTGAGGGGCCTAGTTGAACATCCCTGTGGCAGGAATAGTATTCTGGAGATTTAGCTTATGTGGATGTGATCTGGTGTCATAACTTGACCACTAGTCTGAGAGAACCACAAGGTTGGGTTGTACTCCACCCACTGCCTGCACTCCTCAAAAGAGCTGAATAGGGCAAAGTTTTTTTTTTAGTTGCATACATGTCTGTGCTTGGTCCATTAGTAAAGGAGTTACTGAGCCGTGTATTTTCATACAACTGTAAAGCCTCCAGAGATGATTGTAAATTTTAATGTACAGAGATTTTAATGTACTTTAAAGTTGGGTGTGTCCAAGATAACAAGTGAGTGCTCTGATTAGGATTGATCAGATTAATATTGCCACTCTAGCAAATGTAATTGAGATTAGCCTTAAATGTCCTGTTTAAAAATAGTTTTCTCATTTTAATCTGACCAGATCTTTTCTGAATGATGTTTTTCACTCGTGTACTGGTAACTATTGCCACAGAAATAAGTGCCCATTTCTGCAACTGTCAGGAAGTTATGATCTGTAAAATGCATTATGCATGTTACCAAATCTTATTTCTGACAAACATCTTCATGGAAACTAATTTTAATGGGCCCCATGCACATACTTTATACTGAGATTTTAATTTTGTGCAATATTTTCTTTAGCATATGTGCATTTAAATAAATTGTATAATGAAAAATTTTAATGTTTTGAAATGTATGTTTAACAGTCGTCTTAACCCAACAACTTGCATTCTGTTGTTGATGCATTAGTTTATTTAAGGACTTGTTTTAAAAGTCTAGTTAGTCACTCCTTGTAAGACTCACTTGTCACGGATGAAATTTCCTCATCCGAGCACGGCTTGTAAACTACAGGGGGAACCTAAGAGCACATGGTAAATAGCTATTAATGAATTTGTGCATTTCATTGTACAGTGTCAACAGTGTGCCTAATTGTACTGTCAATTTTTCTTATTTCTGAAAGAACAAATGTCAATCAGAATGTCTTGGTTTTTAATAGACTGAAGAGGAACTCTAAATTCTTGAGTTTGCATTATGCTATTAAAATGTTCAATAGAACAGATGACAAAAAGTATCACACTAAATAAAGTATTAACTGAAATCTCTCGTTTACTTGTGTTTTCATACATGCCCCAGCTGCTTTCCATCCAGTTCAACTGTGTCCATGGTAAATTTATTTGTATACAGTTGGGTATTGAATTATGCTTTTGTGACATGTTCTGGACAAAAGGACTGATTCATCAGCTTAGAAGGTATTGAACATTGGAAATGAGAGTCATGCAAGGATCTTTTCGGCATTGTGAAGTTCATTTTTAAAATTTCCATATTTAGTTTGGAGATGATTCCAGCCATGGAGGATGTTTGTTTCAGAGAATGAGTAAGAAACTAACGTAATCTTTTGAGTGAGCTGATGAATGTAACTTTATACATGATTTGCAATAAATTATTTAATTTCAATGTGATCAAAAGTTTTTACCCCACATCAAAAATGTTTTTTGGAATTTTGTGTAGAGATTGAACTCCTCCCCACCCCCCCCCCATTCTGTAATTACTTCTGGGCAGGTTGCGAAGAAGTTGTCCCTAATGTTTTGTACTTGTAAGAGTTTGAGACAGACCCACTATCTGCTATGTCTATTTGATGAGTGTTATCTGTAAATTACTATAAAAATAATTGTGTATCTTAAAATCTGCCTTCTGTCATCCCTATTCTATAATAGAATTCAGCAATGAAATTACTAAGAAACAGTTTTCAGGATCTCTCTACATTGTTAAGTCACAGAAACACGGACTGTTCCATTTTTCTTTAAGCCCGTACTTGCCATCCATCATTTGTTGTTCTAATGTTTCCCTATCAATGGATAAGATTAAGCTGGGGAAAAGTGTTGTAACTCCTGTTGCAGAAAATCTTGCTTTCTCTTTGTTGTCATTGATGTGAAGCCTAGAAACTGATGCACATTAAATATGACTGAAGAAAACCTGAGTTTTTTTAGCAAGTAGAGTCATGGAGGTTAACAGCATGGAAACAGGCCCTTTGGTCCAACTTGTCCATGCCACCCTTTTTGTTTAAAACCCCTAAACTAATCCCAATTGCCCGCATTTGGCCCACATCCCTCTATACCCATCGTACCCATGTAACTATCTAAATGCTTTTTAAAAGATAAAATTGTACCCACCTCTACTACTGCCTCTGGCAGCTCGTTCCAGACACTCCCCACCCTCTGAAAAAATTGCCCCCTGGACACTTTTGTATCTCTCTCCCCTCACCTTAAACTTATGCTGTTTAGTTTTAGACTTCCCTACCTTTGGGAAAAGATATTGACTATCTACCTTGTCTATGCCCCTCATTATTTTACAGACCTCTATAAGGTCACCCCTCAGCCTTCTACGCTCCAGAGAAAAAAGTCCCAGTCTATTCAGCTTCTCCTTATACCTCAATCCATCAAGTCCCGATAGCATCCTAGTAAATCTTTTCTGCACTCTTTCTAGTTTAATATCCTTTCTATAATAGGGTGACCAGAATTGCACACAGTATTCCAAGTGTGGCCTTACCAATGTCTTGCACAACTTCAACAAGACATTCCAACTCCTGTATTCAATGTTCTGACTGATGAAACCAAGCATGCTGAATGCCGCCTTCATCACTCTGTCCATCTGTGACTCCACTTTCAAAGAGCTATGAACATGTGCCCCTAGATCTCTTTGTTCTGTAACTCTCCCCAACGCCCTACCATTAACTGAGTAAGTCCTGCCCTGGTTCAATCTACCAAAATGCGTCACCTCGCATTTGTCTAAATTAAACTCCGTCTGCCATTCGTCAGCCCACTGGCCCAATTGATCAAGATCCCGTTGCAATTGGAGATAACTTTCTTCACTGTCCACTATGTCACCAATCTTGGTGTCATTTGCAAACTTACTAACCATGCCCCCTATATTCTCATCCAAATCATTAATATAAATGACAAATAACAGTGGGCTCAGCACTGATCCCTGAGGCACACCACTGGTCACAGGCCTCCAGTTTGAAAAACAACCCTCTACAACCACCCTCTGGCTTCTGTCAAGAAGCCAATTTTGTATCCATTTAGATACCTCACCCTGGATCCCGTGAGATTTAACTTTATGCAACAACCTACCATGCGGTACCTTGTCAAAGGCCTTGCTAAAGTCCATGTAGACAACATCAACTGTACTGCCCTCATCTACCTTCTTGGTTACCCCTTCAAAAAACACAACCAAATTTGTGAGACATGATTTTCCACTCTCAAAGCCATGCTGACTGTCCCTAATCAGTCCTTGCATCTCTAAATGCCTGTAGATCCTGTCTCTCAAAATACCTTCCAACAACTTACCCACCACAGATATGAGGCTCACTGGCCTGTAGTTCCCAAGCTTTTCCCTGCAGCCCTTTTTAAACAAAGGCACAACATTTGCCACTCTCCAATCTTCAGGCACCTCACCCGTGACTATCGATGATTCAAATATCTCGGCTAGGGGACCTGCAATTTCCTCCCACAACCTCCTGGGATATACTTCATCATCAGGTCCCGGGGATTTATCGACCTTGATGCGCTTTAAGACTTTCAGCATCTCCTTCTCTGTAATATGTACACTCCTCAAGACATCACTACTTATTTCCCCAAGTTCCCTAATATCCATTCTTTTCTCAACAGTAAATATTGATGAGAAATATTCATTTAGGATCTCTTGTGAATCCACACATAGATGACCTTGTTGATCCTTAAGAGGCCCTACTCTCTCCCTTGTTACTCTTTTGCCCTTTATGTATTTGTAAAAGCTCTTTGGATTCTCCTTTGCCTTATCTGCCAAAACAATTTTGTGTCCCCTTTTTGCCCTCCTGATTTCTGTCTTAACTCTACTCCTACACCCCCTATACTCTTCAAGAGATTCACTTGATCCCAGCTGCCTATGCATGTCATGTGCCTCTTCTTCTTGACCAGGGAGTAAACATGAATCATAGCTACAATAGTGTTCAGGGATTTGGGTTTTTCTTTGTATAACGATGTACTTTTTTTATTTTGCAAATAAATTTTGAACTCCACATTTTTCTTCTAGTTAGACAAGTTTGCTAATGTTGGTTGTCTTCAGTGTAATTTAAAGTTTATACATTTGACCACGTATGGCATCAAAGATCCCTAGCAATACCAGAGTCGGTGGCAATCGGAGAAAACCCTCTGCTGGTTGGTGGCAGTGCTGTCTTCACACACCAGGATTCCAGGTTTGATTTCAGCCTTGGATGAGTGTGGGTGGAGTCTGCACGTTCTCCCTGTCTCTGCGTGGGTTTCCTCCGGGTGCTCCAGTTTCCTCCCACAGTCCAAAGGTGTGCAGGTTAGGTGGATTGGCCATGCTAAATTGCTCCTCCGTGTTCAGAGATGCGTAGGTTAGGGGGATTAGCGGGGTAAGTTTGCGGTGTTACGGGGATGGGGCAGGGTGGGATGCTCTTTTGGAGAGTTGTTGCAGACGTAATGGGCCAAATGTCGTCTTTCTGCACAGTAGGGATTCTATGACTCATACCTGGCACAAAGGAAAATGGTTGTGGTGATTGGAGGTCAATTATCAATGACATCACTAGGAGTTCCTCGGTGGTGTTGTAGGCCCAACCATCTTCAGCCACTTCTTCAATTAGAGGGAGGTCATGCCTCACTAACCTGGTGGAGTTTTTTGAAGAAGTGACCAGAATGGTTGACGAGGGAAGGGCCGTGGACGTCGTCTATATGGACTTTAGTAAAGCGTTTGACAAAGTCCCTCATGGTAGGCTGGTGAAAAAGGTTGGATCTCATGGGATAAAGGGGGAGGTGGCTAGATGGGTGGAGAACTGGCATGGTCACAGAAGACAGAGGGTGGTAGTGGAAGGGTCTTTTTCCGGCTGGAGGCCGGAGGTGTTCCGCAGGGCTCTGTATTGGGACCTCTGCTGTTTGTGATTTATATAAACGATCTGGAAGAAGGTGTAACTGGGGTGATCAGTAAGTTTGCGGACGACACAAAATTGGCAGGACTTGCAGATAGTGAGGAACATTGTCAGAAGCTTCAGAAGGATATAGATAGGCTGGAAATTTGGACAAAGAAATGGCAAATGGAGTTCAATCCTGATAAATGCGAAGTGATGCATTTTGGTAGAAATAATGTAGGGAGGAGCTATACGATAAATGGCAGAACCATAAAGGGTGTAGATACGCAGAGGGACCTGGGTGTGCAAGTCCACAGATCCTTGAAGGTGACGTCACAGGTGGAGAAGGTGGTGAAGAAGGCATATGGCATGCTTGCCTTTATAGGACGGGGCATAGAGTATAAAAGTTGGGGTCTGATGTTGCAGATGTATAGAACGTTGGTTCGGCCGCATTTGGAATACTGTGTCCAGTTCTGGTCGCCACACTACCAGAAGGACGTGGAGGCTTTGGAGAGAGTACAGAGGAGGTTTACCAGGATGTTGCCTGGTATGGGGGGGCTTAGTTATGAGGAGAGATTGGGTAAACTGGGGTTGTTCTCCCTGGAAAGACGGAGATGAGGGGAGACTTAATAGAGGTGTATAAAATTATGAAAGGCATAGATAGGGTGAACGGTGGGAAGCTTTTCCCCAGGTCGGTGGTGACGTTCACGAGGGGTCATAGGTTCAAGGTGAAGGGGGGGAGGTTTAACACAGATATCAGAAGGACATATTTTACACAGAGGGTGGTGGGGGCCTGGAATGCGCTGCCAGGCAAGGTGGTGGAGGCGGACACACTGGGAACGTTTAAGACTTATCTAGACAGCCATATGAACGGAGTGGGAATGGAGGGATACAAAATAATGGTCTAGTTTGGACCAGGGAGCGGCAAACATTCAGCAAACATTCATTCCTTCCACCACTGACTAACAGTGGCAGCAGTGTGTACCATCTATAAGATGCACTGCAGAAACTGACCATGGCTGCTTAGGCAGCACCTTGCAAACGCATGACCACTACCATCTGGAAGGACGAGGTCACATGGGAATGCCACCACCAGAAAGTTCCCTTCCAAATTATTCACCATCCTCACTTGGAAGTATATTATCTTCCCTTCACTGTAATTGGGTCAAAATCCAGAAACTCGTTAACGGCACTGGGTGTATTTGTACCACAGAGACTGCAGTGATTCAAGAAGGCAGCTCACCACCTTCTCAAGGGCAATTGGGGACGGGGATTAAATGCTGGCCCAGCCAGGGACATCAACTGGCTGGAACCTGTAAAGTATTGTGTAGTAAGAGTGCTACATTGGCATCATTGGCATCTTTACAAGCACGATGTTACTGTAATTGAAAATAATTTAGTTAAACAGAACTTGATTAATAAAGCATAGTTTCTATGACCACTAAAGTTGGCTGTTTCATTGTTCAGCAATGTTGGAAAATTACAATGTAACATGAACATTCTTAATGCTGATAAGTCAAAAAAAGAAATAGCATGGATCAGCTGTGCAAAATAAGTTAATCTTTCTTGATGGTAACCCCAAAGCAATTTTATATATGAGTAACTGTTGATCTGATTGTGTATGTGCACAAATGATCTCTTTAAAGCACCATGATAAAGAGCATTTAAAGCACCAATGTGAAGTATTATTCACTTACCAATGCTACTGAACTTAATAATTCAATTTGCAGAAATGTTTTCCTGAATAAAATCCAATATGCTCCAGTTTGGTTGATTTCAGTTATCAATTGGACCTTATCATTTCTAACTTTAATAGTTTCTACAATGTACTGTTTTGGAGCTGGTCATATTTAAATCAGATTTGGCAGCACTCGACTTTACAACATTTGAGTTGTAATGAACTGCACTTAGGACATTTATAAATTTTCACCTGGTCTGCCTTTACAGCTCCTGTTTCGATGCCACCTATCTTCTATATTTTTGGGTTGCTGAACCAGTGGAAGTAGAGAAACCGCCCTCTGATTTTCTAATTAAAAATGTAACCTCACAGTACAGAGGTATGGGGATAGAGCCAGGCAGGATGATAGATAGACAGGGAGCAGTGGAGTGGGAGCAGCAATGCAATCTGTATTGACTTTGTGTACCTAGTTTAGACAGACACTTGCACTGAGAGCGCAGTAGACATGCCAGTACCACACTAGGCTCACTTCCTAGCATACCTGTGAGTTATTCTCCTACAGTGGCTGACAAATAGCTTCAGATAAGCAACTTCCCACCACCTGGGATGGCCAAGAAGATGTGCAAAAAAAACCTGAATGACTGGACATTAACATTTGTTTACAAACCAATAACCCATTTTTAACATTGTACCTGGAGGAAAATCAGTTCTGACTTACGCCATTTCACATTACAACACAGTTTTCAGGAACCAATTGTGTCGTAAGTCTGAGGACTGCTTGTACATCGATATAGGGTGTTACGATCCCAGCTGATACTACTGGACAATGAGGTCCTGGAATGGAACCCTGGCTCAACAGGTCCTTACTTTAATTCTTCTGTTTAGAAATGTGGATGAACTGAGTCACAATTAACTTTTAACAAAACATGAAAAAAATTGACAATGCAATACTTCACCCTACCTATATCTAAATAGATTTTTAAGGCTAATGCAAGGTTACGGAATATATTTTGTACTAAGTTGTTCTCAGTAAGTAGACAATCCATATAACCCAGCAGGCCAACTAGTCAGATGCATCAAACTCCAAACCTAAGTGGCAGACACCACCCAATACAATTTCTGGGGATCTCATTAAATTACCCCATCTCCCCCCAACCCCAGATGCTTCTCTCACTGTAAATCAACTGTGGAACTCCGATTTCCACGCCAGTATTTCCAAACTACGCTTTTGAAAAGCATTCTTTAGAATGTTCTCCCAAACAAAGCTTTCTTTCGGATCACTTCACCAATGATCCAATTCCAGGATTTTAGTCTCATTTCATTGTTCCTCTGCTTTAGATTGACGCATGCATTCAAGGTTCCACATAATCTCTCAAATACCTAGCATGCCAACAGAACACTACTGCTTCATAAGCTGTATTAAAGTATCACCAACCTTGGGATTAATTCAGATATCTGGCTTTTTGCTAGCCAACTTCACCAAATCTGCAACTTCTTGCTCGCTTGGGAGCCTTCTTCCGCTCCCTTTAACTTCAGGTCTCTGTCATTTTGATTGCAGTCTTCCTCGGACTTCTCTTTCATCCTCTGGTTTCTAGAACTGTCTGTTCTTCTGGGACTTGCTTTCTGTTCCTTACTCCATTGTCCTGCCTCTCTGCTGGCAGTTTCTGTGGAAGCTGCTTCCTTCTCTGGTACCTGGTTCCAAATAGTGAATCTGTGCTGCACTTTGTTTATATACTTGCATTAATGGGGTGCTTAGATTCCAATGTAAAAATACAGCTTTGGCTTTCTTGGAGTGTTGTAAACTCAACATTGCCTTGTTGCTTTTGTATTTTTGCCTCTTAATTCGAGGACTCGTTTGTATTCTTTTTGAAGGCTTTATCTATTTTTGCTACCAACTTTAACAACCTGTATCTGTACACATGGTCTTCTGTTTTTCTCCATTTAACACGTTGCTATTAGCCTATGTATTTTTCCTCCTGTTAGATTTCTAAATCCTTGCGCCTTTGCACAATGTGCTGTAACCTAGTCGATTTGATGTTTAAGTAAATCTTACCAGTTGCTTCAATTCTAAAGTTAAATCATTTATGTATAAAGTATAAAATGTACATAATTTTCCTTTGTCTTTTAAATACCAATCTTTGTGGTCTCATTTCCTTTGATTCCACAGGTCATTATCAAGAACATGTATCTTTCTCACATGGTACCTTATCAAATGCTATTAAGCAACAATATGGATAATATCCACTGCATTTCCTTTAAAAATCTGTCCTCAAAGAATTCTAAGATTGATGATGCCTTGCTGATTGCCCTGGTTTACCTAGCTTTCTCTGCGTTTAATTATTTCATCCTGTAAGCAAGCTGGCGTTGTCTATAATTTGCAAGCTTCTTCCTGCTTCCTCTGAAGTACAGCATCACTAAATCCTGTGGCACAATCTTTCTTTGAAATATTGTTGTCCAACTCCTCTACCTTCAAATCCTATGAAGTTTCTGTCGTAAACCTAACTAAATGTACATTTTTTTGAAAGCAGAAACAAACGACCTATTTGGTATCTCTGCCAGTCTCTCGCCTATCCATCACAAATTTGCTTACCTTATCTGTTAGTAAGATAGGGGTCAGAAGCAACCATCTTCATTGTATCATCTCCCTGTAGAAAACCCTCAGTTCTTTTTCAGAAATAAGGCTGATTGTTGATAGCCACAAATAAAAATATTTTTTAAACAATGTGACGTTTTTAAAAGACCAGATTACACCTTATTAGGTGGGACACAAATAGCAACTGAAAACTGATAGCACATTAGGTGTGTTGAGGTATAGAAACTAGATAAATATTTAAGTTTGGAATTGAAGGTTTATATAACTTAGTGGTTGAATTTTATATGGAGTACAATAAGCATTCACTGACTATCAATTTAAATGAAGACCTATTATATATATGTATGAATAATTTGTAGCTAGCTTTATTTTGTAATGTAAACAAAACATAACTGACCTGAATGGGGGAAGAAAAGTTGTCTTTGGATAAACCTTCAATGGTGTAGTTGCTTCTATCAAGTAAAGCAGCTAATGTTTTCTAATATTGTCACGAGAAATTTAATAGAATCAATAAAGTTATTACACTTGGAGTATGATTGCAGTTGATATTGTGGTTTTGAATTACTCTTCAATATTCATAATATTCTGAATTATTTTAGTTGTGCAGTGTCAAGAATTGATGTCTATTGAATGGTTAAATATTTTGGCTCTTACTGAGTTTATCTGTGACAGCCTTTTTTTGATGGAATGCAATTGGCAGTGAAATTTCATTACACAGAGTCTCATCGTAACGGAGGCATTTAACCCTAGAACATTACATGGACTGTTCCCACAGAACTCTCTTTGACTGAGGCATTGCTGTCCCTGTTACATCAGTGCTGCCTGTGTTATAAACAGCCACTTGTGTGAAATCAATCACTTGTATTAATCTGCGGTTTAATTAGATTAGGAGTAATATGAACTGGTGGTGACATTTGCTACAGTTTCTACCTTGATGTGTTAAAATAGGGCTGAGGGGGGAAACTGACATTTGGATAACAAAAGTACTGAGTATATAATGTATCAAAAACGAGAACTATTCTGAGACAATATCTAAAATGTCTGAGTTAGTTCATTACAAGGTGATATATTTTTACCCGTCTGCTTTGAACCAAGCAAAGTCTGACCTAGATGATAACCCTATTTTGTAATCTCCTACTTTATAACAATTTTCATGCCTAACAAAAATGCCTTGACAATTTATTGCCTGTTCATGCCTCATGTCTTCGAACTGGCTCAGTGTGTGGTTTATAGTTGTCCATGATTTTTTTCTTCTCTCCCACTTCTGAGAACTACCTTCATACAATAAGCCAATTCAGCTACTTCTGTAGCTGCTGGCAATGCTAGCTTTACATTTCTTGTAAACTGCTCATTGTAACTTGCATCTGTCAGATGAGAATTCTTCTGAGGTTCACACAATCAGCTGCTGCTGTTCTCTGATGTCTTGTATCCTCTGCCTGTTTTTAGAACATTTAGTTCGCAAATCCCGGTTTCACTTTTTCAAAAGGAAACACTAAAAACCTGTGTACATCTGATAGATCTGGCCAAATGTGTTGATTAGCATTTATTTAACTTTCCACACAGCACATAATGAGCAGACAAAAACTGAGGAATTTGTGACCCAGATCTTCCAATCTCCAGGTGGTCGGCAACTGGATGTACTCTGGAAGATGCACTATGGGACCCTTCTGAAGTCGCAACGCAAGGAAAGTTTCAACTTGTGATAGGCAATTCCCTTGATCTCCAGGGCTCTCTGAAGTCTCCAACTCAAGAGTTGGAATCGGGAACTTTGGAGGGTTCTCACTCCTTTGCCTGGATTGTTACCCAGGAAATATTAGACTGGAGGAAAAAATCATGTCTAGCTCCTGGGTAACTATATAACTGACCATTCCCCTCTGACCCTCAACTCTGAATAACCCCTGACCATCTGACTCCTCCTGACCTCACCACACTACCCAACTGGCCTACGTTCTTTACACACTCATTAACAAACACATTGGAAAGCTATTTCTATGTCTCGAATCTTTTTTGCGTGTTGGTGGATGAAGACTTACCATAAAAAAGCGTGGCATGGCTTCTCCTGAAGATCCTGCCCAATGAGGAAAGGCTCCCAAGAATAGATATGGTCCACATTTCTGAAGAGAATTGGTTCAGAAATACAGGACTTCATCTTAAGTGCAAAGAAATAGGAGCAGAATGCCACTCTCTGAAAAATTCAGTCTGATATTTTAATATATTAAAAATCATTCTGAAATTGACATTGAATGGTTCAATTATTCAGTGATTTACAAATTGATTCAATGTTAGTACATTACTGCTTCATGTCCCCTCCTTTCCTCATTGTGTGTTCTTCAATCTAGTAAATTTCAGCACAATCTCATGTTTCAATTATAGTTGAATTGGCTATTGTTTGAAGGTGGTTCTCACAAAAAGAATGGACAACTTTAAACCATACACTGAAAGCCAGTTTGAAGACATGAGTGAGGTATGAACAGGAAAATTGTCAAGGCATTTTGAGCAGTTTAAAATATCTCATGCATTTTCAGCATTGTTACCGGTCCAGTGATTGTTTTGTCTGTTAAGGAGAAGGAATTAACAATTGATCAAGCAAACTGTTCAGGACACTAAATCATACCAAGGCCCGTGATTTAAAGTTAGTAAATTGAGAATCAGAAAGAATGTGAGGTGGAAATTCTCGGTGAAATGTTAGCCTTATGTTATATATTCACATAGAAAGGTAATAAAATTCACGGTATATATGGTTTGAAAGAGTAATAAAATGTAGATGTGTTGGTGAAGTTGATGGTTGTAAAATGGACAGGCAGGTTGAGCCAAATGTTTTTTTTTCCCCTTTCTCAAAATTCTTCTGGATATTGTAGATACTCTGATTAAATTGTTCTTAAACTGTGCAAATTGCCTTGTAAATGCATCTATATTATTTGCTTCGACCACTCCGTGATAGTCAAACATTTTCACCACTCTTAAAGTGCAGAAGTTTATTTTGAATTCACGATTGGATCTCTTGTTGACTATTTTATATTATGACATCTAGTTACGCTCTTGCCCACAAGAGGAAACATTCCGCATCCAATTATCAATAACTTTCACAATATTAACAACCTTTATTAGGTCACCCCTCAGTCTCTTTTCAAGAGAACAGAGGCCCGGTCTGTTCATCCGTTGATCTGTATAGCCATGCATTTCTGCTATCATCATTTTTTAACCTTATCAGCACCCTCTGTGGTGGCTCTGTATCCTTTTTATAATGGGGGCGGGTTGGAGGTGACATACGGTATTCTGAGCAGATTTGATATTAAGACTCAAGATGGTGGGTCCAAAGACTGGTCCTATATAGATTTTTTTAAATTTCAACCCAGGTTGGATGTAATGAGCAACATAAGCTATGCTATTTGCTCTGTTTTGGCATTAAATTGAGAATCACTCTGATTAAAAAGATATATAAAAGGAATTGGAGGAAAGCATCTTGGAACTGAGGGATAGAATTAAGCCACATTGTTCTTGCAAAATAGCGATAGTTTTATATCCCAATTATAATGTGATTGATCCCCTCTGGACTGCAGTCTTCATTAAGGTAACGTGAAAACTTTTGTGAAGTCAGCCAACTCACAACTGTATTATATTATTTCTTCAAGTTACCCGCAATTTAACTGTATCACTTAAGTCCCAGTGTGCTTATTTACCCTTAAAATAAAACTTGAACTGGCTTAAACAATACTGTACTTTCTCCTGACTCGAAACCGTTAAGTACCATTCTTTTCCCTCACCTGACGGCTCAGTGGGAAAAGCTATCATGTGATTTGACACTAAGCCACATGAATTAGAAGGTTCTCAAAGGATTTGGGAGAATCTTGTCCTATAACCCCAATAATCACTGATACATACCATAGGTCCTGAAAAAATCCCGCTGAATCATAACTGCAAGAATCTGAATATCTGGTCTTTGTCATTGTCCTGTATCACAAGATTCTGGGAAAATTATTTGATTTTAGAATCCCAATTCCTAAGATGTTGGAAACTATTAAACCGACTGTGTATTAATACTGCATAATTATTCCATTGCTCTATGATTCTGAATGTATTTGGCTGCATGCAGTTAGTGCTTTGCTCTAAAGCTCTGTGGAGGTGATTTTGGCCTTTCCCCATTGTGTAACTTGTGCAGAGCCAGTGTTTATTAAAAGAATATTGTGCATCTTTTCTGTGGAGGTTAGTTAGCTCAGTTGGCTAGACAGCTAGACTGTGGTGCAGAATGACACCATCTGCATTAGTTCAACCTGTTAGCAATTGTAGTTGTTCATGGAGACCTGCTTCAGACGCCAGAGTGTGGCGACTAGGAGGGGATTTTCACAGTAACTTCATTGCAGTGTTAATGTAAGCCTACTTGTGACACTAATAAATAAAATTTAAAACTTTAAGCTCCTTGCCTTGTCCCATGCTTAATGTGGTCTGGTCCCTCACAAACGGGACAACCAATTGACCCTCTTATGGGGAGAAATGTCTATGGTTCTTTGTGCTTGACAACTAATAACCTACCTGCTGCTTTTGATGCTGATACTTTGCTTCATGCCAAATGTGGAAAAAAGATGCTAGTTAATCAAACAGATCCTTCATCTCAATCTGATTCTAAAGGGTTTAGGACAGGGTAATGGATAGCTCCATTAACATTTAATTGTTATTGTAGTTACATCATACACTTGATATTCATGGTCATTGAATAAATTATTTAAGATTACATGGAAAATCAGTAAAACATTGTTTAAAATCTGCTCTTAGACTGGATTATCATTTTTGCAGAATACTTCCATTCAGTCTCCAAGGGTGACAAGTTCCAGTCACTTGTCATTTTAATTCTCTTTCCTGCTCCCTCTCTGAACTCTGTGGAGATGCTGGCGTTGGACTTGGGTAAACACAGTAAGAAGTTTAACAACACCAGGTTAAAGTCCAACAGGTTTATTTGGTAGCAAAAGCCACAAAGCTTTCGGAGCCTTAAGCCCCTTCTTCAGGTGAGTGGGAATTCTGTTCACAAACAGGGCATATAAAGACACAGACTCAATTTACGGAATAATGGTTTGAATGTGAATACTTACAGCTAAACTTTAGCTATACTTACAGCTAAGCTTTAGTTGTAAGTATTCACATTCCGACCATTGTTCTGTAAATTGAGTTTGTGTCTTTATATGCCCTGTTTGTGAACAGAATTCCCACTCACCTGAAGAAGGGGCTTAAGGCTCCGAAAGCTTTGTGGCTTTTGCTACCAAATAAACCTGTTGGACTTTAACCTGGTGTTGTTAAATGTCTTACTAGTGAAGTTTGACAGAGGCTTGAGGAACAACACTCCACCTGTTGTTTAGGCACTTTACACCTTCCCAGACTCTTCAGTTTAACTATTTTAGATAATAACCATTGCTGCCATTTTCTTTTGGATGGCAGCTGCTGGCAATGCTTCTATTATCGTTTACAGCTTCTCGAGACTCACCTTTTATTACTTTTCCCATTCAAACTCCCTTTGCCTCGCAACAGCATTTTATTGTAATTTAATCGCCCCACCCTATCTCCAGACTTTTCCTTTTGTTCTTTCCTCCCTTCGCTACCCCACCCCCTTCCTTTCTCTGCCTCCATACTTGCTTGAAACCTACTTCATCGCCAACCTTCCCAGTTCTAATGGAAGGCCTTTGACCTGAAACATTGAATGGAATTTTTCTTTCCGCTCCAGAGGCAGGATGAGAAGAGGGTGAATCGCAATTTCCACATTAACATCCAACCTGCTGATCTGCTGCCTTGGTTCAAACTTCTGGCAATTTTCATTGAAGCTGGATTGAGTGGTTACAGCTAACCATCCATCGGCGGCCAACTAAGCCAAATGTCCATTGAGGGTACTTCTCGTTTGCCATCTGGAAATTTCCAGGTGGCAGGTAGGCCCTCACAGAGGCCAAAGGCTAACCAATGAATTGAAGCAATCACCAGGCTTAAGATGGTTACAAGGAGGCAGTGGGCCTGGTTACCAATGTCTCATTGAATTATATCCACCACCTCCCTCGAATCTACAATTGTATGAGTGTCACAGATGCCGACAAGGGCCCTTCTGTGGAGTGTTCTATTTTGAGGCACTGTCTGATTCCGCTATCTCCATCAGCAACAGCTCCCGTCTTCCTGATATTGGGATTGTCAATGTTTCAATGCTTGAGAGTCTCTTATTGGCATTTATGGATTCCTGACCTGCAGTTCTTCCTGACAACAGGATTGGGATCTGGGAATGAAAATTCAAACCATTATTTCTGTTTCTCTCTCCATAGGTACTGCCTGACCTGTTAAGTATTTCTAACATTGTTCCATTTAAAATCTATCAATTGCTTACTTTCAGTAACAGTGTATGTCTGAAAGTGTATGCTTACTTATATACGTTCTTGAACATTTTACCATGTTAAACCTTCTAAGTTTATTTATAAAGTTTATTTTTTATTAGTGTCATAAGTAACACTGCAATGAAATTACTGGGAAAATCCCCTAGTCGTCACACTCCGGCCCCTGTTTGGGTACACTGAAGGAGAATTTAGCATGGCCAATGCACCTAACCAGCACGTCTTTCGGACTGTGGGAGGAAACTGGAGCACCCTCAGGAAACTCATGCAGACACAGGGAGAATGTGCAGACTCCACACACACACACACACACACACACAGTGACCCAAGCTGGACCTGGGTGCCTGGCACTGTGAGGCAGCAGTGCTAATCACTGTGCCAACATGCCGACCTGCGCCGACTATAAAAAAATATAAGTTGGTTCAATGATTTTCTTTTACAGAACTAACCAGAGGTAAAAGTCACAGTGGACAGCTCACTCTTGAGGTAAAGCATGAATCAGAGCAAGCCCACACTGAAGAAACCTTGGTTTTCATAAGATATCCTTGGAAACACCTCCCTCTCCCTTTACACTGTGGAAACCAAAGCACAAGATACTCCTAACTACAGATTCTTTTCTTTTCACCAGTCCCTCAGTGACTTACATCAATGCAAATGCATCAGATATTTTCTGTTGAGACCAAACCCTACATTTATATAAGCTTTAAACTATTCTTGCTGAAATATTAAAGCAGCCATTTTGATTCACCAGATACTTTACAGTAGTTGCAGGAACAGAGACTCTGATGTGTATAATCTTTATTGAGGTTGGGACTAACCCTTTTAAGGAAGCACGCTTGACAGCTTTTAAAATAACATCACTTTTTTCTAACTATACAATGTGGCATTGAAAGGAAAAAGAAGCCATTTCACTAAGCAAAATAAGATCGAACTTACCCTAAGATAAATCAGTTTTGTGGTTTAAATATTGATTATCATGACTCTCGTGTACCTGCTTTATCTTGTATTTCCATTCTGTTCTTGCCCCATATCACAGAAACAGACAGCGCAAAAGAAGGTAGGTCAGTCTGTCTTGGTGCACCGACCTTTTAAAAGATCAGTTGTGCTTTGTCCTACACACCACTTGTCCGTAATCTTGTAAGTTCTTCATCTCTACCCATTCAACTCCCTTTTAAAATTATTTATGGAATCAGCTTCCACCAAATTTTAGGTAGAGTATTCTATTCCAGATCCTGAACAAAAGTGGGAAAAAAAACCCTCCTTTCCCCTCTAGATCTTTTTCCAATGATTTTAAGTCAATGACCTCTTGGTGTTTGACCCACTCACCAGCGGGGATCATTTTTCGCTAACTGCTCTTATCAAAATTTCTCATTATTGTGAAAGCCATTATTGGATCACCTCTTAACCTTCTCTGTCCCAAAAAGAACAGTCCTAACTCTTCCAGGTTCTCCAACAAAAGTCCCACAACCCTGGAAATATCCTCTGTACTGTTCCTCTGGGGCCTTCACAACACAATCTGTAAAATGTTCATAACCACTCTTTACTATCGGTTGCAGATAATTCTGTATCCATACTGGACTTTCCTTTTAATTCCATGGGCTTCCATTGAAGCAAGTTCCTTTGTGATGCTGTGAAATGCCTTCCAAAAGTCCTTATGTCAGAATCTCCTGCACTACTTTGATCTTTTCTGGTACTTCATCAAATAATTCAATTAAGTTAATCAGATATAATTTGGCTTCAACAAACCTCTCCATTGCTTTCCAATAAAAAGTTTTATTTTGTTCCCTATACTTGTTTGCAATAATTTCCTGATCATATACAGAATGCTACTATTTTCTGAATCAATATTTAAATTGGTTATTAATTTACAACTGTATTTTGCAATACTATCTGAATAGCTTCTAGTATAATGGGTAACATCAAATAAAGGTATGTTCAGACTTGTGGATGTCTTTCTGTAAAGTAAATTCAGTTTCGTGTGAATTTCTCTCCTTTTTTGAGACTACGTGTGGTATAAATGCTTACTGCGTTGCTCCTTTTCTTGAACATAGCATCAGAGCAGCTTTTTGCTTGATCTACTATCTGTGGGAAGTTTATGGGTTGAACCAGGAGAGGGGGGCAGCAACAATGTGGAAAGAAGGGACTGACAAGAAATTATTTTAATCTAGTTAAAATTTGTTTGAAAAATAACCATTGTGACATTGACTCAAAGCAGTCTATTTCTCACCTTGATTGCTGCTAACTGATATCTTTGAAGAAGTGAGCAAAATAAACTGTTCTTTGGAGATCATCTTGGGATGACTATGCAAGACTATTTCGATCATCTACAGGCCAGCAAAATGGCTGTTGGTCCTTTAAAGCTGAACTTTGCAAACAACTGTTTTCCAAACCCACTCAGCAAATTTTGGTGACTTTCTTTCCCCCCAAAGCGGCACAGTGGATAATCAGACAGAGTGGCGGGTGACACCTGTTATCCCTATCATGGATTGTTTTTCTTCCCACAGCATTTTACACCTCTTAATTTAATTTGTGACTGGCCCCTGCACTCCTCCCAGCTGTCCAGAGAGAGTGAACATTCCAGCTGGTGTTATCAGGAGCTTAAGAGGGCTTAGAGACAGAGCCAAGAGAATTACCAGTTCTACACAGAACACAAAATTTTCTGCACTTTCGATGCTTTATCTCTTTGCATTTTTGTAACTCAATCTTTATGATCTAAAGTTAAATAAGCATATTTAAAATACTTTAAGAAGCAATTCCCATCCTGAAATTGTTGCATTTGTACATTAACCCTTGGAGCAGCTATAGTAGAAATCCTGGACAAAAGTTAAGTTTTTAAAAATAAATATTTCCTTCATTTTATTCAGAAAATATGCACTTCAAATTATTCCTTAATGCTAGTTATCATCCGGAAGATCAACCAATGAGAGAACTTTTTATATGGACTATTTCAAGGTATTTACATTCAAATTAAATACTCTATACCATTAGCCACCCTACCTAACAAAATGATGGTCAGATAATCTGTGCATCATCTAGGCTCTTGAGTGATCACTTAAGTGAGATACCGGAGGATTATGAATGTATGCGGCGCTGTATCATAAACAGGTGCTTTCTTAAAACAAGGAGTGTTGTGGAAAATTTGGGGATTATCTCTTTGTATGGAAATTAAATTTAATGTAATTGTGATGGGAAAATTTAGGGATTATCTCGTGTTATAAAAAAAACTTAATGCAATTGTGATGAATTAAGTGCTGGTTATGAGAATTAACGTGTAAATATCGTTTAAATAACAATACTAATAGATCACTGCTATCTCATGCATATATTAATAATTCACAAACCTGTGTCTGTTGCATATTTTGCATGCAGTAAATAGTATTCCATATTCATTTAAGATAAATAGTTTCTGTCTTATGCTGCCTCTCATTACTACGACATTATAATATCAAAGGTGTTCTCAGCATTAACGCTAAGACTTTTTAAAACACTTATAAAGTCATATTGATTCTAAGAGAGCTCTACAACTGCCAATACAATTAATGACCACTATCCTGACTTAAGGACTGTGTAAACATGCAGCACTTTAAAAAGCTTTATAAATCTTACTTAGCTGACCCTGTCAACAGGATTAGGTTACGCCACATAATGCCTGGAGCACTCCTGCAGAAAATCTTCACAACATAGAAGTGAAACCTTTTAGATTGGCATGCTTAGTGAAGTTTGTTTAATCTTTACGTCTCATTTTATAACTAATAGCAGAACTAGTTCAAATCAAAATAAATGTGTTGAAGTTCCTGGTGTAATATTCAAGGCAGTCTTGTCTATTCAGTTTGGTATACTATTTTGGATTATTACTGTATTAAAGTATCTACTGGAATATTCCACTATTGACATCTTCTAAATCACAGCCCAGATAACATTGCAATAAATATGGTAATCTTTTCCTGGTTCCCCAATTCTTTTTTTGCTATAGTGTTAGTCAAAGAGGAACAGACAGAAAAGCAGAGATTGTCTTTCTTACATAAAGGTGTTTCATTACTAGCACTAGTTATTATTGCAGGGAAGGCTACACGATTCTGGGCTGTAATTTTGCAACAGATTCTGTAATCTAGTGAAATGTGCTGCATTTGCTCCTGCTTTTGTTTAGCTGTATGTAACATGAACCAGATTCATAGTTGGTGAGCTTGGAGATAAACAACCATTGGGAGAGATGAGGCCGAGGGAGAATTGAAATTCAAGAGAGGGTTTGCACCTATTTCAACAAATTTTGACAAAATATTTTATGACTATATTCTACAAGTTGTACTCACTTGATTTTTCTCATAGATGAGAATGTTAAAATCAAGGTGCTACCTGACCAGGAGCTAGTTCAAGATAAAAGTAAATTATTGCGGATGCTGGAATCTGAAACCAAAAGAGAAAATGCTGGAAAATCTCAGCAGGTCTGGCAGCATCTGTAAGGAGAGAGAAGAGCTGGCGTTTCGAGTCCAGATGACCTTATGTCAAAGCTAAAAGGCATAGAAAGTGGAAGATATTCCGCCACCTCAACCCTTTTTTATTTTGTTTAATTTTTAAACTGTTCTCTACCTTTTATTTCTGTGTCTTTCTTTATTTTTCTTCCCCCTTTCCCCCTATTTTATCCCCCCTTTCCTTACCTTTTCTCCCATTTGCTTCCCCTTTCCCCTTTTTCTCAATTTTACCTCTCTCCCACCCATTCCCCTCCCTCCCCCCCACATCTTCATCTGTCACAACTTACCCCCTGATTTCAGCTTCTCTGCCGTTTGGCCACTTACACCTTTTATTCTCTCT
Source organism: Mustelus asterias (assembly GCF_964213995.1). Lineage (NCBI taxonomy): Eukaryota > Metazoa > Chordata > Chondrichthyes > Carcharhiniformes > Triakidae > Mustelus > Mustelus asterias. The sequence goes on along the minus strand of NC_135802.1, from coordinate 90,581,461 downwards.
ATGGACTGCCATTAGCAGCCTTTCCCCTTGTTTCTGTGGCTATGACTCATCTTTCATTCCCTCACCCGACAGTATAAATATCTCCCACTTTCTAGCTTTGACAAAGGGTCACCTGGACTCGAAACATCAACTCTTTTCTCTCCTTACAGATGCTGCCAGACCTGCTGAGACTTTCCAGCATTTTCTCTCCAGCTAGTTTAAGCTGGTGAGCACAGGGGTGATGAGAGAATGCGCCTTGGTACAAGTTAGGTTACGAGCAGCAGAATTTGGGATCAGCTGAAGTTTTTGGAAGGGAGGAGGCTATCCAGGAGAGTATTAGAATAGTCAAGTCCAGAGGTAACAATGACAGGGTTTCAGCAGCAGGTATGCCTGGGGTGGCACGGTGGCACCGTGGTTAGCACTGCTGCCTCACAGCGCCAGAGCTCCAGGTTCGATTCCCGGCTTGGGTCACTGTCTGTGTGGAGTTTGCATGTTCTCCCTGTGTCTGCATGGGTTTCCTCTGGGTGCTCCGGTTTCCTCCCACAGAATGAAAGACGTGCTGGTTAGGTGCATTGACCCGAACAGGCGCCGGACTGTGGCAACTAGGGGAATTTTGCAGTAACTTAATTGAAGTGTTAATGTAAGCCTTACCTGTGACTAATAAATAAACTTTAAATAGGTAAGCTACACAGGAAAATTAGGCCTGAAAATCTTCATCTGTGGGTTTATTTGTTCTAATGCCCTATTTTGCTTTGTAGCAATGCAAAATGTGTGCCTTAACTGTGGCACAGAGCACATAGTTATGCATAGAAGTAAAGCCTCCAATGTGTGCAGTTCTACACTAATGTTACTAAAAGAATTTTTGTACTGAAAAAGCAACTAAATTATGCATGTTATCTGTAACAATAATGAACAAACTTTGCCAGCCCACAGGTTTGGAATTACAAAATAATAGATTGAGTATATCATGGATAAATAACAGGCCACTCTCATTAAAACATGCTCCCAATTTCCTACTGCCCTCCCAACAGTAATGTTGGTCTGTTAATGTTAGGTCAATATGACATAAAAAGAAAGACTTTTCATTTTTGCTCTTTTTAAAATGGACTTTCTGCTGAATGAGAAAAGATGCCTGCTACAAGTCATGTAACCACAGCATTGGCCTTTTGTTCTGGAAGCTAACAACAGGAGTTGCAAGAACAAAATAATGCTCCTCTCATCATGAAATCTCTCACCCAATTGTAAGGACAATTGCTTTGGAGAGGGTACAGAAAAGATTTACAGGATGTTGCCTGGTATGGAGGGCATTAGCTATGGGGAGAGGTTGGAGAAACTTGGTTTGTTCTCACTGGAGTGACGGAGGTTGAGGGGAGACCTGATAGAAGTCTACAAGATTATGAGAGGCGTGGACAGAGTGGATAGTCAGAAGCTTTTTGCCAGGGTCGAAGAGTCAATTACTAAGGGGCATAGCTTTAAGGTGCGTGGGGCAAGTTTTAAAAGAGATGTACGAGGCAGATTTTCTACACAGAGAGTGGTGGGTGCCTGGAACTCGTTGCCGGGGGAGGTAGTGGAAGTGGATACGGTAGTGACTTTTAAGGGGTGTCTTGACAAGTACATGAATGAGATGGGAATAGAGGGATATGGTCCCCGGAAGCGTAGGGGGTTTTAGTTAAGACGGCCAGCATGGTCGGTGCAGGCTTGGAGGGCCGAAGGGCCTATTCCTGTGCTGTAATTTTCTTTGTTCTTCTTTGTTCTTTGACAGTGGAATCACAAAACCAGTGGATGCTGATCAAAAATCATTATTCCCACTGAGCTGTTAACAGATCCATCTCACACCTGGGACTGACCAGTTCCATTTCAAAAGGGTACCATTGAGCAAATAATGGACATTATTTGCATCTTGGTAAGCGTACCTGTCTAGCGGAATCAGATGGTCTGCCTAGACCATGATATGACCCTCAGTATGAATGCTAACTCTTGCAAAAGTTCATGTCTGGGACATCATCAGATCTGAAATCACAGCTAGTTCCAGACGATGGATAACCATCCCTTTTGAAATAAATGTGGAGAAAGAAGGTCACATGACTGGAGTGACCATTTTGAAATCTCTATATTTGAGAACTGAGAAATCCTCAATCTGTTGTTTAACAACCAACTGCTGAAGCACCAAGAAGCAGAACTCCAAGCTGAACGACCACTTACTCCTCCGAAGTCTATCTTTGCTGGAAAATTTCCTACCATTGACTGCAGAATTGGTCCAGCCTCTCCAACTTCATCTTGGAGAGTCACCCAATTAGTTCCACATCCTTGCAATTTCCCTCTGCAAATCTTTCCCTCTGAGTATATATGTCATTCCCTTTTGAAGTTTTCTATTGAATAGAATTTGCTTCTATCGCTCTTTCAGACAAATCCATTACACATCATAAAAACTTGCTGCATAAAAATGTTTTCCTTGTTCCCCATAGTTCTTTTGCCAAATAGATTAAGTCTTTATCTTCTGGTTACTTTCCCTTCTGATACTGGAAGAAATGGTAACAATGGTACCAGCCAATGTGGGGCTTGGCGGGGTTAGGGGTGGTTGTGGGCTGAAGTGGTGATGTGGGAATTAAATCCCTAAAAGTGATGTTTATCAGGATCCCTGCCCCCCAACATCACCCTGTTTGTCTTCTGGATTTGCAATAAGGAGCCCCACTGGAGTTGTCAGGTAAGTAATTAAAATATTCTAATAGGTCATTAACTAATGTTTTAATTAACCATTCTGACTTTAACAGTCAGTGGAGATATTTCCCAAGCTGTCAGCAACTTGCCAGGGAATTATACAAATTTCAGCCCAGGAAGAGGCTAGTTAGCCCATCATTCCTGTGCCGAAGTAAATTCCACATCAGAGATAAATGCTCATCCCATTTTACTGTTCATTCCCTTCTGCTTTAATATTTTTCAATTATTTATGTAATTGCTCCATGAATGGCAGGATTGATTCAGAATCAATAGCCACTCGCGATTATGCCTTCCATGTGTTAACTTACAAAAATCTACCTTCTTTATGTTAATTGCTCAGCCTTCTGTTTACTCATTCTTATCAGAATTTATCGAGCTACATTTCATTTAGCACTAAACAAACAGCGATTTCTATATTTCAGCTAATCACCTGAGATGTGACACTTTCAGATACGTGACAGCTTTAAAAGGTCTGCTCTGTGAGTTAAACAATATTTAATGCAGAATAGGTAACTGTGTGAACGGAATTCCTGTGGTATTACTCAGTAATGTGGAGTATGCTCACCTGTCCCTTATTTAACTTACTATTTCTCCTTCTTCCTCGTTTTGCTTTTCTCAGCTGTTGTTTTTTAATCTCTCCCTTTTTCCTGTTTTCCTTTCAGTTGTTTGGTGGTATGATATGAAAAGGATCTGCTGAGAATGATATATTTTTCTTTCTCAGTGGTAGATTCAAAGAAAATGTTGCTTAGGCCGCTGCAGCTTGCTTCCTTTCACATTCCCTTCCCACCTACTTCCTTCCAAAGCCTCTCCATTCTTCCCCTATTTATTTCCTCCCTGGATCCCACCTTTCCTTCTTTTCCATCAAGCCCCCAACTTCTTTGCACTTCACCACTCCCTTCCTGCTAGATCCCCCCCCACCCCCGCCAACCTCATTTTCTTGTTCTTTACTCCATCCCCTCATGTCTTCCTTCCTCCCCACACAACTTCTCTTTCTATGTGGATGTTGAATCCAGTGGGAGTGACTGGAGCCTCGATCGAGCAAATTGCTCTGACCTTGGTGCAGTTGATCTTCCTGAGCATTTTGTAGTTGTGACTGGATGAATCCATCACATTCCAGACTTGAAGGTGGTAGAGTTGCTTTCAGATGTCAGGAATCACTTATCACAAAGTACCTGAGCTTGTAGCCACAATATTAATATGGCTGATAGTGAGGTATTTGGCAATGATGTTCCTGGTGAAGAAGGGGATTCCGAACCAGCTAATAAGATTGATAGGCAGAATGCAGTCTTTAAGAGAACAAGGGATCAATAAAGAGTTAAATGATTATTAGACAAGTTAACACGAACGGTTTACACATGTGAATGTAATAAGAGTATCAAAGCAAGTAGTTATGATTTAAAAACTTATATGCTGAAATTTTAAATGTATTGCTCACTTTAGCCAAGCAAAGTTACTGAAAAGCATGATAGTAACTGTCAATAATTTAAATCCAGAAGTTTGGGAACCGAGTAATCAGCAGTAGTCACATCGGGAGGGTTACTATGAGGTAACATACTTTGCAACATAAATGAATAGATGCATTCACTGCCCAGACTCAAGGATAGATATGCCCCTGGACGCAGGAACATGTCTATTCAACTTGGCAGTGAGTCAGTGGAAATGTTCACTTTGACTTTATGGTAGCGTCTGCCATTACCAGGCAACAGGGAAATAATTAGAGTCAAAAAGGGAGGCAACATCCGGACTTATTGGATGAATAAAATATCACCATGCTATTAAGTATCATATGGTTGGCTGAAATACTTGACAAAAATTTGTATTGATGTTTGACTACTAAATGAAATAGATTTTCAGCTAATGAAAGGCAGAATTATTGATTAGAAACAGCTATAATTAATCTGTATTTGACTGTACGTCAGATCTTTCGAAATGGTTTTGTCACTCTATTCCCAGAACTACTTAACCCTTTGAGAGTTTCCGGTTTACTGTATATTTGTTTGTTTGTTTTATGTAAAATAAATTTGTTACGTCTTTGCACAGAGATACCTGCCTTGTGAGTTTTGAATTGTCTAAGTTAAGACACAATTGGCCACCTTCAAATTTCCCCACAACACTGGAGAGTCGGGGAAGTGGTTGGATTTTCTTTTGTTGGCAATGATTATACCCTGACACTTGTGTAACCTGAATGTTACTTGTCACACGTCAGCCAAAGTCTCCATGTAGTCTGAGGTCAATTGGAGGTTGTTTTATTATCGGTCAAATTGTGGAATCATCAATGTACAGTCTCATGCCTCTAGCATTCAGTTACTATGTCTATATCTAGATCAGAACTGGAATGAGGTCTGAAGCCGATTGTTTTTGGCAGATTGAATTGAACACCAGTGTGCAGGTATAAAAATAATGTGTGGGAAATACTCAGCAGGTCGGACAGCAGCTGTGGAGAGAAACAAAGTCATCAACCTGAAAACTTAACTCTGTTTTTCTCTTTTCACAGATGCTGCTTGACCTGCTGAGTATTTCCAGAATTTTCTGTTTTTATTTCCAATTTCCAGCATCTTGTTAGACAGATTTTTGCTCTTTTGGGGAATTTGGGGTTCTCGGGGTAGATAGGGAGATGGAGTTAACGCCATAACCTGAACAGTTATGATTTTATAGAATGGCAGAGCTGATGTGAGGGGATAGATGGCCTACTCCTGATCCTATTTCTTTTGTTCATCTTCAGTGTCTTGCTTTTGTGTCAGTAAGCAGGTTGTTAATGAGTGGGTATCTCTAGTCTTCAGAAATATAAAGACAGTAAAAGTTTCTACTGATATTTAAGTAAGAAAAGATTTAACAAAGTGAGCATTGGTCTGATAGAGAGTAAGTCTGAGGAATTAAAAATGGAAAATAAGGAGATGGCAGATAAATTGAAGAGATAATTTGCATTGGTCTTCGCTATAGAGGAAACAAGTCCCAAAAATAACTATAAATCAGGAAATTGAAGGGAAGGATGAACTCAGGAAAATTACTGTTACCTGAGAAGTGATGGTGAGCAAATTGTTGGAGTTCTGGGCTTACAAAGCACTGGGCTTTGATGGAATTCATCCTCGAGTCTTAAAAGAAGTGGCTAGTGAGATAGTTGATGTGTTGATTTTAATTTTCCAAAACGTCCTAGATCTGGCAATGTTCCATTTGATTGGAAATGACAAATTTAACTCCTTTATTAAAAAAGGAAGAAACAGAAAGCAGGAAACTACAAGCCAGCTAACCTAACATCTGTCATAGGGAAAATATTATTAAAGATGTTATGGTAGGGCACTTATAAACATTCAAGGCAATCAGGCAGATTCAACATGGTTTTGTGAAAGGGATATTATGTTTAACCAATTTATTAGAACTCTTTGAAGGAGTCACATGCTGTGGATAAAGGGGAACCAGTGGATGTACAGTACTTAGATTTCCAGAAAGTTTTTGATAAGGTGCAACACCAAAGGTTAATGTGGAAGACAAAAGCTCATGGTGTAAGGCATAACATATTGGCGTGGGTAGAAGATTGGCTAGTTAACAGGAAACACTCGGTCATGTTCTGGTTGGCAGGAGCGGCGTGCCACAGAGATCAGTACTGGGCCTCAAATTTTTAAATTTTATATAAGTGACTTGGATGAAGGGTTCGAAGGTATGATGCTAAATTTGCTGATGACACAAAGATAGGTAGGGGCAAATGTGAAATTGTCCATTTTGGCAGGAAGAATTAAAAAGAAACATATTATCTAAATAGTGAGAAATCGCGTACCTATGCGAAGAATCTGACAGTCCCAGTGTATACATCACAAAAGGCTAGTATGCAGGTACAGCGAGTAATTAGGAAAGCTAATAGAATGTCATTGTTTATTGCGAGGAGAATTGAATTCAAATGTGGGAAGCTTATTCTTCAGTTGTAAAAGGCACTGGTGAGCCCACATCTGGGGTACTGTGTACATTATTGATTTCCTTATTTAAGGAAAGATGTAAATATGTTAGAAGCAGTTCAGGTTTAACTACTCCTAATGGATGGGTTGTCTTATGAGGAGAGGTTGGACAGACCAGGGTTGTATCAACTGGAGTTTAGAAGAGTAAGAAGCAATTTGATTGAAGCCTGTAAGGTCCTGAGGGTTCTTGACAAGGTGGATGTGGAAAGGATGTTTCCTGTTGTGGGAGAATCTAGAACTAGGATGTCACTGTTTAAAAATAAGGGGGTCACACATTTGAGACAGTGATGAGGAGAATTTTTTTCTGAGGGTTGCAAGTCTTTGGAGATCTCTTCCCCAAAAGTCAGTGAAAGCCGGGTCTTTGAATATTTTTAAGGAAGAGGTAGATATATTCTTGATTAACAAGGGGATGAAATGTTATTGGAGGTAGGCAGGTAGTTACAATCTGATCAACTATAATGTGGTTGAATGGTGGGGCAGGTTGCAGGGGCCGAGTGGCCTACTCATGTTCCTGGTTTGTATACTCATATGTAGTTGGCACAATTAATACTCCTATCACTTGTTGATGATTTGGAGGAGGCTGATAGTGTAATTTTTGGTTGAGAAGGTTGATGAATGACCTGAAAGATTATGAAAGGATTTTTGATAGGGTCGACATACAGAAGATATTTCCACCTATAGGCAGTACTAAAGTAAATATAAAAACATAAGATAGTCACTAATAAAGCCAAAAGAGAATTCAAGAGAAACTTCCTTATTTAGAAAATGGTTTGAATGTGAAACTCTACCACAAGAAGCAAATGTGACGACTAACATAAATTAATTTAAGGGAATAGAGATAAACAAGAGAGAGAAAAGAATATAAACTTACACTGATAAGGTTAGATGAAATGGTGTGAGAAGATACTTGGGTGGATCATAAACTTGCTTGGCCAAATGGCCTGTTTCTAGGCTTTAGCTATGATTTTAAGTCATTGTAAATGCCATCTCATACATAACACCGCACACGTTTCCTTCATAAAAGATTCAATGGTTTTATGTTGTTTCATTCTGAACATGTGATGTTGAGACAATCATAAGAGGTTTAGTACTCAGAATCAACATCTGTAATATTTGTCCAAAGGATAATATGTGAACCCTAAATGGCACTCTCTAAATTACTGATAGATAATGCCTCAAGCTTTAAGTTCAATGTCAAAAACAATTTCCAATCTTTAATTGTTTCTTTTGCTTTCATAAATTGTTCAGTATTTTGCACTTGTAAAAGCAGAAACATGACTCAATGGGGCTGAAGAAAATATTCCCAATATTTCACTGGAATTGATTCATCTGAAACCATCAGGTAAATGCTTTGTTCCAAATCTGCTTTTCCCTTTCTTGTTGGATTTTTATCTGTTGTGGAAAATGTGCTTATATAAATGTCTATTACAAAATAACAGACTTAATTTTTGATTATTTTCTTTCTTCATTCTTCAAAGGTGCCATCCCTATTTCTCAGTTTCTTCCTTTCTATCCTGGTGAGCTTAGATGACTCCACATTCTACACCAAAACAATGGGGACAGATCTCAAATGATAGGTAGGTGCAAATACCTCGTTACCGGCCCAACCTTTATTTAAAATATCATAAGGCATTTGCATCTCCCTGTCTTTTGAGATCTGCTCCTATTGTCTGGGCTTAAGGCTCTTCCTTCACCAAGTGCTTCCTTCATTTCTGGCCATTTCAGTATCATTGTGTTCATCTCTCTGTACCTCACAGCAGTAAGAAAACCCATCCTGTCTTCATCTACTATCTCACTAGCCCTCATTTTCATCAGACCATCTCAATGTCAAGCATATTTTCTCCAGTTTTCCCCTGCCTACTTTCTCAGAACCATTGCTTCATCAGCAAATTTATTTTTCCATTACTCTGATTTTCAGATACTTTTCCTCAGGTATTTTCCCCTGCAAATAGATTGGATGCAATAGTTCAATAAAGGAGTGCAGAAGGGCATGCCAGGAGCACTACCGGGTAGACCTAAAAGTGAGGTGAATCTGCAACCCAGGGTTACTTGCATTACAAATAGCATAAGCAGCATGTAACAGATCTAAGCAATCCCATGGCCAACAGATCAGATCTAAGATCTGCAGTCCTGCCACATCCAGTTGTGAATGGTGGTGAACAATTTTAAAAACTCACTGGAGAAGGATTCTCCACAAACATCCCCATTCTCAATGATGGGGGAGCCCAGCACATCAGTGCAAAAGATAAGCCTAATGCACTTGCAACCATCTACAGCCAGTAGGGCCGAGTGGATGATCCATCTTGACCTCCCCCTGAAGTTGCCAGCATCACAGATGCCAGTCTTCAGCCAACTTATCAAGAAATGACTGGTGGCACTGGATACTGCAAGAGCTGTGGATCCTGACATTTGGCAATATTACTCAAGACCTGTGCTCCAGAAATGGCTGCGCTCCCAGCTAACTTGTTCTAGTACAGCTACAACACTGGCATCTATTTGACAATGTGAAAAATTGCCCAGGTATTTCCTGTCTACAAAAAGCAGGACAAATCCAACCTAGCTAATTATTGCCCTATTAGTTTATTCTTGATCAAGAAAGTGATTGAAGAAGTCATCAATAGTGTCATCAAACATTGCTTAATTACTCAGCAATAACCTGCTCACTGACACTGAGTTTGCCAGGTCCACTCAGAACACGGACAAAAGCTGAACTCCAGAGATGAGTGACTGCATTTAACATCAAGGCAGCATTTGACCGAATATAGCGTCAAGGAGTCCTCACAAAACTGAAGTCAATGGGAATTGGTGAAAAATGCTCCACTGATAGGATACCTACTTAGCACAAGGAAGATCATTATGATTGGTGGAAATCAATATCTCAGTCTGGGTAGCTAGTGGCAGGAGTTCCTCAGGGCAGTGTCCTAGGCCCAATCATCTTCAGTTACTTCATTTAATGATCTTCCCCCTCCATCTCATGGTCAGAATTGGGAATGTTTGCTGATGATTGCACCATGTTCAGCACCATTCATGACTCCTCAGATACTGAAGCAGTCTGTGTCTCGATAAGAACATAAGAACTAGGGGCAGGAGTAGGCCATCTGGCCCCTCGAGCCTGCTCCGCCATTCAATAAGACCATGGCTGATCTTTTTGTGAACTCAGCTCCACTTACCCGCCCGCTCACCATAACCCTTAATTCCTTTACTGTTCAAAAATTTATCTATCCTTGCCTTAAAAACATTCAACGAAGTAGCCTCAACTGTTTCACTGGGCAGGGAATTCCACAGATTCCCAACCCTTTGTGTGAAGAAGTTCCTCCTTAACTCAGTCCTAAATATGAGGCAAGACTTGGGACAATGTTCAGGCTTGGGTTGGTAAGTGACAAGTAATATTCATGCCACACATTCGCCATCTTCAACACAAGAGAATCTAACCATCTCCACTTGACGTTCAATGGCATTACCATCACTGAATTCCCCCACTATCAACATTCTGGGAATTACTGTTGACTAGTAAGAGGCTGGGAATTCTGCAGCAAGCAACTCCATCCTGACTGCCCAAAAACTGCCCACCATCTACAAGGTACAAGTCAGGAGTTTGATGCAACACGCTCACTTGCCTGGATGAACACAGCTCCAACAATACTCAAGAAACTTGGCACCATCTAGGACAAAGCAAGCTACTTGATTGGCACCCCATCCACCAGCTTATAGCGTTTAGTCCCTCTGCCACTGATGCACAATGGTAGCAGCATGTACCATCTCCAAAATGTACTGCAGCAACTCACCAAATCTTTTACAGCACCTTCCATGTCAGGTGGGCAACCTGCAGCCCAGGGGCTACATGCAACCTAACTGGGTTCTTAGTGCTTAGTGCAGCCCACAAAACATTTTGTTGACTGTTGCCCACGTGCAGGGTTGCTGCTTTCCATTGATTTTGGTCTTTGTCCTTTTCCAACCGGAATGACTGAAGTGATGCACAAACAAAGCAATGGCAAGTGAAGTGAGGTGCTTGGTGATTGCGCCCAACATTGACTGTGAGCTGTGCTCTCCCTCTGCGTCCAAAGTGTAAACATTTCTTTCGTTTTGTGTGTGCTTGTGTACTGTGCTCAGTTCTAGTCGCCTCATTACAGGAAGGATGTGGAAAAGATTGAAAGGGTGCAGAGGAGATTTACAAGGATGTTGCCCTGGATTGAGTGGCATGCCTTATGAGGATAGGCTGAGGGAGCTCGGTCTTTTCTCCTTGGAGAGACGTAGGATGAGAGGAGACCTAATAAAGGTATATAAGGTGTTGAGAGGCATAGATCGGGTGGACTCTGAGATTTTTTCCCAGGGCGGAAATGGCTGTTACGAGAGGACACAGGTTTAAGGTGCTGGGGGGTAGGTACAGGGGAAATGTTAGGGGGAAGTTTTTCACACAGAGGGTGTGGAATCGGCTGCCGTCAGTGGTGGTGGAGGCAAACTCAATAGGATCTTTTAAGAGACTCCTGGATGATTACGTGGGACTTAATAGGATGGAGGGTTATAAGTAGGCTTAAAAGATAGGGATATGTTCGGCCAACTTGTGGGGCCGAAGGGCCTGTTTTGTGCTGTTGTTTTCTATGTTTCTATGTTTTTACTATTTGATGTTGATGAAAATTCTATTAATATGTAAATGATTAAACATATTTTATAACTTATGAAATATTCAGCATTTATCAAATGTATTTAATTTTATTCATGGGGTCATGGTTAGTGAACAAGCCTGATTTGAACCTTACAACCAACCTGAGATGAAGGAGGGCCACTCATGCGGCCCACTCACTAGTCTAGGTTGCCTAGTACTGTCCCATGCCCTCAGCCTCTGCTGCCTAAAGGACAAAAGCAGCAGATGCATGGGAACACCACCATTCTCAAGTCCCCCTTCAAACCACACACTATCCTGACTTGGAACCATTCCTTCATTGTGGCTTGGCCAAAATTTTAGAACAGCACAATGGGCGCTCCTACACCAGATGGAGGGCAGCGGTTCAAGAAGGCAGCTCCACCTTGGAGGAAAATGAGGGAAGGGCAATACATGTTGGCCTAGCCAGCGATGCCCAAATTCTGTTTAAAAAATTATACATATTTTTTTTTTAAATGAGGCCATTGTGAAGCAAACCTTATTGTCAAGAGGTTTGGAACTTGCTGTCTAGCTCCTGATCTGACAAGCTGCCGAAAGAGCATTTGATCTATCACAGTTAACTACAAGGTTATACCATGCTCATGATCTGCTTGACAGTGGACAAGATGACCCTCCTGGGACCCTGTCCTCTGTTTCAAACATTGATGTGGTAATACCAATTTGAGAAAGAACAGATTGCAGTGACCTCTTTCTCCTGACCTTCTTTGATCAGTCAGGCAATAATCTTGGAGTCAGTCATTTTGGCAAGTGTAACAGACGGCATTCCTGCAGTCAGCAATTCCAGAACCCTCCCTATCCACACCTGTTCATTTTAAGATGTTTTGGTTAAATTAACTAGAAAGCAAACTCCTAATTGAAATAACATTCACCATTCTCAAATTACTGAAAACATCTCAACAGTTCATTCCTTTTTTAAGTATTCACATAATATTCAAATATTAGTAATTTTCACAGGAAACAAAAGTAAATAAATGGCCCAGAACATTTTAAAATAATGTGTTTTTATTAAATTAAAGTGGATCCAATACATTTTCCATTCAGCATTTTAAAAATAAACGGTTACTGCTCAGTTGGAATACTTTGTACGTATGAAAAATAGCTGAATTGGAAAACGGAAAGAAAATGTTAAAATAAATAGAAAGCCCATGAGGAGTTGAAAGATTAAATCCAGGTTAATGGTTCAGAAGGGACTCTTCATAATATGTCATGTCAAAAAGCGAAAGTAGAGAAGATGCAAGATTTTAATCAGACTTTTTCTTCCTCTGAAGTCAAGCCAAAAGGTTGTGTGGAATTAGTTAAAACAAGGTCCAAAAGTGAAAGGATAATTTAAAAAATCCTTCAAGTAAATAAGAAACCTTTATGATTGTGTGCCCATGTATAACACAGCAATGCTTAAAGTATACAGCCTTGGAGCTTCATTCTGTTGTCTGTGTACGATGTAGGCAACTGGGGGTGAGCTCTACTACTTGTCAGCTTGGGAAATAAGATGAAGTTGCTCCTGTGGCAAATAGGGGAAGTAATAAGATCTGCAGTATTATGACACTGACATTTGCAGATGTTGTTTCATTTAATCCTAATTTTGGAATATCTTTCAGGATAATTAGGCTGTGCGTTTAATTTTATTCCCAGCACTCCGTTACCGGTCCATCCCCAGAGCACAAACTAAATTTTTGATGAATTAGGGTTGAATGATTTTCTGCTGACACTGACAGTAGCCTCTGAGGAAGAGGCCCAGATGTGACTAAAAGGCTTCATTGAAGTCTTGAACTGTCCAACCTGAGTAGTGTTCACTTGGGAGCAGGTGTTGCTGTGTGTCGATCCTATCACAGTAGAATAAATCCCAGTCATTTTGTTTTCAATGTGTACACAGCAGGACTCAAATGTACTTGGATTCCAGCCATAATCAGATCACTCATGACACAAGGAGGTGCCTGCTGTTTTATTCTGTGCAACATACCAAAGAAATCTGGTTGATTTCTGGCTATTACTGTTGACAGGAATACTTAGATTTATAGGTTCAATAGCAAATCTGGGATTATGCTTTGCAGTTTAATACCTAATGTTGATAGCTGTGCCAAACTCAAGACACACATGATTAACATATTAAAAATGAAAGTTTCCTTCAACGAGCAACAGCTTCTGTTCCTTTGGAGGTTTGCTGTTTAAATGCTGTGCACTATTTTTTCTTGGACAATCTGCAGACATGGTGGATGGAATATTGGGCAAAGGCCTATCCAATCACCCGTTGAATCAGAATGCTGGCAGAATTAGAACTTAAATGGGCACTAATTTGTCCCATTTTAAAAGTGAGTTATTCTTGAAAATAATGTTGACAATCAAAGTCCTTCAGATCTCCTGATCTGAAGCTAAGTATAAGCATTGTATGCTGGTATGACCAGATGACAAATGCAACGACTGCCCTTTTTCTCCTTACTCCTTGGTTGATAGTAGCAGGATTTTATTTTTAAATTTATAAGGATGATTGTGCCAATTCAGTACATGTACTTAATTATTTACATGATGATAGCACATTGCTCATTTCAATAGGCTTTCTTGAGTTTAAATGAGTGAGGGGTTAGTTTTTATTGTACTAACAACTTACCCACACAAAAAAACCACCCCGGTAATGATATTAAAATATCTTTTAAAAGGTAAAGACACATCCCAATGGGTGCGCACACGCATGCATGCACAAACACTCGCAAAAATGCAAGTTACAAAATAGAGGATGTTAACATTTGGCAAAATTAAAGGTGAATGATATAAGACAAGATATAAAGAGTTTACTGATTCTGTTGTCAGTGACTGATGCAATTCTTAAAACCTTAGTCTTTGCTGGAATTTTCTAGCCGTTCATGCTGGCAGGATCTTCCAGTCCTGTTGATGGCGCAACCACCATCCAGGGTGGTGAAGGGTGCATTTCAATGGGATTCCCCGTTGACAATGGTAGGACCAGAAGATCAGGCCACTGGCCAATTGCAGGCTGCCTCCGCCGTGGCGAAACAGACAACGGGGTTGCACTGCAAATCTCACCTCTTGTTTCTTTTTCATGCTTAGGATTTGAAATCTTCTTTAGGATTTCTCTGTTAGCTGTCCACATTCCGATATACGAAGGCAGGATTCAGGTGGCACAGTGGTTAGTACTGCTGCCTCACAGCGCCAGGGACCCGGGTTCAATTCCAGCCTCGGGTCACTGTGCGGAGTTTGCACATTCTCCCCGTGTCTGCGTGGGTTTCCTCCGGGTGCTTCAGTTTCCTCCCACAGTCTAAAAGTGTGCAGATTAGGTTGATTGGCCATACTAAATTGACCCTAGTGTCAGGGGATTAGCAGGGTAAATATGTGGGGTTATGGGATTAGGGCCTGGATGGGATTGTGATTGGTGCAGACTCAATGGGCCGAATGGCCTCCTTCTCCATTGTAAAGATTCTATGATGCAGCTCAGCGGAAAAAGAATGAACTTTTTTGTGGTCTTCAGTGTGCCTTTTCCAGACTGCCCCAAAGCTAGCAGCATAAACAAGTTTTGATGATGCGATGACTGGCATTTGATATGCATGAAAATAATCTTTATGTTAATGACACAATTTCCACCATCCTTGGCCAAAACTACCAACATACAATAGAGGCAGATAGTGGTCCTTAACACTTCCCTTGTGCATAATCAGTTTTGTGTGTTCTCCCTTGTTACTTAGTTGTCCTGGAGACGGAAAGTCTGAGGTCTTAATGTCTCACTACTTTGGGGTAGGTCCTAACAAAGGCAGGTGCAACATTCCAAAAGGATGTAGTCTAGGCATGTTCGTTGTAATCCACATTTTGGAAAGGTGATGGTCTAGTGATATGATCACTCAACTATTAATCCAAACACTTAGTTAATGTTCTGGGGACCTGGGTTAGAATCCCACCACGGCAGATGGTGGAATTTAAATTCAATAAAAAATATCTAGAATTTAGAATGTACTGATGACCATGAAGCCATTGTCAATTGTTGGAAAAACCCATCTGGTTCATTAATGTTTTTTAGGGAAGGAAACCTTTTGTCCTTATCTGGTCTACATGTGACTCCAGCGCCTAAACAATATGATTGACTCTCAACTGCCCTCCTAGGGCAACCAGGGATGGGCAATGAATGCTGGTCAGCCAGCGACACCCATGTCCCTTGAATGAATAGAAAAAAAAAATCTTCCAGCAACGTAGCCAACTTGCAGTCCCAAACATCAGGTGACCTGTGGCAACCATCTTAAGTCAGTTTTTGTTTTAAGCAGTTGAAACTACCTTTTTAAAAAACATTCCATATGTGCAGATGAAATTCAAACTTAATATTTGCCATAACCCACCTTGGTAACAACGGACAGTGGATTATATCAAGAACTGAACATCCAGGTAACAACAAATTCTGCTTGATAAAGAATCCAAGGCAAAAAAAATCCAAACCAAAAATGGTTTGTTCATCGTATTAAATGGAATCTTGCAACAACTAATGAACTTCAAAATAATGTCTATAAATTGTTTTTGATTTTTCTTAGAATTCATATGTCTTTCTTTCTGCTGTGACTATTGAAGTAAAAATAGCCTGCATCTTGCAGTTGGATGGATTTCAGTGACCCTTTCTAGATGTAAATTAGTATAAAATAAAAATCGAAAATGCTAGAAATAGTTAGCAGGTTTAAAGTTTATTTATTAGTGTCACAAGTAGGCTTATGTTAACACTGCAATGAAGTTACTGTAAAAATATCCAAGTTGCCTCCCTCCGGCGCCTGTTTTGGTACGCTGAGGGAGAATTTAACACAGCCAATGCACCTAACCAGCATGTCTTTCAGACTGTGGGAGAACGTGCAGACTCGGCACAGACAGTGACCCAAGCCGGAAATCGAACCTGGGTCCCTGGCCCTGTAAGGCAGCAGTGCTGACCACTGTGCCACCATGCCACCCACAGTAGCATCTATGGAGAAAGAAAGAGTTAATGGATAGAATTCTCTTATGCCCCCTGCTAGTGGGTTGAGTAGTGGGCAGGGTGGCACAGGGAGGATTCGGCAGAAGACCCAAAAATCCAGCGTGAAATTCCCATGGGACCTTCCACTAGTGCCAGCCACAGCAGATCAGGAAACCCACTGGTGGCTGGCATGAACTAGATTTGCATCCCGCTAATTGGATGCAGATGAAGGCCCAACCAGAAGTTTCCTCCCACGCCCAATTCTCTGCCAACAAGAAAGCACATTGGTCCAGAACATGTCTGGAACAATGTGACATGCAGAAGTTGTGACTGACGTGAAGAATGCCTGGGACCTGGAGCGGCACGATGGCACAGTGATTAGAACTGTTGCCTCACGTTGTGAGGAACTTGGGTTTAATTCTGGCCTTGGGTGACTGTGTGGAGTTTGCATGTTTTCTCCATGTCTGCATGCATTTTCTCTGCTCCAGTATCCTCCCGTAGTGTAAAGATATGCAGGTTAGGTGGATTGGCCATGATAAATGCGCGGAGTTACGGGGATAAGACGGAGGGGAGGGCCTGGGTGAGATGCTCTTTTGGAGAGTCAGTGCACTCATTGGGCTGAAGAGCCTCTTTCTGCATTGCAGTGATTTTATGATTCTATGACTGTCTCCGAAGTTCGGAATGGAGGCTGGCAGCAACCCTAAACCCTGGAACACCACAGCAGTGGGTGGGAGAAGCATCAATTACATGGATCTTCCAGCACCACTGTCATTGAGGTCCATCATCCAGCCTCAGGGTTCCTGGAGATCCATCTTCTTTCTTCACCGCTGGGTCAATGATATTGGGCGCCTTTGAAATATGGCATTCCGATAAGATGGCTGGATGCACACTATCAAGTCCGCTATGGAATATGGCACTAAACCCCCGGATGCATAATTAATTAGATCAGGCTGGAAAATATAGCATGGAGGAAACACTGACCATCCTCATTTCCATCATGTCACTCAGTCCCAGATAGGAGATTTCCACCCAATGTTTTAGGCACATTGGAGTGACATCTACATCATTTAATGCTGACAGGCAATTTTAACAGGCTGGGAACTAACTAAGGTTTGGATTAATAAGGTTATATTATGATGCACTATTTGACCAACCAGTGTATTAAAATAGAATTCCATTCTATTCCTCAGTGAAACAAAATTGCACTCCTTTGAAATTGGGAAAACTTTTGTTGCCTAATCACTTTTTGTGGTTTGAATGTTGCAGTTTATTTGTTTGCATGGTCAGAGTAAACGGGTGAAATGAGACATGAGTCAGCAGGTGGTTGTGGAAATCAAACCAAGTGCTTCAAGATAACATGTCAGTATTTCAAGGAGTCGATGACAAAATGATCTTTTTAGCAAAGCTTGGAGTGGTTAGGTTAAAACATCAATTCTAATATAATCAAACATACAGTATGCACTGTTACCACCTAAATAACACATTGATGATCTGGGAGGCTATCCTGAATTATAAGTTCACACAAATGAATAACTCTATCACACGCCACTGGTTTGGAATGAGTTCCAGCATCTCTCAACTGCTATGATGTATAGAAATATGGTAATTCACCATGTTCTACTTCTACATTTGGCAATAATGTTAGCTGTGACAACACACTCATCTGTGAATCACACGGTAGTGGGTTCAAGTTCCACTCCAGGGCAATCAAGGCTGACACTCCAATGGTACTGAAGGAGCACTGCACTGTTGGATATGACACTAAACCCATCTGCTTGCAAGGGTAGATGTAAGAGATTCCCTGCCACTGTTTTGAAGGAGAGTGGGGGTTTTCTCTGAGGGACTGCCTAATACTTAACCATAGAACCATAGAAAATTACAGCTCAGAAACAGGCCTTTTGGCCCTTCTTGGCTTTGCCGAACCATTTTATGCCTAGTCCCACTGACCTGCACTTGGACCATCTCCCTCCACACCCCTCTCATCCATGAACCCGTCCAAGTTTTTCTTAAATGTTAAAAGTGACCCCGCATTTACCACTTTATCTGGCAGCTCATTCCACCCTCAATCAACACCACAAAAAATAGATTATCTTTATCACAGGGTGTGTGAGTGAGTTTGCTCAATTCACATTAGCTGCTGCATTTTCCAACAGAGTCAAATACTTCTAAGAAAAACTTTATTGGCTGTAAAGTGTTTTGAGAGATGGTTATCATGAAAAGTGGTCAATATGTGCAAGTCTTTCTTTCTCTCTTATAATATGTTACGACAGTCAGCAACAAATGGTGTGCTCTAATTATTAAATCAGAAGACTTTTGATGGTCTGTAGTGTGGACTGAGGCCACAGACGGATAGGTTAAATAAAACAATTAGAGCAGCAACAACATTCCCACCCAGGCCCTATCTGGGTAATCCCACGTATCTATCCTGCTACTCCCCCTGATACTAAGGGACAATTTAGCATGGCCAATCAACCTACCCGCATATCTTTGGACTGTGGGAGGAAACCGGAGCACCTGGTGGAAACTCATGCAGGCACGAGGAGAACGTGCAGACTCCACACACAGTGACCTGAGGCTGGAATTGAACCGCAGTCCCTGGTGCTGTGAGGCAGCAGGGATAACCACTGTGCCACCATGCCGCCCTTACAAATCCGGAAGATTCCAGATTTATTCTCGACTCTTGGTGGCACAGTTGTTAGCACTGCTGCCTCACAGCACCAAGGACCTGGGTTCGATTCCCGGCCTGGGTCACTGTCTGTGTAGAGTCTGCACGTTCTCCCTGTGTCTGTGAGGGTTTCCTTTGGGTGCACCGGTTTCCTTCCACAGTCTGAAAGATGTGCTGGTTGGGTGCATTGGCCATGCTAAATTCTCCCTCAGTGTACCCAAACAGGCACCGGAGTGTGGCGACTAGGGGATTTTCACAGTAACTTCAATGACGTGTTAATGTAAGCCTACCTGTGACAAAAATAATAAACTTGAATTAATGGTCATAGCAGTGGGGGTGTTTAAAATGGTGATCAGTGTCCTGGGTTACGAAAAAAAGAGGAAAAAACTCCAGTTCTCAACAAAGGCTATTTACCTGAAATGTCAACTGGCTTGTATTGTCTTGATGGATGCTACTGACATGCTGAGCCACTCCAGCATTTTCTGTTTTTCTTTCTAATCGAAAACCATTTCAAACACAAGTGTTTCATGACATGAGAGATAAACCACTATCATTGCTGCCTTTGAGAAAACTGCCATTCACAAATCATTGTTGGGACTGCTACTTTAATTTTTGAACAAGTATTTGAACTTTTACTACTAAATTCTCATTCAATGATTAATCTCACACTCAGGTTAGACATTAATAATAAACTGCTTCTTCAGGAAGAGTTTTAATTTTAAACTTACATTTTTTTAAAAAGTGGCTTTTGTTGCTGAAATAGAGTAATTTGTTTTGCTGTTTTTTTTTAACTGGTTCAGTCCAGCACTTTTGATATCAAACTTCAGGGGAAAATAGATTTCCAGCATCTGCAGTATTTTTCTTTTAAAAACGTATTTATTTTTATTGTTGCTACTGAAACAAGAGCAATGCAAACCACTTAAAGCAAACTCCTCGGGATTGTGTGCCTGACCCTGACAAATATTCAGCTTCCCTCATCAATGTGGAAATCTCTGAAGTGCTTTGACAGATAACACAGCAGCTGCCTGTATGAATCTTCCCTAGAACTACAATTAAACATAGTGTTGAAAAGCATCTCATGAGCTGTCAAGTTTCCTCTAAGCATGATGCTTTCCAACTGTAAAAGTAATGGTTAACTTTCCAGATTTGAGCAGGGTGCTTGAATCTTTATTATTGCTCAGAGTTTATATTGTGTTTTTAGTACTAGCTAATCTTTTGTTATGCACCATTATTAATATATGCCCACAGAAATACAATTTTGCTGTCAGAAGTCTGAGGGCAATGCTTCTGGAGGGGAGTTGACTCTTTAATCAGGATTAAATTATGAAACAAATTCACAATTATCTTTTTAGGAATTGTCTTCATGCTCTTCACTCCACTGTTGCAATTTAGGGAATGTGATATTTCATTAATCAACCTATCAAGCAGATGGAATCATTCTCACAAAACACCGTAATTATAACATGTCCACTAAACTAGTATAGTAATTAGTAATATATTTGGCAGATATTTAGAAATGACAGCTGCAAACATGCTTTTGGTTATTATGGTTCCATCTTTTAACTTCAATCTGAATCCTTTATAGAGTTACTGCTATGTCATAGAGCAAGGAAGATATCACACTTGTTACGCACTTTAAACATTTTATAACATAAGTGTAATCTGGTTCACTATATTATACAACACAGATGCTCAAGTCTCATGAGTTTGAGCTCATGCAAAGGTTTGCTGTCCATAAGCAATTCCACATCAGGTGCTGTTCACTAATCATCGACACTGGCTCCCAGTCTGATAGCACCTTAATTTTTAAAAATCTCATCCTTTTCAAATATCTCCAGGGCCGCACTCTACCCCATCTCTGTAACTACCTCCAGCCCTATTCCATTCCAAGACTCCTGCGTTCTTCCAATTCTGACATCTTCCCCATTTCCGATCATTATTCCACCATTGTCAGCCGTGCTTTCAGCTGTTCCTGAGCTCTGGAGTTCTCCCTCAAACCTTTCCACCTGACTGCCTCTCTTTTTCTTAAGATGAATCTTAAGCAGGTTTACTATCACCTGCCCGAATATCTCTTTCTGTTTCAATATTAAATTTAGTTTATTTACCCTCCCACAAGGTGCCTTGTGACGTTTTATTTTGAAACAATGTAATTGCATGTTGATTCTGTAAATGAACCATCGATTTCTGAATTTTTTCCATCAGTTCAGATCTTCCCTTGTCTCCGTCTTTGTTCCATTCTGTTCTTTCTTCAGTTCAATCATTTTGACCGTCCACCATCCAATCCTATTCATTGATTTGCTGATTTTTTTTAGTGTACTTTCAACCTCCTTAAGATTTAATTTTCTTGGTGTCCATGACCTCTGTTCCTCTTGCACTGCAATGACTGAATAAATCACATTGCCCTTGACCATTTTGTCAATGGGGAAGTTGAAATCCGAAGATAGAAGCAAAATACTGCAGATGCTGGAATCTGAAACAAAAACAGAAAATGCTGGAAAATCTCAGTAGGTCTGACAGCATCTGTGGAGAGAATAGAGCTAATGTTTTGAGCCTGTATGACCTTTCGTCAGAGCTAAGATAAAAGAAAATCAAAAAAGATTTATACCATGAGGGTAGGGGGGGCTGTAATAGAACAAAGGGAATGTAAATGAGGATGAAGAAGACTGAGAGAGGGCCTAAAAGTGTCCATTAAGTGATCAGAATGTGTGAATGGCAGAACAGAGGTACAGATGGTTAAGGCAGTAGCCTGAAGGGGAGAATGGGGGTGGGGGGAGGGCAAGATCTTATTACTAAAATTAAAATCCTATTCCTTTCAATTCTTTGAAGATGTAAATTCTTCACATTTCTCCCTGATTCAATCAATAGTTGTCAACTCTGGTGTTGGATTGTTCCATTATTACGTCGCCTTCATCTGTTCCCTTACCTGACTTAAATGTCAAATGGAATTTCTGCACTTTTTCCACTATTAGATACTCTCCAGGATGTTCATAAAGGTATACAGTGCAGAAAAAGGCCCTTTGGCCCATTGCATCTGCACTGGTCATAGACAAACCACCTAACTATTCTAGTCCAATTTTCCAGCACTTCGCCCATAGCCTTGTATGCCTTGGCCTCACATGTGCACGTCCAAATACTTCAATTTCCTATTTTCTACGAAACATTTTGTGGTCAAGAAATTCCACGGTCCTATTGTAGGTATGGTCAAGTTCAACTTCTGTTGGCCAGTCTGACCTGCCCATGAACTCATACAACAGGGACCTGCAGTGGATATTGCAGTGGATACATTTGTTCTGAGATGGGGAATTTAAAGCTCAAATCAGGACAATGAAAAAAAGCCACTGTTTCAAAAATTCTTGCTGGAAGCAGAGATCCCATTTTGCCTCTTCTATGTAGTACTCTTCACTCATTCCAGAATGAGACCCGTGCCTGCTTTTAGCAATAGATTCTGCTGAGTCTATCAGAGATTCATCAGTCAGATTACTGGAGGAAGTCCAACAGTATAGTTAAAGTGCAGGTGCAATTGGCTTATGAATAGCCTACCCCCTGGGGCACAATTTGCTTTCCAGGTGTCAGTTGGGGCAGAATGCTAATAGACTTGAATTTTATCTCAGATATTTCTCCAAGTTCTCTGTTATGAATTTGGTTCATTGGTGAATCAATCAAAACAACAAATGCTCCGCACCCTCAATAGAAGAGTCATGGGAGCATATAGCCTGACATTTACTGTGTTCAATACAGAGAAATGTCTCTCACATTAAATATTTGCATCCAAATGTCTCAAAAATGTACTTGCAAACCAAACTGTCTCACATTGATATAGTATGTCGGCCACTTTGTTTGATCTGGATGAACGGGGTTTCATCAATATTTCCAAATAGGAGCTAACTGCTGGTAAACCAAAGTTAATTTAACATTGATATGTTAACACTACAATAAATCCTTGACAAATTGGCAAATTTCTTTTTTTCGCTTTTGGACGGCAGCTGTTCATGTTTCTGCTGTTCACATTTCCACTGGACAAATCTTTTGTTTCTTTACTTCTCTGACAACCATTCCCCTTCACATTCCACCATCAACCCTTTGGTTATTTAATTTCTGCTGCCATTCAACATATCACAGATCTTTTGTTTTGCTCTTTTACACTCGCCCTTCTCCCATTTCACTTGCTTGAAATCTATTAATTCTTTCATTTTTGTCTTGTTCTGATTGAACGGAATTGACCCGAAATGTTAATTCTTTCTCTCATCACTGATGCTGCCAGGCCTGCTGACTATTTCCTCCATCTTATCTGTTTATTTATCCTAACAACGTGACAACTTTGGTTTCTTGATAAAGAAGTTTGACTTATTAACTATGAACGGTCTGTGTAGAGTTTTGCACGTTCTCCCCGTGTCTGCGTGGGTTTCCTCCGGGTGCTCCGGTTTCCTCCCACAGTCTGAAAGACGTGCTGATAGGTGCATTGCCCCGAACAGACGCCAGAGTGTGGCAACTAGGGGAATTTCACGGTAACTTCATTGCAGTGTTAATGTAAGCCTTACTTGTGACAAATAAATAAAATGGCAATTAAACAATTACTTTAGTTCTTTCTTCATGGAGGAAGACATAAATAACTTCCCAGAAATGCAAAGGAATCAAGGGAGAAGGAGGAATTGAAGGAAACTAGTATTACTAGCAAACTAGTGTTGGAGAAATTAATGGGCTGAAAGCCAATGAATCTCCAGGGCCAGATAATTTACATCCCAGGGTGCTAAGGGAGGTGACCATGGAAATAGAGGATGTGTTGGTTGTCATCTTCCAAAGTTCTGCAGATTCTGGAACAATCCCGGCAGATTGGAGGGTTGCATATGCAACCCCACTATTTAAAAAGGAGGGAGGGAATAAATAAGGAATTGCAGCTTGGTTATCCTAACATCTGTAGTAGGTAAAGTGTGAGAGTCTACTATAAAGAATGTGACGACAGGACGTTTAGAAAATATCAATGGGATTAGACAAAGTCAACATGGATTTATGAAAGGGAAAACATGTTGGAGAAATCTACTGAAATCTTTGTGGATTTAACTAGTGGAGTAGATGAGGATGAACAAGTTGATGTGGAATATTTGGATTTTCAGTAAACTTTTAATAAAGCCCCACGTAAGAGGTTAGTGTGCAAAATTGAAGTGCATTGGATTGCGGATAATCTATTGACGTGGATTGAGAATTGGTGAGCAGACAGGAAACAGAGAGTAGGAACAAATGGGTCTTTTTTGAAGTGGCAGACAGTGGCTAGTGGGATCAGTGCTTGGGTCTCAGTTATTCACAATGTACATCAATAATTTGGATGAGGGGACTAAAAGTAATATTTCCAAGTTTGTTGATGACATGAAACCTGGTGGGAATGCAAATGTTGAGGAAGATATTTAGAGGCTTCAAGGTGACTTAGACAAGTTAAGTGAGTGGGAAAACAGAACAAGGGGTCACTGTCTCAGGATATGGGGTAGGCCATTTAGGACTGAGATGAAGAGAAATTTTTTCACTGGGAGGGTGGTGAAGTCACTGAAAATATTTAAGAAGAAAATAGATAGATTTCTAGAGTCTAAAGATGTCATGGTTTTGGCGAGAGCGCTGGAGTGTGGCATTGAGATAAAGGATCAGCCATGGTCATGTTGAATGGTTCTATGTTTAACTTTCTACAAACTTGAGGTAGTCTGCATAGAAATCATAGAAGTCACCTGACCCGTGGCAACTATTTAACATTCTTGTTAGCGTCCATTTTTTTAAAAATGGAAGACAGTTCCAGAAAAGTACTTGACCCACCTTTTCACTCACCCACCTTTCCACTCCCCCACCCTCTCACTCACCCACCCTCTCACTCACCCACCCTCTCACTCACCCACCCTCTCACTCATCTACCCTCTCACTCACCCACCCTCTCACTCACCAACCCTCCCACTCACCCATCCTCCTGACCCACCCTCCCACTCTCGCTTCACTCACCCACCTTTCCATTCACCCACCCTCCCACTCACCTACCCTCCCACACACCCACCCTCCACTCACCCACCCTCCACTCACCCATCTTTCCATTCACCAACCCTCCATACACCAACCCTCCATACACCAATCCTCCCACACACCCACCCTCCCACTCACCTACCTTCCCACACACCAACCCTCCCACACACCCATACTCCCACTCACCACCCGCCTGACCCACCCTCACACTCACTTTCGTTCCCACTCACCCACCCAGCCCACGAATCCATTCAACCTTTCACCCATCCGTTATCCATCGATTCCCTCACACTCAAAGATTGGGCCTTTAACTTTACCACGTGGCAGCCGGTGCTGTATAAAAGTGGCTTGTTCTGTCTTTTCCAGACCCTAGCCCGCTCTGACAGAGTTCCCGCAGGATGCTGTGCTGCGATTTCTGTGACAGCTGGGATGGGAAGATCCCAGAAGAAATGCGCAGCAATGTCAAGTCGGGGAACCTTCAAGCGCAATGACACTCTGCTCTTTATTACCACTGCTCAGAAGGTTTGGGCTATTCCGTGTAACATTTCCAGGGTAACTCTCCAGCTGAGTACTGTGTGTAGGTTTCTAGGTGGCAGGGAAATTGCCCCAAAAGTTTAGGACTTCCGCGGGGTCCATGCGCACATCTTCCAGCGTCCGGTCTCCCATGATCGGGAGACGGGAAGATTTGGCCCTGGGTGTTTTCAAAAATCGTTGGTGTCACAAGGCCACTAACATTCCAGCGAGTTACTGCATGAGATTTATTTCCTAATGCGAATGTAAATTTACTCCTTTAAAAAGATGTCGGCTCTGAATTTCTTCTGACTCGTGTCTCAGTGACACTCTTTGAAATAGCAGTTTCCATGTGGAAACTGCTATTTCAAGAGCCCGGGGAATTCTGTTTCTCTGAGTGGTCTTTGCTTGCCTGTGGAAATGTCACAAGCAACTTAAAATTATTCACAAAGCCCCTGAAGTGCATCGCTCAGAATTCTGAGCTCGGTAACGATACAGCTCCTTGTAAACATGAACCCAGAGAGAAATCTGTGGGTTCAACACTTCTGGGTGGCCAGGGCTCCTGATTCAATCTGTGAACACCGACTCTGTACTGAACCTGTGAACATGCTGGAAATACACAGCAGATTGATCAGGGAAAGATTGATTCAGGTATGAACATGCATCATTATAAATTCATGCTCATACAGAGGACCGTTTGATTGCTGCCATAATATATACATAACATTGGGTGGCATGGTGGCACAGTGGTTATCTCTGCTGCCTCACAGTGCCAGGGACCTGGGTTCAATTCCACTCTTGGGTTTTTGATTTGATCTGATTTATTATTGTCACATGTATTAGCATACAGTGAAAAGTATTGTTTCTGTCACTGCTTTTGTGGAGTTTGCACGTTCTCCCCATGTCTGCGTGTGTTTCCTCCGGGTGCTCCAGTTTCCACCCACAGTTCAAAGGTGTGCGAATTAGGTTGATTGGCCATGCTAAATTGCCCCTTAGTGTCAGGGGATTAGCAGGGTAGATGTGTGCGGTTACGGGAATAGATGGGATTGTGGTCAGTGCAGACTCGATGGGCCGAATGGCCTCCTTCTGTACTGCAGGGATTCTATGATTCTAATTAATTTATATTCGACTTAACTCTCTTAACCATCAGTCAAAATCCATACGGACTCTTTCCTTCATTTTTGTGGGTAGGTAATTGGTGCTACTGTGCTGGAGTGCAAATCCAACTTACATTTGTGTAATATTTACATTCACAATGAATTGTACACTGTCTGCACATTCCAGCCCCACATGCTTGAGCTCCATCTGAAGATCGAGTTTTAAACTCTAAATGTCACAAATACATCAGCAGTCTCTTCTTCCCCAAAGGGAGTGAAAGATTTTCACCAGAACTTAACAGCAGCTTGTATTTCAATCACCTGATTTACAGAGCAACACTGCCCCCTGTTGACAACTTCAAAACTGCCTAACTCCTGCCTTGGAGGGAAGGCAAAAAATGGCTTTTATCCATAGAAACTATTGTCTTTTGTTTCATGTTGTTTTTTCATGTAACATATTTTAATGTCCAGATTTTAATATTGCATTTTTCTCCATTTTACAGTTGAGATTTGTAGCTGACTGACTAGGGTTCTAGGAGATTATGTGTAAACTAAAGTAGAGAAACAGACCATTAATAGAATCCCCATAGTGCAGGAGGAAGCCATTCGGCCCATTGAGTATGCACCGAGTATCTTACGCAGGTCCCTTCCCCTGCCCTATCCCTGTAACCCCACACATTCGCCACAGCTAATTATTCTAACCTACTCATCTCAGGACACCAAGGGATAATTTAGCATGGCCAATCCACTTAACCTGCACATCTTTCCATCCAGTAGATTTGTAATAATGTTGAAAGTGACTCATTGTAGCTTCAAGTTATAAAGGGTTTATTATCAACAATATTTCTATATGGTCTACAGAACTGTAATACACATCTACTCTCATCTGTTCCCAGGCTCCTACTGAGGTTCCTCCCTGACCCGGGACATGTGCTCTTGCACCCGATTAGCTTGGCTTCCCATGCTGCCTCTTCATAGGGTCCGGCCTGGTCATGTGGCCCTCAGAGATCCCGATCAACAAATATTTTAATTCTATTATCCCTTGTGGACTGATCTAACTTCCCCGAGATGCATTTGTCTCAACTACTCCTTGTGGTAGCAAGTTCAATGCCATCAATACACTCTTGGTAAAGACATTTCCCCTGGATTCATTGTTGGTTCTTTGGTGACTGGTGATTTCTCGGGTTTGTACCATGACCAGAATTAACTTGCCAGTTGACTTTTCCCCTCCTCTTGGGAAAGCACCACAGAGAGAAACAGAAAAATTTAGCAACAGCAAATCTGCTTATTTCTGTTAGCTTGGAGGTCGGGTGAGGGGGGGGGGAGGGGTTGTTCCCCTTGGGCATTGCCAGCTTGGCAGTGCCAGCCTAGCCCCCTGACACTGGCCAAGGAGCAAAGTGGCAATGCCTAGGGGGTACCTTGGATGTGCGAAGAGGTCTGGGCCTGAGGGTGTGGGGCCTTATCAGGGGCAGGGCCTCTGGAGGGGCAGGGAGGAGATCGGTGGGGGTAGGGGTTTCTGCTGCCACCCTGCACTCGGTGGTTACAGAGAGAGAGAGGCCAGTGATCGGGGCTGGCCATCGGGTGGGGGGAGTGGGTCGGCCTGCCGGATCAGATGACAGATCGACGCATGCGCAGTGGCCCACTCAACGCTACATTGCCAGCCTCTCCAGTGGGAATAGGCCCCGCCCACAGATTTTTAATGATATTCACGCTAGTGCCCTCTGCAGAGCACAGTGTGGGAGATTCATTTTGAAAATCCTGCTGAAAAAACCAACGCGATTTACTCCAGTTTTTATGTGAATTTGAATTTTTTTAGGAGAATCGCACTCCATTTTTCTCATCCAAGACAAGTGAGAGCTTTATTTGAATATTTCAATGTAAATAGTGCATAACACAATTTTTCCTCTTTTCGCATAGTGTGTGTGTTCTGTGAGAATAACCAGACAGGAAGTTCCAGTTTTAAAATGGCAGAGACTTCTTCATTTCTCTTCAATTTCTAGTTTTACTGAATATTTTTAGCATTAAAATTACCAATTCTTGGAAGAAATTAAGTGCTCCTTTGTATCTTGTTTCTGGTAAAATCACGAACCTTTCTGTGAAATCTGAAACTGCCTGCAACCTGACCAGAAAGCTGAATGAAGTTTTTATGAGTTTTTGGCAGAACGAGGGAGTTTCGCAATCTATGGATGTGGAAAAGGAGCCTTTTCTTTGTGATGCAATCTTTCGTGGGAGCTCAAAGAGCTGTGAGATATCTGAAAATCTAACAGCAGTAGGCAAGGCAACTTAATATTTCACTGTTGAAGTTGTACGAGATGAAAGGCATGCCAGCAAGATCAGATGCAAAGTAATGGATTACCCACACCTGCAGTTGTGTCAGCCCATTGCTGCAGACTCGATCAGGCATTCACATCTGATTCACCCAGTTAAAGGGGAACATCACATTCTGAACAGCTGGGAAAAAGGATGACCGCATTATCTAAGGCAGTGGTTCCCAAAGGGTGCGGCACGCCACACTGGTGCGGCGAGAGAGGATGGCAAGTGTGGCGGGAAGATTCAAGGACAATCAAAGAAACATTTAAACATGGTTTAAACAAGCATTGTTTTATACTTTCTAGATGTCCCATGATCATATTATAAAGTAGTTGTCTTCTTTGTTATGAATCAAGCATTGCTAGGAGTTGGTTTTTTTTGTTTTTGAATGTATTTCTTATCAATAAGAAATTTGTTGCGGCGCGAGCAAATTTTTATTCTGAAAGTGTGGCCTAGTGAAAAAAGTTTGGGAACCACTGGTCTAAGGTATCAGCAACATCTTTCAGGGGAGGGGGAGGCAGGGTCAGCAACTGTAAGGCCCCCTGCCCTCCCATATGGAGGGACATGGCAGTCAGTGCAACCTTCACCAGTTCAAGAATTGTTACATCGTGCAGGAGGAGGTTCAAAGACCTCACAATGATAGCCAAGGAAAGCCACAGAAAGCCACACATTGGTAACAACATATATATATTTCACCATCTTACAGATTCGTCCATCTCTTTAACAATCATGCTATTCTTTATCAACCTCTGGGTGCCTGTTCTGCTAAGTGCAAGCTTTCCACAATCACTCCAGTATTCAAAACCACTCTTCACTTGTTTCTTCTGCTTCAAAAACTTTTGAGAGTCTTTGGATATCTTTTATTTAAAAGAGAAATACACCTTTTTCTCACATCATTATGACATTAATGACCTGAAAGTCTCAATGATACACACAGGCCTGTAACTTTGTCTTCTCCGCCCAACCCCCAAAGGAAATAAAGGGCAAGCAATCAATTCATTGAAAGATAACTGTGAGAGGACAGCTATGACTGATAACATATCCAAAGAGAAAGGAGTTAATGTTAAAGGTTCCAAACCTAAAGGAGAGGGTGATGATAGAGTGAGCTGGCAGCAGAAGGTTGGTAGAGGCTGGACAAGCCTCATTATATATAATTTCATTTTTGTGTGCTTTCTAAAAATATTGCACTGCCCTTGCATTCATTTTATTAAGGCAAAGCTTCAGCCAGAAGTGCCAAGTGGATGATCCAGCTCTGCCTCCTCCAGTGGTCCCCAGCATCTCGGATGCCACGTGATATCAAGAAACAGCTGGAGGCACTGGATACTGCAAAGGCAATGGGCCCTGATAACATTCCAGCAATAGTACTGAAGACTGGTGCTCCAGAACTTGCTGCTCCCCTAGCCAAGCTCTTCCAGTACAGTTACAATACTGGCATCTACCCAATAATGTGGAAAATTGCCCAGGTATGTCCTGTACACAAAAAGCAGGACAAATCCAACCCGGCCAATTACCGCCCAATCAGTCGACTCTCGATCATCAGCAGAGTGATGGAAGGGCTCATCAACAGTGCTATCAAACAGCACCTGCTCAGTCATAACCTGCTCAATGACACCCAGTTTGGGTTTTGCCAGGGTCACTCAGCTCCTGACCTCATTACAGCCTTGGTTCAAACACGGACAAAAGAGCTGAATTCCAAAGGTGAGGTGAGAGTCTCAGCCCTTGACATCAAGGCTGCATTCGACTGAGTGTGGCATCAAGGAGCCCTAGCAAAACTGGAATCAATGGGTATCAGGGGGCAAACTCCCCGCTAGTTGAAGTCACACCTGGTACATAGGAAGATGGTTGTGGTTGTGGAGGGTCAGTCATCTCAGCTCCAGGACATCTCTGCAGGAGTCCCTCAGGGTAGTGTCCTAGGCCCAACAATCTTCAGCTGACCCATCAATTACCTTCCTTCCATCATAAGGTCAGAAGTGGGGATGTTTGCTGATGATTGCACAATGTTCAGCACCATTCTTGACACCACAGATGCTGAAGCAGCCCATGTTCAAATGCAACAAGATCTGGACAACATCCAGGCTTGGGCTGACAAGTGGCGAGTAACATTTGCACCACACAAATGCCAGGAAATGATCATCACAATAAGAGACACTCGAACCACTCTAACCACCGCCCCGTAACATTCAATGGTGTAACCATCACTGAATCCCCCACTGTCAACATCCTTGGGGTTACTATTGACCAGAAACTCAACTGGACTCACCATGTACACACAGTGGCTACAAGAGCAGTTAAGAGGCTAGGAATACTGGGGCAAGTAACTCACCTCCTGACTCCCCAAAGCCTATCACCATCTACAAAGCACAAGTAAGGAGTGTGATGGAATACTCTCCACTTGCCTGGATGGGTGCAGCTCCAACAACACCCAAGAAGCTTGACACCATCCAGGACAAAGCAACCCGCTTGATTGGCACCACATTTACAAGCATTTAATCCCTCCACCATTGATACTCAGTAGCAGCAGTGTGTACTATCTACAAGATGCACTGCAGCAATTCACCAAAGATCCTTAGACAGCACCTTCCAAACCCATGACCACTTCCATCTAGAAGGACAAGGGCAGCAGATATAGGGGAACACCACCTCCTGCAAGTTCCCCTCCAAGCCACTCACCATCCTGACTTGGAAATTTATTGCCATTCCTTCACAGTTGCTGGGTCAAAATTCTGGAATGCCCTCCCTAACGGCATTGTGAGTCAACCCACAGAACATGCTGCGATTCAAGAAGGCAGCTCACCACCATCTTCTCAAGGGCAACTAGGGATGGGCAATAAATGCTGGCCAGCCAGCGACGCCCATGTTCCATGAATGAAAAAAATTCCAATGTCCCCACAACTAAACATACTCGTCCATGTACCCCATCAGAAGGGATGCCTTACAGAAAGACACCAACAAATCTGTTGATCACCCAGCGCTTCCAGATCCGCAGGATTCAGTTGGGGCTGCTGCATCTAAGGAGACAGCTACAGTCTCGACATGCCCCTTAGAAGTTCCCCACAGAGGACAACAGTGAAGGAGGATTTAAGCATTGGACAGTGGAAGGAGATTGAAATGGATTAGTGCTGAGTTGGGGTATAGATTAGAAGGGGAAAAGTATTTGAATAACAAAATGAAAGGAGGGATGGCCTGAATGACGAGGCCAAGGAGAGGACAGGAGGAAAGTGAGGGTGGGAGTTGCTTAGATGAAGTAATAGGCAGAGACAATCAGAAAGTACGTGGCATAGAGGGAGGAACAGATTTGGTGCAGGTAAATGTAACTTTTATTGGGAACACATTGTGCCAAGCTGACATGTTTGTCGCCAGCTTTCTACCGAAAGCCACTCCCCTGGTGCCGCCCCCAGGCTGATTGGCAAGAGGGAGGGACGACCAAGTCAATGACTACATTTCCTCCACCTTAAGTTTCTTGTATGTTTACTGCAACATGTCAGAAAATGAACAAAGCATTTGTCTCTCGTCTTTATCTTCTCTTGTGAACAAAGAATAACGACATGGACACAAAATCCTGCAGGAGTCAGAAAACCAGAATCTCACTGGTGAGATCATGTTTTCAGATTTTCCCCACACTCCCTCACAGATGAAGTGATAAGGTTCCCACCCAGACATGTCAGGAACCTCATTTAAATGAACCATCATCATTTTAAAGGCCATCCCTGCTATATGTTCACCCAACATTGGGATCTCCCCCCTCGCCAACGTGATGTCACGTCAGTGATAGGTTTTTACAAACCTGAACGAGGCAACGGGAACCTGCCAGGGCTGCACAGTTCAGTATTGCCCTGGGGGAGAGGGACATGCACGGGCAGTACCCTGATATTTAATCAAAAGCCCTTGACGTGAAAAGGCTTTCCAGAGTAGGTTCTTAATTGGGTAGACATATACTCCAATGTCAATGGCTTACTCCTTTCACTGAGGTACATCAATGTGCATTTCCAAACAACAGGAGCTGAAGCACCAATGTGTACCTCCATCTTGTGTTGCTTTCCATTCACCTAGACTGACACTGTAATGGGAACAGATTTCACAGCAGTCACCTGACACAGAGAGTATACAGCAGCAGCAGCAGCTTCTGCAATGTCAGTTGACTCAATCAGATTTGCACTCTGCTCTACTTAACTTTTTGTTCTGCACCGCCTCGCCAGGCACCCTCTCTTATGGCAATAGTAGCTCACTGCCTCTATAAATCTGCATGCGTCCACTCCATTATTCCCTCCACACCTATAGCAAATGCCTACCTTGTCAGCTGACACATTGTAAGTAGGCTTCCTGACTTGCCATATGATAGACAGGGAATTGTGTTGAAAATCTGCTGTGCTGTCCTTTGCACTATGGGTAGTGGCAGACTTCTGTCCAACGTGGTGCAGTGTTCCATTGTTCATGCACTGTATATCCTGAGAATCTCTTGCATCATTCACCATAATGAAAGAAAGTTCCAGAGTTTGTGTGAAATTAATATCTGGTTTAGCAAGCAAACAGTGCTGTATGGTATCGTCATTCACCCGCATACCAGCCTGTCCTGCAGCATATCATTCAAAAGATCCCCAAACTCTCAGTACTCGGTGAGCTGTTTCAAGTTCCCCACAAAGGTAGCAATAGATTCTCTTTTGGAGCATGAATGCTCATGTTGCACTTGAAGCTCTGCATAATTACTCATGGTTTTGGCTGAGAATGGGACTTTACAAGCTCCACTAACTCACTGTATGACTTAGTACTGGTTGCATCCGTGGCAGTGAGGTTCCTAATCAGATTATATATTTAACTTCTATACATGCTCAGCAGGATAGCTCTATGTTTACCTCAGTCAGTAATTTCATTCACCATGAAATAGAAACTGAGGGCCATATTTTACCATTTTGATTCTAAGTGCTGGGCGAACTTGAAACTGGGAGTGTTTCAGATCCGACTTTGAGGCCCGTTCTCTGGCTCCCCCATACGCAGGCTGCCTGAAAATGTATCAGCGATTCTGAATCGCTGCACAAGCCGGTGGGCGGGGCTTAACGCACCCAAAACCCTGCAGCTCCGATCGGCGCCTCCAACTGCGCATGTGCAGAAAAAAAATGATAGAATAATGCTCCCCTGCCACATCCCTCCCGGGCCTGATAATGCCTCCCCCTGGCCCCCACAGACATTGCCCCACCCCCCACAAAATTACTGACCTCCATATCCCCCCAACCCCCGGCACCCAGACTGATTGCAGGCCTTTCCTGCTTCCCCCCACCGATCTCAGGCAGAGTGGCAGCAGACCCCCC
This sequence comes from Mustelus asterias, assembly GCF_964213995.1. Lineage (NCBI taxonomy): Eukaryota > Metazoa > Chordata > Chondrichthyes > Carcharhiniformes > Triakidae > Mustelus > Mustelus asterias. The sequence continues at coordinate 90,547,351 of NC_135802.1, read as the reverse complement.
TTTCCCCCCACTGATCTCAGGCAGAGTGGCAGCAGACCCCCCTTTCCCCCCACTGATCTCAGGCAGAGAGATCCACCCTCTCCCTTCCACCGTACAGACATCAGGCCGAGTGATCCCCTTCACCCCCACCCCAGACCCTCCCGCACAAGGCCCCCATCTCCTCCAGACTCTGATGGCTGTGTGACACCTCCCTCTCTCTCTCCCCTGTCCCCAGTCATTGAGGCACTCATCCACCACCCCTGCTCCCCCCATCAGCACACATTCAAGTGCTCACTTCCCCTCAATGCTAACAAACAAACTGCATGGAACTTGCTGGAATGCTCTGCCAAACTGCCTGCAGCTGATCTGTCCTAACGAGAGGCAACTGCATTAAAAGCTCAAGACTGGACAGGCAGGCAGTACAGGACAATGTGCACACGACCAGCCCCCCTGGTTTTCTGAGGGCGATCCGGGGAGGCTACTGGATGCAATGTAGGTGGGACACCCTCTTCCCCCCAGGAGGACGCAGACCCAGGGGGGCTGATGGCAATGCAGCCAGGGAGGAAGTTGCCGCCTCGGTCAGTGCCAGGGCACTGGCCCCCCCGAACCAGGAAGCAGTGCTGGAAAAAGGTCAATGACCTCATCCGTGCAGCAAGGGTGAGTATCTCCCCCAAATCTCCCCCAGATCCTCCCCAGCACCCTGCATGCTTCCAGCTCCTGACCCCCAAGCAACTCTTTCCTATCCCCCCAATGATTCTCACTGCGCTTGCCCTCTGAGGGCCACCACCTGATACTCTGCAGGAATCACACCATCATTTCTTTCATGGCTCCTTCTGTCTCCACAGGAGAAGACCACCATAAACCCGTGAGAGGGTGAAGACAGGGGCCAGACCTCCGGGTCCTCACCCCCTTTGAAGAGCAGGCGCTGGAGCTCTCAAGGGAAGGGGAGATGTGGGCTGTCAGTGACAGCATGGTCGGGCTGCCATCAAGACGTGAGCACCTATCATTCCTCCACTCACTTTGAGGCAACTTCTCAGGGGCACGAGTTTCGGGTGCGAGGGGCAAGGTTTAAAGTAGGTGTATGAGGCATGTTTATTTGCACAGAGAGGGTAGTGGGTGCCTGGAACCTGCTGCCGGGGGAGGTTGCGGAGGCAGATATGATAGTGACCTTCAAGGGACATCTTTACAGCTACGTGAATGGAATGGGAATAGAAGCATATGGTCCCCGGAAGGGTAGGGGGTTACAAATCAGATGGGCAGTCTGTTTGCTACAGGCCTGGTAAATGGGATTAGGTGGGAGGTCAGGTGATTCTCATGTATTGGTGCAGACTCAATGGGCCGATGGGTCTCTTTTAGACTGTATGATTCTAACCTTTATTTGGCAATAGAGGAAAATATGGCATGAAATAATGGGCAGTAGTAAATAGCATCACAATAAGACCCTGATCAGAACACATTAATACACTTTACTAAATAAAAGTAAAATATTGCAGATGCTAGAAATCTGAAATTATCACCAATAAATGCTACAAATGTGAAGCAAATCAGGCAGCATCTGTGGAGAGAGAAACATAGTTCACATTTCAGGCTGGTGACCTTTCATCAGAACTGGAAAATGTCAAAGGGTGAAGAGAATTTAAACGAATGTTTATGGAGACGGGGCTGGAAGAGCATGAAAGGAATAAAAGGGAGAGGTCTGTGATAGGGTGGAGTACAGAGGTGGTTAAATAAAGAGTTACAGAAACAATCCTCCCTTAAAGACAGATTCAAATGGTGCATGAAAAGAAAAATGAGAAGATGCACGCCATTGATGGACCCAGGACATGAGCCAATGTAATTTCAATGTGTGAACATGCAACATTTATGCATCTTGTGCTGACACTGCAATTCGCACTTGATATTTTTCACATGTAATGGGTAACGCAGTCATCACTTCAGTGTGTTACAAAATATGCTTACGTATTTGGTGAAGTGCTCACATTTAAAGCAAGAAGAACAGCAACTTTCAAAGAATCTAGGACTGCAATTGGTTAGGGGCACAAAAGGGATTCATTTGTTCAGATATAACCACTGCTTTTTGTCATCTTCCACAAAGAAGAAAAACCACTGAAAACTCACCGCTCGTCACAGACAAGTTCAGTCTGAACATCTGTTTTCAACTTGCTGCAAACATATGGCAAATAAAGCAGATACAGATGAGAAACAGGTATGGATAAGATGAGCCATTTTGTTGCCAGCAGATTTTTCCATTTCTAAGCCTACAATTTTATGAAGCAGAATAGGCTTCTGTACAGCCTAACTCCATACTTTTCTCAAAAGTGAAGAGACCAGAAGGTTTTTGTTGATGCAGCACACTGGGTTTGATTTCACAGTTGGCACACATTTACTTGGAGTTATTTGTGTTAAATATCTGTGTAAGTAGTTCATTGTGCAGTGATTCTACACTTTATCAGCTTTCATATCCATACTCTATAGTGCTGAAAATATTTTGCCCTGTGCATTTTACAAGTTCTTGTTACTCCTTGTGCAACAATAGCTAGTACTTTCAAAGTCAGGATAAATTTCTATTTGTGACTTCAATTGCACCCACCAGCACAAACATTTAGCAGAAAAAATGCCAATTGTGACATCCTACTTGGTTATTTATCAGGGACAATATCTCTTAATATCTCAATGACTATATCCATAACCATGTAGTTGTACGTGCAGAGCAGAAATAAGCTTAGTTTATAATTTCCACTCCAGTGTAATTAAAAATTGCAGCACCTCTCCTACAATTACGTCAGCTTTTTAAAATAAATTTGTGGTTTCTTTATGTGGATGGTTGCACAGTGGACTGAATTCCACTGGCAGGACCATTAATGTTATGCCGGTCTTTGATCTGCACTGTGAAAGTACGCCTTGGTTACTGACTTTTCATTCTTTCACAGAACGTGGGTGTTTCCAGCTAGGCCAGCATTTGTTATCAGACCTAATTATCATTGAGAAAGTATTGACGAAGGTGAGGAAATTAACACAATAGTGAGGAAGAATATCAGCTCCGACAATGTGGAATCTGTCTGGGTACAGCTGAGAAACACCAAATGGGCTGAAACATTATTGCGGTTGTATATAGACCCCCAAACTGTCGTGTTGACGTTAAACAGGAAATTGGAGACGCATGGGATAAAAGAGCATCTGTAATTATTGGTCACTTTAATCTGCATATAGATTGGGCAAATCAAATTAGTAACAATATTGTAGAGAAAGAATTCCTGGAGTGTGAATGGGATGGTTTTCTGGACCAATATGGTGAGAAACCAACTAGAGAACAGGCCTTCCTCGACTGGAATTGTATAGTGAGATAGGAATAATTGGTAGTCTAGTTGTGTGAGATCCTTTGGGGATGAGCGACCATAATATGATAGAATTTTTCATCACGACGCAGAGTGATGTAGTTGATTCTGAGACTAGGGTCCTGAATCTTAATAGAGGAAACTACAAGGATATGAGGCATGAGTTGCCTATGATGAATTGGGAAATGTTACTTAAAGGGATAATGGTGGACAGGCAATGGCAAACATGGGTGAACTGCAACAATCGTTCACCTCTGTCTGGTGCAAAAGTAAAACAAGAAATGTGGCCAAACCATGGTTTACAAGATAAATTAAACATAGTATTTAGATCCAAGGAAGAGGCACACAAATTGGTTAGAAAGAAACAGCAACTCTGAGGATGGGAGCCATTTAGAAATCAGCAAAGGAGGACAAAGGGATTGCTTAAGAAGGCAAAAATAGAGTATAAGAGGGGATATAAAAACTGATTGTAAAAGCTTCTATTGGTTTGCAAAGAGAATAAAGATTGGTGAAGAAAAATGTAGGTCCCAGTAAGCCTAACGTTGGTAATGGGGAAAATGCTAGAGTTCATTATAAAAGATTTAATAGCAAAGCACTTGGAAAACAGTGGCAGGATCGGACATAGTCAGTATTGATTTATGAAAGAGAAATAATGCTTGGCCAATCTACTGGAATGCTTCAAGAATGTAATTAGTAGAGTTGATGAGGGGGAGCCAATGGATGTGGTTTGTTTGGATTTATAGAAGGCTTTCGTCAAGATTCCACACAAGAGATTAGCGTGTAAAATTAAAGTGCTATGGATTGGGGCAAGTGTATTGAGATGGATAGAAAACTGGTTGGCAGCCAGGAAACAAAGAGAAGGAATAAATTGGCCTTTTTTCAAGTGCTAGGGCCTGAGCTATGCACAATGCATATTAATGATTTAGATGAGGGAACTAAATGTAATATCTACAAATTTGCAGATGACACAAAGCTGGGTGGGAAGGTCAGCTGTCAGAGGGTTTCAGAGATGCTTTGTGATTTGGTCAATTTGAGTGATTGGGCAAATGCATGGCAGATGCAGTGTAATGTGAATAAATGTGAGATTATCCACTTTGGAAGAAAAAAAACAGGAAGGCAAATTATTATCTGAATAGCTATAGATTGAGAGAGGGAAATGTGCAATGAGTCCTGGGTGTCCTTGTTTACTGGTTGCTGAAAGGAACCATGCAGGTGCAGCAGGCAGTAAAGAAGGCAAACTATATATTGGCATTCATAGCAAGAGGATTTGAGTCGAGGAACAGTAATATCCTGCTACAGTTATACAGGGCCTTGATGAGGCCACACCTGTAATATTGTGTGCAGTTTTGGTCTCCTTATCTGAGGAAGGACGTTCTTGCTCTGTAGCAAAGGTTTACCAGACTGATTCCTGGGATGGCAGGACTGACGTATGAGGATAGATTGAGTCGGTTAGGATTATATTCACCGGAGTTTAGAAGAATGAGTGGGAATCTTATAGAAACTGTGGGAGGGAACTAAAATGAGTTGAGCCTTGGAGACCGTGTCGAACTTCAAGAAAAGTGCATGAGGGAGAGATGAACTCGGGCCTGAAATCCCAGGTTGCCTGCGAGTTCCCTCTGCCCATCGTAGATTCGAACAGGCTATTATACTTTTCCGTGTCACAAAGTTTTACATTATCATATTCCTCGAGTTGGATACAAGATGATTCTTTTAATCTCATCACGCAAATACATTGTTCAGTACATCACTGCTAATTGTTTCTTCAGACATCTCTCGTTTACCCGATTATAATGTCAAAGCGTTGTGTTTGCCCAACCGATCTACAATGATGTGTTAATTGCTCCCCCCACTCTGCTAGGTGATCGTGTGTTCCAGAAGACTATGACCTCCCTAGACTGTACGGAGCCTGGCTGTTTCAATGCCGCTTCTCCCATTGTTGTGATAACTCGGAACTATTGTTAGAAGTTGATAGCATGTGTTAATCGATATCTGCCGGCACAGCAGGTCTCTAGTTGTCTGTATTAACCCTTTCCTTCCCTCTGAGGAGGCCTGGCTCTCTGGGCTTGCCCTATGTAACTCTGCATGTTTTACACTGAAATCAAACAAAATTTGAACAGACACATAAATTAAAATATAAAAGACATGATCCCTGATATTGCCCTGCAACAGAAACCTATAAAATCCTAACAGGACTAGGCAGGGTAGATTCAGGAAGGATTTCCTGATGGAGGGGGAGTCCAGAACCAGGGGTCACAGTCTGAGGATATGGGCTAGAACATTTAAGACTGAAATGAAGAGACATTTCTTCACCCAGAGAGTGGTGAGCCTGTGGAATTCTCTACCACAAAGCAGTTGAGGCCAAAACATTACATGCTTTCAAGGAGGAGTTAGATATAGTTTTTAGGGCAAATGGGATCAAAGGATATGGGGGGGGGGGGAGGGGGAAATGGGAACAGGTTACTGTATTGGAAGAGTTTCTGAATGGAGGGATGTGACAAGTGGCATTCCTCAGGGATCAATGCTGGGACCTTTGCTGTTTGTGATGTATATGAATGACTTGGAGGAAAATGTAACTGAATTGATTAGTAAGTTTGCAGACGACACAAAGGTTGGTGGATTTGCAGATAGCGATGAGGACCATCAGAGGATACAGCAGGATATAGATTGGTTGGAGACTTGGGTGGAGAGATGGAAGATGGAGTTTAATCTGGAAAAATGTGAGGTAATGCATTTTGGAAGGTCTAATACAGATAGGAAATATACAGTAAATGGCAGAACCCTTAAGAGTATTGACTTGCAGAGGGATCTGGGTGTACAGGTACACAGGTCACTAAAAGTGGCAACGCAGGTGGAGAAGGTAGTCAAGACGGCATACGGCATGCTTGCCTTCATTGGCCGGGGCATTGAGTTTAAAAATTGGCAAGACATGTTGCAGTTTTATAGAACCTTAGTTAGGCCGCACTTGGAATATTCTGTTCAATTCTGATCGCCACGCTACCAGAAGGATGTGGAGGCTTTGGAGAGGGTACAGAAAAGATTTACCAGGATGTTGCCTGGTATGGAGGGCATTATCTATGAGGAGAGGTTGGAGAAACTTGGTTTGTTCTCACTAGAACGATGGAAGTTGAGGGGCGATCTGATAGAAGTCTACAAGATTATGAGGGGCATGGACAGAGTGGATAGTCAGAAGCTTTTTCCCAGGGTGGAAGAGTCAAATATTAGGGGGGGCAGAGGTTTAAGATGCGAGGGGCAAGGTTTAAAGGAGATGTACGAGGCAAGTTTTTTACACAGGGAGTGGTGGGTGCCTGGAACTCACTGCCGGGGGAGGTAGTGGAAGCAGATACGATAGTGACTTTTAAGGGGCATCTTGACAAATACATGAATAGCATGGGAATAGAGGGATACGGTCCCCGGAAGGGTAGGTGATTTTAGTTCAGCGGGGCAGCATGGTCGGTGCAGGCTTGGAGGGTTGAAGGGCCTGTTCCTATGCTATAATTTTCTTTGTTCTTTGATCAGCCATCAGCCACTTGGAGCAGGAGAAGGCCCGAATGGTCTCATCCAGCTTCTATTTTCTATGTTGGTGAGCTACCTTCTTGAATTGCTGCAGTCCATGTGGTGTTGGTACACCCACAGTGCTGTTGGGGAGAGGGGAGGTTCTGGATTTTAACCCAGTGACATAGAAGGAATGGTGATATAGTTCCAGTCAGGATGGTGTGTGGCTTTCGGGGAACTTGCAGGTGGTATTTGTGGACAGAGAAAGAACGACTATCGCAATGATTTAACAACAATAATGCCAATAGTGCTTTAAAATGGCTCTTCTGACTGAGAGTTAGGCATGCTGGGATTTTTCGTCAACTAACACCTTGCAAGCATTGCAGTCTAATGAGACAAATAAGGACAGAAATTGACTCTTTAATTCATTCAATTATTTCTTTATTTAATACTTCTGGTACCAATGCAAACATAAACAGTTGCAACTCATTAACTCTTTCACTGAACTTTAACTCTTAACTGCGCATCAACTTTAATTATTTAACTGAAAATAGATCCTGTCGAGTTTAGGGAAAACATTGGCCACGAAATAACCTCGATGTACAATCCATTTTCTTCAATAGCAGTTGCTAAATCATTAACTAAACTCCCTCCTCTGGCGACCTTTTGAAGGTAGTCATGATGTGGAGATGCCGGCGTTGGACTGGGGTAAACACAGTAAGAAGTCTCACAACACCAGGTTAAAGTCCAGCAGGTTTATTTGGTAGCAAATACCATAAGCTTTCGGAGCACTGCTCCTTCGTCAGATGGAGTGGAAATGTGCTCTCAAACAGTGCACAGACACAGAAATCAAGTTACAGAATACTAACTTGATTTCTGTGTCTGTGCACTGTTTGAGAGCACATTTCCACTCCATCTGACGAAGGAGCAGTGCTCCGAAAGCTTATGGTATTTGCTACCAAATAAACCTGTTGGACTTTAACCTGGTGTTGTGAGACTTCTTACTGTGCTTACCTTTATCAACTCATACTTCCAACAAGCAATGGCGCAAAATTATTTTCAACTGCAAGGTACAGGAAGATGTCTAACTAACAACATGTCACAAAATACCCTACTCCAGCAAAATTTGACCCATTTATTATTGTTTCTCAGTGCTGGATACCACCCCTATTATATTGTGCAATTACCTCTGCTTTTTATTTGCTATTTTTTTCAGGCCTCTGTCTTGTAAGATTTGTTATTAACTCCATTCAGTAGAAAACTAGAAAAGATCTCAGCCATCTTAACGTGCAGTCCATAAACACTTCCACATAAAATGAAAACTGTCGGAGAACTTCTTGTACTTAGCAATGGATGTTGCAAATATATGGCCATCCCATCCAAGTTATTAGCACCATGTTAATTCTTTTCATGGTGAATTGCTACACTTGCTTCCTTCTTTGTATCTTTATGGATCATCATCTGCCAACTTTGCTGTCCTTTTCAATTGTTGCAGTGAAACAGACTTTGCTAACTTGAGCCAATTTGCACAGCTATTACAGACTCAGCAATTGTATGAACAAACGGTGTGGTTAATTAACTGTTCTCTTTTGTTCCTGCTGAGGAAATTGCACATTCCAAAATCATGAACCATTCAATTTTGATAGTAAATGGTAATTTCAAGTAGTTAGTTCTCAGGACTTTCTCTAAAAAAGGAAAAGATGTCTCAAGAAATTTATATTCTGGATAAGCATATACTCATTTTTCATGCATTATCCCTCACTCTCAGCATGCATCTTAGTTCAATTTCTGATCAGAAACACATATAATTATCCTTCGAATCAAAGGATGGAATTTTCCACTCTGGAGACGATGGGTGAAATCTTACCCCTGTTCATGCCACGCTCCCGCTGCAGCGGGGTTGGAGAATTTGGCAGCCTGCCAAATCTCTATTCAATGCGGTGGGATGGGTAAATCCCACCGGCCTGAATAGTGGTAAGATTCCAGTGTAAGTGTGATGGTGGGCCAGTTTTGTGGCGAGTTTCTTGCTGATTGATGAATTGGGAAATCACTCCCAATCTTAAGCTTGGAAGTTTATTAATGATGCATCGGTGGATAGCTTTCCAAATCACATGGCGGGGCTGCCAATGATTCATCTGTCCCGTTCTAATCTAATGGGATTGAAGGTTCAGACGCCATTTATAAATGTCAATCAAATACACACATTACTCTCTGCAGTCCAGCTGCATGGGTGACCGTGGCTGAGGTGGCTCCAAGGAAAAAGAAGGCAGTAAGGTTCAGCAATGAATCCATTGAGACTCTTATTCCTTGTGTGTGCCAGCGCTGGGAGGTCCTCTATCTAAGGGATAGTTCCAGGAGGTCCACCAATCTCATCTCGCTGGCCTGGGAGACAAGGAAGGTTAACTTCACGGACACCCACCTGAGAAAAGCAATCCAGGGCAGGAAGAAGGTGAATGATCTCATCTGCACCACCAGGGTAAGTCAACATTCAGCTCAATCCAAATGCGCACACTTATAATTTCATCATGCACTCAGAGCATCACTCAGCTCAGGGAGCTGACACAATATTGGTGCGGGAGATATCAGCATTGAAAGTATATTCACCAGCATCTCATCTATCATCCTGCACATAATGAGGGCTAAGCACACACAGCAGGCATGCATGCTTCCCAACCTCTGTTCCATTCTTTCTCACTCCATTTCATCCCTTAGTATTCATTCAAGCCAAGCTGCCCACGACATGTGGGTGACATCCTAGACTACAGGAGGGATGGCAGACATTCAGAATCTCTCCAAGTTTGGGTTAGCGGGTGAGAACAGAGATCACTCCTGTGGGGAAGGTGAGATCAGCCTCTCCCAGCAAGCCAGTACAGATGAGCCCTCCATGAGTTGATCACATTCTGACATACTCAGTGAGTGACATACAATGCTGCATTTAGCCTGTTCATGAATTAAATCTATTTTCTCTCACTTACAGGCAGCGGCAGCAGCAGGGTCCACATAGATCACAGAGCAGCACAGGCAACAGAAGACTCAGCCTCCAGGCCACCAATGGCTGAGATGCCATTTAAAGAAGACCCATTGCAGCATTCGCATGCACTCTCCGCAAGCGCAGAGACACACACCCTCTGGTGTGTCATAGTTCGAGATAAGGCTTGAGGTCAGATTCTGGGGAACACCTCACTCAGCTTGCGGGTGACTGCTGGAGAACAAGCACCTGCTGAGTCAGAGTAAGATACTTGGTCTCTGGAAATGGCTATCACAAACAAGCTGGAGATTCAAGGACAGACAGTAGAACATCAGGCAGAGTTCAGAGAGGCGGCCTTTGCTGTAATTTCCCTGTGAAACTCAGAGCAACTTCTGGCACCAGTTGCAACACAATCTTGGTGATTCCTTGCCCCCAACAGGTTAAAAATCCCACAGACAGCAATCTTTAGAAATCACTGAACTAGAAAGGACTTCCCCTTTTATGCTGCAATATTGCTGTTAAACCACCACCAACCAGCCCCTACAAAGTAACACCTTGGTTACAAGACATAATTGGATTTGAACAACATGCTGAGACATATTTACTGTTGAACAATGATTGTGGAAAGCTCTTGTTTTTGTCAAGTTAAATTTTTCCTTATGATAAAATTTCCATAATCTTAGCCCAGATTTTATAGTAGTAATGATATGAAACAGCCAATGTTTAGTCCACTAAATGTGACAGCAACTTTCAAAGTCTACACATGCATAGTATAGCGTGGTTATTGAGAAGTTACTGTCAATGACTGTACACTGTCTCAGAGGGTGATGACCCCCCAACACTGCAATCAATAGGAAACCAATTACACTATTATTCTCACTGTAAAAACCCTTGAAAAAGTTACACCATGTAAAATGAAGTGTAACTGGACATTTAACAGCATACACACTTTATAATTACTCATTACCACCCTTCCCGACTTTGTAAAGCTAACTTCACCTATGTGCAATGTCAAATTTCTCTATAATAATAAGTAAAATACCACATTTTTAAAATAAAACTTGTTTTGAATGCATGTTTACCTTTATTTCAACTTCTTTAATTCCACAATTCGATTACGTTTACTTTAGCAATGGAAAAGGATAGGTATATACCAAAGGGCAAGAGTTATAGCTGGGGGAAAGGAAATTATGATGCGATTAGGCGAGATTTAGCTGGCATAGGTTGGGGAAGGAAACTGCAGGGGATGGGCACAATTGTAATGTGGAACTTGTTCAAGGAACAGCTACTACGCGTCCTTGATAAATATGTACCTGTCAGGCAGGGAGGAAGCAGACGTGTGAGGGAACCGTGGTTTACTAAGGAGGTTGAATCTCTTGTGAAGAGGAAGAAGGAGACTTATGTTAAGATGAGACGTGAAGGCTCAGTTAGGGCACTTGAGAGTTACAAGTTAGCCAGGAAGGACCTAAAGAAAGAGTTAAGAAGAGCCAGGAGGGGACATGAGAAGTCTTTGGCAGGTAGGATCAAGGAAAACCCTAAAGCTTTCTACAGGTATGTCAGGAGTAAAAGAATGACCAGGGTAAGATTAGGGCCAGTCAAGGGCAGTAGTGGGAAGTTGTGCGTGGAGTCTGAAGAGATAGAAGAGGCACTAAATGAATATTTTTCATCGGTATTCACACTGGAGAGGGACAGTGTTGTCGAGGGGAGTACTGAGATGCAGGCTGTTGGACTGGATGGGATTGATGTTCATAAGGAGGAGGTGTTAGCTATTCTGGAAAGGGTAAAAATAGATAAGTCCCCTGGGCCGGATGGGATTTATCCGAGGATTCTCTGGGAGGCTAGAGAGGAGATTGCAGAGCCTTTGGCTTTGATCTTTGTGTCGTCATTGTCTACAGGAACAGTGCCAGAAGACTGGAGGATAGCAAATGTTGTCCCCTTGTTCAAGAAGGGGAGTAGGGACAACCCTGGTAATTATAGACCGGTGAGCCTTACTTCTGTTGTGGGCAAAGTATTGGAAAGGATTATAAGAGATAGGATTTATAATCACCTGGAAAGGAATAATTTGATTAGGGATAGTCAGCACGGTTTTGTGAAGGGTAGTCGTGCCTCACAAACCTTATTGAGTTCTTTGAGAAGGTGACCAAAGAGGTGGATGAGGGTAATGCGGTTGATGTGGTGTATATGGATTTCAGCAAAGCATTTGATAAGGTTCCCCATGGTAAGCTTTTGCAGAAAATACGGACACATGGGATTGAGGGTGATTTAGTGGTTTGGATCAGGAATTGGCTAGCTGTAAGAAAATGAAGGGTGGTGGTTGATGGGAAATATTCATCCTGGAGTTCAGTTACTAGTGGTGTACCGCAAGGATCTGTTTTGGGGCCACTGCTGTTTGTCATTTTTATTAATGACCTGGATGAGGGCGTGGAAGGATGGATTAGTAAATTTGCGGATGTCACTAAAGTCGGTGGAGTTGTAGACATTGCGGAGGGAAGTGGCAGGTTACAGAGGGACATAGATAAGCTGCAGAGCTGGGCTGAGAGGTGGCAAATGGAGTTTAATGCGGAAAAGTGTGAGGTGATTCACTTTGGAAGGAGTAACAGGAATACAGAGTACTGGGCTAATGGTAAGATACTTGGTAGTGTGGATGAACAGAGGGATCTGGGTGTCCATGTGCATAGATCCCTGAAAGTTGGCACCCAGGTTGATAGGGTTGTTAAGAAGGCGTACGGTGTGTTAGCTTTTATTGGTAGAGGGATTGAGTTTCAGAGCCAGGAGGTCATGCTGCAACTGTACAAAGCTCTGGTGCGGCCGCATTTGGAGTATTGTGTTTAGTTCTGGTCGCCATATTATAGGAAAGATGTGGAAGTGTTGGAAAGGGTGCAGAGGAGATTTACCAGGATGTTGCCTGGTATGGTGGGAAAATCGTATGAGGAAAGGCTGAGGGGCTTGAGGTTGTTTTCGTTAGAGAGAAGAAGGTTAAGAGGTGACTTAATAGAGGCATACAAGATGATCAGAGGATTAGATAGGGTGGATAGTGAGAGCCTTTTTCCTCGGATGGTGTTGGCTAGTACGAGGGGACATAGCTTTAAATTGAGGGGTGAGAGATATAGGACAGATGTTAGAGGTAGGTTCTTTACTCAGAGTAGTAAGGGCGTGGAATGCCCTGCCTGCAGCAGTAGTGGACTCGTCAACATTAAGAGCATTCAAATGGTTATTGGATAAACATATGGATGATATTGGAATAGTGTTGATTAGAGGGGCTTTAGATTGGTTCCACTGGTCGGCGCAACATCGAGGGCCGAAGGGCCGATACTGCGCTGTAATGTTCTATGTTCTATGTTCTATCATTATTATTTATTTTGCAAGCTGAAATTTTATATTAAAGGATATTAAATGCTTTGAATTTCCAGATGTGCTGGATGTGAGTACTTCAATGTGATTTGCTCCTTACATTGTGTACATTACTGCTGCTGCACTTCACTCATTCTCTTGACTTGAACTGCTTTCAGACAAGGGAAGAAAATGCTATACCTTCTTCAAGATTAGTGGTGAGCGTCCTTGCTTTGTCACTGACCATAAAATCCAGGCCAATGTTTTGTTTTACGTTTATTATATTTCAGCTTGTAATAGCAGCATCTCAATCTTTATTTCAATCTCTAAAATGTATTTTTACCAAAGGGTAATCAGTGCATTTTACTTCCTGCTTTGCTGTCTGTGAGAATTCTTGAGTATGTTTGGCTGCTTATCCTCTTACTGTCGCTGGATGCCTGGGGAATCTCCTTGACTTGGTGTTAAGAGTTAAATTAGTATCAGAAAAGGGGAGATTCACACCTTAGCCAGTTTTTTCTAGGCAGTTTGTCTACCTCCTCTTCAATTGTTCCCCAGTATCCACAGTCTTTTTAGCTCAGAGATCCAGATTTCTACAGCATTGCTGTGAAAAAGTTCTTTCTGAATTTTCTCGTGAATGGCCAGGCTCTATTTTTAACAAATGTCAATCCTTTGTAAATACCATTCTATCAAGGTGAGCCTCCATTAACTGGACAGTTCAAGTCCTAACATGACAGGGCAAGTCTAACCCTAACAGTGCACATCAAATTGAGATCAATCATCACAATAGGGTTTATAAACTGGGTAAGTCTGAGACAGGAGAGTGTACAGCAGTTTCATGTGGGAAATTGCTGCTGAAAGGAACAGCCCAAATGAGGCCACAGAACAGCCTGTCTTCCTTCTCTGACACAAACTCCATTTTCTCACCACTGATACTCATGCATCTCCAGGACAGCGATTTGAGTCTGAACCAGATTGGTAATATTCTCTTTGGCATTTTTGACCCCAAAATGAACTTTCAGCCACATTTTCACACTATCATTGAGACCATTCATCTCCACCTCCCTCACATCACCCAACTCCACCTCCCTCACATCACCCAACTCCACCTCTCTCACATCACCCAACTCCACCTCCCTCACATCACCCAACTCCACCTCCCTCACATCACCCTTCTCCACCTCCCTCACATCACCCAACTCCACCTCTCTCACATCACCCAACTCCACCTCCCTCACATCACCCTTCTCCACCTCCCTCACATCACCCAACTCCATCTCCCTCACATCACCCTTCTCCACCTCCCTCACATCACCCATCTCCACCTCCCTCACATCACCCAACTCCACCTCCCTCACATCACCCAACTCCACCTCCCTCACATCAGCCTTCTCCACCTCCCTCACATCACCCATCTCCACCTCCCCCACATCACCCAACTCCACCTCCCCCACATCACCCAGCTCCACCCCCCTCACATCACCCATCTCTACCCCCCTCACATCACCCATCTCCACCTCCCTCACATCACCCATCTCTACCTACCTCACATCACCCAACTCCACTTCCCCACACCACCCAACTCCACCTCCCTCACATCACCCAACTCCACCTCCCTCACATCACCCATCTCTACCTCCCTCACATCACCCAACTCCACCCCCTTCACATCACCCAACTCCATCTCCCTCACATCACCCATCTCCACCTACCTCCCTCACACCACTCAACTCCACCTCCCTCACATCACCCAACTCCTCCTCCCTCACATCACCCTTCTCCACCTCCCTCACATCACCCATCTCCACCTCCCTCACATCACCCAACTCCTCCTCCCTCACATCACCCTTCTCCACCTCCCTCACATCACCCATCTCCACCTTCCTCACATCACCCAACTCCACTCCTGACTCAGCTCTTCACTTGTTCATGCCTTTGTCACCTCCAAACTTGACGATTCAAATTCACATTCTGCCCTCTGTAACCTTGAGGTCATTCAAAATTTTACCACCTATTTCTTACCTTGCACCAAGTCCCCATCATCCATCACAGACCAAATCAGCTCCCACTTAAGCCACACCTTGATTTTAATTTTCTCATATTTTCCTCAAATCCCTCCACGGTCTTCCCATCCACAGGTCGAGCTTTTCGGGGACAGGGGTTGTAGCAAGCCAGCCAAAAGCCCATTGATTTTCAGCAGAACTGGTACCATACCACCAAAAGCCAAGAAATCTATCCCACTCTTCCTGTCTGCCTCTCCTCTCTCACAGTTGTTAGCATTTAGAATATTTTTCTGTCAACAATTGAGAGGTTTTGAAACTTTTCATCAGTAGTATATCTGGTGGATTTCCAAGGTATTCCATGAAGATTCCTATAAATGCCGTCAAATTGCTGTCAGGAGGCTAAGTGCACAGTAATGGCTGCTTGTGCAATCAAAAATTTCCATTGCTTTGTGAGCCAGGCAGGAACCCAGAAATCCTGCCTCAAATTAAAGAACCTTTAAAGTTAATTTATTAGTCACAAGTAAGGCTCACATTAACACTGCAATGAGGTTACTGTGTAATCCCCCTAGTCGCCACACTCCGGCGCCTGTTTGGGTCAATGCATCTAACCAGCACATCTTTCAGACTGTGGGAGGAAACCGGAGCACCCGGAGGAAACCCACGCAGACACGGGGAGAACATGCAAACTTCACACAGACAGTGACCCAAGCCGAAAATCGAACCCAGGTCCCTGGCGCTGTGAGGTGGCAGTGCTAACCACTTGACGCCCCACAGCCCCTCCTTGTCAAAATGCTGGTCAGATAGAAATAAAACCTCAGATATGAAGATAGATTGGAGAAGTTAGGACTGTTTTCTTTGGCAAAGAGAAGGCTAAGAGATTTGTTAGAGGTGTTCAAAATCATGAGGGGTCTGGAGAGAGTAGGTGGGGTGAAACTGTTCCCGTCATGAAAGGATCAAGAACGGAGGAGGCACAGACTTGGAAAAAGAAGCAAAAGAAATCTAAGAAATACTTGTTCATGCAGCGAATGGTTACAGGATGCACTGTCGGACAGTGTGGTGGAGGTAGGTTCAATCCAGGCATCCAAAAGGGAATTAGATTGTTATTTACAAGGAAGAATGTGCGGGTTATGGGAAGAAGGTGGGAGAATGGCACTTAGTTAGTTGTTCGTTCAGAGAGCAGGTTGCAGACATGATGGGCTGAATGGGCGCCCTGTTGCAAAATTTCTGTGAAATTTCTGGCCTTTTCCATTTGGTTTAAAATTCTATTTGTGTATTTTGGTGAGGGGTCAGGGTGGGGAGGGGAGGGTTGGCTGGTGGAGGGGAAATGTGCTAATATCAAGAAAAAAAACATCAAAGCTAGATTTCCCTATGTACCGAGTAAGTGGTCAGGGTCAGATTGGGTGAGATTTACACTGGCACTTTCAATGGCGCATGGTGGCACAGCGGTTAGCACTGCTGCCTCACAGCGCCAGGGACCTGGGTTCAATTCCGGCCTCAGGTCACTGTCTGTGTGGAGTTTGCATGTTCTCCCCTTGTCTGCGTGGGTTTTCTCCGGGTGCTCCGGGTTCCTCCCACAGTCCAAAGATGTGCGGGTTAGGTTGATTGGCCATGCCAAATTGCCCCTTAGTGTCAGGGGAATTAGCAGGGTAAATATGAGGGTTAAGAGAATAGGGCCTGGGTGGGATTGTGGTCGGTGTATACTCAATGGGCCGAATGGCCTCCTTCTGCACTGTAGAGTTTCTGTGATTCCACGAACTCCATAGTTAATATGAACTATTTGTTTTGATTTAGAGCTCATCACAGGTACAGAGGGAACTCCTTTTAGGGAGTTCACCATTGGAGTAAAGCTTCAGAGGCATGGCAGCATGGCCGACAGGAGAGCACCAGGGAAAAAGGGGACCTCGGATGGGAGGAGGATGCGATGGTGTTGGCCGGAGCACCAAAAGCTTTTCAACTGAAATCAAAGCCTAGCCCAGAAATCTGGTTGCCTTCACTTGGTGAGTTTTGTCAATTTTTTTACTCAGCCACCAAGTGGAGCACTGTAGCAGTCAGACACCATCGAAGTGCACTTTCTGCAGTGAGAGAATGCATAGCTGAAGAAGGAAGAGTTCCAGTGAAAAGCAGTCATGAGAATCTAGATGGAGGAAATCAGATCAGGGCAGATTCTTCAGGAAGAAAAGTAAGAAAATGTTTTCTGAAAATCATATCAGCATGTAAAATATTACTTGCTATTGCAATAGCTGCTTTTTAGAACTGTTGCACTTTACATAGGTTTATTCCTTTTTAAATGAACCTGTTTTACAGTTTCAACTTGGATTCTGATCTGAGACATCTGGTGTGCATATTCATAAATAGGGATCTGCTGTTTTTGAGAAACCAACTAAAAGTACTCAAGATCAGGGTGCTGTGTTGAATCTGAATCAATGTTGACTGATCAGGCTTGTACTTGCAGGACGAAAGTTTCCTCACCAAGGGGGGAAATAGGAACTGGGACTGTCTTCAGGCCCCAAACCAGCCTTGGGCAGGAAGCTAATTAAAGTCCAAATTTTGATGTGGGTGAATGCTTAATTGGCCTGGACACAGGTTCTCTGTCCAATTAAGGGTGGTGGGCAGAAAACGCTTGGCTACTGTACAAGGTAAATAATGGAAGGATGCCTTAAGCCATATTTGAAAAAAACCTTTAATTAAATGACAGAAAATGCAGGTAAGCCACCACTCACTCTCACACAGTTCTTTCACTTTGCTGATGATCAAGAGTGGACTGATGGGGCAGTAATTGGCTGGATTGGTTTTGGCATGCTTTTCATGGACAGGACATACCTGGGCAATTTTCCACTTTATTGTGCAGATGTCAGTGTTGTAACTGTACTGGAACGACTTCGCTAGTGACGTGGCTTGTTCAGGAGCACAAGTCTTCGGTACTACAGTTGGAATGTTGTTGGGGTGCATTTCTGTATCCAATGCTCTCAGAAGATTCTTGTTATCAGATGGAGTGAATTGAATTAGCTGATGAGTGGCTTCTATGATGGTGGGGACCTTAGGAGTAGGCCAAAATGGAACATGTATTTGTCACTTTTAGATGAAGATGGTTGCCACAAATGCCACAGCATTTCTACTGACCTATCCCTTAACTTTGATCATTTCAAAAATTTGTTAATGTTATGCACCAATGATATTCTTGGGGGACTAAGTGGTTTGTACTACTGGCTCTAACAGCTTTAGTGTGGCATACATCCTGAGATAGGAGCAGGGGCAGTTGACGTAATGGAGGCAGCAGCAATTGATCTTTGTGGTTGAGAGGATAGACAGGGTCAGTCGGATGCTCGGCTGATAGATCCCTCCTGTAGGAGCCAGGGACTTTCAACGGCAACCAGCAGACTATATGACAGAGATTTAACCTCAATGGGGCTCCATAAAATGGCTGCGGTGGGGTTGCCAGTGTTTCTCCAGCCAGTGAATGGTCTCTGGGCTGTGACCATTAAATCCTGCCCTTTGTGACTAAAAGGCGAATGCTACCATCTTGGGCCGCAGACAATGCTTTGAGAAACAGGAGGGGTCGTGGTTGAGTACTTGAGGGATTTAGGAGGTGTGAAGTCACAGCTGGAGATGTTTTAGCTATGATTGAACTGGTAAAAATAGAAACACTGAAAGCAATCTCACTGACTGAAATGAAGTGTGATGTTGCATGAGGATGGTAGAGAGTGACCCTTCCAAATATTGCAAAAACCTCAGAGAATTTGAAAAGTTAATACACCATAGTCACCCTTATCACAATCTTTTATGGCTCAGGCATAAACATGGCCAACCAAATCAACCAATAACTTCAATAAAACTACTTAATTAAAACAGTACAGTATCATTCACAGGAGGTAATGACCAAACTTTATCATAGTCTAGTCAGATCATATGCTGAATAGTGTGTTTAGTTTTGGTTGCTTAGAAACAAAAAGACCTTAGTGTTCTGGAAGCAATGCAGAAAGTGTCAAAAGATTGAATTGTGAGAAAACACCAGAGAAAATTATATTTCTCAGCCTGGAAAGGATTTTATTGGGAGTGGATCATCAGTAGTATATAAGGTTGTTATAGTTATATAGTAAAGCTTCAACTTGAACATTAAATTAAACTGTGGGTGTGGGAACACAGGAACATAGGAGCAGGAGTAAACCATTCAACCCCTTGAGTCTGTTTCTCCAACTAGATCATGGCTGATCCTATATCTCAATGGCATTTTCCTGTGCTATCTTGATTGTATTCAATGACAAAACTTTCACAGCCCTCTGAGATAGAGAATTCCAAAGATTCGATACCTTATGAATGAAGAAGCTCCTTCTTATCTCCGTCCTAAATAGCTTGCCCCTTATTCTGAGACTCTGTCCCCTGGTCCTGGACCCTCAGCCAGAGGAAATATTCCTAATGCATCCATCTTGTCTAGCCTTTTAAGAATTTTGTGAGTTTCAATTAGATCATCTCTCGTTCTTCAGAACTCTGGAGAACACAGACCCTGTCTCCTCAATCTCTCCTCAGAGGTTAGTCCTGCCATCTAAGGGATCAGTCTGGTGAACATCCACTGCCCTCCTTCTATGGCAAGTATATCCTTCCTTAGGTAAGAGGACCAAAACTATAGTCAGTACTCCAGGTGTGGTCTAATTGAGGTTCCATACAATTGAAGCAAGCTATATTTACTATTGCATTCAAATCTTCCTACAATGAAGGCCAACATACAATTTTCCTTCCTCATTGCTTGCAGCATCCTCATCTTAGCTTTCAGTGACATATGCACAAGTACATCCAGGTACTTTTGGATATCAACACCTTTCAATCTCTCACCATTTCAGAAATACTCTGCACTTCCATTCCTCCTGATACTTATTCGCATTACATTCCAACTGTCATATTCTTGCCCATTCATTAAGCCTATTCAAATCCCCTTGAAACCTTTCTGCATCCTTCTCATGACACACATTCCCACTTAATTTTGTGTCATCCACAAAGTTGGAAATATTACATTTGGTCCTCCCATCCAAATCATTGATGTAGTTTGGGTGTGGCACAAGAAGACACATGATCAAGCCACTGAAGGTGAATTTTCAGATAAGGTAATTAGCTATCATCCATGAGCCACCATAGGTATCTCTCTCTCTCTTGGAGATGGCTACATAACTTGAGGGGCACATTTGAATCCAAGCACAGGACAAGGCAAAGAGGCAGTGCTCCATGAATTAACACAGCCGGTATGGGGATTGAAGCCACACCATTGGTGTAATTCTGTATCTAGCCAACTGAGAAATAGCTTTAGGATAGCTAACGAAAGAATCTCCTTCATACAGAGTGATTAACATGTGAAATAGATTCCAGATATAGTAGTAGAGGAATCAATTGCTTTCTGCATTGGGGGAGCGAGGGGGCTATAACCTTTCTGCAACTTGGAATCAAGATAGGTTGAATAGCCTTCCTCATCCATATCTATCTAATGAACCTTGTCTCCTTTAGTGCCTCGAATATAAATAAGCTGTTTTGACTAGATCTGCATTTCTCCGTGTTGTTGATTCTCTTCACTTTGTTGCTACTCCAAACATTTCTTGGCATAATATAAGAAAGTGTAACATGCCAGAGGTGGAAAGGAAACATACTCTTGTGTAAACAATGTGACACGATGTGGAAGGTTTTATGATGTATAGAGTTCCCATTTAGGCAATGCAAGCTGGCTCAGGTGCCATCCTGTGATAATTTACAATTATGAGAACATAATAATAAATTCAAATTAAACAATTCTTTCATTTAACAGGCCTGTTGGATCTTGCAGTTTTACAAACTCAGTTTTCTAAGACCTAACTTGCATTTCCAGCTTCGACATTTTATTAGCAAGTTTAAATCTCCTGGAAGGATTCCAGTACCTCAGGCACTGAAGTGATCTAAGGCAAAGGTAATTGCCTCCAAATGTGGGAGAAGTATTCACTTCTACATAAACTGCCTGTCTTTTTCAAACTTATCATTTAGAACAAAAGAAGTTTCTTTGAGCTCTTATACAAAGGTGTGTGCTTTGCTAATCCTTAAATTACCCGCAGAAGAAAAGTGGACAGCGTTAGACTATCAACTGACAATGAACGTGAGTAAACTTTGCATTCTATCAGCCTAATTTGTGGGTTGACCTAATTTCGGGTTGAAATTGTGATTTTTTTTGAGAATATGGCATATTTGTCTAAAGTGCCTGATTAATAATGGGTCTCACCAATCATCAATTTCAGTTTGCCGTGTGTTGCAACCTGGTTCAATATGCCAATCCCACAGGTTTTGCCACATTCGCTGCGTTAAACCCTCTGCTTTTTCATTGCAAGATATTCAAGATTTGATGATGAAAAGGAGTGGCACGGTGGCACAGTGGTTAGCACTGCTGCCTCACAGCGCCAGGGACCCAGGATCAATTCTGGCCTCGGATTACTGTCTGTGCGGAGTCTGAACATTCTCCCCATGTCTGGGTGGGTTTCCTCCAGGTGCTCTGGTTTCCTCCCGCGGTCCAAAGATGTGTGGATTAGGTTAATTGGCCATGCTAAATTGACCCTAGGGTCAGGGGGATTAGCAGGGTAAATATGTGGGGTTATGGGGATAGGGCCTGGGTGGGATTGTGGTCGATGCAGAGTTGATGGGCTGAATGTCCTTCTTCTGCACTGTAGGGATCCTGTGAATCTTTTCAAGGCCCTTTACTGCTCGAATTATTGATGCCTTTGCTTCTGTTTAGATTTCTCTCCCGCTCTTACTGACCAGCCTGTCTGTCTTTTCTGCTATCTAAGCTGCTCTGATTCATTTGTTACTCTGGCTTTCTCAACTGTCTATTGTCTCTTCATATTCTGTGCAAATCCCAGTCAACTCTCACCTGTTACAGATCTTGAACTTCAATTTTCTCCATTGACTTTGGGCATCACTGTTCTTCCTCTCCAACGTTCCTCACCAACCTAGTTTATGATCCAATTCCTCACAGTGTCCAACTTCAATCATTTCAATCCCAGGGTGTTGCTGCAGGAGTTCCTCAGGGTGGTGCCTTAGGCACCACCAACTTGAGTTGCTTCATCAATGACTTCCCCTCCACCATAAGGTCAGAAGTGAGGATGTTTGCTCATGATTGCACAATGGTCAGCACCATTTGTGACTGCTTAGATCCCAGGGAAGAATTTTTAAAAATGATGGGCACCATACAAATGTGCATTTCCTCTTTCTTTAACTGCCCTCTTGATCAAAGAATACCACATGATTCCAAAAATGTAAGGAGAGAAAAGGAAGCCAGATTACATTTGTGATAGCCGTGTCAATAAAAGATAATGGTGATGTGTGCTTTGTCTTCCTATATCAGCAGCGGAGCTGGCGAATTGTTGGCACATACATAACGGGACAGTTTGTAATTTCCCGAATGAGTTGCGTTTTTTAAACATGGTTCCACTACCCGAACCAAATTGTGTTATTTAGTGAATCACAGCAAACTGGATAAATCAAGCTCACTTTCATTTTGGAACAGCTGAATTCAGTTCAGCTTACATCTCCACTTCTGTCACACAATTGAAACAACTCTGAATACTACTTTGCTGAAATCAAAAATAATCTCAGCTGCCTTTAGTCGACTATTGGGTATCTCTTGAGTTCAATTAGTGTTTGATAATCAGATGAAATGTGAATAAAATGAGATTTGGAATGTGAATTCTACCTTTATTTCTGACTTTATGCCCTCTGAAAATTACTTCAAATAAAGCACTCCAGGGGGCACTGTAGTATAGTGCATTTATATATTCTGGTTGACACAAAAGCTTCATTGAAAGTTGTCCTAAAAACAAGTAGCAGACAATGTATTGAGAATATGATTAATGATTATGGCATTATGTTTTATCTGTTAAATTTATCTTTTCTTGGAGTGATGAGTTATGGACTGCGATGGCTGAATGAAAATTTAGTTTAGATTTCTCTTCTAAATGTTATTTTTCATGGTCCTATTGGGCAACAAGTTAATAAGAACTGTAATTTCACTTGCTTTGTAGAATCATAGAATCTCTTTATTTATGGGATGTGTGCTTCACTGCATTTGTCCATCCCCAATTTCTCTTGAACCAAGTGGCTTGCTAGAGCACTGATAGAGGGCAGTTAAAGGACAACCACATTGCTGTGCATCCAGGCCAAACCAGGTAAGGGTGGCAGACTTGCTTCCCATAAGGCAGGGCACAAGTGAACCAGATGACTTTTTTGAGAATCGATGATGGTTTCAGTCACCATTACTGAGACTAGCTTTAAATTCAAGATTTCGTACATTTAAATTCCACCAGGTACCATGGTGTGATTTGAAACCATTCCCTGGGTCTCAGGATCACTAGCTTTGTGACATTCCCACTGCACCACCATCATGCCTATGCTAGCTCTTTGAATGAGTTCTCCAATGACTCTTACTCCCCCTGTGCCCCCCCACCTCTCCACCACCCCTATTCTTTCCTTATAGCCTTGCAGTTATTTTCTTTCTCCAATATATATCCAATTTCCTTTTGATCGTCATTATTAAATCTGCTTCCACCACCCTTTCAGGCAATATTCCAGATCATAACACCTTGCTGCAAAAGATTTTTCCACATTGTCCCTCTGGATTTTTTGCTATTTATCTTAAACCTGTACCTTCATAATGTTGAACATATTCATTGAATTTCCCCTTAACCTTATCTGCTCGAAGGAAAATAATCCCTAGCTTCTCTAGTATCTCCAAACACATAACTTGATTTGATTTATTCTCACATGTATTAATATACAGTGAAAAGTATTGTTTCTTGCATGCTATACAGACAAATCATACCATTCATAGAGAAGGAAACGAGAGAGTGCAGAATGCAGTGTTACAGTTATAGCTAGGGTGTAGAGAAAGATCAACTTAATGCAAGGTAAGTCCATTCAAAAGTCTGGTGGCAGCAGGGAAGAAGCTGTTTTTGAATCGGTTGGTACATGACCTCAGACTTTTGTATCTTTTTCCCCATGGAAGAAGATGGAAGAGAGAATGTCCGGGGTGCGTAGGGTTCTTAATTATGCGGGCTGCTTTGTCAAGTCAGTGGGAAGTGTAGACAGAGTCAATGGATGGGAGGCTGGTTTGCATGATGAATGGAAGCCTCATGAACTGCCTCATTACTGGTACTGAGTAGTAGTAAACTGATTCTACACCTTCTCCACTCCCTTGACATTCTTCCTATAGTATGTGTTCAGAACTGGACAAAGTGCTCCAGCTGAGGTATTATTTGTGATTTATAAAGTTTTACCATAACTTATTTGCTTTTGCATTTTGTCTCTAGTTATAAAGCAAAGGATTCCAAATGAAATCAGCCTTATCAGCTTGTCCTGTTATCTTCTGGATGTGAATCACATTAAACAGCAAATTCTTACAATGTGACAAGATTACAAGGTACAGAATTTGAATTATTCACAAAGCCAATAGCTGAGCAGCAAAAAGCCAAGGAATTACAACAATGATTATCCTTCACTTCTGAACTCACGATAGAATTCTGGAATGAATAGCTCAGGGAAATTATATGTCCACCCCCCGTACAAATGTCAGTATTCATTTTTCAAATTTTTACTTTCACCTCTACATAGAGATGTTGACTTATATTGAGGTAGCTGATGATTCATGTCAGGGTACAGTTGATTGAAAATCAGCAGCCTTCCAGGACTTCATTTATGTGGCTATTCTTTGCATGTGATCCTTTACAATGAATCAGAACAAACCATTCTATCCTGTGATCCTATACAATGAATATGGACAGGCTGGTTAATCCAGTGATCATCTACACCTGCAAGGGCTTCATTGCGATACTCTTCTCACTTCATGTTCATACTCCTACTTTCCAGCAAGGTCACTGGATCATGATCAAGAATGGGTGTTTTGGCTGATAGTCAGTACACCTTAACTTAGCTGATATGGCATGACACACTTCCTTTAACAGCATATTGCAACAGGTTCTAGCAGTATTCAGCTAACTCAGTAAATAAAGATATAAGAAAGACGAACATTCCTATCAACCTTTTCACGACACCTGGATGTCTCGAAGTACTTTACAGCCAATTTCAATGCTATTTTGGAACAATATTACATGTTTAAGTGTAAGGATGAACTATAGACTTTCGTAGTGTGTCTGCTTGACATTGCTTTTATCCACCAAGCCATGAGTGGAATCATAATCAATAAATTGAAAAAGGACGTAAATGTGCATTGTTCATCTAAGAATCATATTTATGGCAAATATTGTACTTGATTTATAGGAAAACCACCACTTAACTCAAATTTTCCCACTATTTGGGGGTATGGCAAGCAAATTAAAAGCCAAAACTGCAGCCATGGTCAGAAGTCTGTTCTCAGCATTGTTTCAGTTTATTTACAAAACCATGACTGCTGATGTTTGCTAAAAAATATGAACTGAACTGATTACAACTTAGTTGTAAATCAGCCTCATTAGAGGAGCTAATTTCAGTTAGATTCTCGTCTTGGCCCCAGTATTGCATTCATGCCTAATGGAGCTGTGCTCAGGGAAGAACTGGCTTGTTTTCAATTTGTGTGATTGTTCAAAAAAGCTTTATGCAATGATTGATCGCTTGCTTATTACCTTGAGCTGAAAGCCATTTATTATCAGAAGGCAGTTGTAATACTCCAGAGGCCAGTTAACAAAATCTCTTCAAGTTACAAGATAATTAACTGCATCTACCATTCTGTTTGCCTGTAGTTTCAAAACATTAGACTAGGTCTGAGCAGAGATCTCTGAGTATATTGGCCGGAACTCTACCACCTCACCCACTACAGAATCAGAACGGGCGAGGGTTCAAGAATGGAAATCTCCGTTGGCCTCAGCGGGAATTTCTGGTCTCGCCCGAGCGAGGCCGTAGAATCCTGTCCATTGTGTCACTCTTCAATATCGCTCCATGAAACCAAGGAAGAGATAAGCCAAACTCACAGTGAAAAAAGAAGGTTGTTGAGACACTGGAGAAAGTAAAAATTGACAGAGAGAAAGTATTCAAAAGGTTGGTTGTACTTAAGGTTGATAAGTCATCGGAACCAGATGGGATACGTCCAAGGATGCTGAGGGAGGAAAGATGGAAGCATTGCCCATAATCTTCCATTCCTCCTTAGAATGAGGGTAGTGCCAGAGGACTCGAGAACTGCAAATGTTACACTCTTGTTTAAAAAAGGGTAACAACTTAAACACAGGTCAGTGAGTTGGATCAGTTTAACTTCAGTGATGGGAAAACTTTTAGAAACGAGAATTCAGGACACAATTCACCATCACTTGAACAAGTGTGGACTAAATAGTGAAGGCCACACACATTTGTAAAGAGAAATTGTGTTTAACTCATTTGATCGCGTTTTCTGATTAGGTAACAAAGACCATTGATGAGGGTAATGCAATTGCTGTGCTGTAAATAAATTTCAGAAAGGTGTTTGATAATCACTGTGCAAAGAGACGATGTTTTTGATAAAGTACTGCATAATAGGCTTACCAGCAAAGTTGAAGCTATGGAATGAAAGGAAAGGTGGTGACATTGAAATAAAATTGGCTGACTGATAGGAAACAGTATGGCTGTTTTCTAAACTGGAGGAAGATTAAGGGCGGAATCCTCTATTGTTATGTCTATGTACAGTGCTGGGCATTTCTCCATTACTCCCCCTGTGTTTGCCCTCCTGCCTCCCCCCCACCCTTGCACAACCCTCCTTCCCTATTGCCCCCTTATTTTCATCAGCTCCACCCTCATCTTGCAACCCACCCATGGTGAAACTTTGGTCGGCTGAGGAGGAAGCCGAATGAATCCTGCAACACAGTGTCGTTCAGACAGACAATGGTGCCAGTCACTGGGAGACGAAGACCCTTGCACGCCCCAACTCCGGTCACCGCATTGATCCGAGTTGCTGAAAGGGGAGGATCCATGAGTTCAGTAGCACAGCGCTATCCATAAAGGCAAGCTCGGTTTGGAGTCTAAAGGCATGAACCGGTCTTCTCCAGCAGAGTGGTGTTCAGCACAGCAGGAGTGGTGTAGCGTAGCACTATTGGCAGGTAGGCTATGTATGATACACTCATCTCAAATTCTCAAGCAAATTGAGGTTTGCCTTGTGCATGCCACTCTTTTACAAATGAGTACGAGGCTGATGTGATTTCCTGCCGGTATGACGCAAGATTGGAAGGCACGGGTTGATTCCGATAAGCAGCTGTTTTAATAAGCATTCATGAGATGCAAATTAATGCAAATGAATTTCACGCCACCAGGCAGCAGGGAAACTGAGCCACCATTATCTGGCCATTGGGAAAATTACAACGTGTTTTTATCGGATTTCTGGATTTTTGGCTCCCTCTAGATTCTCTGCTCCCACCCACAACCAAACCTGCTGCAGGCAAGATGGGAGAATTCCATCCATACATTGTGGTTCTCCAGGGATGGATACTAGGAACACTGCCCTTCTTGATCCAAATTAATGACTTGGACTTGACTGTACAGGGCATAATTTCAAAATCTGGAAGAGTAGTAAGCAGTGAGGAGGATAGTGTCAGACTTCAAAGGATATGGGTAGGATGATTGAATAGGCAGAAACCCTGTAGAGAATTGAAAAGAGTAGCAGTTTACTAGGGACAATGAGGAGAAACAATGTAACATAAAGGATACATAAAGAGGTTGCAGAAATGGAGAGACTGGGGGTTTATGTACACAAATCATTGAAGGGCAGGGCAACATGAGTTTTTCCAAATACAGGCATATCATATTATTAATTTTACGTCACTGTTTTTAAGAATTAGACACAAACAAGCTGTTAAAATAACTGCACAAATCATGTGACTTTTAAAATTTGGACTACAGACAGCGTCAAGTCTCTGACAAATACCTAATTAAAAATGGAAACAGAAAATGCTGGAAAATCTCAGCAGGTCTGACCGCATCTGTGGAGAGAGGATAGAGCCAACGTTTCAAGTCTGGATGACCCTTCGTCAGAGCTCTGTGTATGTGACATTACATACACTGTGACATTTGTTACATGAATTTGATCTAAGCGTGTGAGAATAAATAACTCTTTCCTATTTTAAACTCACAAAAGCTTGCTGCTGTATTATTTAATTGGAATACACACTATAAGGGTAAGAAAATACACGCCTCTTTCCACAGGAAACATCATGGGCAGTAACAAAGCAAATACATTCTGTTCATGACAATGAGAAAGAGGTTAAAGAGGCATATATGGGATCCTGGGGTTTATAAATAGATGCGTAAGAGTATAAACGGAAGGAAATTCCAATAAATAACACTGTTTTGACCTGTGTTGGAGTATTGTATCCAATTCTGGGCACCATACTTTAGGGAGAATGTGAAGGCTTTGGAAAGGTTGCAGAAAAGATTTATACAAATGTTTCCAGGGATGAGGGATTTCAGTTACTTTGAATAGCTTGGAAAAATTGGGTTGTTTTCTTTGGATCAGAGAAGGTTGAGGGGAGGTTTGATAGAAGTATTCTTAATCAGGAGCCCAAAAGTTCTAAGAGGCTGCATACAAGTTGACCCCTTTAAGTTACAACATGTGCGCAACAGTGCAAACAAATTTTAAATGACTGCAGACTTAAATAGACTGCTTGTGTACTTCAAAAAACAAAAGAGGGGACATTGGTCCAGAGAGAGTAGGTAGAAACCATTCTTATTAGTGGAAGGTTGATAGCCAAAGAGAACAGAAAAGGATTCAAATGCTGACATGAAGAAAAATCTTCTACTCAGTGAGTGCTTGTGATCTGGAATGTTCTGCCTTGACAAGCGGTGGAAGTGGATTTAATCTAGGCTTGCAAACGGAAATTGGATAGTGCATTGACCTGAACAGGCACCGGGCTGTGGCGACTAGGGAAAGTTCACAGTAATTTTTTGCGGTGTTAATGTAAGCCTTACTTGTGACTAATAAATAAACTTTAAAAAATAGCACCTAGAGGGAGAAAATGCAGGGCTCTGAGGGATGGGCTGTTGCCTGGGATTAGCTAAATTGCTCTCACTGAGAACCAGTAGAGGCACAATTGACAGAATGGCCTCCTTCTATGCTGTAACCATTTTACAAGTCCGTGACATAACAACACTGAGTGAAAAAAATGTGTAAGACAATACTATTCAGTTTTGGAAATGAGAAAGTAGTTCTCTTTCTGTTGAAGAACTTGGAATTGGGATGTTTATCAAAACTGAGGCAGTCGTTGCATTTGTTTACAATGTTACCACTAGAAGCATGAATGGGTATTTATATGCAATGAACAAGTGATTGGCTGAAACAGCAAATAATGCTGCTGTGTTGTTTGTGCTTCTCTTCATTGCTAGCTTAAAGGTCATGCTGGTACACACAGTGGAACAATAGTTGTCTGGACCAGAAGGAGGAACAGATAGATTAGTTTTGATCTCCACTGCAATGGATACTGGATCTTAGCCACATTGTTCTGAG
This sequence comes from Mustelus asterias, assembly GCF_964213995.1. Classification (NCBI taxonomy): domain Eukaryota; kingdom Metazoa; phylum Chordata; class Chondrichthyes; order Carcharhiniformes; family Triakidae; genus Mustelus; species Mustelus asterias. The sequence goes on along the minus strand of NC_135802.1, from coordinate 90,517,798 downwards.
AAATTATGATTAAGAGTTAGGCACTTCGAGGAAGGAAATATTGGAAGACTTGTCGTTATTCTAATGAAAGGATTAGGAGTATCGTAGGCAAGGTCTGGTCACTCGCCTAATATTTTACTACTGGAGGGGTATTGTCCAGTACAAGAAATAAATGAAAATTTGTTACTTGGCAGTACAGAACTTGAATAATGTTGAAAAAAGAGACATGCTGTCAAAGCTTTTCATCTTGCAGATGCAAGAATGCCAAATTTCAAAGGGAAAAACAATTGGTTGGCAAGCTGGTTCTGATTTTGTCAAGCATTCACCATGACACCATCTTGACCAAGCATGGGGGGCAATATCTCCTTGTTGCATTCCAGAAGGAAGCATAGAGATAATGTAGACTGAGGCAAAAAAATCTCCCAATCTTCCTTAAACATGGGAATGTTCCAGCGCACTGATGAATTGCAAATGCTACACCCTTGTCAAAAAAAAGAGTTGAGGGATAAACCTGGCAATGTAAGGCTGGTAGGAACATTTTAGAGATAATTCAAGCCAAAATTAAATATTTCTTGGAAAAATGGGTTAATAAATAACAGACACCATGGATTTATTAAGGGCAAATCGTATTTGACCAACTTGATTGCATTATTTGATGAAGTAACAAGGAAGATCAATGAAGATAGCATGATTGATGTGATAAAGTACCAGATAATAAATTTGTTAGGGAAATAAGATTAAAGTGGCAGTGATAGTGTGGGTACAAAATGGATTGAGATGGAAAAGAGAACAGCAGTGAACAGTTGTTTTTTTTCAGTTTGCAGGGAAGTGTACAGTGTAGTCCTCTAGTGGTCAATATTAGGACAACCACTCTTTGATAATATATCAGTGACCTGGACCTGGCCACACGGGGCATAATTTCAAGGTTTGCAAATGCCATGAATCTCAGAAATGCAGTGAACAATGAGGATGAGAGCAATATACTTCAGGGGCACCTGTACAATGGGCAGACATATGTCAGATATAATTTAACACAGGAGTGTGAGGTTTTGCAATCTGATACTAAGAATGAATAAAGGCAATATAAAACAAAAGGTGCAAACTAAAAGTGGTTCAGGAACAGAGAGAGCTGGGACTGTAGTTCACAAAACTTGTGAAGATGCCCAGCTGGGGGGTAACAGCCAAAAGCTGGGAAGAGTGCATTGCCAAAGTAAGGCAGAAATTGGGCTTGTGGGAGCAACACTCCCTCTCTATCACCGGCAAAAACCTAGTCATCCGGTGTGAGATACTGTCTGTTTTGTTGTATGGAGTGCAGGTCTGGCCAATTCCCAAATCCTGCGCAGCAGCAGTCACCCGGGCCATCTTCAAATTTATCTGGAGATCTAAGATGGATCGTGTCCGGAGGGAAGCTATGCATAAATCTCTGGAGAATGGAGGGAAAAATGTTCCCAATGCCGCCCTCATACTGATGGCCACCTTTGTGTCCGGCTGCATCAAGCTATGTGTAGATCCTCGGTACGTTAACACCAAGTGCCACTACTTTTTGAGGTTCTACCTGTCCCAAATGTTGTGGAGGATGGGTCTAGCCACACTGCCGCGGAACTCTCCAAGTAGTTGGAACATACCGCAGCACCTGTCCTTCGTGGAGAAATGTTTCCAGAAACACATCTTTGACCGCATGGTGATCAAGCAGTGGTCAGCATGTAATGTTCTCGAGGCCCTGAGGGGAAAGGAGATGGTGGATTCTGTTGGATGGTTCCCTGAGCAGACTGTCAGTGTCACCTGGCAGAATGCCTCATCACCAGAACTCTCAAACAAGCACCAAGACCTGGCTTGACTGGTAGTGAGAAGGGCACTTCCCATCAGATCCTTCATGCACGCCCAAGGCCTCAACATCACTGCACGCTGCCCTCGAAGCGGCTGCAGGGACGATGATATGGTCGCACCCTCCTTGTGGAATGTGTCTTTGCAAAGAAGGTCTGGAGAGAGATGCAGTGGTATTTGTTGAAGTTCATCACGAGCAACTCTGTGACACAAGAGTCTGTGCTCCACAGGCTGTTTTCAGAGACGCACACTGAGACAAATATCAACTGCTGCTGGAGGGTCATCAGCTCGGTGAAGGATGCTCTTTGGTCCAGTTGAAACTTGTTGATCATCCAGTGCAAGGATTTGTCCTCGACCGAGTGTTGCAGACTGGCACATTCCAAGGTCCAGGACTACGTGCTGAGGGATGCTGTCAAGCTTGGGGCAGCTGCTGCAAAGGCACAATGGGGAAAGGCCACCGTTTAAAACCTTCAACCAAGGCAGATCAAGGGGCCAGTAACTGTAAAAAAAACCCTCACACCGCATAACTCTGTAAAAACAGTACACAGTGAAATGTGATGAATGCATATAGTTTGTTGAAGAACTGAACTATAATGTATTAATGTCTTGGAGCTGAGCACTGTAAAAAACTAAAGTTAAGTCAATTGTAAATAGACTGTTTTTGCATTGTTTGTAATGATTGGAAATGTCATTTCTGTAATGGTTTATTTCAGAATATTTATGAATAAAGTCTATTTTTGAAATAATAAAAAACCATGATCAGGCAGGGGGTGTGGCTAGCCCATTGCACATGGGCTGGGCTGATGCCTGCAATCATGGTTTGCGAGGGTAGAGCAAGTGATCAAGGTAACCAATGGGGTTAAACTGAGGCTTCACCTGATGCAATTCTTTGAAGCCATCTCGGCCTTTTGGCTAAGATGAAGCTCAGATCAAGCCCAGGAGGGGGAGTAATGCCTCATCCTGTCAGCTTGGATCTTGTTCGATAAGTTTTTTTTTAATGCAGTGAGTTGAAATACATTTCTAAATGGATAGTGGGCTCAATGGGAACTGCCAAAGTGAAGCCGAATAAATACTTAAAAATGAAAAATCTGCAGGGTTATGGGCAAAGATCAGGGAAGTGGAACTCATTTGAGAAATTTAAGAGAAGAATTGACAGAAATGTTCAAAGTCATGAAGAGCTTGATCGAGTAAATAATGATAAATTATGGATTAAATTCTGTGGTAGCGACAGTAGTCCCTCTGCCAAAGCAGAAACCAGGAGAGGGGTGGGTTCTGGGGAAGTATAAGCTGTTAGCCACTTCCCTGCAACCCAATCAGAGGATAGCTTAACAACATCAGCATTGTAACATCAGCACTGCCACTGCTGGCAGTGCCCATTACTGAGGCTGCACCTACAGGGGGAGGACATCACATTAGCCATGTATCCTTGAAGAAAGGCGAGTGGGGTTGGCGAACGCTGGGGCCAGGTAGGTGTGGGGGACAGCGTTGAACATCTTTGCTGCCATGGCAGCTAGCCATTGCCACTAAGTGCCCTTTAAGAAGGCCCACCTCCCAGAGCTCTCTGGGAGGCTGTCAGTTTTCACCTGGCGAAATGCCCGTGGAGTTGGGAAATGGTCCTTAGTTGGGCCCCCACAGGCAGCTAATCTGCCAACATTCTTACTACTAGAAAATGGCGTGATGCCAGGAAGTTGTTGGGCACACCCACTGATGCTTCCCATGCCATTCTGCTAGGCCTCCCAACTCTGAGCCCATGACCCAAGGGTCAGAAACATTTCAATCTGTGCTCCCAGTGACAGAGGTGATATTAACCAGAGGTAATTAGCAAAAGAACCAGAATGGAGCTAAGGAGAGTATTTTTTAAAAATACAGTGAGTTGGAATACATTTCTGAATGGGTGGTGGATTCACTGGGAATCGCCAAAGAGAAATCGAATAAATACTTAAAAATGAAAAATCTGCAGGGTAATGGGCAAAGGTCAGAGAAGTGGAATTAATTTGATATCTATGGTTGTGTGGTGGTACAGAACTAGAGATGAAAAGTTTTGACAGAATGTTTCTCTTTTTCAGCAGTAATTCAATATATCTTTCCAACAACTAGCACATGCACAATGGACACCATCTGCACTGTGTTTCCTTCTATAATTCTGGTTCGTAGACTCTGTTAGTTGGTCTTTCCCTTTGTTGCAATCTTACTCTGCATGTCTCTCATTTCTTCTCCTTACTCCAGTTTTGATTCCATCGTAAAGACATATCTGAAAATGGCCTTAATGACCTCCATGGCAAGGGCTCCTTGCAAATGGATGGGGTGAAAAAGATTTTCCTATTAGAAAATGCTGGAAGCTAGATTTTGGAATATTTTCTGAGCTGCCCAACTGAGAAAAGATTTCTTCAGTTGCTCTACTCAGAAGATTTTAGACAAATTTTGAATAAATTCTGTGGACAAAGTCTGTGAACTTGTCCCTTAATTGCTCATTCAACAAGTCATGCATGTCATTTACCCCTTTCTTCGATCAAGATAGGTCATGTGCTAATTCGTTTAAATGAATGAACTCCTGGCATATTAATTGCCCAGAACATTCCCTAAGAAATTTGGTGGAAATGCATGGTGTGAGCATCATTATGCTATTCTTTTTCTGCCTAACTGAGGTTACATTGAAACATCACTGTGTGATTTTTAAAAAATTATAGAATTATAGAATCCCTACAGTGCAGAAGGAGGCCCATCAAGCCTGCACTGACAACAATCCCACCCAGACCTTACCTCGTGTAGTTACCCTGCTCGTCTCCCTGACACTAAGGGGCAATTTAGCATGGCCAATCCACCTAACATACACATCTTTGGACTGCCCTGCTCATCTCCACGGTCTGCATATTGTGCACTCAGAAGGGGGCCCAGCTCTGTGCGAGGCTAGCAGCAATGAAAACTGGTCTGAACTTCTTAAAGCCAGCCTGTCCTTTTTAAAGAGGAGGTTGCAATCTGGGCTGCAGCAAGTGTTGGAAATGTTGGGGAAGAATCTCAAGTAGAAAAAAAAAGCAGTGAAGTACCAGCCCAGCAAGAAGGCTGCAATGTTCTCAGGTGCAGCACATGAGGCCTTAGTGCAGGAGACTGAAAGGAGAGAGGTAATTTTACTTCAAGTGACCAGCAGGCTATACAAATGTATCACAGATCCCCTACAGTGCAGAAGGAGATCATTCAGCCCATTGAGCCTGCACCGACAACAATCCTACCCAGGCTCTATCCCAGTATTTTACCCTGCTAATTTCCCTGACACAAAGGGGCAATTCAGCATGGCCAATCAACCTTAACCACACATCTTTGAACTCTGGGAAGAAACCCGAACACCCGGAGGAAACCCACGCAGACGCAGGGAGAACGTTCAAACTCCACAGTCATCCAAGGCCGGAATCGAATCTGGGTCCCCAGTGCTGTGAGGCAGCAGTGCTAAGCACTGAGCCACCATGTCGCCCACTTTGTAGACTGCAAAGGCAATGGGAACGCAAACTGTAAGGTGCTTCTAAGGGATAATGCATCAGAAGCAAGTCTTCTACATAATGAAGTTGTAACGTAAAGTTGTTTTGTCTTGCAGAACACAGCTGGCCATGAGTAATCTTAAAATTAACCTAGTGTGACTTGATTTTAATTCAAAATATGCTATTTAGAGTAAGACGATGTACAAATTAAAATTTCAACACAGAGAAAAATAAATGTTAAGCTATATATGTTAACAGACATGCAGTAATAACATAATACAAAAAGAATGATTGAATATATTTTCTTCTGCACTTCAGTGAGTAGAATAGGTTCTCCTGATCCCCCACTGTAATTTTGGCAGGGCAATGGCAAAGAAAACGTCCTGGAGAAATGGTGGAAGTGATTGTTTATATACTTCTGAATCTCTGCCAAAGTTCTGGTGGCAATTTAGGAGAATCCCAGTGGAGGTTCTACCCCGAGGCTCATAAAGCAGCTTTCATGCCTTTAAACTCACACCAAGGTTTTTGCTGATATTGGTGAATATAGGGATATAAAACCATTAAAGGTTTACATAGGCGCAGGAATTCATCCGCACAGCCAGGAGTTATAGTTCCACATACCAATTTTATCTTTCTCTATTCCTATTTTTTTAAACAGCTATCTGATTGTCCTTAAGTACGTATCAGCTTTGGTCAGTGGGAGCACTCTAGTCCCTGAGTCAGAAGCTTGCGGGTTCAAGCCTCCTTCCAAAGACTTGAACATATAATAATAACCTAGGCTGGTCTTCAATGCAGTGTTGGGGAAGCACTGTGTTGTCAAAGGTGTTGTCCTTCGAATGCTGCAAAAAAATGATCTTCACTTCCGGTTGGACATAAAAGTCCCTATCAAACTATTTGAAAAAGAGCAGGGGAAGTGTCCTAATTCATAGTCGTCCCTAACACATTAACTTGGTCCTTTCATTCCTATTGGGGGTCCCTGCTGTGTGGAAACTGGCTGTTTTTTAAAAAATCACAGTAAATTTACTTCAATGGCTCTAAAATACTTTGGGACATTCCGAGGTTGTAAAAGAAGCCATATAAATACTTTTGTAAAGTGTTGATTGACATGGCCTTCTATCATTAGGAATGCATTCCACAGTTTTACAATCACCTTTGTTTCCATGCCCTCTGCCCTGATTTTTTACCATTTACCCTCATATCTATCTATCTCTATTCTAAACCCCACCCCCACCATTCACGAGGAATAGGCTGGTTGAAAAATTCAGCTCCATAGTGCCAGGTTTCTTGATGCTATGGGTACCATTTTGGCTCCAAAATAGCATCGTTGGTGTGTGCACACTTCCAGTGCAAGTCATATTAGTTGTCATTTTATGAAAGTGTCAGCATGTGCATGAAGAGCAGAAGAAGCAAATCATGACATCAGTAATTCCAGCACAGTTATTTTGAAGCTCAATTATCAAGCTTATGATGTTTCTTAACCTTCGACAGCTCTTGTTGAATTGTCGAAACATTTCGTGGTGTCCAGAGTCGTATAAAGTTGTTGAGGTTTACAAGGAGTGTTGTGGCATGTGCTCAAGGACTTTGTCCTCATTTCAACAATCCTGAACAAAACACTTGCCCCTAGACAGGGGTGCAGTGGTTGCATCTCCCTATGGATACAGCATAACTGGGAGAAAGGGCAGAGGGGACACTGGAGCTGACAATCTACTGAAAGAAGTAGGAGAAATAGAAGGAAAAGAGCTCTCAGTAGGAGGTCAAAACCTGATGTTCAGGAAGCAATTCTCCCACCTGAATATTTGCAACATCTCCCAGTTTGCTATCCACTGTTAAATAAAGCAGGTCACTGAGATCTGAATCTCTGAGAGCTCAGGAGAAGAACAACAGTTGGTTTGGAGCAGAGAAAAGATTATTTATCAGCTACTGAAGCCGGATGCAGAAGGGAGATGGTCTCAAGTTGATGAGATGCATACTGCAGCCATCTAAGGAATCTGAAAGATTCATCCAGGCATGGCCAAGGGGAAGAAGAATCATCAGATTGTTTGCTATAAGAACTGTAATTCTGAGGAGATGGCAGAGTGTAAAAGAGGAACATTACTTTCTGTAGTTTAAGTACAAGTTGTCTACTAAAAAAAGTTGAGTTAATTGTGATTTAGTTGTATTTCTTCAGATGGGCCGAATGGCCTTACTTCCGCTCCTATGTCTTATGGTCTTATGGTCTTAAAATTTTAAAATATTAAATATTGTCATGTCGCCCTTTTTAGCTATTAACTGGGAGTTCAATTTTCCATTTAAAAGTTATAAGTCTCAACAGGGATCACAATAGATGCTTAAACAAACTTTCTGGGCCGCTCTGAGGAGAACTACAGTACTCCTATGTGTCAAAATTCATTGTGGTCTGGAGCCCACTGCACAAACTTGCCATCATGAGAGCACAGCCATTGTCAGCAGCTGCATAGCAATCAGTGGAGAAAGAGGAAGGGAGAGGAGGCAACTTGGATAACCCTTTCCGAGATTGACTCATCAAAAACAATATGGCAAAGGCAATCCCAATTTCCCCAGTTCACCAACAGCTCTGCAACATACATCCCCTCTATTACTGACCACCGCATAGTTCTTTTGGCTGCAATGCTAAAGGAAAGAACATTGTTGTGATTCCTGTAGCAACCGATATCTTAAAAAGAGCCATGAATTTCTCAATGAAATAATGCAAAGGATCCCATGGCCAGATTTCACATTTTGGACTTATACTACAACAACCCAACAAAATCAACATCGACCAAATGGCAGAGAAGCTGTAAGCTGCGCCAGATGAAGATGTTGGGGGTAGGGGGTTGGGGGGCAGGGTGGAATGGGACAGAAGTAGAATGTAGAAAAGGGGAAGCGGGGGGAGGGGGATGAAGTGGGGGGAAAAGAGTGGGAGGGGGAAGAAAAATGAAGAAAGACAATAAAGAAATACAAGGTAGAAAACAGTAAAAAATTTAATAAAATGGAATGAAAACAAAGGGGGCCGTTCTCTCTGTAGACAGCTATTAGCAATCTTTTCCTCTGGTTTCTATGGCTATGATTCATCTTACATTCCCTTACCCTGCAGTATAAATATCTCTCACTTTCTATACCTTTTAGTTTTGATAAAGGGTCATCTGGACTCAAAACGTCAGCTCTTTTCTCTCCTTACAGATGCTGCCAGACCTGCTGAGATTTTCCAGCGTTTTCTCTTTTGATTTCAGATTCCAGCATCCGCAGTAATTTGCTTTTCTCCCATCTATTGACTCAGCCTACACTTCCCGCTGGCCCAGAAAAGCAGCCAGCATAATCAAGGACCCCACGCATCATGGAAATATTTGCTTCCACCTTCTTCTGTCAGGAAAAAGATACAAAAGTCTGACAGCATGTACCAATGGACTCAGTTTGTTGGTTTTGCATTAAAAGAAATACAAACTGACTCAAGAACAGCTTCTTCCCTGCTGCCAACAGACCTTTGAATGGACTTACCATATATTAAGCTGATCTTTCTCTACATCCGAGCTGTGTTTGAAGAGAGTACTATATTCTGTACTCTCTTCTTTCCTTCTCCCCTATGTACTCTATGAACGGTACGTTTTGGCTGTATAGCGTGCAAGAAACAGTACTTTTCACTGTATACCAATACATGTGACAATAATAAATCAAATCAAAAACTTAGTCAGCAACTAATATACTAAACCATGGAAAATGAGTCCTCCCTTTCTAATACAACCAAAATTCCACGCCACACCTACACATTAAATATACTGCACTCTCTGTAGAGAGTGCAGTATATTTAATGACAGAATGTTATGGAAGCAACAGAGGTCTTGCCAATGAGGCATGTTGAGGCCAGCCCAAATTAGGAGCAGAGGTCCTGCCTTGGAAACAAGCCAATGAGAGACTAGCTGCTCTTTTGCTCAGTGCCACCACAGAGGAGGCAGAGCAGCTCAGGCCACAGTTAAGTAATGGTGGGAAGGGTTTTGCAGGATGGAAGTTACATGATTTGGGGGTGAGCAGGTGGTGGTCAGCAGCAAGGTCAAGTGTGATTACCCTTAATCTTGAGTTTAAAATCCAACTCCTCCTGACTGTAACAGGATCCCTTCTCCCTGCTTCACCAAGCTGAATCCTTCAGTGTCCTTTTAAACTTTGCTCAACTCTTTCAGCATAATCAAATGGACTCCCCATTGCAAGGTACTCTGGTGCTTCTGTGGTCTTTCACACTTTACAATCTTTGTTTTATCAAACATGATAAAACATGATAACATGTTCTGTCCTTACCAATTCTTTTGATTCTGGTATGTAGCAGAATTGGCACGAGGCACACTCAAAGCGATATATACAGAGTCTATGGCACACTGCATCAGAAATACATTTGCAATCTTTCATGTTGACTTTGCTTCTTTCAGACAAGAGGGAATGAAATGAAATCATCTCTCTTAGAATAGAGAACGAGAGAACTGGGCGGCACGGTGATACAGTGGTTAGCACTGCTGCCTCACAGCGCCAGGGACTCGGGTTTGATTCCAGTCTCGGGTGACTGTGTGCAATTTGCATATTCTCCCTGTGTCTGTGTGGGTTTCCTCCAGGTGCTCTGGTTTCCTTCCACAGACCAAAAATGTGCAAGTTAGGTGAATTGGCCATGCTAAATCCTTCCTCAGTGTACCCGAACAGGAGCCAGAGTGTGGCGACTAGGGGATTTTCACAGTAACTTCATTGCAGTGTGAATGTAAGCCTACTTGTGACTAATAAATAAACTTTACTTGCTTTACAGCGACTTCCCTTATTCAACAGTGCATGGTAAACTGCAAGATGCTACTGATAATCGCCCACACCAGCCTGGTAGGAGCCAGACACATTAGTCAATAGCCTGTCTCCTTCATACCCACTGGTAATTTGGCCAGTTGCCTTGCTCTGAGGTTGGAATTGTGGCTACAGCAGTTGGCAGATTTCAGTGCAGGCCTCTTTAGTAAATGTCTTAAGCATTAGTTGTCACTGAGGGAAGTTTTCCCTCAATAGCCTGGATGAATATGGTCTCCTCTTCTAACAGCTCATCCTGTTTTGTGGGGCATTTGCTCGTTCTGTCAGTCACATTGGATACCATGAGGAAGGCCAACTAAAGCAGCCTAGTTTGGGAGCAGCTAGTTTATGCAGAAATATTGCACCTGCCACACCAGGTCATATAGATATTTGAATCTGAACTAATCTGTAAGTAGTTGATGATTCCTTTAAATAGCACCAATGAAGGGTCCTTCATGTTGCTTACTGCGTGGTCTGCCATGTGAGGTTAATACATGGCATCAGTTGGAGCATGGAAGTCCCAGAATGCCACTGCTGGCATCAAATCAGCCTTACCTGCTGATTGACATAAGCTGTGCCTGCTTTGTGTATCTCTGCCAGATGTTAAATTTCCACATGTTAACTCTTTTGTCTGGCCTGTTTCGCATCTGAAGTGTGCGCACACTCACCTTGAGCACCATGCTTGAGCCTATGTCTGAAAAACAGGCACTACCACACATGATATTTCACTCCAGGCCTCAATTTTGGAGCCAAAAAAAATTTTTGAGTGCAGAATCAAAAGCAATGGTGAAGGAAGAGGGTAATAAGATAAGACACTTATTGATGGGAGATGGTTTGAAATTGTCCGAGTTCTGAAATGGTGTATTTAGAAGAAATATATTATGTGATACACCGTAAAACACTTCATCACAACATATCACACTTTTAGCTTTCTCTTCCAAAGAAAATTGTTACTTCAAGACCTTATTTTAGTGCATTATTTTTGAATCATGTTCCAGGCTGTGTTGCTTTAAGGTTTGCAAGTTGGGATAAGGAGTGTTACCATTCCACTGCAGTATTTAAGCCTGTGCAGCCTTTAATCCTGGTTCAAAGTAAATACCAAGTGGTAATGTAATAAATAGAATATAATTTTTACTGCATTTGATCAGCTACACAGAATTGCAAATAATCATATAATTGTCCACCTGCAGCCATTGATGCTCTTGGTAAGGGAGGAACTCCCCTTAACTCTCATGGAGCACATTAAAGAAAACCATTAGTATCAAATATGATTCTTCGAATCATAGAATCCCTACAGTGCAGAAGGAGGCCATTCAGGCTATCAAGTCTGCACCGACAACAATCCCAGCCAGGCCTTAAGCCTGTTAACCCCACATAATCACCCTGCTAATCCCCCTGACACTAAAGCCAATTTAGCTTGGCCTATCCACCTAACCTACACATCTTTGGACTGTGAGAGGAAATCAGTACCCGGAGGAAACCCACACAGGGAGAACATTCAAACTCCACACAAATAGTCGCCCAAGGCTGGGATTGAACCCAGGTCCCTAGCACTATGAGGCAACAGTGCTAATCACTGTGCCGCCCTACATTCTCCTATGTTTAATCATGTCTATCGAATATGATTATCTGCACTCTGTGTATACAAACTGAAAGAATGTGCAGAATCAATATGGAGGATAATTTGTGTCCTTATTCAATTTTTAATTAACATTTTCAGAGTGAAATATAAATGAACATGCAAATTGGGAGCAGGAGTGGGTCATTCGGCCCCTCAAGCCTGCACCACCATTTGATAAAATTGTGGCTGATCTGACCGTGGTCTCACCTCTTTCCTATCTATTCTCCCTACCCTTTGACTCCCTTGTCAATCAAGAAACAATCTAACTCAACCTTAAAAATATTCAATAACCCAACCTCCACTGTTCTCTGGGGAAGAGAATCCCACAGACTAACGACCTTCTAAAAGAAAAAAAAAAATCTGTCTTAAATGGGAGATCCCTTATTTTTAAGTTGTGTCTCCTAGTTCCAGTTTCCCTCATAAGGATACATGTTCTCTCAGCAGCCACCCTGCGAAGTCACCTCGAGATCTTATACATGTCAATAAGACACCTCTCTTTAACAATAAACAGAATTTTACAGACTTTGAAAAGGTTTGATCTCACCTGGACTATTCCAGTTTTCAGCATTCGACTTTAGGAAGTATATGCAGGCATGAGACTCAGTGCAAAAACAGATTAATGAAAATGGTTCCAGGAATAAGACACTTGAGTTATGATTGTTGGTTCGAGAAGCTGGAGCTGTTCTCTTTAGAGAAGAGAAGGTTGAAAGGAGATTTGATAGATGTGTCCAAAACCGTGAAGGGCCTAGACAGAGTAGATAAAGGCATTGGCAGAAGGGCTGAGAAATAAGTTGCAAAAGTACCAAAAATGCCATGGGCCTGAACACATCCCCATCGACTCCAATAGGCCTGCTGCCACTTTATGCTCCAGCAAACATAGATTGACAGCAGGCAGGACCGCTGAAGTTAGCGATTTACATCACTCCTGTCAGATGGTTCCCAGGACTTAAGATCACAAGATCATAAAAAATAGGAACACGAGTAGGCTGTTTGGCCACTCGGGCCTGCTCCTCCATTCAGTAGGCTCATCCAACATTCCTCATGTCCATTTTCCTGCCCATTTCCACTAACCCTTGACTTACTGATCAAAAATCTATTTATCTCAGCCTTAACTACACACAAGGACTCTCACAGCTCTCTGTGGCAAGGAGTTCCAAAGACTTTCAACACTGAGAGAAGAAATTCCTCCATATCTCAGTGTTAAATTTATTCTGAGACTATGCCCTCTGGTCCTAGACACTCCCATGAGGGGAAACATCCTCTCAGCATTTACCCTATCAAGCTTCTTGAGAATCCTATGGACAGAATTCTCCCAAGTAAAAACCAAGGCTAGAGTTTTCTGGCAATTAACTGCAGCGGGATTCTCTCGTCCCATTGCAATGAACGGAAATTTGGCTGAGTGCCAAATTCTCCATCCTCACTTGCAGTGGGCGTGAACAGCGAGAGAATTCCGGCCTACGTGTCATTACGGCGCTGCACCGCAATCCTCCCACACTCAGCCACATTTGTGGAGAGTTGGGGCCCCCCCTGTAATAGCCTTCACTTTTGTGAGACACCTCGTCGAATACCTTCTGGAAATCCAAATACAACACATCTACTGATTCCCCTTTATCCTCTCTGGTTAACAGATCCTCAAGAAACTATAATAAATTGGTCACACATGATTTCCCTTTCATGAAGCCATGCTAACTCTGCTTGATTGAATGATGATTTTTCAGATTTCATACTATTGCCTCTTTAATAATTAATTCCAACATTTTTCCAACAAAAATATTGTTTTTTCCAACAGTAGATGTTAGGCTAATTGGCCTATAGTTACCCGCTTTTTGCCTCCCTCCCTTTCTGCATATCACCAGGTGAAAATCAGGCCCTGGACAGTTGCTGGCTGATCAGCCACCTCCAGGCACAGTGCTGCAGGGGTCGGAAGAGGCACTGCATGTTCCTGGGACTAAATGTTGGGACATGGAAGCCATGTAAGAAGCAGGGGTCCCGGGGAGCGGAGGGTAGGAGACATCTGGGGGGGGGGTCTTGAGACGGGACTGATTTATGTCCTGGAGCATAGGCCAGGTTGGGGGAAGGAGGTCTGGATGACTTCACAGGAGGGCACCAACCATCAGAAGTGAACTTAAAATTCAGGCCACAAAGCAGCAGCAAGTGGTTCGGATCTGAAATGCACAGCCTAGGAGCATGGTGGAGACAGATTCAATCTCGTATTCAATGGGGAATTGGATAATAATCTGAATCGACAAAATTTGCAGGGCTACAGGAAAGTTTCAGGGGAGTGGGACATGCAGAGCTACTCTTGCAGAGAGCTGTCATAAACATAATGGGCTGAATAGCCTCCGCTCTGTAGCCATTCTATGATTTCATGTTTCTAAAACAGACCAGATTTTGCAATCTGTGATAAAGCGATGGAGCTCACCATTAACCTGAAGGTAGCGCCTGACAAAGAACGAGTGATCTATCTGACATGCTTTTCCCCTTTTCTGATGGTGTCAAGTCAAGGCGATGACTTAATGTTCAGCAGCAATGTTGGCAGCAAGAACACAGTCAGTCGCAGCAAATCAGAAAGTTATAATCTCCATTCTTTAAAATTTCAGATGGTGAAATAGGTGATTATGAGCGGGTGGGCTGGTGGTGGTGGCGATAGAGGGAGTGGTGCTTCAACAGCACATTCTCTGGAGAGGAATTCCACTTCAGCAAACCTCATATGCAGACCTCATATGCTAATGTCAGTTTCATTGTTAACTACAATATGGTGAATACTGACAGTTTTGCCATCATTACTGCTACCAAATCAAGGTCAATATTCACCACTATCTTTCACATCCAAAAAGCCATTGCATGTCCAAAATAAGCAACTTTTTAAAGTCTTAACATCTAAGTTACTTAGACAAAAAAAGTGCCCCTCTAATTTGGGCAAAAATATTGGGATTGATTTGCCAGGAACGACGACACTAACCCTCAGAATTCAAGAAGGTTCCCTCATTTTAGTAACCTTGCTGGATACCTGCAGTGCTGGAGACATATCTCAGGTGTCCACAGTTCAAGGAGGCTACATAATACATTGATCGTTCTGAGGAAATGCTGGGATCTACAAAAAACTTTTTTCTGAACCCTGATTCCAATTTTCTAACCTTTCCTTCAGGGCTCCTGCCCATGAACCAAGACTGGACCCCCAGGTGAGCACCCTCACAGACTTTCAGAGGTCAGCCCTTTCATCTAGCTTACTGACTGTCACTTATCTGCCGTGCTGCAAATGAGGAAAGATCCTGTCCCTGCAGTCTCCTCTGACCCTTGTGAATGTGACCATGTAGATTCAGGAACTCTGGCCTTCTCTCAGTTTTTCCCTGTTCTTTGCATGCACAGAGGAGAAAACAGGAGGCATTACAGTGCCTGTACACCAACAGAGTTCAGCTAGAATCCAGGCTAAGATTTGCATGTATATGAATAGCTATAATGTATATTTGGTGATTGGAAACAATTCAGTAGACAGGCATATGCTGCTGATCCTGGGTAGTCATTTCTTTCCTTTAGATTCATGAGAATTTAGACGGATTTTCAAAAAGGCCCTTCATTGTTATAGTCCCTGTAATTCTTCTCAAGATGTTTATTGTCAGTTTTGGATCACCTTAGTCTCTTTCAGAGCATAAAATTAACAGGATATATAAACTGAAGTGCATTACTGAGTAGAAGTATGATTAGTTTTTTTTCTTTCCTGATTTATTACTTTATGAAACCTAGACTATGTATAATAATGCGAGAATGTCTGAACATATAATGGAAATTGTTGGATAATTGTATGTCCTGAAATCTCTTTTCAACAGATGTTTTCAATGAATTTTAGGAATCTGTCTGCCTAATTTTCAGGGGAATGGGGGTAAATTGGTTCTGTACAGTTGCACAAAATGGATATTAATGAATCAGCAATGTGTTTTAGCAATTGAGAACAGCCAGGATGGGAGATGGACTGTGGATTCTTAATCACCCAAATTGTGCGACTGCCTCAGTTCCAATTTCACCGCCAAACCTTGTTCTTTATTTGAATACACTCTGGGAACCCTGGTTCTTGTTGTAGACCTCTCAACCCAAAGTCGTGACCCTGGAGAAAATTTGAACACACTATTTCCATTGGAAATCTAGCAGATAATTGATTTTGATTAAAATTGCTCCTTAAATAAAATCTAGTTTGTTTTACCCCATTAACACACTGATCCAATTTTTTTGGCCTGTGGCAATACAATGACACTTGCTGCAGATATTAAAGAAAGCTGCCCACAAAGTGAACCCTGTAGTGTGGATTTCACCTTGATGCACCATCAATTTACGAGGACTCCAGCGAGTGAGTGAAATACAACAGGCTTTTAATCGCAAAGAACTGGAACACACCCTTGTAGTCAGCCTGGCCCAGACTGAGGCAGACGGGAGGAACCGTTACCTTTATACCTCGATCAGGTGGAAAGGGAGGAGTCTCGGGTCAGGCGCAGCAGGGTGTGTCCAGGCATACAACATGTAGTTACAGTGGGTCACCACATTCATCCCCAGCGGGGGTGAGATGGGTGGAACAATATATACAAAGTCACGGAATATATACAAAGTCACGGCTGAAGTAAGACGTCGACCCCTCATAAGTTCAGCCTGTCGGGCGGTTTGATCCGTCGCTGTGTCCGCCGTAGTACTGGTTGTGGTGTTGTTTCAGGTGGCAGGGTGAAACCGCTCGAGTCCGCCGTCGTCCCTTCTAGTCGGGTACTGCGTGGTGACTCCGGGGGCTCAGGCGAGCTGCATACAGGGGACAAAGAAGTAAGCGGACCTGGTGCTACCTGAACAACAGAGGGCTCCAGGGATGGGGGCGTCATAGTGGGCTCCGGGGCACTCGCAGGCGCCAGGTCCTGGATAGAGACCGTGTCCTCCCGCCCATCGGGGTACGCCACATAGGCATATTGGGGGTTGGTGTGGAGGAGCTGGACCCTTTTGACCAGGGGGTCTGACTTATGGGGCCGCACATACCTCCGGAGCAGAACGGGGCCTGGGTACGTCAGCCACGACGGTAGTGAGATCCCCGAGGAGGACTTCCTAGGGAAAGCAAACATCCGCTCATGAGGGGTGGCATTGGTAGCCGTACACAGGAGTGACCTAATTGAGTGCAGTGCATCAGGGAGGACTTCTTGCCAGCGGGTGACTGGAAGACCTTTAGACCATAGCGCTAGTAAAACAGCCTTCCAGACTGTCGCATTCTCCCTCTCTACCTGTCCGTTTCCCCTGGGGTTATAGCTGGTAGTCCTACTCGAGGCTATGCCTTTAGAGAGCAGGTACTGATGCAGCTCATCACTCATGAAGGAGGATTCCCGGTCGCTATGGATGTCGCTGGGGAAATTGAACAGGGTGAAGAGGCCATCCAGGGCCCTGACGACCGTGGCTGAAGTCATATCCGGGCAGGGAATGGCGAAAGGGAATCGTGAGTACTCATCTAGCTGTTGGCAGTTCCCACATCTTGAGGATCCAGGTCTAACTTGTCGGGCTTCAAAATTTGTTCCATCCTATGAGTTTTGTTTTTCTTTGCGATTAAAATTGATGCACCATCAATTTACGAGGAATCCAGCGAGTGAGTGAAATACAACAGGCTTTTAATCGCAAAGAACTGGAACACACCCTTGTAGCCAGCCTGGCCCAGACTGAGGCAGAGGAGAGGAACCGTTACCTTTATACCTCAATCAGGTGGAAAGGGAGGAGTCTCGGGTCAGGCGCAACAGGACTGTGTCCAGGCATACAACATGTAGTTACAGTGGGTCACCACACACCTTTGCTGCAGTTCTTTTGAATTTGGCACCAAGACAAGGGGATCTCCAGATGCCTGGAAGCCGTGATGTCATCAAAAAGGAAAAGCAACCAATCACACTAAAGTAATCTCACAGACAGAAAATCAGGAAGTAAAATCGACTTCACGCTTTGTAACTTTTACAGAGAGCAAAACAGAAATGGGACATGCGCATTAGAAGCTGAAATATGATAAATAAGCTTTCAGAGATGCATTTACTGGCCGGGATTTTAATAAAAAAGAAACAATTGAATTTTTATCATGATGGAAAAAATAGTCATTACAAAAAATATAACATTATTTTTGTAAGGCTGCCGAGATTGTTCAGCAGTTTTAGCACATCCTTAGAAACCCAATTATGCCCTATTATCAAGATGTAACTCTTTCAGGGTTTTTTGCATTGTTTTTACAGTGTAAAGGGGAACATTCTCATCAGTTTAGCGATTTCTGAAGATTGTCAGCTGTGGGGACTTCAACAGCACGTCCTGCGGAGGAGCATGGAGTCACCGATAGCAACAACTGAAATTTCATTTTTAATTGCAAATGTGTGGGCGCTGGAGGTTGCAGTCAGTTTCACAGTGTAATGATAGCAAATGCTGACAGTTTTTTGCCATTACAAATGCAAACGCAGGGCTGATTCATTGTAAGGAGAATATAATATTTGTGTCCATTAGGTATAAGATAAATAGATGATTTATGTGCATTAATGTAGACCACAGCACCTCTGTTTCTCTTTAACACTCCAAGGATGCTGGGAGTTCATTCGGTTCCTTTGTTTTTTAAGTGCTACACCACATAACCAATGTTGACTAAAAGCAGGCAATGCTTATTTTATTCAAAATGCACCTCATAATCATTTAATCAATTCTGTTATTTCCCTACTTTGCATTTCTGATACTGATGCAGTAAAGGAAGGTATGTGCATGCGTGTAGGGGAGGAAGGTAAATTATAACAGGCTGGGCCCAAAGTGCTTCCAAATTTAGTGTGGAACGCTCAGCATCGCTCAGCCCAGAAGAACACTGACAAAAAATATTTTTGGTCCCATGCCAAAATTCATTTCCAAGTATTTGACTGCTTGTCTCCTACTTCTGAAACTTGACAGTTGAAAGATTATTGAAGAAAGTGATGGAACATCTATGACAATGAGTTCTAATCAGATTTCATGTTAAATACAAGAATTACAGGAGCAGACGGCTTTATCTGGTGCAATCTCCGGTTCGCATTGCATTATAACGTTGCAAACTGATTTTATTTTGGCATTGAGGGTTTTCAAGGAGCCACATCTGTTGCTGGTTTGTATTATTCAAGAACTTGATGGGAAGCACATGTTGAATTATTGCAAGGAAAAGGTTAGAAACCATAATGGTGTGGTTTTTCTTTTATTTGAATGTAAACGTCAAATAAAATATATTAATTTTTTGTTACGTACTAAGCATATGTTAACCAACCATCATATCATAATGGAAGGCAATTGGATAAAGCCAGAAAATGGGCATAGGAATCATGATGTTTGATTAACCCTTGTCTGTTTGTAGTCTTTTGACTGTCTGTTAATTGAAATTATAGTATTCTGCGGAATGCCTCCACACCTTATGAGGGGACACAATGGTTAGGACCACTTAAAGCCAGCCTTCAACACTTAAAGGTGAGGTGCTGTTTGAATGAAGCTGGAAATGGCTAAAGAAGACATTATTTGCAGAAAGAAGAGTAGAAATGGGACATAGGCTAGAAAGCGTGCTCCACCATTTTCCAGTCCGGCACTGAAGGTGCAGTGCAGGAGGTGATGAGAAAGAGAGATGTCATCTTCCATCAAGAGGAGAGAGAGCTCTCCAGACAGATACTGGGAAGAGAATGGGAGTAGATTGCTATTGCTGTCAATGCCAGGAGTCTAGCTGCAAGATGTGTGATGCAGTGCCACAAAAAGTTCAACTGACACGAGATGTCAAAGTCAGTGAATTCATTTTCATATAGCCTATTCTTGCAAATGAACCACTAGCCTCACACATTGCTCCATCCAATGCCCCAACTTTACTTACCTTCCAAGCACAACACACATCTTACATTCATAGTATCATCCTTACACACTTAACACTGCTGCAGGCCTCACACTCATATTACACAGGATGTACAAACCGACAGCAATTATATTCTGACAAGCACATTGCATGTTACAATGTCGCACTGATACTTTCCTTCCTCTTGCAGTATAAGGTTACCCATAATCACAATAGCACCTAACCAGCGGGCCAGGGAGGTGGACAGGTACAGCTGCATGTCCCTCTCTGGAGAATATGGTGCTTGCTATCATTGGAACAGCCAAAATTGAGACCATGGCCAGGAACTAGGTGATTACCATAGTGGATGATGGTAAAGGTAAAGTTGCCATAGTGCTAGATGACCATAGGCTGCTCTCTCCTTGAGAGGGAGGTGACTAGTGGTGACTTAACCTGAAGATTACCATATCTCATACGAGGGGTAAGATTGAGAATGCAGGGCCTTCATGAATAACCTCAGCCGGTACGGGAATTGAACCTGCGCTGTTGACATCGCTCACCATCATGAACCAGCTGTCCAGCCAACTGAGCTAGCTGACTCTTTTTTACATAACCCATCTTCTCATAACACAATTCCCCCTCATCCCACAATCTCTTCTGAATTAAAAGCTGCAGATTTAACCATGCGCATCCTTTCCCTCTCCGCAACTTTACCCTTACATCTTATTGTTTCAGAAATCTAAGCACCGTCACCTGGTCAAGCAGTGGTGCAAAAGCCTGAAGGCCAAGCGAAGCAAGAAACTTATCTTCATCTCAGCCATTGTGTGCCTCACATACAATTTATTAAGGAGCTGTTCGCGGAGCTCAACTATAGGAAGGATATCAGAGGTAGGTTCTTTACGCAGAGAGTGGTTGGGGTGTGGAATGGACTGCCTGCAGTGATAGTGGAGTCAGACACTTTAGGAACATTTAAGCGGTTATTGGACAGGCACATGGAGCACACCAGGATGATAGGGAGTGGTATAGCTTGATCTTGGTTTCAGATAAAGCTCGGCACAACATCGTGGGCCGAATGGCCTGTTCTGTGCTGTACTGTTCTATGTTCTATGTACCCTAAGGAACCCCTGAAGCAATGTCCTGGGACTGAGTAGATTGATGGGGTGGTAATTGACTGGGGAGGACTGTCCTGTTTTTGTGGACAGGGCATGCCTCGGCAGTTTTTCACATTGTCAGGTAGATACCAGTGTTGTTTCCATACTGAAACAGCTTGGCTGGGGTGGGGGGACTAGTTCTGGAGTAGAAGTCTTCATTACCATTAACGGGATGTTATCGGTGCTCATCTCTCACCAATTATCTTTGTCACCTCTTGAAAAAACTCAATCAAGTTGGTGAGACATGACCTTCCCGTATAAAACCATTCTGCCTGTCACTAACTAGTCCATTTTCTTCCAAATATGCATCTCTCCTGTCCCTCGGTATCTTCTCCAAAAACTTCCCCACCACTGATGTCAGGCTCACTGGCCTATCAGTTCCTGGATTATCCCTGCTTCCTTTCTTAAAGAAAGGAACAACATTGACTATTCTCCAGTCCTCTCGAACCTCTCCTGTAGTCAAAGAGGATGTGAAGATATCTGTTAAGGCCCTAGCTATTTCTTCACTTGCCTTCCGCAGTAATCTGGGATAGATCCAATCCAGCCCTGGGGACTTGTCTACCTTTATGCAATTTAGGATACCCAACAGTTCCTCCTTCAATATATTGACATTCTCTAGAGCATTCACACACTTTTCCTTGCTTCAACATCTGTCATGTCCTTCTCCTTGGTGAATACTGTTACAAAGTACTCATTAAGGATCTCATCCACTTCCTGTGGCTCCACGCATAACTTCTCTCCATTGTCCTTGAGTGGTCCTACTCTTTCCCTTGCTACCCTCTTGCTCCTAATATATGCATAAAAGCCTTGGGATTCTCCTTGCCCCTGTTTGCCATTTTCAAATTTTTACATTTATTTTTATAATGCAAATAATCTTTGTAATGTCAATGCAATTTAAAATATTCCGGCTACTGGATTCCGAGTGCACCTGAAGTGTGTCCCAGTGATGTGAACTTACCTGTACCTCTAACTTTACTAATGTGGTTGAACTCCATCTGAGTCGGACAACAGGGTCTGATCTTTAGGGAAACTTCCTGCAGTCTGGAACAATAAAAAAATGATTTTAAGTGAGAAACTGTGAATGTTAAACAATGACACATAATTAGCTGAGCTGTGCCTCCTTCAGAAAGACCAGTTCTACTCTGTGTTATCCTTTTTTCCTTGCTTTGGAGCCAGAGAACATAAGTATTGTTTGGTCATAAAGCTCATGAAAATCAATCTATGAAACACTGAGCAAACTAACTGGTACAATTGCTTCATTGAATACACAAAGCTCCTCAGATATTGCAGGTATGTCTGTCTGAATTGGACCTGCAGAGTTTCACTGGCTGTCTTGTCTGGAGACAATACACATCTTTTTAGCCTGTCTTGATGCTCTCTCCACTCCCATTGTTTTGTTTCTTAAAGACTGGATTAGTTGTAAGTATTCGCATTCCAACCATTATTCATGTAAATTGAGTCTGTGTCTTATAAGTTCTGTTTGTGAACAGAATTCCCACTCACCTGAAGAAGGGGCTCAGAGCCTCGAAAGCTTGTGTGGCTTTTGCTACCAAATAAACCTGTTGGACTTTAACCTGGTGTTGCTAAACTTCTTACTGTGTCTGAATTGAGCCATTCATTTCTTTCTTCCAAGTCAATGAAGTTGATAAATGTATTATTGTACTTAGAAACCTCCCTTTCTCTCTCCACCCAGATGAGGAATTTAATAATGGCACCTCTGTGTCTTCCACATAATGTCAACAATATTAATGGTGAGTTCGCCGGCAACTAGGTCAACCCCTTCGCAGCTTCGGGAAGATCGTGCGAGAGTCTTACATTTGCCAGCATCTCTGAAATTGTGCTCACAAAGAGAACAGAGGAAACGTGAACTTGTAGATTCACGGATTTGTTCAGCAACATGTCCCTTGTTATTTCAAGTAACAAATAGTTCTTCCGTCTTTAGAAAGTCATCGGTTTGGCCTTTTATACTTGCCAATATTGTCTCCATTATTCCACAAGAGCAAGAAGATCCCGCTGCCAGTGAGCAGCGCACCACGTCCCACCCCCAAGAAAAGTGCTGAGGGGAGGCCAGAGAATCTCGCCGAAGAAATCCTTGTGTGGCTCATTGTCATATTTTATTTTATAATGCTCTGATGAAGCCCCTTGGGATATTTTATTTATAATCAAGGTGCTATATAAATACATGTGCATGGTGGCACAGTAGTTAACATTGTTGTCTCATAGAGCCTGGGACCAGGGTTCAATTTCCAGGTCAAATCCCAACTCGGATGACTGTCCGTGTGAAGTTTGCACGTTTTCCTCATGTCTGCACGGTTTCCGCCGGTTGCTCCGGTTACCTCCCACAGTCAAAAGATTTGCAGGTTAGGTTGATTGGCCATGCTAAATTGACCCTCAATGTCAGGGGATTAGCAAGGTAAATACATGGGGTTATGGGGATAGGGTTTGGGTGGATTGTTGTCAATGCAGACTTGATGGGCGGAATGGCCTCCTCCTGTACTGCAGGGATTCCAAGATACATTGTTGTGGTTGTTGTAATTGCTTCGGTCTTTTGGCGCACTCTGTACTTTTCTGCAATGACATTATGTCCAATCTGACATTAATTCAGGAACACTGTGTGATTCAAGAGATCTTCAAGTAGTATTTCACATCAGTGAGAAATAAGTCCCAAAACAATTAATTTACTATGATATCCACAGGACCATAGTTATTTATTCTTTTTTTGCAAAATTATTTTCAAAGACAATAGAATATTTTTATACTGACTCTGGGGGGCTCTCTGGTGAAAAGCCATCTAGATATACCAAGCTGGAACACAACAGCTGGTTTTGCTGCCTTATTATTGATACTTTCTCATTGGTCTCAAAGCTTTCCGAGTGACATTAGAGATCACAGGTCATTCTATTGTACTCAAAGACTAAAGAGAGAACCAAAATCTCTTAAAAGATTGTACCATTTTTCAGTTGATCAGCAGCTAATAGTCATGACCGTTTAATTAGTCATATTCAAGATTGCAGTATCTTGCAAACATGACTCAAGCATAGTGAAGTGGTCAAAGTCAGTCTGTTGTTGATTCTCCTTTGTGTGCATGTTATTTTGCATGTAATCTATTCTCTTTTTCTGGCTCTGTTTATGACTTGTACATTTTTCTCCTTTTCTGTTGTTCTGTCAAATTCTACAGGCTTGCATGTCTTACAAAGTATTGTATGAGGTCATTATTTATTTCACGGGCATTTTGCAATGATTTTTGTTACTGGTGTAATGAGTCAGACAACATAAGACATGAGCCAGTAGAAACTAAATTATTTCTGACTTAATGGGCCAAAATCAAGCATTTGTCTCAAAAGTTGAATTTTGGCCCAAATTCAATGGCAGGAGCCAAAATGGCATCGTTAATGAGTCCATGACCTCATGATGTTGAGAAAGATTTTAAATAGATACTTCACAAAACGTTTTACATTTGCAACAATATTGAAGAAAGAGTGAGGGCACCAGTGCAAAAGTGTTTTGCATTAAGAAATATACTTGTACAGCTTTTAGCTTACTTAATATTTTTCAAATAATAATGCCATCACATCTTATTCACAGCTGCAAATCATCTGTTATCAAATTGCTTACCTGATATCCAGTACTGGATGAGAAGAAATGTCCTCCAATTAAATATTGGGAAGACGGAGGCCATTGTTTTTGGTTACCACTTCAAGCTCCACTCCTAGTATCATTTCCACCCCTCTGCCTGGCAATAGCCCGAGGTTAAGTCAGTTGCCTCAGTGCCAAATTTGACCTGAGATAAGTTTCCCACCTTATTTGTGCCATCACTAAGGAATCTTATTTCCACCTCCGTAACATTGCCTGACTTAATCCCTGTCTCAATTCACCTGCTGTGGAAACCCTCCTTTATATCTGTTACCTGTAAACATGACTATTCCTGTGTCCTCCTGGCTGATCTCCCAATTCCACCCACTATAAACTTGGAGTCATTTAAAACTCTGCTGCCCATGTCTTAACTTGCATAGAGTTCGGTTCTCCTATCACCCCTGTGTTCGATGACTGGCATTGGCTCCTGGTCAAACAACACGTTGATTTTAAAATTCACCCTTTTGTTTTCCAAATCCCTCCATGGTCTTGACCTTCCCTATCTCTGCAATCTCCTCCAGCCCCAGAACCTTCTGAAATCTCTATGCTCCATTAATATTGACATCTTGTGCCATCCCAATTTTAAGTGCTCCACCAGCGGTGGCTGTGCATTCTGTTTCGGAGACTCCATGCTCAGGAACATCTTCCTACATTCCTCTGCCCCTCTACCTCACTTTCCTCTTTTAAGACACCCTTAAACCTAAGTCTTGGATCAAGCTTTTGATCACCTGACCTAATATCTCCTTGTGTACTCAGTGTCATATGTTGTTTTATAATGCTCATATGAAGCATTTTGGGACATTTTACTATAATAAAGGTGATATATAAATGCATGTTGTTGTAATACCTGTAATTCGTAGTAGTTTTCTTTATCTGTGACTTGGACGTCTATTATCTAAGGGCCATTCTACCACATTCTTTGGTTGTGTGGTTTCTTTTAATTTATTTATAGAATGTGGGCATCGCTTGACAGGCCAGCATTTATTACCCATTCTCAGTTGCCCCTGAAAATCTCACCCGAAAAATCAGATGGAGAATAAGAAACAAAAACAATTTATTTGAACACAGGGAGAGGGAATGCTTGACATAGCTAACAGAGTACACAGTGTACTATGTCGACAGCAATATACTGATCCACAATGGAGTACCCAGTTCCAGCCTCCTGCGCTTAATATCAAAGCCGTAGGCTACACTTTGGAACTCATCGCTTACTGAGATGTTGCAAGCATATAAATGGGACCATTAAATGGGCAGTTTGTTTTCTGGTGTTTTCTCTCAGTTTCCTATCCCCTCCTAAAGACATTGGGCAAAAATTCAATCGCAGACATGGGTGTGAACCTGATTATGCCACCGGCAAAGGGCAGCGAAAATTAGAAGTTGTGATCTCGTCAGCGAGATCCGTGACTTCTGGGGTTTTGCCGAATCTTGAGCCCCCACCGCCATTCCTGCAGGTGGCGAATGTGGGCTCAAAATCCCCGCCTATGTGCGAGCTGTGAGCTGTGTGTGCAAGGCTTGCAATCGTACCAAGCATGTGAGTGTGAGGTCATCAAAAAAATTTAAGGATTGAGTACTGATTGATAGTAATTGCTAAGTGAGCAATGGGGGTGTAGCAAATTGAGCAGCGGATGAGGTTAGTGGTGCAGTTGGTAAGATATGTCATTTGAAGATGGAAGTACTCACCATGACAACTCGCTTCTAATCATTAAACTTTTTCTTGCATCGCATATATGTTCTTCGGGCAACACTCCTCAGATCTTGACCTCTGTCACTACTTCTTCTCATTGCCCCCTTAGAATATGTCTGTGAATACAAGCTTCTTCTCATTTTCACCTCTTCCACGAATACATCCAATGCATTGGGTGGAAACATTAGTCCTTGTTCTTTTGCATGTTCAGCCATTGCTCAAAGAATTATGGCCCACATTGACTTTTGAAATGACTTACACCACTTGTTGCAGCCACAGTGTGCCTCCTCTTTAAGAGGTGCATGCTGTCTTTAAGTAACATTAGCCACTTGCAATATTGAGACCCCTGCAGATGCATTGCACTGATGCATGAGGCAGGTAGCACTGACTGTTTGCAGCAATTGTTTTAAAGGTCAGGCAACATCAATTTAACATGCTGTCTCCAGCAGAATCAATGGCTGTGGGTCCATCATGTACTACAATCTGCACACCTGTTTCTTGGGGGTAGCCAGATTTAGTTCCTAGGGTAGAATTTAGTTCAAATCTTGGAAGCAGGCAGGGAGGTGGTGGAAGGAGGAATTAAGAGAGAATTAGGCAGGGAAGATGGATGGCCTTTCTGCCAGTCAATTAATGACCACTTAAGGACCTCAGTGCACTGTTGCTGGCATTCTTTCAGTGGCAGAGGACCTTAGGCCATGCGTAGAGACCACCCAGTAAGAGTTGGCACCTCCTTGCAGTCTCAGTATGGGGGATTGTGGAGCCTCCTGACTGGTCATTCTGTGGCCCAGGAACCCACCAAGCATCCAGGGCCAACCTGTGGAAATCACCCCCTTGTCGTCAATGATCTAACCTACTTGCCAGGGCATGCTTAACTTACCCCGGTGAACCCTAAACACGTCCATTCCAAGGCCTCATCCATAGCTGCTGGCTCAGTTCCAGTCGCATTACCAGTAGTGGCACCATTCCCAATGGTGCTGGTGGGATTTAAGAGCTGCTGGCCATCTAATTGACTGGCAGCTTGTGGAGGCAGCACCTCCACCGAGGGAGGACTGGAAACCCCAACACCAGGTAGTTAACTGGCTGATATGCACACAATTGCTTAGGAAATTCCAAAAATGGCCAGAGCTGTGATGCCCTGGCTTTCTCGCCCACTGACAGGGCCACTGCTACAACAACTATATTTGGTCTATTATCCAGGTTGCCACCCGAATTCAGTATTACAGAGGTGTTGCTGTGTTTGTGGACACGCAATTTTTCAAGTGAGACACAAGGCCCAGCTTCTTGTTAGGCTATTTGAAGTGTATGTTAAAGAGCCAAAGAGTTCTCGTGATGTCCTGGCCAACATTCCTCCCTCAATACAAAATTAATTCAAAATTTGAAATAATCAGCAAGATAAATATAGGATATCAAATATTTCTCATTGGGAGGACTGGGTGTGATTGCATTTATATTCTAACACACGCAAGAAAAAAGGGAAATGCACATAAGATCCTCTCAAAGACAAAGTTAGCTGAAACAATTTTTAACTTTGTGTTCACCCCATTCAAGATCACGGAATTAAAAAAGAACAGAAATCCTTGTCTTCATGACAGTTCTTCAAAAGGTTTCAGTGCAGTATGGTGAAAGGAGTATTGTAATAAAGCTAGAACTAATCCATGCTTTCATCTTTTTGTAATAACAAGTTACATTTACATAGCATCTTAACATATTAAAACATCCCAAGGTGCTTGATAGGAACTTGTGTTGATGATTTCATTTTTCCTAACTTTCTCCCTGCTTTTCATTCCATATCTGAAGGTGCTGGCCTGCGTCGAGGCACAGTTTATGTTCTCTGATACATTGTTCAGTTCTAATCGTCCTTTCCAGCAGGAATCAATAGATACTGATCATGAGCACAAAGACTAGTTGAATTGATTCTCCCTCTAGCTGTGGGATCCTACTTCTATACTTGCTGATTCTGACAGCCCCCTGAGCTCACTCATCATAGGGCAGGGATTGAAGCTAATGCTTTCCTGGCCTGTTAGACCCAGTTCCATTTTTATTTTGAGTGGATCTACATCAATGCTGATGGCAAAAGATATCATGGTCATCAGAATTTAAAGTTTTGTTTCACAATATAATCTAAAGAACGACCTCCATAAGTTAAACAAAATGATCAGAATAAAAAGAGCATAGCAATTAAGGATTTTGCATAATGGTATTGTCACTGGACTAGTAATCCAGAGACACAGGGAAATGCTTCAGGGTTTGAATCCCACAATGGCTGATGGTAAAATTTGAATTCAGTAAAAATCTGGAATTAAAAGTCTAATGATGACCACAAAACTATTGCTGATTGAAGTAAAAACCCATCTGGTTCACCAATGGCCTTTAGGGAAGGAAATCTGCCGTCCTTACATGCGACTCCAGACACACAACAATGCGGTTGACTCTTAACTGCCCTCAGGGATGAGCAATAAATGCTGGCCCAGCCAGTGACGCCTACGTCCCATGAATTAATGAATAAAACTAAATACACTAAGATTTCTGTATTGAATTGACGTCAATTTGAAAAGTCTGTTAATAAAACCCAGGCACAGCAACAATATAAGTCCATGGGATTGATTTAAATTTTTCACAAACACTGATTTTGATCTAATTTTATTTATATAGGTGAATAATAAGGAAATCCTTTTATAGTTAGGTTAATATAATGAGATAGAGTTACTATTTGGGCACAATAGGCTAAACAACTGCAAATTCCCCAAAATTGCGTCTATTTTAAAAAGTTTTTTTTCTCTCGAGTTCTGCTGCAGCTCTTTAACATATTGCTGAATATTCCATGCTCACGTGCAATCAAGTTCCATTTAAGGATTTTTAAAAAAGTTTTGCTTTAAAAACATTTCTTGATATATTTAAGAAAAATATCCTGCAACAATGCATTTCTGCCTTTTTCCTGATTTTTTCAATTCTTTTTTGCCGGTAAGGCAAGATGGCCACTGTTATCATGTGATCTATAAAACATTGCTGTGTCACTTTCTATATAAGGCAAGTGGTAATCCTTTTGCTGCTACCCAGAGTCTCCTTGCCCTTATAGTGATCAAAAAGGTCATAGTTGTCCGCTCCTTACTGTTGCTTATTAGTTAAGCATTTTTGTGTTTGAAGGGAAAGCCATCAAACCTACTTACTCTTTTAGAACATTCATTGAATTTTAAATTTATTCTTTTGTGGGAATGTGGGCATCGCTGACAAGGCCAACATTTATTGCCCATCCCTAATTGCCCTTGAACTGAGTGGTTTTCTAAACCATTTCAGAGGGCATTTAAGAGTCAAAAACATTGCTGTGGGTCTGGAGCCACATGTAGGCCAAACCAGATAAAGATGACAGATTTTCTTCCCTAAAGAATATTAGTGAACCAGATGGGTTTTTACAACAACCGGTATTAGCTGACGTGGTCCCCATTACTGAAACACGCTTTCAATTCCAGATTTTATTAACTGAATTTAAATTCCACCAGCTGCCGTGGTGGGATTTGAGCCTGTTCCTTTAGAGGTGCCAGATCTGCTGAGATTTTCCAGCATTTTCTCTTTTAGTCCTCTGCATTACTTATACAGTGACATTACCACTATAATAACACCTCCCCTTTTCAATGTATATGTCTGAGGAATGCATCCTGGTCTTCTCGGGAGATAAGAGAAAGATGATTAAAATCAACACTACCGTCTGGTAGCCTGGAGCTATTTTGCGAATAGTCTTTAAACTCAGTCAGAGCTTTTAAAAAAATGGAACCTTCAGAATAGTTTTTCTAAAAAATTGCGATGTAACTGCTCATTGTAACAGTGGTAACCTGGTGCAGTTTAATACAAACTGAAAATGGATTTATCACAAAAAACACATTTTTAGTTATTGTGTCAACGTGTCTGACTTAAAATGAGTGAAAAGAACTTAACAAAAAATACAAAATTATTTCCCAGTCATATTGGGGTATAGTGGTCAGTTCCTTAGTAAATTAAAAAAATACATTCTAAAGCTTTTAGATGATGCTTATGAACGTTCTTGCACCCAAATAAATTAGTTAACTTTATAGAATGTCCTCAAATGCCTGCAAACAAAACAATTATGGAAACTCCCAAAGGTGATTAATACATGCCTAGACGTGTTCAGTTTTGTGGGTGGGGCTTGATTCCAGTGGAATATTTTTTTACACTAATGCAAAAGAGCTTAGAAGCTTGAGATACACAGAAAATAATTAACACTTAAAATTCCACAGTGTTTTATGCCAGTCACAACCTTGGCAGAATTACACCAAAGAAACCAATGCAGCTAAATAGAAACTCCAGGTCAGTAAATGTAATGGACGTGCGGTGTTATTCTTGAGCATTAACATCATCACTTCCTATTAGTAGAGTCTGTGACACTAAAAAGGTACTCTGCTTTGCAAAGTATCCTAGATATCAGAGCAATCTAAATACCAGCATGGGTCTTGAGGGTTGTGTTACCATCTATGTAGGAGATGCATTTAATGTTTTCATGAAATTGCTGCCATGCCAGTCACTATTATTACACTAGTGGGACACTTCAATTTTCCAAATCTCCTTCTGTATGGCTTCCCACATCAGGATTGCCAAATTAGCTGCAGTCAGTGTGGGGCATACACTGTGGACATGTGCCCATTTGGAAACTGAACAGAGCTTGTCCAAACCTATGTAATTTAGAAATCAGTAACAAATGGCAGAGAGAGCAAAGGTTTAATTTGACACATGCCATCACGTTGACACTCAGCAGCCTTTCCTCAATCTTGAATAAAAATATTTTTAAGAAATGTTAATTAAATTGGTAATATGCTTGCTTCACAGTGGCACACTGGTTCACACTGCTGCCTCACAGCTCCAGGGACCCGGGTTAGATTCCCGCCTTGGGTCACTGTCTGCGGAGTCTGCACGTTCTCCCGGTGTCTGCATGGATTTCCTCCAGGTGTTCCGGTTTCCTCCCACAGTTCGAAAGACGTGCTGGTTAGTTGCATTGGCCAGGCTAAATTGTCCCTTAGTGTACCCGAACAGGCGCTGGAGTGTGGCAACAAGGGGATTTTCATAGTAACTTCATTGCAGTGTTAATGTAAGCTTACTTGTGACACTAATAAATAAACTTTAAAAAACTTTAAAGTTAAAAAGTCGAACGCAGTTTAGGTCTAATTATTAGACTGGGTGGGATTTTCCAGCCACGCATGCTCCAAGGCTATAAATTCCCACCCCAGGTCAACAGACCTTTAAACAGTCCCCCAATTTTCTGTCCCGCCTGCTATGATTCCTGTGGTGCATGGCATGGGAAAATTCCACCCACTATCTGTTTAGCTGAAAGATTAATAGCTTTTATCCCTGACATTTAGGAAATAAAGTAAACTGAAGTATAATGTTAGTGACTCAGCGGCAGACCCTATAAATTGGTCAATCTATTAAAATGTCAACTTGTTTTACACAATAACGTAAGTTCCTTCCTTAGAGATCAAGAATGGTTTAAAATATTGTGTGGTGAGGGGATGGGGGGGACAGTGGAGGGTGGTCAACCGTTAACAGATTTTATTTGTTAAATATCTGTCTGGCTTCAATCAGGGTTTGTGTTTGGCATACTTTATACATTTAATGCACATTCAAGCTGACAGCATTATTGTGACTAATTTCTTTAACTTTATTAGTTTAACATTTCAACTGTAAAGTCACAAGGTCTGACAGTAATTGAGTTAAGTGGCTGTGGAATGCATAAACATTTTAGTAATCTTTTTTGGATGTGTTGCCTTGAGAAACCATCAAATTGAAATCAGTAGATTACTCTCTTCAGAGTGTTCTACCATGTGTAATGATCAGGGTATTTTTAAATATATTTATCCATGAAACCATGGTGAATTAATGGCTACTGTGTTTACAACAAATTAATACAACATCAAAATACAGTTTCTTAAAAATCCCCAACATTTTCAGTGGTTATGTGGTTGGTAATCCCCATCACTGATCTAAACAGAGAGGTCACTGCATTCATGTGATGTTAGCAGAGACCTGCATTCCTGAAAACGTGCTGGAAACTCTGGTGCTTGCAAAATATTGGAGGAGACGGGAGTTTCCCTGCAAACCTCGGTGCCTGCCTCCACAAAAAACCCCTCCCTCATTCCCCCCCAACCACCCCCAGCCCTCTGCAAAGGGGCAGACATTCAAACCTTTCATGTAAAACTAAATTTCCCATCTTTGACGGTCCATGCCTCTTCCAGCAGAGCTCTGTGGCCCTTTCTGAAGCTAATACATCAAATCCTTCATGTCATAGAATCACAGAATCCCTACAGCGCAGAAGGAGACCATTCGGCCCATCGAGTCTGCACCGACCACAATCCCATCCAGGTCCCATTCCCATATCCCCACATATCATGCTTGTAGCAGAAAGAAATCACAAGGCAAATCAGTCTCCGGTTCTATTCAATCTAAAGCCTGTCTGCTTCATCGTGTGTGCCTGGTGCTGGCTGAAATGTAACCTTGGTCTTGGAGGCACTGGGTGGAGTTTAATGCCCTCCCTCCATGGCATATTTCCAGGTCATTTAATCATGTGGTAGGGTGGGGACACTGCTATGTTCCTGCTTCCAGCCCAATTAAATCCATGGTGGGAAGACCCATGGATGCTCCTTCTGCCCTGCTGTCAGTTGAGGTGCTTAAGTGACCAATGCTGGAGACATGGAGTCAGGAGAAATTGAAGAGCTTTCCTGAATGGAACCTAATGTTGATGCCTATAGGCATTACCCTGGAGGCGTTGTAGCAAAGAAGAGTTTGAAGAGTTGGGGAGGCATCATGCATCCTTGCTTTAGGCTATTGACTACTGCAAATTACGATACCAGGCATCTCGCCACAGGCTCAAACACATCTAATCATTCCATTATATGAGAAGCACAGGAGTTAAAAAAAACTTCTTTGGACATTTTAGCTTGGAGAGCAAACGTCATAGACCACGTCAAGTCACATTATCGAAAACTATAGTAAGGCCTATGAACAGCATCTATAGATGGGATACTGCAAGCACAGGCACCAAGACTGGTTTGAGGAGAATGATGAAATTATCTCCCTTTGTCTCAAGCAGAAACAGCTTATACATGCAAGTTTTCTAGCGGTCCCACAGTCAACAACAAAACTTCAAGCCGATGGGGGTGATTTTCTGGCTTTGTTTGCCACAGACGCAAATCCTATTATGCCCGCTAAGTCTTGCAAGAAGGCCATAATGGGATAGGGGTGGGGAGATTTATACACCCTACACTATACTCACACTGGAGTGGGGCTAGGTATGGGACCAGGGGCTGGGCCTCTAGGAAACCCCATTGGGTGCTTCCCATTATGTGGGGGGGGGAGGAGGGGAAATATATACATTGGGGGAGGGAAGGTGGTTGCCTGCATTTCAGAGGGAGTGGAGGTGGGAGGTGGTGTGTGGGATGGAGGGGGATGTTCTGATACCCCAATGTCAATGATGATGATGGCCAAAATAATAAATAACGATGATGATGGCCAGGGGTCTTTCACTTCAACTTCAACTCCAGGCAAAAGGACAGAGACAAGTTAGTTTAATTGATGGATAAATGACAGTTAAAATTCATTGCAGAGAAGTTTGAAATGATTCATTTTGTTAGAACAGTAAGAAGCAATGTAAAATACAGGGAATAACTCTAAAGTGGGTGCAAGAGCTAGGGGTGTATATGTACATAAGTCATTGAAGGTGGCAGGACAAGTTGAGAGCATGATTAATAAAGCAAATAGGATCCTAGGCTTTTTAATAATGCCATAGAGTAGAAAAGCAAGCTTGAATAAAACACTGGGTCAGCCTCAACTAGAATGTATGCTGAGATTCTCCGACCTCCCAGCCGCGTGGGTGTTGTTGAAGGCAGGGTGTTGTTCACTGGTGGCGGGATTATCTAGTCCCACTGCTGTCAATGGGATTTCCCACTGATGTCACCCCAAGCCACTACGAAACCGAAACAGGCGGGGGTGAGCTGCTGGTGATACCAGAGAACCCTGTTGCTGTGAATGGCTGGAGAATTCCGGCCATTGTGTCTAGTTCTGGGTGCCACACTTCAAGAAAGGTATAATAACGTTAGAGAGAGTGCAGAAAACATTCACGAGAATGAACAAAGGAACGGGAAGGTTCAGTTACATAGATAGATTGGAGAAATTAGCACTCTTTCCTTTGGAGAAGAGAATGTTGAGAGGAGATTTGATAGAGGTACTCAAAATCATGAGAGGTCTGCATCCTATAGAGTAAATAGGGAGAAACTATTTCCATTGGTGGAGGAACCGAGAATGAAAGAGCACAGATTTAAGGTAATTGGCAAAAGAAGCATTGGTGACATGAGGAGTAAGTAACTTTTTCAAGCAGCGAGTGGTTAAGATCTGGAATGTGCTGTCTGAGGGTGTGATGGAGGTAGATTTGTTCGAGGCATTCAAGAGGGAATTGGATTACTATGTGAAAAGGATGTGCAGTGTTCTGTGGAGAAGGTGGGAGAATGCAATTAGAAGAATTCATCATTTGGAGATCCGATACCAACACGACAGGCAGAATGGCCTCCCTCTGGGCTGTAATAATTCTGTTATTCTGTAAACTAGGCACTTTGTAAACACATATATGGCCTTCCTTAATATAAGGTATAGCCCAAACTTTCTGCTCTTTCCTAATATTGAAATGAAGCCTACTAGTAAGAAAGCTCCACGCATATTCAGAACTATATTCCCATTTGTCTGAGTGCCACACATCACTAATTTGGGTCTTTTAACTATGTATCACTTGCTGCCTAGAGGTATTGTTTGATATTGCATAAGTGCACGTGATAAAAAAAATAATGCTTCTTAGTAATTGGATAGCTTTGTCCTTGGAGCACAGGGGCTTGAGATTTGCCTATGCCTTCATATAACAATATGGGCCAGTCAGAGTAATCTGAGAAAGGGGTAAAAGAGCAATAACCTAGCACTAAGAAAGAGGCACCATCACTCAATCTGAAAATCATTGTCACCAGCTCAGACACAGGCACTGTACCTACCTTAAAGTCTCATACAGAATTAGATAAATACATAGGGAGTCATGTGCGCATGAAAGAGTTTGTAACTAAGCCAAGGGTAAAGGGTGATTAATTTGCCAGCTCGCCAGATGGTGAATATGACTGCACAAGATTCAGATAAGGACCTCAATGTACAGGAAAATGCTGTTTGGAATATTGAGGTGCAGGGTGCATTGGGTTGACCTGCTAGGCAAAGCTGTCAAGGAGAATGGAGGAGTCTGGCTCCAGCTTGGCAGAAGAGATGGCCCATCTGTTTGCCCTCTCTGCAGCCTCTAGTCCATTTTACTGTCATTCTGCAGACCCAGATGCACTGCCACTTGTTAACCCCATACCTGTTGCAAGCTTTTTGGGATAAGTCATATACTTCTCTGCCCCATTCCCTCCCCCCTTATCCCCCACCCACTGTTCAGGTGTGGTAGCACTCTCTGGCAAATCCAGGAATTTGCTGAAACATCTGCAAGCACATTTCGGGGCACTTGCTGAGACTTCCTAACATAAAAACATATTTTTAAAAATTACCTCACTTGCCCTTTCAAATAATAGTTTAGATCCATGCTTGTTTGCATCGTGAACAACAAAGAAGCAGCCAATACATTTATTGACCAAATTTGGCAACCCAGCATCTATCAGTTCTTGGGCTCTGTAACATGAGGATAGCATCCCTAGGTCTTCCAGCACATGCACACTAGTAACTTCACACCCTTGTCTTATACATCAACTTCAAACCTGAATTTTGGTCAAGCAAAATTTTTAAAAAGGCTATTGCTTTGAGTGTGACTCTTTAGCAGAATTTAAGGCTCACATAAAAAACATTACACCATCTTCCAGTTTCAATCACTGACTGGGCAACTGTGCATTTTCTTTTTAAATATCTGATAATTTTCCAAGAGTTAACAATAACAACAGAAGTACTTTAGTCGGATGCTATAGTTTTTAGTGCTGTTGTTGATTTTTTTTGCTTGCCAGAGGTGGTAACTACAATCGAGGTCAACGCAGGAAAATTTGACTTGTTCCATTTAATGAATCTCCCCAAATGATTGTCAGAAAAGTGACCTTAGTTAATGGTAGTCCAGAAATGTATTTCTTCACACGAACACCAGTAAAGTCACTCATTCCTTGAGTGATACAGAGCATTCACAAAAACAACTGGCAACAGTTTGAATGAGTAAGCCTGTTCACACAGTTTTACAGGCATCCTGACTGAAAGTATTTCAACATAAATATAAATCTTGTAAAATTGTGGCAAAGTTTTTTTATTTCTTGGATTTGAAAAATATATTTTCTTTAAATGCTGACAAAAAAGTTGGGATTGTGCCATTCAAATTAATTCTCATTAATAGAGGACAACATAGAATATAAAAAAATAATGAAAGACAGTTATTGTTATGGTTCAGATCAGAAACTCCAAAGTGTCTTATGGAGCCTGTCTGGATTATAAGTTTTGCAACTTGAATTTGGCTGGGATAAGCACGATGTGTTTCACTTCACGTATTATTCAAATGACTCACAAGGGAGTTTTTAGCAAACAAGTTTATTTAAGAATATGGTTAACAAGTATATTAAGAAAATTAGCAAGAATTTTTATCAATGACAAACAAGAACAAAACAACCACTACAATATATAACCCTAAATGAATATATCTAAGATGTTCCAATCAAAACCAAAACCTTCCCTAGACAAAACCCTTTAAACAGGTTCAACACAGCAAAGTCTAATCTTCATGTGATACTGGAAATTGAGCCCTTTAGTTGAAGTCTGCAGTCCTCTGGATTCACTCAGAAGAAGTTGAAGTCAAAATGGCTTCTCAGAACCCCTGGGAAAGACTCTCTGGTCAAGCCACCAACTGCAGAATCTTTACTGCAGGAAAGTGAGACCTCTCTTTCAGATAACCAGCAGAATTTCCAAAACAACAGGGAGAGAGAGAAAACACTTCTTTTCAGCTTGCTGTCCCTTCTAATACTAAACTGTAGCTCAGAATTGAAAATGCAAGAAGCTTTGTCACCTGACCTGCCAACCAGCTTTTTTTCCTCCTAACAATATAGAGTTATAAAAAAATCCCAAAGTAAAAACAAGCAACTCCCAACTAATCCACTTAAGGAGCAATAAAAAAGGTAGCCCGCCCGGCAACAATAATGACATGAGCTGAGGCTGTGAGCTAAGAAATCATGATTTTAAAAAAACCTTTCTCAAAGGAATACTAACGTCACATTATCAAAATTTAGTTTTATATAGCTGAAGCGATACTTCATTGGAAATTTCTCAAACCTGAGCTTTAAGCTGCATATCAAGGGATACCAATTTAAGACTGAGATGAGGAGACATTTCTTCACTCAGAGGGTTGTCACTCTTTGCCACAGAGAGCTGTGGGCCAGAACCCTTATGTATATTTAGATAAATAGATTTTTGATCAATAAGGGAATCAAGGGGGGTGTGGTAAACCACTGTTAGCTTATTGCCTGTGTGTGTGTGACATGCCTGGACACGCCCCTGCCGGCCCTGCCTGGGACTTCTTCCCCCCTGGTCCAGGTATAAAGGTGACTGCTCCCCACCCCCCTGCCTCAGTCTCTGGACCAGTTCATCGGCATGGGTGTGCTCCAAGTCTTTTGCTAATAAAAGCCTATTTGTTCTTGCATACAAACTAGTCTTTGCTTGATTGATAGTGCATCAATTTTATTAGCAAAAGTTTTGGGATGGAGCAGATACTAAAACCCGATAGACTCGAATTGGATCCTCAAGCTGTAGAAGCCTCTAACAGCTTTGATCACGGGCTGCGCTGTTTCGAAACTTTCCTCACCGCCTCCGCCTCCGTCATCCGGACCGAAACCGACAAGCTACACGTGCTCCACGCCCGGGTAAGCGATCAAGTATTTTCGATGATTAGAGACGCTGAAACTTACAAGGATGCGATCGAACTTTTAAAAGGCCAATACAACAAAGAGTCTAATGAAATCTACGCCAGACATCTTCTGGCTACTCGCAGACAACAGCCAGAAGAATCGGGCGATCAATTCCTGCATGCGTTGTGAGCACTTGGCAGGGCCTGCAACTGCAAGGCCGTAACAGCCGTCCAAAACACTGAGGACTTAATCAGAGATGCCTATCTCACGGGTATCAGGTCAAACTATATCCGACAACGACTGCTGGAACAGGGTGGGCTGGAGCTACAAAAGACTGTGGCACTTGCCGACTCATTAGAGGTGGCCTTCCGTAATCTCAAGGCCTACACCCCCGACCACGGGGGCGCATTGTGGACACCGCGGTCGCCACCACCTCTGTACTCGGGAGGGCCGCAGGCCTACGCCACGCCACGTCCCACCAATGACCTGACTGCTGCGGCAGTCTCCGGAGGCCCGAAGTGCTACTTCTGCGGCCTGGGGAAGCACCCCCGACAACGCTGCCCGGCGAAGGATGCGATCTGCTCCGGGTGTGGAAAGAAGGGCCATTACGTGAAGGTATGCAGGGCGACCTCCAAGCCCAGTAGAGCCGCATGCGACCCTCGGGGGTCACCATCTTGGACGCCATCAGCCGCGTGTGAGCTGTGTGGACCGCCATCTTGGATACCCTCAGCCGCGTGTGAGCTGTGCGGGCCGCCATCTTGGATGCCATCAGCCGCGTGTGAACCGTGCGGGCTGCCATCTTGGACGCCG
Source organism: Mustelus asterias (assembly GCF_964213995.1). Lineage (NCBI taxonomy): Eukaryota > Metazoa > Chordata > Chondrichthyes > Carcharhiniformes > Triakidae > Mustelus > Mustelus asterias. The sequence goes on along the minus strand of NC_135802.1, from coordinate 90,479,122 downwards.
TCAGCCGCGTGTGAACCGTGCGGGCCGCCATCTTGGACGCCGTCAGCCATGTCGCAAAATCCAACGGTGGCTTCGGTTACGCTAGACCAATCCAGGCCTCACCAACTCGACAGGTCCATGATGGACATCGAGGTAAACGGTTGCACTACAAACTGTTTATTTGACTGTGGGAGTACGGAGAGCTTTATTCACCCTAACACAGTGAGTCGCTATGCCCTTTCAGTACTGCCAGTGAAGCAAACGATCTCCATGGCTTCAAAGTCCCACTCGGTGGATGTCCTCGGGTACTGCGTGGCGACCCTAACTGTACAGGGCACAGTGTACAAAAATTTCAGGCTCCTCGTGCTGCCACAACTCTGCGCTGCCGTACTCCTGGGGCTAGATTTCCTGTGTCACCTTAAGAGCGTCACCATAGAGTATAATGGACCTTTCCCCCGCTCTCCGTTTGCAATCAGCAGTTCTTAGATCGCCCACCATGCACCACTCGCAGCCTCTCGACCCTTAAAGTCGCCCCTCCCTCACTGTTTGAAAATCTCACCCCCGATTGCAAGCCCATCGCCACCAAGAGCAGACGGTACACTGCTGGAGACAGGGCTTTTATCAGGTCTGAAGTACAACGGCTCCTAGGGGAGGGGATCATCGAGGCCAGTACCAGCCCCTGGAGAGCCCAAGTAGTAGTTGTTAAGACTGGGGAGAAACATCGCATGGTCATTGACTACAGTCAGACCATTATTCGATACATGCAGCTGGACGCGTACCCCCTTCCCCGCATATCTGACATGGTTAATCAGATTGCGCAATATCGGGTGTTCTCCACCATCGACTTAAAATCTGCATACCACCAGCTCCCTATCCGCCTGGAAGACCGCCAATATACTGCCTTCGAGGCGGATGGCCGCCTCTATCACTTCCTCAGGGTCCTCTTCGGTGTCACCAACGGGGTCTCGGTTTTCCAGCGTGAGATGGGCCGAATAGTAGACCAGAACGGGCTGCGGGCCACCTTCCCGTACCTGGATAACGTCACCATCTGCGGCCATGATCAGCAGGACCACGACGCCAACCTCTCCAAATTCCTCCACAGCGCCACACTCCTAAATCTGACCTATAATAAGGAGAAGTGCGTATTCCGCACACACCGCCTCGCCATCCTTGATTGTGTTGTGGAAAACGGGATCATCGCTCCCGATCCCGACTGCATGCGTCCCCTCCTGGAACTCCCCCTCCCCACCAGCCTCAAAGCACTGAGGAGATGCCTGGGCTTCTTCTCGTATGACGCCCAGTGGGATAAAGCCCGTCCGCTCATCAAATCCACCTCTTTTCCCCTGACGGCAGAGGCCCGCCTGGCCTTCGACCGCATCAAAACAGACATCGCGAAGGCCACGATGCACGCTGTAGACGAATCCATCCCGTTCCAGGTGGAGAGCGATGCGTCTGACTTTGCCCTAGCCGCCACCCTTAACCAGGCGGGCAGACCCGTGGCTTTCTTCTCACGAACCCTTCAAGGCCCTGAAATTCGACACTCTTCTGTCGAAAAGGAGGCCCAAGCCATAGTGGAAGCTGTACGGCACTGGCGCCACTACTTAGCTGGTAAATGATTTACCCTACTCACGGACCAATGGTCAGTTGCATTCATGTTTAATAACACGCAGCGGGGCAAGATCAAAAATGATCAAATATTGAGGTGGAGAATCGAGCTTTCCACCTACAATTACGACATCTTATACCGGCCCGGGAAGCTCAATGAGCCCCCAGACGCCCTGTCCCGGGGAATATGTGCCAGCGCACAAATAGACCAATTGCAGACTCTCCACAACGACCTCTGCCACCCGGGGGTCACCAGGTTTTTTCACTTCATTAAAGCCTATAACCTGCCCTACTCCATTGAGGAAGTCAGGTCTACACCAGACACTGCCAGGTCTGCGCAGAGTGCAAGCCGCACTTTTATCGGCCAGACACAGCACACCTCATAAAAGCCACCTGCCCTTTCTAACGCCTAAGCGTCGACTTCAAAGGCCCCCTCCCCTCTTCTGACCGCAACATATACTTCCTCAACGTCATTGACGAATATTCATGTTTCCCCTTCGCTATTCCCTTCCCGGATATGACCTTGGCCATGGTCGTCAGGGCCCTGCACAGCCTCTTCACCCTGTTCGGTTTCCCCAGCTATATCCACAGCGACTGGGGATCCTCCTTTATGAGTGATGAGCTGCGACAGTACCTGCTCTCCAAAGGCATAGCCTTGAGTAGGACCACCAGCTATAACCCCAGGGGGAACGGACAGGTAGAGAGGGAGAACGCGACAGTCTGGAAGGCCGTTTTACTAGCTCTGAGGTCTAAAGGTCTTCCAGCCACCCGCTGGCAAGAGGTCCTCCCTGATGCACTAGACTCGATTAGATCACTCCTTTGCACAGTTACCAATGCTACCCCTCATGAAAGAATGTTTGTTTTCCCCAGAAAGTCCTCCTCGGGGACCTCACTACCGTCGTGGCTGACGTCGCCAGGCCCTGTCCTGCTCCGGAAGCACATGAGGACCCATAAGTCGGACCCCCTGGTCAAAAGGGTCCAACTCCTCCACGCCAACCCCCAATACACCTAAGTAGTGTTCCCCGACGGGCGGGAGGACACGGTCTCTATTCAAGACCTGGCACCCGCAGGTGCCCCAGGGACCACGACGACCCACAACCCCACACCCCCAACCCCCGTATACAGCACGCCTGAACCCCAGGAGCCGCCACCATGCACCCGACAATCGGAAGGGACTACAGACGACTCGAGCGACTACGGCCTGGTGCCTGAACCAACACCGCGGACACCGGAATCGACACCACAGCCGGCACTACGGCGGTCGCAGCGGCAGATCAAGCCCCCAGAGAGACTAAATTTGTAAATTTGTAATTCTGTAAATATCGTTCCACCCACCTCACCCCCGCCGGACTCTTTTTTAGAAGCAGGGGGTGAATGTGGTAAACCACTGTTAGTTTATTGCCTGTGTGTGTGTGACATGCCTGGACATGCCCCTGCCGGCCCTGCCTGAGACTCCTCCCCCCCTGGTCCAGGTATAAAGGTGACTGCTCCCTACCCCCCCTGCCTCAGTCTCTGGACCAGTTCATCAGCATGGGTGTGCTCCAAGTCATTTGCTAATAAAAGCCTATTTGTTCTTGCATACAAACTAGTCTTTGCTTGATTTATAGTGCATCAGGGGGAAGGGCAGGAAAGTGGACATAGGGAATGTTGGATCAGCCATGATCCTACTGAATGGAAAAACACGAGGGGCCGAACTGCCTAGTCCAATTCCTATTTCTTATGGTCTTATCAAATACTTACACATAAACAGAAAATATTGGAATACTCAGAGCGTCAGACAGTATATGCGGAACAAGAATCCGAGTTAACATTTCAGTTCTGATGAAATGCCATCAACTTGGAAGATCAACTTTATTTTTCTCTCCACAGATATTGTCTAACCAGATGAGTTTTCCTGGTCTTTTCTGTTTTTATTTCAGAATTCTAGTTTTTTTTGCCAAGGTATCAAGTATTGATAGATTTGACTCTGCATTTTGAACAGACAATGGTATTTCCCATTACCTGCAATATTTCACAAAAAACAACTTAAAGTACTTCATGGTGATAGAACAATGGTTGATATTTCTAGTTCTCCACATGTCAAACCATCGCTATCTTCTCTCAATTAACAGATAGTGTTAACTGAGGCTTTTTTGCAATTGATGCTGCTTTACAATTGGAACTCAGATGGCTATTAGATCACTTACATGAGAATTTGCATTCTCTGGATTTTTAAATCAAAAGTACCTTAATGCTCAGAACCACATACCAATTGTCTGAACTGAATTCCCTCAAGATTTTCCCAATCATTTGCTACAACGGCGAGAGTAACCCACTTGAGATATACACAGCTTTTGTTTTACATTTGCAATCCACGTAAAATAATGCCAGGTGCTTATAAGCATCCAAAGGGAACTTCCTGTCTCAAAGCCTCAAACAAAACTGCTGGAAAGAGCTGAAGGTTTTCCTTCTGAAATGTAACCTAAATATACAGCTCTCCAGCATTTACACTCAAGAAGTGCTGCGATTGCATTTTAAAGTCTTGAATAAATCTGCAGTAGGGGTAGAAATGGAATATCGGTCTCCTGAAGCAATGGGAAATTACTCAGACAGGCAGCTGCAACACCTCACCCTAGACTGTAACTCCACTATGTTTGTCATTAAATAATAGCATAGAGAAAAAGGTTTCTATAGTTTATTCCTCAAATTAATGGGGGGAAAAAACAGCAACTTTGCAGGAATGCATGTGTAACAAACAGTAAAAGGGGAAATTTATAAAATAATATATGAACAGCTAGAATGTTGGTAGTTTATAAGAATTAACATTTCTTTCACCAAATGTAGGGTTTCAATACGAACATGATATTTATCTTGGACGCTGACTGTTAAGTTCATATAATCAGTAGATATTATAACCAAAGCCGAAAAAGAGCAGGTTATGAATCAGATGTTAATTGTTCCTGGAGTTTGAGTATAGGATCAAAACATATATCCCCATGAAGAAATAATTTTTTTTTGTCATTGTACTACCGTCACTTAAAGAAAAATCACTCTCAGGTGTGCAGAGGTTAGAATGTTGACCTCCTCTGATAATGTATTACTATGTAAAATGTGCTCCATTAGGTGTTTACTTCATGTTTTTAAAAGTCACAATTTTCATTGTATGTTCCAGCCAGTCAAGTTTAAAACAAGACCTTTAGATTAAATACACCTTCAAACAGGACACACAGGAGCCTTTGTGGAATTAAGAAAACACACCCACCCTACACTTCTGCTTTTTAATTTAAACTTTCCTACTAAGCCTGTTGATTATAATTAATGAAAGTTGAAAATATGTGAAGCTTCAGTTGTTTAACTCCTTTCAAGTTTAATTCCTAGGAAGCATCTGGTCTGAATTAGGCAGCACAAAAATGGTCAGCAAAATTCGTGAAGCTGAACTATTGCTTCAATTCACAGGTTCCACAGCATGACTTGTAAAAAGAAAAAAAAAGATGTTAGGTGCAGCTTTGAAAACAATTACTCAACCTAAGAGCATTTCTTCAAACAATCCTTGAAGTAACAGAAATTCAAAACAGGAAATGATTTGTCCAGGTGCAATATCTAAGAATAAAGCATTGTTATAGCAATGCTTCCCGTCCTTTGATATTGTTGGCTAAATGAGGAAGGATTGATTTCTGATCCAAAATTGGGAATGACTTTATGAAAGAAGTAATCATACTGTTATGTGAGCTATAAGATGGTTCCTGAAATAAAAAGCAGAATACCGAGGATGCTGGAAATCTGAAATAACAACAGGAAATGCTGGAAAAAATCTGGAGTGAAAACTCGGCTGTGTATCTTGAGGGATACACACTGGTTTTCAGTCTGAATCTGACACTCTGCCAGGCTTTGGGAGAATTCTGCCCAGAATTAATGTTTCAAGTTCGCATGAATCTTCTTCAGACTCTGAAGAGTCATGCGGACTTGAAACATTAATTCTTCTTCTTCAGATTCTGAAGAAGAATCAAGATGGTTCTTGAACCCATCGTGCTCAAAGTGTCATTTTAAGTGGCAATTTTGGAGGCACTGGCCATGACTTTTCAATCTTCCTCAGACAGGAGTTTTCAGAGGATAGGAGAAATGCAAATATCACAAAGTTTGTCAATATAGGGTGTAAAGATAATTCCAACAACTTCTGGCTTCTCAGTTTAACCTGAGTGGTGGGGAAGCTTTTAGAATTCATAATTTGGAACATAAGTACATAAGTAACAGACACTTGAGAAAATGCAGGTTAATTAAGAAAAGCGATCCTGGATTTGTAAGGGCAAATCGTACTTGACTAACTTGCTAGAATTTTTTGATAAAGTAATAGAGAATGTTGATGAGGGTAATGCGGTTGGTGTGGTGTACATGGACTATCAGAGGGCATTTGACATAGTGCCGCACGACAGACTTGTGAGCAAAGTTAAAAGAGCACATGGAGTAAAAGGAATAGTACCAATATGGATACAAAATTGGCTGAGTGACAGGAAACAAAGTGGTTATCTTTCAGACTGGAGGAAGGTTTATCGTGGAACTCCCCAAGAATTAGTGTTAGGACCTTTGCTCTTCCTTATATATATTGACACAATTCTTGGAGTGTACAGCATAATTTCAAAGTTTGCAGGCAGTACGAAACTTGGAAATATTGCACTTGGGAGGTTTTATATACTAGGATGTTCCTTGGGCATTGATCTCTGTACTGCTTTAATGTCAGCAGATGTTTGGCATAAGTACATGTTTGTTCACATAAACAGTATTCCCACTGATCCTATGATAACAGAGCAGAAGGCCCTGAGGAAAGTTTAATGTATATCCTTTATTCACTACAACATCCTGGCAACAGGGTTGGTAGGTGAGATATCTACTCCTTATTGAAGGAAGATGGCTTATGAAGGGTTAACTCTGTGGATGTTCGTTAGTGTATTCATCAACCTGAAATAATTTTTAAAAAATACTTTTCCAATTCAATCAAATCAAATCCAATTCAGAGTCTCAACAAGTTGAGACATTTCCGATCCAGGCTGACAAGACAGGGCAAGCGACCATTTACAATGTCTTGGGCCTGATCTACATGAGCCAAGCTGATTGGAGGAGGGGGAGGTTTCCTCCTCCAAGGTTTGATCTCATTTGCATCTTAGCCAAAAGGCCGAGATGCCACTTTAAAAAATTGCTTCATATGAATATGAAGCTTAAATATAACCCAATGGCGTCAACCAAGTGCAGCATCCTCTCCATACTACACTTGATCTTAGCCAACCTGAAATAATGTTACAACATAACTAAATTATATGCCTTTCTTTCTCTAATGTGATATTTTTTCTGGCAATATAACTTTGAGATGGCACATTTAATGGCAAAGTTACAAAATTTTGCTTTCTTTTGTTTATACATCCAATTCAATCCAATCAAAGTCCAATTCAAAGTCTCAACAAATGAGACATTCCCGATCCAAGCTGACAAGACAGGCCTCTCACTTCCTGTCCTGGGCTTGATCTACATGATCCAAGCTGATTGGAGGCATTGCACCTCCTCCAAGGCTTGATCTCATTTGCATCTTCGCCAAAAGGCCGAGATGCTCCTTTAAAAAATTGCTTCAAAAGAAGCTACAATGTAACCTCATGACTTCAACCAAGTACAGCATGTCGATACTACACTTGATCTTAGCCAAAAGGCCGTTATGGAAGCTACAGTATACTTACTTACTATCAGATGCATAATTCACAGAGAAATGAAAGATCCATGGTATTCTAAACACAATCATAAATCATACAGACTGACTCAGAAGCTATAAATTTTAAAAAACACTTCAAATAGAACAAAAATTCCAGATAAAATTCTCTCTATTTAGACTGCATTTTAATCAGATGGAAGAATTTATTGATTCATATCGAAATAATCTGTTAAGGACTTCAAAAAGTAATTTCCTGAGTGATTTTATTAGTGATTGCATCTTTTATAGGTACCAGTGCCAGATAGAACTGTTTCTGTGCGCAGTAAATATAAGGGGTAATTTTCCAGCATGTACTCTAGTGGGTGAGGCTCCCTGCCAACTGTACAAAGTCAGAAATTACACCAATATAACAGTCTGGGTGGTGGAGAGAGCTGGAAATTGGTCCATGATCCAAAATCAAATCTGTTCCAGACTAGTGGAAAGCAGATAAGGGTGGGATAGTGAGTGAGATGAAACATAACATTCAGCCATGAATGTTATTTATTAGCCAGGTTGCTGTATGTCTTGTTTATCTCACAGCAATGCAGAGATGACTCAAGTACGAAATCCAAACAGTTTATTTGACATCACTTTAAAATATCTTAGGACTTTCAGGAGTTTCAGCACACATACGTTCAAATCATTTTTCTATCCCCTCCATGGTATGTTTTGTGGTGGTTAAGGTGGCCCACCATTGGCCAGCGACAGGATCTTCTGGTCCCACTACTGTCAATTGGGTTTCCTGTTGTTCGCATCCTCCACTGCCAGGGAACCTGTGGCAGAGGATCGCTGTTGGCAGGACCAGATGATCCCACCAGCAGGAATGGCTAGAAAATCATGCCCCAGATCTTTTCTGGAACATGCTCAGATTTGCATAATCAAACATAGACGAACAAACCATTGACCATTACAATGAGTAGTAGCAGCACTCTCTGAGTCAGGAGATTGTGGGGATAAAATTCTACTCCATAATATTGTTGGGACTGTTGTTACAAAAGTTTGAAACTCTTAAAAATATTAGCCAGAATGCTTCCTGCCACATCTGACATTGCCAACTCTGACTGGCACATTGATGTGCTATGTGTATGTTCAAAGCATGCAGAATGGCTGGATCATGATGGTAAACAGCATTTAACATTGATTTGGTACACATTCTGCCATCTTAGAACTTACAAGCCCAGTTAACACCTTTGCTTATTCATTCCCAGCTGAATATGTGTTCAAATGCACGAGGAGTAATGCACCGCCCACCTCACCTCAACTAATGTTATTTCTGCTTTCTCTGCTTCTGATTTAACAGCATCACAGGTTAATATCCATGTTCCACGATACTGACCAGAAAAAAAGCAGAGGGAAAGAGTGTGTGGGTTTGTCAGGCTGGCAGCATTCTTAGCAGTGCAGGGTGCCAACATCAGCAAACATGTGGCTCTGTGGGCCCCACGTATTAACAGAGAAATGAACTGCTATTGCAAGTGCTGTCATTTCACGAACAAGGAGTTCATGCACAACCATTCCAGTCAATGAATGCCCACGATCCTGGAAGAAGCCACAACAAATGCATCGTGCGCCAGTCAGGTGTGCCTGCCATTTCTGACCCACCTTAAAGAGACTGGGTGACAATGAATTCAGCTGTATACATAGCTCCTCTCCCTCTGTCATCAACCACACATTGGCAGTGTGTCTGCAGTGACAGCCTTGCTGGCTGTCAGTGGACTGCAACAGTTCAAGAACAAAGAACAAAGAATAGTACAGCACAGGAAACAGGCCCGTCGGCCCTCCAAGCCTGTGCCGCTCATTGGTCCAACTAGACCAATCGTTTGTATCCCTCCATTCCCAGACTGCTCATGTGACTATTCAGGTAAGTCTTAAATGATGCCAGTGTGTCTGCCTCCATCACCCTACTTGGCAGCGCATTCCAGGCCCCCACCACGCTCTGTGTAAAAAACGTCCCTCTGATATCTGAGTTATACCTCGCCCCTCTCACCTTGAGCCCGTGACCCCTCGTGATCGTCACCTCCGACCTGGGGAAAAACCTTCCCACTGTTCACCCTATCTATACACTTCATAATTTTGTACACCTCTATTAGGTCTCCCCTCATTCTCCATCTTTCCAGGGAGAACAAGCCCAGTTTACCCAATCTCTCCTCATAGCTAAGACCCTCCATACCAGGCAACATCCTGGTAAACCTTCTCTGCACTCTCTCTAAAGCTTCCACGTCCTTCTGGTAGTGCGGCGACCAGAACTGGACACAGTACTCCAAATGTGGCCTAGCCAGCGTTCTATACAGCTGCAACATCAGACTCCAGCTTTTATACTCTATATCCCATCCTATAAAGGCAAGCATACCATATGCCTTCTTCACAACTTCTCCACCTGTGCTGCCACCTTCAAGGATTTGTGGACTTGCACACCTATGTCCCTCTGTGTTTCTATACTCTTGATGGCTCTGCCATTTATTGTATAACTCCCCCTTACATTAGTTCTTCCAAAATGCATCACTTCGCATTTATCTGGATTAAATTCCATCTGCCATTTCTCCGCCCAATTTTCCAGCCTATCTATATCCTGCTGTATTGTCTGACAATGTTCATCGCTATCCGCAAGTCCAGCCATCTTCGTGTCATCCGCAAACTTGCTGATAACACCAGTTACACCTTCTTCCAAATCGTTTATATATATCACAAATAGCAGAGGTCCCAGTACAGAGCCCTGCGGAACACCACTGGTCACAGACCTCCAGCTGGAAAAAGACCCTTTGACTGCTACCCTCTGTCTACTGTGGCCAAGCCAGTTTTCTACGCATCTCGCCACCTCTCCTTGTATCCCATGAGCCTTAACCTTCTTAACCAACCTGCCATGAGGGACTTTGTCAAATGCCTTACTGAAATCCATATAGACGACATCCACGGCCCTTCCTTCATCAACCGTTTTTGTCACTTCCTCAAAAAACTCCACCAAATTTGTAAGGCACGACCTCCCTCTTACAAAACCATGCTGTCTGTCACTCATGAGATTGTTCCGTTCTAAATGCGCATACATCCTGTCTCTAAGAATCCTCTCCAACAAATTCCCTACCACGGACGTCAAGCTCACTGGCCTATAATTACCCGAGTTATCCCTGCTACACTTCTTAAATAACGGTACCACATTCGCTATCCTCCAATCCTCAGGGACCTCACCTGTGTCCAATGAAGAGACAAAGATTTCCGTCAGAGGCCCAGCAATTATATCTCTTGTCTCCCTGAGCAGTCTAGGATAGATGCCATCAGGCCCTGGGGATTTGTCAGTTTTAATGTTACCTAAAAAACCTAACACTTCCTCCCTTGTAATGGAGATTCTCTCGAACGGGTCAACACCTCCCTCTGAGACACTCCCAGTCAACAAGTCCCTCTCCTTTGTGAATACCAATGCAAAGTATTCATTTAGGATCTCCCCTATTCCCTTGGGTTCTAAGCATAATTCCCCTCCTTTGTCCCTGAGAGGTCTGACCTTTTCCCTGACAACTCTTTTGTTCCTAACATATGAATAAAATGCCTTAGGATTCTCCTTAATCCTGTCTGCCAAGAACATTTTGTGACCTCTTTTTGCCCTTCTAACTCCCCGTTTGAGTTCTTTCCTACTCTCTCTGTATTCCTCCAGAGCTGCATCTGTTTTCAGTTGCCTGGACCTAACGTACGCCTCTCTTTCCTTTTTGATCAGATCCTCAATTTCCCTGGTTATCCACGGCTCTCGAATCCTACCTTTCCTATCCTTCCTTTTTACAGGCACATGCCTGTCCTGCAGCCTTATCAACTGTTCCTTAAAAGACTCCCACATGCCAGGCGTGGACTTACCCCTGAACAGCCTCTCCCAATCAACGGCCACCAATTCCTGCCTAATCCAGCTATAGTTAGCCTTCCCCCAATTTAGCAGCCTACCCTTAGGACAACACTCGTCCTTGTCCATTACTATCCTAAAGTTAACAGAGTTGTGGTCACTATTTGCCACATGTTCCCCTACTGAAACTTTGACGACCTGACCGGGCTCATTTCCCAGAACTAGATCCAGTATAGCCCCCTCTCTAGTTGGGCTATCTACATTCTGTTCCAAAGAACCTTCCAGTACGCATTTTACAAATTCCTCCCCGTCCAGACCCCCAACCCTAAGCACTTTCCAGTCTATACCAGGGAAATTGAAGTCTCCCACTACAACAACCCTATTTTTTCTGCACATATCCAGAATCTCCTGACATATCCGTTCCTCCACTTCCCGTGGGCTGTTGGGTGGCCTGTAGTATACCCCCAGCATAGTGATTGCACCTTTCCTGTTTCTGAGCTCTACCCACAGCGACTCATTACATGACCCCTTTGAGAAGGCAGCCACCACCTTCTCAAAGGCAATTAGGGATGAGTAACAAATGTTGGCCTAGTCAGTCACTCTCTTATCCTATGAATGAAAAAGAGCATTGTTCTTGTTACTTCAGTCTGGGCTTCCGCTACAGCACTGATGTCTTCCTGTGCTGAGAGGAAACCAAGACAGTGGTCACCAGGCGCTATACTGTAACTGACTTTGCAAGTGCTGTCATGAAGTTTTCCAGCACTTGCATGTTAGAAATGATGAGCTCCTAAGTCTGCATGAATCCCAGCACCAAGTTGGAGCCAAGGCTCTTTCATGCTCCTTGACAGTGGCAAAGAGTCTCAATGGTAGTTCTACCAATGCACTAAACATCTTTGTGTGTCATCCCATCAGCGTTCTCCTTTATACTAGCCCATCATAGTTTCCATCTGAGTGCTTTACAGGAGAACCCATATGCAACATTTGAGGAGTTGGCAACCCTACATCCCTTGCTGCAGCGCACCTTCATGTCAGTTGACTTACCACATGTTGAACTTGGCTCTATACTGCCCTCTAGGATAGTGTAATGCCAGAATTTGAATTACCAGCTGCCAATACTGTAACCAACTAAATGACAGTGCCTCTTCACCACAGATCTGGTGTTGCTCTTGTCCTTCACTGTGAGGTTGCACTGACCAGGTAAGCAGAACAGCTCTGATAGCTGAAAGCAAAAAATGGAGAAGGAGGAGGTTTAGGGTGAGGGGAGAAGGATGGAGTGGAAAGCAAAAGGCTCAACTAGAGATTACACTTCATGCCAGACAGCAGGAGGATAGTGACTTGCGATTGGAGAAGAGAAAATACCATCAGCCTGAATGTATTCAGCAATGCTGAACGCATTGATCTTAATCACAGCTGACCCAAACATAGAGCTCAAGAGTTGTGCCATAATGTGAATCTTTTCCTGCAAGAGAAATGGAAGAATGTCCATAAGTGTATTGCATGAAGTTTGGGTAATATATTCATCATTGTTGAATAGCTGGAGGTATGTGGAAACTGCGGGAGATGGGTGAGAGTTTGGCCTGACCAGTCAGTGCATGAAAGTGAGTTGAATATCTGAATATTAGGCATGAGCTCTGATTGCTAACTAGTGAAGCAATGGGAAGGGATGTCATTTGAAGATGTGTTCATTGACCTTGAACACATTGTCATTGTACTTGTTCCCACACAGCAGCCAAGACCTCAGGGCAAGGCTCTGGGAATTGAAACTCGGGCTCAGTGCTCCCCATTTCTTTTGAGGGCCTCATAGCCCCTGTGAAAATATGAGCTCCCTCCTACATTTGATCTCCTGCACAAAGACTCCAGTGTGCTGCAGCCAAAGATTTCTCTCTGGGCTTTCGCTACATTTAAACTTCTCTTTCTTCCACCAATTCCTTCTTCAGACCATTCCAGAAGCTCCTGTAGACTGAATGCAGCTCTCCTTTAAGAGGTATAGGCTCTTTGAGCAGCTGCAAGCTTGCTGCGAATCCTGCTAGTCACACATACATCTTGCTCCCCTTCTGGGTATACAGCCAGTCAGCGACATCTTTCACCCTGTGCTGTACACTTATCATGTAGATGTGCTGGCAGCACAGAGTGTGCATACTGTCTGTCTCATTGGAACCTGGAGCAGGATAAGTATGTATGGTTGTACCAACACCTGATCATGGACCAATTTGAATTTCCCCTGTATGTTTAATACCCCCATCAGGAAACATGAGCGCTTAATATTGGTTGGCATTTCAGTGTTACACTGTCGAGGGTGGCGGCTTTTGGGTGAGATGTTAAACGACAACGCCATTTGTCTTCTCAGTTGATCCTATAAACGATCCCATGGCACTATCTGAGGGTGTTCCCTCAACTAAAATGTTATCTGGCCATTTGTCTCATTGCTATTGTTAATGAGACCATTCTGCACACAGATTGGCTGCAATGTTTCCTGCATTACAACAGTGGGATAATACCTCAAATGTATTTCATAGTCTTTTAAATACCTGTAGGTATCATGAAGATGTGGAATATAAATAAATGCAAGTTCGTTTTCTCGATTTATAGGAGACGTGTGAAATGATCGTGGGCAATCTCAATCCAGTTCTTAGTGAATCATAATTATATATGTGTGCCCTCGGCACTCACAAAAAATGCAAGAGTACAAAAGCAAAATACTGTGGTAGCTAAAAATCTGAAATTAAAACAGAAAATCTTGGAAATACTTAGCACGTAAGGCTGCATCTGTGGAGAGAGAAACAGAGTTAACATTTTAGTTTGATGTCTTTTCATCAAGCAAAGACACAAGAGTTCCTACCTTCACTGTTATTGGAAATAATGCTCGTGAGGCATTTACATTTATGCTACCGTACAGCCTTTCTAAACCTAAGAATTTCAGATCCATCCTCTGCTATTAGTTCATAGTGGTACTAAGCTCCCATCCTCCCTTCTGTTGATGTTGGCATCTTCTTTCCTCCTTTGACTGAAGGGGCAGCTGTCAGCCTCTGTACAATTCTTTCTCTATCCATTGCATTCCACTACCTCTTCCCTTTTAATCTCAGCACTCCACCTACATGTGTCCAGCTGCTAATGGATAGGACTGGGTCCCATTTCTACTCACAGTGCTAATGCAAGTGATTCTCCTCACTGTATACCATGGCTTGGGATTCCTAAAGCATGCAATGGCCAAAATCACTTTGATTAGTGCTAGGAGCAGCACTGAAGGCAGAGAGGCTTGGCCCATATTGAGTTTATCTTCTCTGCATCAAAATATTTGGATCTGGAATGTTCAATGTCAGTATTCATTACTTGAAATTGAAAGTTTTTGACACCCTGACATTAATACTCCTCATCTTTATGAGCTCATTTTCTTTTACAATTGCTATGAAAACATATTTCAACACTGAACTTTTCGACAAAGGGCAAGGTAAGGATATTTGAAGCTGTTAAAACCAATTCTTTTCGCTTAGTAATTTGTTCTTGTTATGTCTACTTTTATTCACCTAAGAAATCAGCTATTGTCAAGCAAATCTGAGTCTAGTTTTTATTTTAATAACTGTCAGGTTTTGTGCACTGAATTAATTTATAATCTAACTTGGATATCTCACTGCCAAAAGCTATGAAAGGGACTATTGTTGACGCCTACTCAAAATTCTAATGGCTTTGTTCTGAATCACTGCAACTGTTACTCAATTCAGAAACCATGACCACTCAGTTTGCCTGATCAAAATTGAAAATAATCCTGATCCTGTGAGCTGGGGTTCTATGTCTGACTCTAGTGGCTGTGATTTGCCAATGCGCTGGAGGCTAAATATGAACAGTAAGGTTACCCGATCTGAGAAGGTGCAGCATTCCCGTGGTAGCTTACGCTGCAGAGAAATAAATCAGCAGTCCTTTTATATTCAGGCGAAAGACTAGTTTTATTGTTTTCAGAATGTGTCCTGATTCCTCTACGGGATTCAAAAGAAGCTCATCTTTCCAGCAGACATCCCCACAATTAATCCAGAAAGTTATCATTGCTGTCAGCAAGCTGGTGGCAAAAACAAAAACAGACCTTCTGTTAAGCAATTTATATTTAACTAAATTGCATTTTAAAGTGCACATTATCTAAGCAATAATTTCTAGGTTTTAAAAACATTTCTACAGTAACAACAACTTGCATTTATGCAACACATTTAACATTGGAGACTGTCCCGTGTCAATTCGAGAAGAAGGAAGAACAGACATTAGCTTTAGCATGAGGTTTTGGAAGGTTAATGCAAAATCTGGATAAAGGTGCATGACTTTGGGATGCTCCTTCCTACAATGCAGTACTCAGTGCACTTCAAATGTATTTAATTGGTTGTAAAGTATGATAAAAGTTGTGAAAGGCACTTAGAATCATATAATATTTATGTATTTATAGTATACATTCTATAAATAGAATCCTTTCATTTTCTTTTCTTTAAAAGTGGAGGGAGAAGGAGGAGAAAACGAGAGAAGAAATTCCAGATGATAGAACTGTGGCAACTGAATGATCGGAATTTTCCGGCCATTCACGCTAGCTGGATCTTCCAGTCCCACCGACAGTGCACTCCCTCCATGAATTTCCCAATGGCATAGGGTAGATTCAATGGGAAATCCCATTGACAGTGACGGGACCATAAAGTCCCACTGCCAGTGAAAAACACACCACACCCATCCCAAAAAACACACATGGGGAGGTCAGAAAAGCTCGCCCAATGGTGGAGTGAGGACAATTGCACAAGAGTCCAGAGTCAAATATTTTCAGAAATTTGGAAAATGGGAAGTGACATGAAGCGGAAGATTGCAGGAGTTAGATGCGGCAAAAATAAGGGGTGAGATGAGGTTGAGGATTTTTTTGTATTAATTAATGGATGTGGAATAGTTGGAAAGCACCACATTTTTTTGCTCATTCCTAATTACCCTTGAGAAATTCGTGGTGAGCCGCCTCCTTGAATCACTTCAGTCCACGTGGTATAAGTACACCCACAGTGCTGTTAGCTAAGGAGCTCCAGGTTTTGATGCAGCAACAATGAAGAAATGATGCTATATTTCCAAGTCAGGATTGTGTGTGACTTAGAGGGGAACTTGCAAGTGGTGGTGTTCCCATGCATTTCCTGCCCTTGTCCTTCTAAGTACTAAAGAGTCCCAGGATGAAAGGTGCTGTTGAAACAACCTTGGTGAAGTGCTGCAGTGCACCTTGTAAATGGTACGTGCTGTCACTGTGCACTGCTGATGGAGGGAGTGAATGTTTAAGATTGTGGATGGAGGTGTCAAAGTGGGATACCCTGTCCCGGGTGGTGCTGTGCTTCATGAGCATTGTTAGAGCTGCAGTCATTGAGACAAGTGGAGAAAATTTCATCACTTTCCTGACTTGTACCATGTATATGGTAGACAGGCTTTGAGAAGTCAGAAGATAAGTGTGGTGTCTGCATGGTTGCTCAAAGGTTTTGCCGGAGAGAGGACTCCAGCCTCTGTCATGATCACTCACTCTCAGTTCCCCATTGGTTCCTCAAGTCTGGTGACTCACTTCTGCTGTATTGTCTTAAAGAGACAGACACCACATACATAACAATAAGTTACTCATCGTATTTACTCACTGTAACCACTGTATTTATGTTGCCAGTCCAGTAATATTTTTAGTCAATGGTGATGGTGAAGGACTTTCAGTGTTGGTAGTCCTGTTAAATGTCAAGGCAAGATGGTGAGATTCTCTTTTGTTGGAGACAGAACTTCTTCCAGCTGAATATTGGCAAGAC
This sequence comes from Mustelus asterias, assembly GCF_964213995.1. Classification (NCBI taxonomy): domain Eukaryota; kingdom Metazoa; phylum Chordata; class Chondrichthyes; order Carcharhiniformes; family Triakidae; genus Mustelus; species Mustelus asterias. Next base: position 90,462,228 of record NC_135802.1, on the reverse strand, counting down.
AGAAGACATATCATTCAGCTCCTGCCAAAATCCTGCATATGCCTGTCAATAGTGCTTGAGAGATTATTGAGGAAATTGCACATGCAAGAAATTTGGTGGGAGTGAGGCTAAAGGAGGGAGGGATGAAAATAGTTCAAAAATTTTATGGGTAGTTAAAATATGGAATTTAAAACTCAATTATCAACAGGCTGCTAAGTTCAGGGTGCTGCCCTGGCTGTTTTGGCCAAAGTGGATAGTGAGAGAGGAAAATGGAGTTGCAATTTTGGCAGGAGTTGAATCATGTTAAAGTTTATTTATTAGTCGCAAGTAGGCTTACATTAACACTGCAGTGAAGTGAAAATCTCCTAGTCGCCACACTCCAGCACCTGTTCGGGAACACTGAGGGTGAAATTAGCATGGGCATAACACCTAACCAGCATGCCTTTCGGAGTGTGGGAGGAAACTGGAGCACCCAAAGGAAACCCATGTGTCTTCTGTCTTGCCAATATTCAGCTAGAGGAAGTTCTGTCTTATCCATGACTTAATGTTTGACAGGAAATCTGATAGCATAGACATGATCAGAAATCCTACACACAGGAAAGAAACATCTCGGTACTATCAGCATGTTTTTTTTATTCATTCCTGGGGCATGGGCCTCGCTGGCTGGCAAGCATTTATTGCCTATTCCTAGTTGCCCTTTGAAGGTGATGGTGAGCTGCCTTCTTGAATCACTGCAGTCCACATGCTGTGGATTGATGCACAATGCCGTTAGGGAAGGAATTCCAAGATTTTGACGCAGTGACTGTGAAGGAATGGCGATATATTTCCAAGTCAGGATGGTGAGTGACTTGGAGGGGAACTTGGAGGGGTGGTGTTCCCCTGTATCTGCTGCCCTTGTCCTTCTAGATGGAAGTGGTCGTGGGTTTGGAAGATGCTGTCTAAGGATCTTTGGTGAATTGCTGCAGTACAACTTGTCAATAGTACACACTGTTGCTACTGAGCATTGGTGGTGGAGGAATGTTTGTAGATGTGGTGCCAATCAAGCAGGTTGCTTTGTCCTGGATGGTGTCAAGCTTCTTGAGTGTTGTGGGAGCTGCATCTATCCAGGCAAATGGGGAGTATCACACCCCTGACTTGTGCCTTGTCGCTGGTGGATAGGCTCTGGGGAGTCAGGAAATGAATTACTCACTGCAGTATTCCTAGCCTCTGACCTGCTCTTGTAGCCACTGTGTTAACGTGGTTGAGTTTCTGGTCAATGGTAACCCCAAGGATGTTGACAGTGGAGGATTCAGTGATGGTAACACCATTGAATGTCAAGGGGCAGTGGTTAGAGTGTCTCTTATTGGTGATGGTCATTGCCTGGCATTTGTGGTGCGAATGTTACTCGCCACTTGTCAGCCCAAGCCTGGATATTGTCCAGATCTTGTTGCATTTGAACATGGACGGCTTCAGTATCTGAGGAGTCGTGAATGGTGCTGAACATTGTGCAATTATCGGCGACCATCTCCACTTCTGACCTTGTAATGGAGGGAAGGTCATTGATGAAGCAACTGAAGATGGTTGTGCCGAGGACACTACCCTGAAGGACTCCTGCAGAGATGTCATGGAGCTGAGATGACTGACCCTCCACAACCACAACCATCTTCCTATGTACCAGGTATGACTCCAACCAGTGGAGTGTTTGTCCCTGATACCCATTGATTCCAGTTTCGCTAGGGCTCCTTGATGCCACACTCTGCCGAATGTGGCCTTGATGTCAAGGGCAGCCACTCTCACCTCGCCTCTGGAATTCAGCTCTTTCATCCACGTTTGAACCAAGACTGTAATGAGGTCAGGAGCTGAGTGACCCTGGCAAAACCCAAACTGAGCATCACTGAGCAGGTTATTGCTGAGTAGGTGATGCTTGATAGCACTGTTGATGACCCCTTCCATCACTTTACTGATGATCGAGAGTAGACTGATTGGGCGATAATTGGCTGGGTTGGATTTGTCCTGCTTTTGGTGCATAGGACATACCTGGGCAATTTTCCACATTGTTGGGTAGGTGCCAGTGTTGTAACTGTACTGGAAGAGGTTGGCTATGGGAGCGGCAAGTTCTGGAGCACAAGTCTTCAGTACTGTTGCCAGAATATTATCAGGGCCCATTGCCTTTGCAGTATCCAGTACCTCCAACCGTTTCTTGATATCATGTGGAGTGAATTAAATTGGCTGGAGACTGGCATCTGAGATGCTGGGGACCACTGGAGGAGGCCGAGATGGATCATCCACTCGGCACTTCTGGCTGAAGATTGCTGCGAATATTTCAGCCTTATCTTTTGCTCTGATATGCTGGGCTCCTCCATCATTGAGGATGGGGATATTTGTGGAGCCTCCTCCTCCAGTGAGTTATTTAATTGTCCACCACCGTTCACGACTGAATGTGGAAGGACTGCAGAGCTTAGATCTGATCCGTTGGTTGTGGGATCGCTTAGCTCTGTCTATCACTTGCTACTTTTGCCATTTGGCATGCAAGTAGCCCTGTTTGATAGCTTCACCAGATTGACACCTCATTTTTAGGTATGCCCTCCTGCACTCTCCATTGAACCTGGAAATGTGCCTGGAAATTGTTCCTGTGGCTTTGGGTTATGTCATTAAGTGTCAACATGCAGATGAGGAAAAGGCACAGATTAAGTATGGATCCTTGGACAGTCCGAGAGGTGATTGGATAGGGACAGGAGATGTGCTCGGTGCGATAAGTGACCGAGATTGTTTATATGAATTAAGATCATTCGTCATCTGCTGAAGTAAATAAGCCATAGTTGGGTAGGCAGAACACCCCAATACGGCAGCTGGCAGTAACAGTGGTATGATAAACCACTGTGCTTAGAACAACATTGGACACAGAATTGTCTATTTATGAAGGCGGAGTGCCACAGCTGCAAGAAGAAGGATCGTTTTGCCAAGGCAGGTTGCAAGAAGATCATCGGAGAGAATGGTGGCAGGAGGAAATGTTAGTTGCTGAACAGTAGCAGGTTTTTGGGAGGTTGTTTAAGATCAATACAATTAGAACCACAAGGATATCTAATGGAAATTTACATGGCATCGTAGTCCTAATAGCGTTAGATGGATGTCCGGAAGACATTGAGACCGACATAGGTGCATCAGTTAATTTGATTTCTGAGCTGCTGTATCATGAAAAGTTGAGTCAACTTCACTGGAATTATAGAATCCCTACAGTGCAGAAGGAGGCACTCAGTCCATCGAATCTGCACTGACTCGCCAACAGAACATCTTACTAGGCCCCCAACACTCTATCCCTGTATTTACCCAGCTAATCCCATAACCTACACATTTTGGGACATTAATGGAGAATTTAGTGTGGCCAATCCACCCAACATGCACATCTTTAGATAGTGGGAGGAAACCGGAGCATTCGGAGGAAACCCACAGACACAGGGAGAACGTGCAAACTCCACACAGACTGGAATTGAACCTGGGTCCCTGGTGCTGTGAGGCAGCGATGCTAACCACTGGGCCTCCGTGCCGCCCCTGAAACCTGAAAATACAGTTAGGCAGTTATGGAGAAGATAAAATCCCCATTAAAGTAAAGTTGTAAAATTTATTTATTTGTCACAAGTAGGCTTACATTAACACCACAATGAAGTTACTGTGAAAATCCCCAAGTCGCAACACTCTGGTGCCTGTTTGGGTACACTGAGGGAGAATTTAGCATGGCCAATGCAGCTAACCAGCACATCTATGGACTGTGGGAGGAAACCCATGCAGACACAGAGAATATGTGCAGACTCCGCAGACAGTCACCCAAGCCGGGAATTGAACCCAGGTCCCTGGTGCTGTGAGGCAACAGGGCTAACCACTGTGCCACCCCACTTAATAAAAGTATATTGGTCCCAGTCGAAAGGTGAAAAGCCAGCCTTGTCGGTAAGAAACTGATTTGCAGCTTTTTTGGGTTGAAGCAAAATTCACCTTGCAAACAATCTGTTCGACATGTACCCTAAGGTTTTCAGTGAAACCGACAAACCAATTCAAGGGTACCAGACTAACATACGGATTCAGAGGAATATAAGGCCAGTTCATTTCAGGCTGCTCCAAGAGAGAAAGTGAAGCAAGAACTGAAAAGACTTGAGACTGAATAACTGGGCTACTCCTATAGCGATAGTAACAAAGTCAGATAGTAATGCAAGTCTATTTGGTGATTAGTCGTAAATGAGGAACTGAAATGTAATCCATCTGATACTCTGGCAAATGCGTGGGATGTGTTTGCAATATTTACAGGGTGCCCTATTTTTTCTGTGTTAGGTCTGACAAATGCCTACCTGCAACTTGAGTAAGATGATGAGTCTAAGTTACACTTGATGATTAATACACACATAGGTCTATTTCAGTGTTTTGGCTGCCATTTGGTGTTTCTTCAGCTCCCCAAATTTCCAAAGGAAGATGAGCCAAATTTCTCAAGGAATTTGGGGTAGTGTGCTCTTCAGATGACCTGCTTATTTCAGCTCCAAACAGGGACACCCATAATGACAAATTGAAAAAGGAGCTCCAGCATTTGGAATAGCATGGAGTTCCCATGGAGGCACACAAATATGAAATGTTTCAAAACTCTGTTGAGTATTTGAGACACAGGGAAGACAAGGATGGGTTACATCCGAGCAAGAGTAAGGTTCAATCAATCAGAAATGTGCCACACCCTCAGAACGTCTCTGATCTCAGATCTTCATTGGGCTGAGTGAATTATTACAGAGAATTTATGCCAAATTTTGTAACATTGTATCCATTGAATGAACTCTCGAGGAAAGATTTCCATGGAATTGGACAAAGGAGTGTGACATTAAAATTGTGTAGAAGTCAACTTGCAGATGCTACGATGCTTGTACAGTAAGATCTGTCCAAAGCAACAAAGCTGTCAACTGATGACTCTCGATAAGGTACGTGACCCCCGGTCAAATGGAAAGGCTGAGGCGGTGGTGAAAATTGCCAAAGGCATCATTAAAAAATCGAGCAGATCTAGCACAGTCACAAGGCGATCTTAGAGTGGAGAAACACAAAGTGTGATGACAAAAAGCCAAATTTCACTTTGATAAGGCTGCCAAATCATTAAGGCCAAATTAAGACTTAATTTGACTAAATTGCCAAATTAACTTGCCAAATTAAGGCTCTGAAAGCTTGTGTGGCTTTTGCTACCAAATAAACCTGTTGGACTTTAACCTGGTGTTGTTAAACTTCTTAGTCCAACGCCGGCATCTCCATATCATGCCAAATCACTGCCAGAGCTGAGAATTGGAGAAACGGTCAGAGAGCAATCATTCAACACTCTCAATAAAAGATGGCCACTTGGCAAATTGGGACCTGTGTAGAGAAGTTGTCACCTCAATCAAAGATGGTGAAAATGAATGACCGGATATATAGTTGTAATTGCAGACATATGTATACAACTGGAGAAGCTGCTCTTTCACAGCAGACAACTGATAAAGAAACATGATTTCCATGGGGGGGAGGGGGGAGGGGGGTGGGGTGGGGGGGTGGGGTGGGGGGGGGGTTGGGGGTGGGGGGGGGTGGGGTGGGGGGGTGGGGGGGGTGGGGTGGGGGGGTGGGGTGGGGGGGGGGGGGTTGGGGGTGGGGTGGGGGGGTGGGGTGGGGGGGGGGTGAGGGTGGGGGGGGTGGGGTGGGGTGGGGGGGTGGGGTGGGGGGGGGTGGGGGTGGGGGGGGGGGGTTGGGGGTGGGGGGGGGGCTACCCTTGCCCCTATTAACGTCCTTAAGTGGTCACTTAATGGCCACAAGGGCCTTTTCGCACCTAGCCTCAAATTTGAAGCTGGCAGGCACCAGATAGATCAGAGGGGAAATGGAAACATTTGAAATCCTCAATTTGGCAGGAAGGTGGGGAGGGTGAGAGGTACAAGGTAAATTAAGGTTTTTCCATAATTTCTGAAAATTTGGAGCATTAAAGGAGTTATCCTCTTCGGAATTGAGTATGTTGTTGATGTGGTATGTGTATTTAAAATAAAAACAGAAACAAATGAAACAATTATACGCTGAAATTATTGTCATATTTCACATCTACACCAGCAATATTGTAATGTTTTATTAAGAAGGCAAATTTTGTGATCATTGGTATATTCATGTGTATAAGAAAAAGCAGATTAATCCAAATTCTTCTGCCCAATTTGTATGTTATACACATGAATGATTTTTGTCATGAAAGATATGACTAAGTGATGTGTGATGCACTATTGCTAGTTTTATACCATAGGAATATCATACAAATAGACGAGTGAGCCCCATTGAGCCTGCTGCACCAATTACATCATGCTTAATTTATACTTCAACTCAATTTTCCCAATTTAGTTCCATACATATCCTTCCTGTAGTATGTTGTTGTGATTGCCTAAGGAAGAGATTCAGAGACAGAGTCCAAAAAGTAACTATTTATTGTAGAACACAACCATGTACAGATATATAAGACAATAGGCTTCAGTTCAAGCCATGAGCTACCTCCATTCATACTATGACTAGTCATGTGACTCTCTTTACATCATCATGTAGGCAGTACTATTTTCCCAGTCCCACATTAACCCTTTCAGTCCTGAACACCCAAATATTACACTTGGCCCCAAGTATTATCCAAATATATTTAGAACATAGAACATAGAAAAAAATACAGCACAAACAGGCCCTTCGGCCCACAAGTTGTGCCGGTCATGTCCCTACCTACCTAGGCTTATATATAGGCTTACCTATAACCCTCAATCCTATTAAGTCCCATGTACTCATCCAGAAGTCTCTTAAAAGACCCTATCGAGTTTGCCTTCACCACCACTGACAGCAGCCGATTCCACTCACCCACCACCCTATGAGTGAAAAACTTACCCCTGACATTTCCTCTGTACCTACTCCCCAGCACCTTAAACCTGTGTCCTCTCATAGCAGCCATTTCAGCCCTGGGAAAAAGACTCCGAGAATCCACCCGATCTATACCTCTCAACATCTTGTACACCTATTTATACTTACTACTCCCCAGCAACCCTTCACCTGCCCACCCCTACCCCCACCCCACCAAGTCTCTGACTTCAAAGATTTCAATGGTCTGGAGGTTTCACAACTCCTTGATCACTTTCTTTTGAAAATTGAAAGACTGGTTGTCTCAACTTAGATTTATTTGCTTTGTGTTGGCTGTTCTTCAGTAGAAGCTGCAGTATTTGGTATTTGCTTGAGGTTCAACATTTGGGCGGCACGGTAGCACAGTGGTTAGCACTGCTGCTTCACAGCTCCAGGGACCTGGCTTCGATTCCCGGCTTGGGTCACTGTCTGTGTGGAGTTTGCACATTCTCCTCGTGTCTGCGTGGGTTTCCTCCGGGTGCTCCGGTTTCCTCCCACAGTCCAAAGATGTGCGGGTTAGGTTGATTGGCCATGCTAAAAATTGCCCTTAGTGTCCTGAGATGCGTAGGTTGGAGGGATTAGTGGGTAGATATGGGGGTAGGGCCTGGGTGGGATTGTGGTCAGTGCAGACTCGATGGGCCGAATGGCCTCTTTCTGTACTGTAGGGTTTCTATGATTTCTATGATTTGATCCTTTCCTGCCTCTTCTTGCTGTTGTGCTTTTCCCTATCAATAGTTTCCCTTTCATGGGCAGATGATATTGGTTTATCCCTTTCTTTACGTGACTGTATTCCCTATCCTTCTTCATTGAATTGATGCTGGTTCCTTTTAACAATTTTATGCACTATGCTTTGCCTTCAGAGAGATCAAACCATGTAGTCCCTGGTTCCTGAAGTCTAGTGAAATCTGAAGTGAGGAAGGCATTTGATTAGTGTTATGCTCTCTTTCCAATTGCAGCAGCCCTGATGTGGCAGGAAAGTCCCTAATGTAGATGATGCAGACCTGATTTGGTATTGTTTCTGGTTCTGAAAACATTTGGTTATTTGCACCTGGGCCACCTGTTCTGGTGGGCGGATCAGTGTGGATGCACTGATTGACAGATGAATACGTAATTCTACCAGCATCTCCTATCATCTGGGCCTTGACCTGGATTCCCTCTGACGATTAATCAAGTGATGAAGGGTCATGGTTGCATTCAGGTACTTGTTGATTCAGCTGTCTACTTCCTCTTCAGGCTAAAGTAGGTTATGTCACAGAAACATAGACACTAGCAGCAAGAGTAGGCCATTCGGCCCTTTGAGCCTGCTCCACCATTCATTTTGATCATGGCTGATCATCAAATTTAATATCCTGATGCCTCCCCCCCCCCCCCCCCCCCCCCCACCAATGTCCATCTGTTTGGGATGGAGCTGCAATATCTGTCTCAGCAAAGAGTGATGAAATTCTATACTGAAGGCCCAGTCAAGGTCACCAGCAATGTTGGACAGTTTGAGGGCCTCCAATTTTGTATAATCAATGACTGTCCCTTTCTTGCCATTTTGCACTACTTCAATGAGGTTGAAGGCAACACAGGCTCAGGATAAAAAATACTTGATTACAAATCACATATAGCATCTCCTGTATCAGCTGGTTTCCATATTGGAGTGGTTCTAACAGCTTACCGATATCTGGTCGTCTCATCCCTCCTGGGCCATATAGAGGGGTGTCTGTTGTCTGCAGCCAGTGATTCGCTAGCCACAGTTCTCTACTGTACAGGACTGTCACACTGCTCCTGTCTAATTTAAAATTACTAATGTGCCCATTGACACATGTGTCGGAATTCCAGAAAGTATATCTGGGATCTTTAACCTCACCTAGGAAGCATTGTTATTCTTTGTCTAAAGTCTTCTATTTTGTTGATGTTTTTTGTGTGAAGATTTGTTGGTGATCCGCTGTATGTTTGGAGGTTTCTGAACTGCACATTTTCTCAGTATCCCAGCCTATTACACTGTGCCTTCTGCCTTGCTTGCAGGAATCTGTTTGCACATGGGAGGCTTTTTGTATCCCATCACCCACTGCCATGTGCACATCGAATCATAGAATCGCCCCAGTGCAGAAGAAGGCCATTCAGCCCATCGGGTCTACACTAACTCTCCAATCGAGCATCTTACTCAGGTCCACCCCATCTTCAAAACCTTGCTAATCCCCTTACCCGTCACATTTTGGACACTAAGTGGTAATTTTAGCATGGCCAACCCACCTAACCTGCACATCTTTGGACTGTGGGAGGAAACCAGAGCACCCGGAGGAAATCCACGCAGACGCAAGGAGAACGTGCAACCTCCACACAGACAGTCACCCAAGATCAGAATCAAACCTGGCCCCTGGCACTGTGAGGCAGCAGTGCCAACGTGCCACCCCACCAATGTTAAAAGTTACCCCCAGAGGTGAAAAATCCCAATTCATCGAAATGAGTCAGTCTTGCAAATTCGATTTATTTTGCCTTAACATTGATTGTTTTGTTTCCGGTGCCTCTGAGAGATTGTGCAGTGCTCTGTGAAGAACATGTTAAGCTTGTGGGTAGAAAGTAATTGAACATCACTGCTAAGAGAAGGTGACAGGGCATAAGTCAGTTCATAAAACAGCAGGTGTAATGCCAGATCTATGATAATGGGCAGACAGCATGGAAAGTTTGTACAGGCAAGTGCATTATAATACAGCCTGTGAAATGTTGCCAACACTCACAATTTGCTAACAAGTTCCATGATTTGCAAAGTTTTCTTAATGCTTGAGTTAAACACAGCTATTTACATGTTTAAATTCCAATGTGAGTTGCAGGCATTTGAAAACCAGTGTTACAAATAATGTTTATGACGTGCATAGCCAGCATGGCCGAGTAAGGCCATAAGACTAAACATTGTGTAAAATGCCAGGATATAAAATATTGATGAGGCTATGATGCAAACATAGCCATTGACCCTGCAGTTCACAATGAGGCATTCACAGGGCCATTATTGGTGGTTCTCAAGGTCTGGGGGTAAAGCTTCAGACCTTGGGAAGCAGTCAGGAGAAGATAGCAGGGATGAGTCAAAGCCAGGCATCTTAGAGATGGTTAGTGATGTCACCTGCTCCAGCCTGGAATGTTCTTGACATGAAAGAATTCACACTGCCACTGGCTATGCTAAACCTGGCCTGCTGTGAGGCTGCAGGTGTGTTTACAGAAGTGGTGTATTTCTGTGACCATCTCCTCTGTAAAAGGAAGATGACATACACACTTTTTCACCCAGGTTCAAGAGGAGAGGGGAAAAGTTTAAGAGAGATCTGCGGGTAAGTTTTTCATGATGTGGAGATGCCGGCGTTGGACTGGGGTAAACACAGTTAGAAGTTTAACAACACCAGGTTAAAGTCCAACAGGTTTATTTGGTAGCAAAAGCCACACAAGCTTTTGGAGCTCCAAGCCCCTTCTTCAGGTGAGTGGGAATTCTGTTCACAAACAGAGCATATAAAGACACAGACTCAATTTACATGAATAATGGTTGGAATGCGAATACTTACAACTAATCAAGTCTTTAAGAAACAAAACAAAGTGAGTGGAGAGAGCATCAAGACAGGCTAAAAAGATGTGTATTGTCTCCAAACAAGACAGCCAGTGAAACTCTGCAGGTCCAGGCAACTGTGGGGATTACAAATAGTGTGACATGAACCCAATATCCCGGTTGAGGTAAGTTTTTCATCCAGAGTGCGGTGGATGCCTGGAGCACCTTGAGAGAGGAGGTGGTGGAAGCAGGCACATTAGCAATATTTAAGAGGCATCTGGATGGGTACATGATAGGGAGGGAATAGAGGGATATGGACCGAGTAAGGGGAGAAGGTTTTTTTTAGTTTAGTTAGGGCATCATGATCGGCAGAGGCTTGGAGGACCAAAGGGCCTGTTCCTGTGCTGTACCTTTTTTGTTCTTTGTTCTTTTCCTGGCTTAGGCTGAGGTAAGAGAAATGGTCCTTTAGTTTTCTGGGTAGATATGGCCTTATTCTCTTCTACTCTTCCTCCTCCTGCCCCAACACCCACCACTGCCCCTCCCGCCCCCTGTCCCCGTCCCCCATGAGGGCAGCTTGTCCTGCTCTAAATTGAGTTATTGAGTTTACTCAGTCTCCCAGTCATGCTGCAAGTGAAGAGAGCTGGCAACTACAGCACCCATGACCAGTAGCAAGTCAAAATTTGAAATGTAAAATAAAAGTCTGGGCTTTCTCTATGTGCAGCATAATTGTTTAGAAGCTTTTGTCAACTTTTAACCAGCAATAAAAAGGTCACTTCAACAGAAGGGAGTCAGTAGAATTCAGTCAGCAACCAACTTGAAAGCACTTGATGATCCTGTCAAATAGGGGTTTTTCTACTGCTGAATGAATTCAACTGTGTGCATTTAAGAGGTGGTGATAACTGGAGCAGCGATTTCAGAAATTGCAGCACTTGTGTCAAATCAGTGTTACACACTGACACGTCACAATCTGCTTACTTTGCATACTTCTAGGCAATGCTCCTACTCTCCACACTAATTATTTCACTAGAATAGCATCCATGTGGGCCATGCAGGAGGAATGTGCATGTGGTGAGAATGCCAATTTACTGCAAAGATGGCACCAGTCGAAATGCTTAAGGAGCTGAATTTTATTATCTTAAATGTGTGGAAGGATAAAATCCTCCTTGTGTGAATTATTACAGTGGCATCAGTCAATGGATAAAAAATCCCAGCTTTTCAAGAATGTGCAACAGTTGGTGATCAAGGCAGCAGTTGATGGCCGATAGTTAACGGCCAAGCATGGTTTGAAATTTAAACCAGGCAGCTTGACTCTGATTGTTCAAGGCATTGCCCTATGGAATGAACTATCGAATGGCAATCACTTCGTTTATTTTGTTGAAATAGATACAAAATGTATTTTTCTGTCACTGGTGTATTCTCTATGGTAACGAGTGGTGATTATCCCCTTAAGGATCCTTCTGCAGAATAATGATCACATGACCTGGGGAGCAGAGTGGGGATCACCTTGGTGAGCTCGGGTTTCTGTTCCAGACCTTCTAGGGAGTTGACATGAGGCTGCAATTGGTGTTTAGCTAACTGGTGAGAAAGGAATGATTACATTGACGATGACGATCTGAGGGGAAAAAAAGGAGCCCAGGATTGTGAGTATAAAATGACATGAAGTTCAGTTCAAGTTGAGAAACAGAAGAGTATTTGCAGAATGCCCCTATTTAGATGAATAGACTCAATAATGCCTCTTTGGAGGATTGCACACAATACATTGAACATTTGGGCTACTATTTTCAGGCTACTGGTACAGAGGAGGAAGGGAAGAGAAAGGCGATTCTTCTGAGCGCGTGTGGGTCCCAGACCTACAATTTAATACACAGCTTGAAGAGGTACCTGTCATTGTGGTTTTAGCTGACAGTAGTCCCGTGGAAGCGCCCCAGACAGAGGAGTTGCGCTGCTCCTCAAGGATTCGGAAATCCCTTGAAAGACTTATTGTATAATTGACTAAATTCATGTGCTAAATATTTAATTATCTTGGACTGTACAGATTGAATATTGACATTTGTATAAAATGACTTAGAAGGGAGAAGGATGAGGTGATTGTCCTTTTAAGGATCCATCTGCAGAGCAATGGCCATGTGACCCAGGGGGACCAATTGGGGAGCAGGTTGTGGGATCTCCATGGTGAGCTCAAGTTTCTGAACCTTCTCGGGCGTTGATTGACAGCCATGAGGCTGCAAGCCTCTGTATTATAGTTGTATGTAAATAAATGTTGCAGTTGTTATTTACTTGTGAATTGAAATTATTCCATAATGCCTCTACAAAGTCCACTTGCTAACCACACAGCACCCTCTCCTCAAACAGTATAAAATTGTTGTTTTCTCTGATATTGATATTCCTGTGATTGTCCTGATGAGTGCAAAGCAAAAAGCTTTGACAAAATGCTTTTTTTTTCAACCATACTCAAGTTCTATACTACCAAAAAAAATTAATTATATATGGTAGTTTGCAACATGTTCAATATCTGCAATAATACTTATAGGAAAATTACATCTTCAGCAATTGTTGTTCTTTTAGTAATCATAGAAATCATAGAAACCCTACAGTGCAGAAGGAGGCCATTCGGCCCATCGAGTCTGCACCGACCACAATCCCACCCAGGCCCTACCCCCACATTTTTTACCCACTAATCCCTCTAACCTACGCATCCAGGACTCTAAGGGGCAATTTTTTTAACCTGGCCAATTAACCTAACCCGCACATCTTTGGACTGTGGGAGGAAACCGGAGCACCCGGAGGAAACCCACGCAGACACGAGGAGAATGTGCAAACTCCACACAGACAGTGACCTGAGCCGGGAATCGAACCCGGGACCCTGGAGCTGTGAAGCAGCAGTGCTAACCACTGTGCTACTGTGCCGCCCGTGTTTCTTTTGTTTTTGCTCTTATGATGATAGAAACCTATTTTAGTAAATACTTTGAACTATGCCTTATTTCAGTCCTCTAAGCTTGTTTACATTCCATGTTTGGTGTTTAAATATTTCGGCTATATATTTGCTTTATATCATGTTTGGATTTCATCGAAAGTAACTCTATTATATTGTTGATAATTGGCTTCACTAATGTTATTTGACCCACTATGGGAAAGAAACACTGTCTTGTTCAATCAAAGCTCAAATTGGAGATCCAGGACTAATATCATCCAAATATAATTTAAATCCTAGACTATTGCTCTAACTTTGCCAATAATCTGATTTGCAGGCCTTCAGGAAATGCCATCAGTAATCCATATAGCTCAAATTCATAGGTACTCCCCCATTTACCATGGTAGTGACCTCCTCAAAAATTCAATTAGCTTAGGAGCTTGGAGACAGTGGAGTAAAGGCGATGTCACTAGACTAGTAATCCAAAGATTAATGCTCTGGGCGCATGATTCAAATCTCACTATGGCAGCTGGTGAAATTTAAATTCAATCAATAGCATTGAAGTTAGCTATTGTTGTTTGCTTTACTAATGCTCTTTTAGGGAAGGAAATCTGCCATTCTTACCTGGTCTGGCTTACATGTGACGCCAGATCTACAACAATGTGGTTGACTATCAACTGCCCTCTGAAATGAACTATCAAGTCACACAGTTCAAGGGCAATTAAGGATGGGCAACAACTGGTTCAGCCAGTGATGCCTACATTCCATGAAAGTCAGTTATGTCCTACCTTTCACAAAGTTCAGCTGAGTCTCTCCTCTGATCAATTAATAATATTGGTTTGTCAAATAGGACTGAATGTTTTGGACAACTGGGGCAACAGTAGGAGCTGATGTCATTTCCATGGGCAAGCGGGGCCCTGGGCTAAGGTTAACCCTGGACCAGCACCTAATCAGCACTTGAGGTCGGTAGACCCTCCCCTTGAATGGCCAGGCTCATCAGCAGGCCGACATCTCAGCAGCTTTGGTACAAGGGTAACTATTGCCTCATGATGGCCCCTCTGTGGGCCATGAGGTGCTCATAAGCAGGGCATCTCCCCGGAGATTGCCAGAATTTATCTGGCAGCCTCCTCATAAGGTGGTAAGTCCTTCAGCTGCATGAAAAATGCCCAGTTGGTTTGGAAGTGACCCATAATTGGACTATTAAGTGGCATAATTGGCTTCCTGCTGAGTGGCTGGGTTGCTAAGAAACACGCGACTGGTCGTGTGTCATGGCAGCAAGAAGACATTGAGCTCCCCTCCTGGTGCCTTTCTCCAACATACTGCCAGCCTTCCCACATCCCAGCCCAAACTCAATGGGCTGGGAAAATTCAACTGACCATCTCTGATGATAATTTTTTAAAAATTCATTCGTGGGACATGGGCATCGCATTTATTGCCCATCCCTAGTTGCCCGAGGGCAGATGAGAGTCAACCACACTGCTGTGGATCTGGAGTCACATGTAGGCCAAACCAGGTAAGGATGGCAGCTTTCCTTCCCTAGTACACCAAATGGGTTTTTCTGACAATTGACAATGGTTTTATCATCATCAGTAGTTTATTAATTCCAGTTTTTCTTTTGAATTCAAAATTCCACCATCTGCAATGGCAGGGTTCAAACCTGAGTTCCCAGAACAATTAGCTGAATTTCTGTATTAATAGTCTGGCGATTATACCACGAGGGCATCACAACAATCTTTCTCTAATTGACGTTGAAGTGACTGGTAAGCAGTAAACTGGGGAACAAAATTGGATAACCTATGAAATTGAACCCAGGGATCATGATGCCCAAGTACAGCACCTTCATGGTATAAACCTTTTGCTTTCTACTTATTTCAATTATTGTGATGTGCAGTTCAGTGTTGACTATGCTGCTGAGTGGATGTATGCCTCAGCAGGGGCCCCATGTTCACATAAGGCTAATTTGCACTACTTAAAACTAACCAGTACTACTGAAAGGAAGATGCGTTCTGGCTGTGAAATGGGTTTGACCTGTTTGAACAATGCTTGAAGACCTTGTAGAAGACTCCAAAATGATTTGTTTTTTGCTGTGTTGACGTCATTGGTTAAAGAGGTGGACCATAGGAGAGAGAGTATAATATTAGGGTGTTCGGAACTGTAAGGGTTAAGTGGGTCTGGGAAAACAATATTGTCCACATAATGGCATTATGATATGGAGAGTCACATAGGAGTAATACAGAGTGGTGCTGAGTCTGATAGAAGTCGGCATCAAGATAACATCTACTCAGGCCTACATCCTCTATATAATGTACATAGTTATTTGTAATTAATAAACAGTTATTGTTCAACTGTATAAGTCTTTAGACTTCTTCATGAGACAACATACAACCTTATAATATGTTGGCAGCAGGTAAATGACACCAAAATCCCAAAGAATGAAGAATTGAAGAAGCTGTAGTCTGACCTGAGAGAAGGGCACCTAATTTGAAGACCTCAAATACACAACTGGAGATCACCCAAGAAGCTCTCTTCTAGGTATGGAGGTTGAAGGGCAGAAAAAGTGGACTGTGCTGTGTAAAAGGGCCAGAACACATGGATGTTGCCAGACCCGATCAAAAGTAGTTTGAAAGGACCAAGCCAATTTGCAAAAGGATGACTAAACTCCAAAAAAAGTCTGAAGCTTTAAAATTCAGCACAATAATTAGGTAAGACAACCGTTTTAATGAGAGTGGCTTGAAGAACACTATAACCTGCATCCAGAGTTGATGATGCTGACTTCTATCAGACTCAGCACCACTCTGTATTACTCCTATGTGACTCTTCATATCATAATGCCATTATGTGGACAATATTGCTTTCCAAGTGCACATAATGATTCCGCACAAATGAAACAAATGAAAGAAAATGATTACTGCAGCACCATTTTTAAAAAAGAAATAATAATTAAAACTGTACTCCTATGAGCTGAAAACAGTCTGGATGGTAAATAAATACTGCCAGACCAATTAAGACAGATGGAAGGACCAGACTAGACAAAAAAAAAGGGTATTATGGAAGAGAAGATTTTAAAATATATGGTAGCATCAGTCTTGAATAAGAAAACAGAGGCTGAACAAATGAATGCACTATTATATTCAGTAGGTCCAATACCAACAACTTAATTGCCAGACAAAGAATAAATGAATCTCCTGATAACTTTGGGGAAGTTGTGAAGTCCTTTGGCATCTACTTTAACCAAAGAGGCTATAACATTTTGGAGTGAGCAAAATTTAGCAAGAGAGTCCAAAAGCCCAGGGTACTGGAGTCTTTTACCTGCTGCCACCATGTTGTAAAGTTGTATGTTGTCTCATGAAGAAGTCCAGAGACTTGTATTGTAGACTCTTTCACAAATGAATTATGCAGATTGGCGGCTGTGACTTTGGTGACCTTAAGTCACAACCCTAAAGAGACTGGATAGTAACGGGATGTACTCCAATCTAAAGAAGATCTGACCCATCCAAATGATCAAACAATCAGAAGTCCGCCAGCAAAATCAATCTATTTTGTGTGATGAAGTTAAACTGTGGAGCAGAGCAAACCCCATATAGTCAAACTCATAGAGAAACAGAAGAGCAAGGAGACTACACCCCAAGAAAAGCAAAACACAAAATGGTGGCAGACCATGTTAATGCTGAGACACCAAAAGACTTCACAGGAATGAGCAGTATCCAGCAATCACTGTGCAGTGCTTTGATTGCAACCGTCTAGAATATTTTGAAATGATGTGCAAATCTAAAATGTTGAGATATGTGGAAGATCCAAAACAAGTCCACGAGCCATTGGGAGAAAGTGGTGGAGTGATAATGTCACTGGACCAGTAATCCAAAGGCCCAGGATAATACTCTGGAGACATGGGTTCAAATCCTACCATGGCAACTGGTGTAATTTGAATTCAATTTGTAAAATGTGGATTTATAACGCAACTTTCAGTTCCCACCACATCCTGCAAGTGGTCAGGAGTGGCACTATAACACCATTTATCAAATCAACCAGCATCTGGATTATTTTTTTCCCCTCACAATTTAAATCATTCCGCTTGAGTTTGACTGGGAACTTGAACAGAATATTCTGCCCAGAATCTCTTAGCATGATCTGCATACTATAATTAGGTAAGATTTACAAATTGTTTTAAAGGTGTAGTGATGTCCATTGCCTTGAAGTTTAGGAATACCGACAAGGGAAGCAGCTGCAAGGGAACACAGCACCTTCAATTTCTCCTCCACTTGGGGCATGTACTGAAATCCCTTCTTTATTACTTGATCAAATCTTGGAACCCCAGACCTAATAACACTGTGCGAATAGCTTCATCGTCTGGACCGCAAGTGCATTAAACAAAATCGACCAAAAACTTTAGGGTAACTTGACAAGGTCAATAAATGTTGGCCATGACAGTGACTCCCTATATCCAACAAATGAAAAATAAAAGCTGCTGAGCTTTGCAAGAACCCAGGAACTATAAGAACATAATTAATGAAAGAATGAGTAGGCCATTCAGTCCTTTGAGTCTGCTCTGCAATTCAAAACATCATGCCGAATATGATCATGGATTCAACTCCCCTTTCTTGCTTGTTCCCCATAACCCTTTTGGTGATCAAAAAGCCTTGAATATATTGAATGATCTAGCCTCCATGACTCTATATGGGAGAGAATTCCAAAGATTAACAACACAGAAGAAATTACTCCTTATCTCTGTCTTAAATGGGAGAACTGCTTTGTTCTGAAACTGTGCCTTCATGAGGGGAAATATCCTCTTAGCATCTACCCTGTAGAGCATTCTGAGAATCCTATATCTGTCAATAAGATCACCTCTCATTCTTCTAAACTTCAATGAGTTTGTGCCCAACCTACTCAACCTTTCCTCATAAGAGAAGGTTAGATTAATACTCTGCATTAGGATCTCCTCAAGGGATAGGTTCTGCTGCGAAGCCCATGCAAACATATCACAGAAAACTGAAATTAGCTCTAAGCAACAACATTCCTAAAATAAGATGCAAGGCATTTGCTGATTTTGTAATAATGCAAAAAGTGCCAATTGAACAGAAATTGCTTTAGAAAAGGTTTGGGAAAATATTGCCATGTCTATTGGAATGTTTCCAAAGAAAAACATCCATGTGTCAAATCTGTGAAGTGAAGGTCAAAGAAGATTTAGTTCCTTTCCTAGACAGTGACCATGTTTGTCAAAGTACATCGATTGATTTCGGCTTCAGGGGTTGAAATGATTTTCTTAAGGACACATAAATGCTGTAGTCAAGCATAATTTTTGTACATCAATCATACAATTTTGCTTTATTAACCATAGCTGAGGCAATAATTTCTGGCTCTTATCAAACCCTGAATATAAATGTTCCCTTATGTTATAACAAATTGAAAATTAATTTACACATTCAAGAGGCTTGTGCTGTAAATTAACCAAGTTTATTGCCTAACATTAAGTGCTTCTGGCTGGAAAACTTGGTTAAAAGCCATTTTGCTCTCTGGCATGACAGTCTTTATAAACACTGATTATTTCTTAGCATAAAAACTCCTTGGTTATTGAAAGTGATACAATTACCGCATGGCCTTTATTCTAACAGAAAATAAGTACTTTTGGTCCTTCTCTAGAATATTCTACAGGATATTACAATGGAATTATCAATTATATTCCTCTATTCTTTCAAGATAAAACAGCTAAATGAATTGTTAAATGCACGCATTTAAACAACGTAGTCTTTATATTGGAATTTCATGAACAGCCGACACATGATCCTTCTGTGTAACCTGCTTGATATCAGATAGAATGACTGTCTTGGGTGTAGAAAGCGGATCTGTAAAATTAATCCATTCTTCATCTCCCTTGGAATAATTCCTTTGTGCAACTGTGCGAATCTGGGTGTCATGGATATAGTTATAGGATTATCAGAGCCAGGGCAATAATTAAGGCTTGTGAACAGTAGAAACTGTATTGTCTCTACAAGTCTAGAGAGAATCCTTATATAATCCATATAATTGTCAATCAGTCATGTCTAGGCTGGCAGTAATATTGCTGTGTCAAAGTGGCTGGCATAAATGAGAAAAATTTGCAATAAGCCTCCACATAGAGTATTAGAAGCAAAGCTCCTGGAATTATTTCGGATAGAATTGGATCCTACAATGAGATACTTTTTTACAGATAGAGTGACAGAGAACTGCTCAAATCCCTATTCCTTTCCCAACTGTCTGTAGTCAGTTTTTGAAAGGAAGTTGTGTGTGTATGTGTGTGTCTTTTAGCCCCTGAATGTGTGGACTGTTTGAATAACGAGCAGCAAGTTTTTCATGGATTTCAATAAAGAAGTAGGATAGTACAATGATGTGCTCACCATGAACTCTAACACTATGGCACTCACTCACTACACACACAAACATAGTCAAGAGAAAATACGAGATGTCAGGAAAATGAGTTTTAATATCTTTTTTGTTGCAATATCATTGTTATATATTGGGGAAAAAAAGCTTGTGGAGTGTGATTGGTTTAATTGAATGCAGGAGGTGCGGTCACACAGTGGTTAGCATTGCTGCCTCAGTGCCAGAGACCCGGGTTCAATTCTGGCCTTGGGTGACTGTCTGTGTGGAGTTTGCATGTGTTTCTCCATGTCTGCATGTGTTTCCTCCGGGTGCTCTGGTTTCTTCCCACAGTCCAAATGTGTGCAGGTTATATGGATTGGCTATGCTAAATTATCCTTCAATGTCCAAAAATGTGTAGATTAGGGGGATTAGTGGGATTACAGGAAAGTGCCTGGGTGGGATTCTCTGCCGGAGAGTTGGTGCAGACTCGATGGGCCCAATGGCCTCCTTCTGCACTGAAGGGATTCTATGAAAAAGACAGCAAAGGTCAAACATTAATAAGAAGGGTGTGAAGGCAAATGATTTGGTATGGTGATGAATAGGTGCTGTTGGGAGAACTTAAATGAGAAGTTACATAAGGCAAAGAAAGTAGTTTGAAGTTGGCTGTTGTATTTCAAAGGGGAACATAAACAATGTTCCCCTTTGAAATCCAAAGATGTGCGGGTTAGGTTGATTGGCCAGGTTAAAAGAAATTGCCCCTTAGAGTCCTGGGATGCGTAGGTTAGAGGGATTAGCGGGTAAAATATGTGGGGGTAGGGCCTGGGTGGGATTGTGGTCGGTGCAGAATCGATGGGCCGAATGGCCTCCTTCTACACTGTAGGGTTTCTATGATTCTATTTCTAATTGGAAGATTATAAATAGATGAGATAAAGAACAAAGAACAAAGAACAGTACAGCACAGGAAACAGGCCCTTCGGCCCTCCAAGCCTGTGCCGCTCCTTGGTCCAACTAGACCAATCGTTTGTATCCCTCCATTCCCAGGCTGCTCATGTGACTATCCAGGTAAGTCTTAAACGATGTCAGCGTGCCTGCCTCCACCACCCTACTTGGCAGCGCATTCCAGGCCCCCACCACCCTCTGTGTAAAGAACGTCCCTCTGATGTCTGAGTTATACTTCGCCCCTCTCAGCTTGAGCCCGTGACCCCTCGTGATCGTCACCTCCGACCTGGGAAAAAGCTTCCCACTGTTCACCCTATCTATACCCTTCATAATCTTGTATACCTCTATTAGGTCTCCCCTCATTCTCCGTCTTTCCAAGGAGAACAACCCCAGTCTACCCAATCTCTCCTCATAGCTAAGACCCTCCATACCAGGCAACATCCTGGTAAACCTTCTCTGCACTCTCTCCAATGCCTCCACGTCCTTCTGGTAGTGCGGCGACCAGAACTGGACGCAGTACTCCAAATGTGGCCTAACCAGCGTTCTATACAGCTGCATCATCAGACTCCAGCTTTTATACTCTATACCCCGTCCTATAAAGGCAAGCATACCATATGCCTTCTTCACCACCTTCTCCACCTGTGTTGCCACCTTCAAGGATTTGTGGACTTGCACACCTAGGTCCCTCTGTGTTTCTGTACTCCTGATGACTCTGCCATTTATTGTATAACTCCTCCCTACATTATTTCTTCCAAAATGCATCACTTCGCATTTATCCGGATTAAATTCCATCTGCCACCTCTCCGCCCAATTTTCCAGCCTATCTATATCCTGCTGTATTGCCCGACAATGCTCTTCGCTATCCGCAATTCCAGCCATCTTCGTGTCATCCGCAAACTTGCTGATTACACCAGTTACACCTTCTTCCAAATCATTTATATATATCACAAATAGCAGAGGTCCCAGTACAGAGCCCTGCGGAACACCACTGGTCACAGACCTCCAGCCGGAAAAAGACCCTTCGACCACTACCCTCTATCTCCTATGGCCAAGCCAGTTCTCCACCCATCGAGCCACTTCTCCTTGTATCCCATGAGCCTTAACCTTCTTAACCAACCTGCCACGTGGGACTTTGTCAAATGCCTTACTGAAATCCATATAGACGACATCCACGGCTCTTCCTTCATCAACCGTTTTTGTCACTTCCTCAAAAAACTCCACCAAATTTGTAAGGCACGACCTCCCTCTTACAAAACCATGCTGTCTGTCACTAATGAGATTGTTCCGTTCTAAATGCACATACATCCTGTCTCTAAGAATCCTCTCCAACAACTTCCCTACCACGACCCTCTGATGTCTGAGTTATACTTCGCCCCTCTCAGCTTGAGCCCGTGAAGCTCAAGCTCACCGACCTATAATTACCCGAGTTATCCCTGCTACCCTTCTTAAACAACGGGACCACATTCGCTATCCTCCAATCCTCAGGGACCTCACCCGTGTCCAAAGAAGCGACAAAGATTTCCGTCAGAGGCCCAGCAATTTCACCTCTCGTCTCCCTGAGCAGTCGAGGATAGATGCCATCAGGCCCTGGGGCTTTGTCAGTTTTAATGTTCCCTAAAAAACCTAACACTTCCTCTCTTGTAATGGAGATTTTCTCTAACGGGTCAACACCTCCCTCCGAGACACTCCCGGTTAACACGCCCCTCTCCTTCGTGAATACCGATGCAAAGTATTCATTTAGGATCTCCCCTATTCCCTTGGGTTCTAAGCATAATTCCCCTCCTTTGTCCCTGAGAGGTCCGATTTTCTCCCTGACAACTCTTTTGTTCCTAACGTATGAATAGAATGCCTTAGGATTCTCCTTAATCCTGCCTGCCAAGAACATCTCGTGACCTCTTTTTGCCCTTCTAACTCCCCGTTTGAGATCTTTCCTACTCTCTCTGTATTCCTCCAGAGCTCCATCTGTTTTCAGTTGCCTGGACTTAACGTACGCCTCCCTTTTCATTTTAATCAGATCCTCAATTTCCCTGGTTATCCACGGCTCTCGAATCCTACCTTTCCTATCTTTCCTTTTTACAGGCACATGCCTATCCTGCATGTGCTATCCTAAAGATGGTGTAAATTTACTTTTAACATAGAATAGTCATAGAGTAAACAAAAGGGATTGATCAGTTCTGGGAAGAGAGAACTTCTAAAAGATTGTAGGAAACAATAGAGGGTAAGATCAAAGGGAAAAGCAGATTTTAAAAAATATTGAAGACTGTATGTGGAGGCTGGCAAGATTTTGAAGGAGACAGATTATGGACAGAGCCAGACTTGTGATAACCTCGCTATTGTCATACTTAGAGAACCCTAGAGCAGCAAGGCATTGCGCAGTAAAGTTACTGGAATTTTATAGATTAGAAAATTTATAAAGACTGTTGCCATCAAAGAAAGTTTAGCTCTGAGTTTATTCTAAACCAATATCCTTTTTGGAAATGTCTATAAAGTACTGTTGTCTATGTAACTGTATTGTTCTTTTCTTTTAATTTATTGGCTTTAATAATATTTAACTTTAATACAAAATCATTACAATTGATCTGAGAGTTGTTCCCTGACTTCAGAAAACCTCCTCATAATACACAAATTTCAAAACCGTTCTGGCAGCTGCTTCTAGATTTTGCTTCGGATTTGGACAGCTTAGCACTTACCATCTGTTGTTTCATAAAAGAGAATAGTATCCTTTCACAATTAATAGTTCATAATTCATGTGATTGTCTTGTTCTATAACACACACTTTGCAGGACTGATGAGGAAGAGTCTTCATTCCTGAAGGTGGAACCATTCCTGGTTTAGGCGAATTCTTGATGTGGAGATGCCGGCGTTGGACTGGGGTAAACACAGTAAGAGTTTTAACAACACCAGGTTAAAGTCCAACAGGTTTATTTGGTAGCAAATGCCATTTGCTTTCGGAGCGCTGCTCCTTCGTCAGATGGAATGGATATCTGCGATAGGGGAATTCAACAGACAAAGTCATATGCCACAATTATTTCAAGAATCTCGTAAAGGGGCAGATTTTCTGCAGGTCACAAAGTTAGTTGCTTGTTGTTTCATTACCAAAAGGTTTGTTTGCTGTATTGGTGATCCCAAAAAGGAGCCAGTTTGAAGACCTTACAATGTTACAGTCTATGACTCCTCTTTTAAGACATAGCTGTTACTTTGATGCTGCTGCTGTGTCTTTTTTCAGTCAGCATTTAAAGACTGTAAAGGGACAAGCATAACTGCATAACTATGTGTTTCCTCACAATTGCAGTTCCTATTCCAAATATAGCAGCGGTCTTGGGTTTATTAGTGACATTATGGTTTATTGTTTCAAAACATTCATCCTGAGGGGCTTAAGACAATCATCAGAAAAAAATCCTTTCAAGAATGTCTTCTGATGGTCTCAGGATGGGTGTAGTTGACGTCTCTTAGTCTGGAATATTTCCTTTTGTCCTGTGAGATCGGGAATGTTTGAATAAACAGGGCAGGTCACCTGATTGTCGGTGGCTTCCTTTGTAGCACATTGGCCACTTTAAAAGAGAAAGTCAATTTCAAAGAGTCCACTTTGATTAAAGTTTATATCTTGAAAGTTAGAAATATCTTTACGGGACATAACAGAATATTGGAATTCAGGTAGACAAATTAAGATATGCCAAATGGTTTCCTCACAGCAATTATCTTATGATGGGTCTAATTTCATCAAAGTTATCCAGCAATTACTGATGCACTGCCACTGGCTGCCAGTTTTATCTGGTCATTGGGAGCTGATAAGTCAGTATCTTACAGTTCCATTCTATTCATCGGAGTACAAGCCAGTCATGTAGCAAGATATGGACCTCTGTCCTTTGCCCTACTGCTAGCACTATGTTATACACTTTAATGGGATGTGGGCATTTCTCACAAGTC
Organism: Mustelus asterias; assembly: GCF_964213995.1. Taxonomy (NCBI): domain Eukaryota; kingdom Metazoa; phylum Chordata; class Chondrichthyes; order Carcharhiniformes; family Triakidae; genus Mustelus; species Mustelus asterias. The sequence goes on along the minus strand of NC_135802.1, from coordinate 90,437,746 downwards.
CAGCATTTGTTGTGCAACCCTAATTGCCTTTGGTGGTGGTGGGCTGCCTTCTTGAACTGCCGCCGTCCATTTAGTTCGTTTAGGACAGAAGTTCCATGACTCTGATCCAGCAACAGTGGAGAAAAGGCAATATAATTTCAAGTCAGGATGGTGTGTTATTTAGAGGGAAACCTACATGGGGGTGGTGTGGCCATGGGTCAGGAGCCCTTATCCTCCTTGGTGGTACAGGTTGCAGGTTTTGAATGTTCTGTTGAATGAGACTTGGTGAGATGCTGCAATGCATATGGTACACACTTCAACTGCTGTGCACCATTGGTGTAAAGAATGAATATTTAAGGTGGTGAAGGTTTTGACCAAGAGGACTGCTTTGTCCTGCAAGCTCCTTGAATGTTGTTGGAAAGTATTCCGCCACACTCCTGACTTGTGTCTTATAGATGATGGACAGACTTTGGTGAGTTAGGAGGTGAGTTATTGCCACAGAATTTCAGCCTCTGACCTGCTATTTTAGCCACAATATTTATATGGCTAGTCCAGTTCAGCTTTTGGTCAAAGGTAACCTCAGAATGTTGACGGAGGATTCAGTGATGGTAATACTGTTGAATGTCAAGGGGAGATGGTTAGATCCCCTCTTGTTAAGGATAGTCATTGCCTGGCACTTGTGTGGTATGAATGTTACGTGGCACTTAACAGTCCAAGCCTGAAATATTGTCCAGCTCATGCTGCATTTGGACATGAACTGGGTCATTTTCTGAGGAGTTGCAAATGGTACTGAATACTGTGCGATCATTAACAAACATCCCCACTTCTGATCTTATATGAAAGGAAGGTTGAAGTAGTTAAAGTTGATTGGGCCTCAACACTGCCCTGAGGAACTGCTGCTGTAATGTCCTGGAGCTGAAATGATTGGCCTCCATCATCACAACCGTATTCTTTTGTGATATGCATGACTTCAATGAGTGGAGGGTTTTCCTCCTGATTCCCATTGACTTCAAGTGTTTCTTCATTACATAACCCACCCGAACGAGAAAGGAACGATGGGGACAGACATCGACATTCTAAAAGAGACTAGCAAAAGCAGCTTCAAGGTAACTATGAACTCCTGTCTATGTAAGTATACATAGCAAGTTCCTATTGGCACTTCCATACATTACTGATGCACATACAACTTCTTTACTATGAGATTGCATGGAAGGAATGTAAATTTACAAGACATCTCCAAGTGCACAGTTATTCCAATTTCAGATATAATTTTAGATTTCTATAATCTGCCCTGTCAGCTATATTAGACTTTATTTTGGTTGTACAGCATTGCGATTAAATGTTCTGTTGCTCTTCCAGCAATTTTTTCATAATGCATTCTTGGCCATTAATTATTTTCTGATAAACTTGTTCAGTTCAACAAAATTTGAACACTTTATTTACATTGTTGCTATGGTATAAGTTGTTTTTGATGTTGGAATGGGGACAGTTTGTAGGACAGTGTCCTGATGTTTGCTGAAATATTTCAAATAAATGGACATTCAGACGAGGGAAAAATGGCCTTTCATGCCTTCTACATTTTATGTTGCAGATATACTGCCAATAGCATACTATTTCATATTTATCTGCAGGCTTCTTAATTCGAGCAGGGAGGCCACACTCTAAGGGAGACCAATTTAGAGATAACATCAATTTTCTGAACCCACAACCTTCGTGAGCATAGTTCCCTGTTGGAGAATTTTGCTGAGATTCTGTTTATGGGGAACAGCTGAAAAAATAGGGGTTGGTTGTGATGTCCTCACAGCTTGAACATGATGAATGGCTCCTGGCCCATGATTCAGATGCCTTCCACTATCCAAAAAAGACTGTACAGCTCAACATTTTCATTAACTATGGGGAAAATTAATCCTGATGTGTAAAGAGTTTTTTATTGCAGTGGAACTGATGACTGACAACTTAAAGAGAAGAAAATTTGACTTGCCATAGGATCAGTAGTACCATTTGGTGATCCTGAGCCATGAGAACCTGAATAATGTCCAGTATTTGTTTAGCTATCTGATTTTAGTGTATCTCCAGTTCATCAGCTAAAATTGACCTCAATGGTCCTTGATGAAGGAGAAGGAAAACCAACTAAACCACATGCTCCTTAAAGTTATTGGTTGACTTTTGCTGAGTTTCTTTTCATGGGCAACAACTGCATATAGGATTGGGGTTGGCTGTGATGCCTCTCAAAGATTGTACATGAAGAATGGCTCTTGGCTAACGTTTCAGATGACTCCCAGGATCCAAAAAAAAATGTACAGCTTAACATCTCCTGGAAACAAGGGGGACAGCCCAGAGAGAAGGCATTGAAGATTTTTCCCAATGTCCATTCATTGAGTGTGGCATGGACAACTTCACCACTGATAAAGCATCAGCAGCAGCAGGAGCTGGCCCTTAAGTGGTTATTAGTCAGCCACTTAAAAGCCACAACTGACAACCCAGATCCTCTCCTGTCGCTGTTAAAATGCCTGAGGAGGTGGGTACACAATGGACACGGTGCCACTGCCAGGGTACCCAAATTACCCTCTGCCTTCCGGTCCATTCTCAGGAGGATACTGGATTGGGAGTAGGGAGTCATTGGGGAGGGGATTATAAAATTCTATTGTCCAATTAACAATATGTACACAGATCAGCAGTACAACAAGTTCTCCAAAACTAGGGAAGTAGAGAAGTTTTAAACTAAACTGGCGGCAATTTGTCACATATATGATGTGGTATTTAAAGAGTAGAGACAAAATAGTAGAAGAAGCTATTAATACACGAAATGATAAACAGACCGTGACAGGAAAGGACAGAGAGTACAAGTCTAACTAAATCAACAGATAAGACTCGAAGTTACAAAAATAATAAAAGGATAAAATGTAAGGCTCCATATCAGATTAGTGTGGGAGATTTTAATCTACATGTAGACTGGAAAAATCAGATGGGCAAAGGCAGCATAAATGATGAATTCATAGAATGTTTTTGGGATGATTTTTTAAATCAGCATTTTTTAGAGCAGGCTATAATTGACCTGATTTTGTGCCCTTTGATAAGATTAATTAATTATGTCATAGTGAAGGCACCCCTAGGTTGCAATGATCATAATATGATTGAATTTCACATTTAGTTTGAAGGAGAGAAGAGTGGGCCTAAGATTAGCATTTTAAACTTAAATAAATACACTTATGAGAACATGCAAGCAGAACTAGCGAAAGTAAACTGGCAATTTAGGTTAAGGGATAGGTCAATAGAGCTGCAGTGGCAGACATTAAAGGGGATATTTCAGAATACACAGAATCGATACATCCCAATGAAAAAGAAAAATTCCAAGGGGAGGACCCACCATCCATGGTTAGCTAAAAAAGTTAAAGTTAGTATCAAACTTAAAGAAAAAGCACGTAATTGCACAAAGATGAATGGCAGGTTAAGAGATTGCTAAGGATATAGGAAAAGCAAAATTATTGAAAGATTAATAAGGATAGAAAATTAGAGTATGAGAGAAAGTTGGTTAGAAATATAAAGGCAGATAGTAAGAGATTCTGTACATATTTTAAAAATGAAAGAGTTAACCAAGCGAGCATTAGTCCTATAGAAAATGAGTTTGGGGAGTTAATAATGGAAAATAAGGAGATGGCAGGTGAATTAAATGGATCTTTTTCATCAATCTCGACCATAAAGGATACAAATAACATCCCAGAAATAGCTACAAATCAGGAATTGAAAGAGAGATAGGAACTCAAGAAAATTACAATCACCAAGGAAGTGCTATTTCAATAATTGTTGGAGCTGCAGGTCGACAAGTCCCCCGGTCCTGATGAATTTCACCCTATGGTTTTAAAGGAAGTGACTAGTGGGATAGTTAATTTATTGATTTTAATTTTCTAAAAATTCACTTGATTCGGTGAAGGTTTAATTAAATTGGAAAATAGCAAATGTAACTCCTTTATTGAAAAAGGAGGATGACAGAAAGCAGGAAACCAAATGTCAATTAACTTAACATCCTTTATAGGGAAAGCATTAGAAATGGTTATTAAAGGCATTAAAACAGGGAACTAAGATAACTGCAAGTTAATCAGGCAGAGATAACATGGTTTTGTGAAAGGGAAGTCATGTTTAACCAATATATTGAAGTTGTTTAAAGAACTAACAGGTGCAGCGGATAAAGGGGAACCTGTGGACGTACCATACTTAGATTTTCAAAAGACATTTGATAAGGTGTCTTATCAAAGATTATGAATAAAATAAAAGCTTATGTAAGGGGTAACATATTGGCATGGATAGGTGTTTGGCATGTATAAATGGGTCATTTTCAGGTTGGCAGGATGTGGTAAGTGGTGTGCCACAGAGATTAGTGTTGGGACCTCAACTCAAATAAATGATTTGGATGAAGGGACAATGTTACAGTTGCTAAATTTGATGATGACACAAAGAAAGGTAGGAAAATAGGTTGTGAAGAGGACATAAGGAGGCTATAGAAGAATATAGATAGGTGAGGTAATTGAACAAAGATCTGGTGAATCAAGTATTATCTCGGAAAATATGAGGTTGTCCATTTTGGCAGGACAAATAAAAAGGAGTCAAATTATCTGGTGGGAGATTGCAGAATTCTGAGATACAGCGTGATCTGGGTGTTCTAGCACATCAATAGCAAAACGTTAATCTGCAAGTGCAGCAAGGAATTAGCAAAGCTAATAGAATGTTATCATTTATTGTGAGCAAAATTGGATACAACTGGAGGGAGGTTATGCTTCAGTTATACAGGGTATTGGTGAGTAGTGTGTACAGTATCAGTCTCCTTATTTAAGGAAAGATGTAAATGCATTAAAAGCAGTTCAGAGAATGTTTACTAGATTAATATTTGGAATGGGCTGATTATCTTATGAGAAATGGCTGGACAGGCTAAGCTTAAAACCACTCGAGTTTGGAAGCATAAAATGCAACTCGATTGAAACATACAAGATCCCGAGGAGTCTTGACATGGTGAATATGGAAAGAATGTTTCTTCTGGGAGAATCTAGAACTAGGGGCCACTGTTTAAAAATAATTGGTTGCTCATTTAAGACACAGATGGAGGAAAAGATTTTTTCTCTCAGAGGGTTGTGAAAATTTGGAGTTCTCTTGCTCAAAAGGTGGTTGAGGCAGAGACTGAACATCTTTAAAGCAGAGGTAGATAGATTCTTGATAAACCAGGGAGTGAAAGGTTATTGGAGGTAGGTAGGAATATGAAGTTGAGGGTAAAATTAGATCCGCCATAATCTTACTGAATGATGGAACAAGCTCAAGTTAGGGGGATTGGCCATGCTAAATTGCCCCTTAGTGTCTAGGAATTTGTAGGTTATGTGGATTAGCCATGGTAAATGAGCTGCGTTACGGGAATAGGATGGGGATGAGTCTGGGTGGGATGCTCTTTTGGAGAGTTGGTGCAGGCCAGATGGGCTGAATGGCCTGTGCACTGTAGGGATTCTATGATTCAGGGGGCAGAGTGTCCCATTCCTGCTCCTAATTTGTATGTTCAAACTTAATCTATCGTCATTTATTCCAGAAGCAGGAGCTTGCAACGTGCCTCTCAAGTTCTCCTGACTCACATTGCGAAACATCACTCCCACTTAATACATTCCTAGTAGGAAACTGAAGAGCTCTTTTTAGCTATTCATTGATCGCATGAAACCCACTACAAGTTGAGGAAGCTTTTATGATGTATTTTCATGTCTTGACAAACCACTGGAATACTGGAAGATTGCCCTCATTTTCTGAATACATCAGCCAATTATTGATTCCCACAAAGTTTAGTTAATCTTTTAAAGTATCTTTTTTCCAAGTCATAACATTGCTGTAGCAACAGACCTGTTCAGACAGAGGTTTTTACACCTTTATGGTGTAAATAGTTTCCAAACTTTCTCACTTTGTAACTGTTATATTTTGATTCCAGTATCCATTCCATTGCTTAAATTATTAACCTTTTTATGTCTTAACTGAGGAAAACTGATGTCTAATTTGCCATAGTTCAAATATTTGCCAATACTCAAGGCAAAAGAGGAGGCAATTCATACACTTGAAAGGTCTAATATCGAGAAGGAGAAAGCATTAGATAGGCTGCCTTTGCTTAGAGCTGATAAGGCACCAGAACCAGATGGGTTGCATCCACGTATACTGACAGAAGTGAGAATGCAAATTGCAGAGGCACTGGCCACAATTTTCCAATCTTCATTAGACCCTGAGGACTGAGGGTGTAATATTTGAAATTTTCCAGCCAGAGGACTGGAAAATTTCAAATATTACATCCTTGTTCCAAAGAAAGGTGTAAAAATAAGCTCAGCAACTACAGGCCAAGCAATTTAACTTTGATGGTAGGGAAGTTTCCAGAAACGATAATTCAGTACAGAAATAATCATTTTGATAAATGCATTTTGATTAAGGAAAGCCAGTAAGGGTTTTGTTTTAAGGGCAACTCACGTTTAGCTAACTTATGGAGTTTTTTTGATGAGGTGACAGAGGGTTGATGAGGGTAATGTTGTAGGTATGATGTACATGGACTTCCAAAAGGCATTTAATAAAGTGCAGTACAACAGACTTGTGAGCAAAGTTTTAACTCATGTAATAAAAAAGACAGCACTTTATAGATATGAAGATGTGAGTGGCAGAGAAGTGGTTACTGGAAGTTTTTTGGACGAGAGGAAATTTTATAGTGGAATTCCCCAGGGGTTGGTTGGGACCCTTGCTCTTCTTGATATATGTGCCATATATATATATATGTGTACATATATTACATATAGTACTGTGCACAATTTCAAAGTTTGCAGATGTTATGAAACTTGGAAGTAAACTGTGAGGAGGAGAGTGTAGAACCTTCAAAAGAACATTACAGATTGGTGGAATGGATGGCCAAGTGGCAAATGAAATTTAATGCAAGGAGGTTTGAAGTTGTTCAGTTTGGTAGGAATAATGCGGAGAGACAATATAAAATAAAGGGCACAGTTTTAAACAGGGTGCAGGGGCATACGGACCTGGGTATATATGTGCATGAATCAGTAAAGATGACAGGACAGGTTAGGAGCATGGCTAATAAAGCATATGGTATCCGAGATCTTATTAATAGGGACATAGAGTAACAAAGCAAGGGAGTTCTGTTAGACTGGTTCATCCACAACTGGAATATTGTGCCCAGCTATGAGAGCCACACTTCAGGAAAGATGTGAAGGCATTAGAGAAGGTGGAGAAAAGATTCATACAAATGGTCCCTGGGATGAGGAACTTCTTATGAAGATAGATTGGAGATATCGAGACTGTTTTCCTTGCAGAAGAGTAGGTTAAGAAAAGATTTGATGCGGGTATTCAAAATCATGAGGGGGTCTGGACAGACCCATTGGTGGAAGGATTGCGAGCAGGAGGGAATATATATCAAGTAATTGGCTAAAGAAACAATGGCAACATGAGGAGTAACGTTTTACACAACAAGTTGTTAGGATCTGGAATGCACAGCCTGAGAGTGTGATAGAGGCAGGATCAATTAAGGCATTCAAGAGGGAATTGGATTGTTGTCTGGATGAGAAGGATGTGCAGGGCTACAGGGAGAAAGTAGAGGAATGATACAAGCTAAATCACTCATTCGGAGAACTAGTGCAGGCACAATGGACTGAATAGACATCTGTTCTATCACAATTCTGTGATTTGTGCATATGTATAACATTATAACTGTAGTGTAGTGTACATGGGAGGTATGGATGTATTTTACATGTGTTGTGCTACTTGTTCAGCAGGAGATACTTGCCTTATGGACCAGTCTCCACAACTTAACCTCAAAGCCAGTCCCCTGAAGTGAATGGCCAATTAAATACCATTTAGTTCATTAGTAAGTCACAGAGTGAGAATTGTTTGGAGGTGGGGTGGAGTACACAAAGCATAATTATCAGTATATATTTACATTTTTAAAATTTACTTTAGCACAGAACTAGAACATGATATCATCTTGTAACTCATTAATGTGTCAAATAATATTTGGTGCCCAGAAGAAAGCAAGTTATTTAATCACCACTCAAGTTGCATAATTACTCCCTCTTTATCTTGCGTTACCAGAGATTCAGGGGCCGGATTTTGCTGTCCTGCAACAGAACTATACGGTACCAGGAGGGAAAAGAAAATGGTGTGGATCCGGGAGCCCTGCCCCCATTTCCAGCATTAACATTTTCAAACATGTGGGAAAGGGGGCAGGTTGAAAACTCTACGTGCTGTGTTTGGGTTTTGAAGGCCTCCTAAGCCATGACAGCACAGTTGTGAATGGTGTGGAAGGCCACTCAAAAGTGTGAAAAATTTTTGGTAAGCTTAAAACTAATCATAGCTTTACATTAAAATGAGCAGAAAACACCTAGGGAAAGGGCTGAGTGGGGGAGAGGCAGAGGCATCATAGATGATGTCTTCACAAGGGTCACTGATGTCATCAGCTTCTCAATAGATGGAGATTTCAGATGCAGAGGGCAATGGGTCGTGCTACAATAATCAGCTTCCCCCAGGTCCAGGGTGTGATTAACTGCGCACATGGTCAACAAGACATCCATGGACATACCTGGCAGGTTTATAAACAGTAAGGCTTACCATTCCATTAATGTTCAACTGGCGTGTAATCACAGAAAGAACTTCCTGCATGTCTGTACATGCTTTCCAGACTGCTGCCACAAAGCATTTATCCTGAGAGTCAAGTCAGCCTCAGCTCTTCCTCTATATCTCCCAGATATGTGGTTTGATTCTGGCCAACAAGTCTTTACCCTCGGTGACGATGGCTCCTAATAACCCAGTAAAATCCACAAACTGAGCCCCAGTACTATTGTGAAAACTAACTGCACACCAGGACCCTTAAAATGAGGTTTGTTGAATTAACCATTCTGGTGGAGGCCTATGATACATGCCAGGAATGCAATGTCTTGCATGCTGCACACCAAGGCAAAGCAAAGAGTAATGCTTGAGCAGGCAGAGTGTGAAGAAGGCCCCATATCATCATCATCATCATCAGAGGAGGAGGAGCAGGATGATGGAGAATGAAGGCCAGGCAACTCAGAGGAAGAGGACTCAGATGAACAGAGTGGACTACAGGTACTGTGGCTGGTACAGGTACTTGGCTGTGGCCATGCCTGGAGAGTCGGAGAGGAATTCACGCAGACCCAGCAGTGGTTCAACTGAGGGTCCTGAGTAGTTGAAAACCTGCCTGGTACTACAAACAACCATGCCAACATTCTTCACAATCCTACTGGCACATAGAAATAGATTACTGGCTGCAGTCTCCACTGGCAACAATGAAAATCTGATGATCTCTGTGTACGTTGTAAATAGTGTTTAACAATGAGATGTAAATAACATGATAACCATTGCAACAAACAGATACTTTAATTACATTCTGACCCATTCAGTGAACAAAGTGATGCGATGCCCTGTGAATACGTCCATGATGCCTTTTTGTTGCCTCAGAGAAGGTGGAAGAAAGCTGCTCACATCCTATGAGACTGTGTCCATTGCCCTCATTGTACAGGGACCCTGCCTGCGACTGCATTGGCTGCATTTTTACAGAGTCGTCATAAATGGCACTTGCACCACAGATGCTCTCTGCTGGGGGCCAGTGGAAACTGAGGCCACTGAGGGTCCCACGCGCTGTATAGCACCCTCAGCCTCTCTGGAATATCCCCAGCCCTTGCTACGACCTCCTACTGGCTTGCAGGGGTCTGCTTCTGGGGCACAGCTCGCATCCCCTTCCTCCGCCGCCATTTGGTCACCTTCCAAACCCATGACCTCTACCGTCTATAATGGCAAAGGCAGCAGACACATGGGAGTACCACCACCTGGAGACCCCTTATTGCACTTTGAGACATCCAGTGGCCACTGTCCAGCCAGGCCCTCAACCACCCAGTAGCTTCAATAGCCTCCAAGCCTCCCAGCATGGCCACCACACCTGGCCTCCTTTAATGGAGACCATTTATGATTTGCACCGGGTTTCAGCTGAGTCGAGGGTTGGAGAATTCCAGGAACAAGGAGAATCCAGCTTGAAACAGACAAACACATTTAAATGAATATTCAAATATGCTAATCTGGTTCGTGCTCTCCTCCCCTGAGAAGGGGCCAGATTATGTCCAGGTGCAGGGGCTGGGAGAATTCCAAAGGGCATTGTCACCGGTGCTAAAAACGCTATTCCTTTTCCCAGCGATTCTCTGACCCCGCGTGACCCCAACACAATGGGCCCGATTTGACCATTTTCATTCTAAGTGCTGAATCTGGGCACAATTCAGATCCGACTTGGAAATCTGTTCTCAGGTGCCCCCATACGCACTTAGCTTGAAAAAAGAATTGCGAGTCTGAATCATGCTGTGGGTGGGGCTTATTGCACCTGAAACGATCGGAGCTCTGAACTGCGCAGTTAGAAAAAAAATGTGAAAAACGCGCTCCTGTCAGATTGCCCCCGGCCTGCAAAAAGCGGATAAAGCGGCCCGGGAGCAAAAAGCAGGAGCGATGGCCCCCAAAGAGATCGCCCCACCCCCACAACATAACTGTCTCCCTTTTCCAGTCACCCCCCTGCTACCCAGGCTGATCGTGACCCTCTGCCCCACTTCCCCCCCCACCGATCGCCCACAGAGTTGCAGCGGTTCCCCCTGCCCTCCCCCCACCATCTCCCCCTCACCAGAGAACGATCTGTCCTCCCTTCCCCACCCCCACCAGAGATACATCTGACCCGCCTCCTTCTCCCCTCCCCACCAGAAAATGATCTGACCTGCCTCCCTTCCTCCCCCACCCCCACCACCGATCTGAGTCAGAGAGCTGCTGGAAGCTCTGAACTTACCTCTTCAGAAGTTGGAGCACCTGAAACAGACCTTTGCCGAGCAGGTCTGTTTTGTGCCGAATCTGGACATGCGAATGTGATAGTAAAGGGGGAAATGCTGGTAAAGTTGGGTTGGCAGCCCATTAATTCAATTTAAATGCATGCAAATGCATTTAAATTGTCATTGCGCCTGTTTCGGGCACGAATTGGATCGCGCCCATTTTCGGGCCTTGGTAAAGTGGGCATCTGCGTGGACGCGGGCGCGGATCGCGTTAATAGCCAAAAACAGACACGACGCAATGGTAAAATCGGGCCCGATGTGCGCAACATGAATAGAAAATTGCCCCCGTATCTCTATGAACACTCTTTGGATATGGCTGCATGATTGGGTGCAACCACTATCAATTTCAGCTACATCCACCAATAATGGTTACTCTTACATGATTCAGTCTTTCCAGTTAGATGTGTAATTAGTTAAAATCTGCCTTCCATGAAATGATTTCTGTCCAGTAGATGCCACTACCCAAAGGCAAGCCAAGTAGCTTGGGAAGGGTTTTAAATAATTCTAAAATAATGTTCCAATTTAAGGGACAAATAGTGTAATGAATGATTTTATCACACATTAAACATTTTTTTTCACAGGAGCTGGTTACTTTTGTTCATTTCTGTCTCTTAAATTATTCAGTCAGTTGAAATTTCTGTCGCTTCAAATGATGAAGCAAATCATATCATTAGCTGAGTTACATGAGAGAGTCTATTATTAAGTTGTGTGCTGATTTCTTTTTGTATGCATGCATGTCGTTATTAATTAGTTCCATGATTTTCTTTTGTGTAGAAGAACTGATTAATGTCATGTTCAATTTGTTACACAGATAAGACATTACTTAAGTGCTAGCCATTAAAGCCCCTCTGTATATTCAGCTAAAACCCAGGGTGTTAATGCAGCTTTCAAGAACCAGTTTCACTGAGTCCGCTATTGCAATACTTTATACCTTGTGAAAGAGGATGCAGTATGGGGATTTTTATCCTTGTAAAGTAATGCTGAGAATTATTGACTTTTTGATCAACATTTTCAAGTTGTAATATATAATGAAGCATGCTATTTAGCAAGTGCTGTTTTAAGTTAACTTTAATAATCACTCAATTTAGTGAGAAAAATTATGATACTCAATTTTCCAAGTATATGTTAACAGTTGGCAACGTCCCCATGGGGCAGAATTTTACCAGACCATTGAACAAAGAACAAAGAACAGTACAGCACAGGAAACAGGCCCTTCAGCCCTCCAGGCCTGTGCCGCTCCATGGTCCAACTAGACCATTCGCTTGTATCCCTCCATTCCCAGACTGCTCATGTGACTTTCCAAGTAAGACTTAAACGATGCCAGCGTGTCTGCCTCCACCACCCTACTTGGCAGCGCATTCCAGGCCCCACCACTCTCTGTGTAAAAAACGTCTCTCTGATATCTGAGTTATACCTCGCCCCTCTCACCTTGAGCCCGTGACCCCTCGTGATCATCACCTCCAACCTGGGAAAAACCTTACTACTGTTCACCCTATCTAGACCCTTCATAATTTTTTACACCTCTATTAAGTCTCCCCTCATTCTCCGTCTTTCCAGGGAGAACAAGCCCAGTTTACCCAATCTCTCCTCATAGCTAAGACCCTCCATACCAGGCAACATCCTGGTAAACCTTCTCTGCACTTTCTCTAAAGCCTCCACGTCCTTCTGGTAGTGCGGCGACCAGAACTGGACACAGTACTCCAAATGTGGCCTAACCAACGTTCTGCAGCTGCAACCTCAGACTCCAGCTTTTATACTCTATACCTCGTCCTATAAAGGCAAGCATACCATATGCCTTCTTCACCACCACCTATGCTGCTACCTTCACGGATTTGTGGACTTGCACACCTAGGTCCCTCTGTGTTTCTATACTCTTGATGGCTCTGCCATTTATTGTATAACTCCCCCCTACATTAGTTCTTCCAAAATGCATCACTTCACATTTATCTGGATTAAATTCCATCTGCCATTTCTCCGCCTGATTTTCCAGCCTATCTATATCCTGCTGTATTGTCCGACAATGTTCATCACTATCCGCAAGTCCAGCCATCTTCGTGTCATCCACAAACTTGCTGATAACACCAGTTACACCTTCTTCCAAATCGTTTATATATATCACAAATAGCAGAGGTCCCAGTACAGAGCCCTGCGGAACACCACTGGTCACAGACCTCCAGCCGGAAAAAGACCCTTCGACTGCTACCCTCTGTCTACTGTGGCCAAGCCAGTTTTCTACCCATCTAGCCACCTCTCCTTGTATCCCATGAGCCTTAACCTTCTTAACCAACCTGCCATGAGGGACTTTGTCAAATGCCTTACTGAAATCCATATAGACAACATCACGGCCCTTCCTTCGTCAACCGTTTTTGTCACTTCCTCAAAAAACCACCAAATTTGCAACACACGACTTCCCTCTTATAAAGCCATGCTGTCTGTCACTAATGAGATTGTTCCGTTCTAAATGCGCATACATCCTGTCTCTAAGAATCCTCTCCAACAACTTCCCTACCACGGACGTCAAGCTCACTGGCCTATAATTATCCGGGTTATCCCTGCTATCCTTCTTAAATAACGGTACCACATTCGCTATCCTCCAATCCTCAGGGACCTCACCTGTGTCCAATGAAGAGACAAAGATTTCCGTCAGAGGCCCAGCAATTATATCTCTTGTCTCCCTGAGCAGTCTAGGATAGATGCCATCAGGCCCTGGGGATTTGTCAGTTTTAATGTTACCTAAAAAACCTAACACTTCCTCCCTTGTAATGGAGATCCTTTCGAACGGGTCAACACCTCCCTCTAAGACACTCCCAGTCAACAAGTCCCTCTCCTTTGTGAATACCGATGCAAAGTATTCATTTAGGATCTCCCCTATTCCCTTGGGTTCTAAGCATAATTCCCCTCCTTTGTCCCTGAGAGGTCCGACTTTTTCCCTGACGACTCTTTAGTTCCTAACATATGAATAAAATGCCTTAGGGTTCTCCTTAATCCTGTCTGCCAAGAACATTTTGTGACCTCTTTTTGCCCTTCTAACTCCCCGTTTGAGTTCTTTCCTACTCTCTCTGTATTCCTCCAGAGCTCCATCTGTTTTCAGTTGCCTGGACCTAACGTACGCCTCTCTTTTCTTTGTGATCAGATCCTCAATTTCCCTGGTTATCCACGGCTCTCGAATCCTACCTTTCCTATCCTTCCTTTTTACAGGCACATGCCTGTCCTGCAGCCTTATCAACTTTTGGGGACAGGAATGGGAGTGGGGTCCTTTCAAATGGTGTGGGTCTATTACAGGCTGGATCCCCAAATTTATCCTGCTGCCTATCACCTGGTTTCACATTTCATGGCTGCCTTTTATTTCATGTTGGGCTTCCATTTTCCAACGCTAAATGCCACCCGTCTTTCCAGACCATGGCAGGCCATTCAGTCTCTTCTCACACTGGCGCCAGGCTCTTGCAAATTCCTGTCAGCTGCTCACTATCTCTGTTACCTCCAGTCTTGTCTTCAAGTGAGAACTTGCTGGCTTGTCCTCCCATTTTCCGAAAACAGGGCCATCTCCTTTCTATGACTGCTTGTAAAAACTCACTATGTGGGTATTCCTCATTCTGATGCTATTCTTCTATTCCTTTCTTTGCTGGTCATTATCACGTTGTTTTTTTTGGGGTTAGTTTTGTGCTAATTGGCTGCCATGTTTCTGACTCTACAACAATGACCATACTTCTAAAGTTCTTAACACGTATGGCGCACTGGAAAGAGGATTCCAGGCTCGGATCTATTTGACGCCCAGATTCGGCACTTAGACTCAAAATGGTAAAATCAGGCCCATAATGTCTATTTTTCGCTTGGTTGATCATTGATTTTTATTTTATTGTTTCTTTCAAAATTGCATTGTATTTGTGAAGATGGAGGAGGTTAAGAACATAGACTTTTTAACGAAAGGAAATCAAACCACAGAAATTGTCCAATTACTGTAAGCCATCTTTTTAAGCACACTTTTTTAACAATACACTCGTGAAGATGGTCTGGTAACATGAAAAGTCATTCTCACAATTGGAAATTGAGTCTGTCTGTGATCTTCTCCCAAAAAGAAGTATAGACAAAAAGTTCAGAGATGAATGAAAAATGGTTATATTTAGTGGCCTTTACTCCTGTGTTGATATTCCATATAAATTCCAGATTAACTAAACAAAACATTGACTGGAACTGGATTTTAACATTATGCTTTGAACAACAAAATACAAAGGTTATGTCAACTCAGATCTGGCTTTTCGTACAAACCTGTGTTTGATATTGATGAAGGATTTTTGAAGGAAGCCACACAATTTACCACAGCAGAAGCTTTATGTGTCAAGCCCCCAGGCAGATCTCTTTAACCATCCAGCTTTTTGAGGCTCAGTTTTCACTTTATACAATGTGCCTACTGTGCTTTTCTGAGGAGTCTGGCACAAAATGACTATTCGTAATTGGAACTCACGCTATGACATCTGGCCTCCTATTTCCTAGCGCCTGCATGTTAATTTATTTTATTCATATCGCCAACTAAAAAATAAAGCAAGTAGGTAACATTAGCAATAACAAGGGGGGGGGGGAGTATAAAGAGGAGGATTTTGTTGTTCATGTCGCAGTACTACACAGACGTCTGTTGATTTATTGGAGCAGGTAGGGGGCACTAGAGGTGTTGCTGCTCAAATTAATTTCTTACACTGTATTTTGTCTTGGTTACTGCTAACTTTACTTACTACCTACAAGTGGTGCTATGTAAATGGATTTCTCCCCCAGATAGAAAGAATTATACAGAATCAACTTAATAAGGCACGGTAGCACAGTGGTTAGCACCGCTGCTTCACAGCTCCAGGGACCTGAATTCGATTCCCAGCTTGGGTCACTGTCTGTGTGGAGTTTGCATATTCTCCTCGTGTCTGCGTGGGTTTCCTCCGGGTGCTCCGGTTTCCTCCCACAGTCCAAAGATGTGCGGGTTAGGTTGATTGTCCAGGTTAAAAATTGCCCCTTAGAGTCCTGAGATGCGTAGGTTAGAGGGATTCGCGGGTAAATATGTGGGGGTAGGGCCTGGGATTGTGGTCGGTGCAGACTCGATGGGCCGAATGGCCTCCTTCTGCACTGTAGGGATTCTATGATTTACATTGTTATTTAGCTTTCATTGTTCCATTAATTGCACAACAGAGATACAGATTCAATTTGTTATCAATAACAATTGTAATAAGTATATATTTGAGATTGCATCACCTGGAGTAATCCTTTCAACTGGCTGATAGTTTGTTCCTTTACTAACCCACACACTGTGAATTCATCCTCATTTTACTCTGTGCCTTTTACTTTGTCTATGGTAGTCATGATGTGGAGATGCTTGCAGCTCCGAAAGCTTGTGTGGCTTTTGCTACCAAATAAACCTGTTGGACTTTAACCTGGTGTTGTTAAACTTCTTACCTTTTACTTTGCCTTTTCTCCCTGACAATTTAAGGCATTTAATTGAAGATCATTGTGCAGTTTGCAAAACACTGGCAGTAATCTTAAGTAAGAAGTTTAACAACACCAGGTTAAAGTCCAACAGGTTTATTTGGTAGCAAAAGCCACACAAGCTTTCGGAGCTCTAAGCCCCTTCTTCAGGTGAACCTGAACAACAGGTAAACCTGTTTCAACAGGTAAACCTGTTGGACTTTAACCTGGTGTTGTTAAACTTCTTACTGTGTTCACCCCAGTCCAACGCCGGCATCTCCACATCAGTAATCTTAATACAAGATAATTGTAGCTCATTCTACATCCCTCCACTTATCTGGAGGAACTCCAATTACTCTTCACAGCAAATATCTAATATCCAGATTCTCCTGATGTGAAAACATGAATACCCACTTAATTCCTGTTCCATGTGATTTTAACAGGATTCTAACACTACCTTAACCAAGTAGAGAGTACGGGAGCCAATGTGGTCTCCTCAGCAGCTACAACCAGGTCTGTAGACTAATATTTCCAAGAAAGCTTAAACTTTCCCTTGTGGGAACAGGGGTACACCTGCAGACCCCACAAGGCAAGGTTCCCTTCTCAGACTTCTTGACCCCATGAACACTGATGGTCCCAAGGCCCCTACTCTCCCAGCACTTATCTTTGGCCCATTCTTTGGAACACCTCCTGCCAACATCTGTCCCGGATTGGGTGCAAAGTTGTCTGGCAGTATTTTATTTTTTATGTTCTTACTGAAGGCTGGTCATTAAAATCAGCTGCTGCTCCCACGCCAGCTTTTTGATGGACCACTTTCCTGTCAGGGAGTTAGAATTCCCACCTGCATATCTGTAGGATTTTATAAGGTGATGGTTGTGTTCATACCAGGTCTCAAAAGGTTAAATGGTAACATGAGGGAAGAGTGCAAATAAGAACTTTGAAATATTTTTTGCTGACCTTTATGACTAAGCATAAGGTAATTAGTTTTGAAATTGTAGGAAAGGTCAGTATTTTCCTAGTGAATATTAACTAAATCTTACTGTAGTGCTATTTCAGCGAAGTAATTAAATGTTTAACTTTTAACATTATATTTAGACCTTCTTCCCATATGTGATTAGTAATAAATATAGCACTTCGTAGTGTACTAGATTAACCACAGACAGTTTCCATCAGTAGGCAGCAGTTTAAAATCTGCCTATGAGACAATGGTTCAATGTTTCATTGTGGTCATTAACACAGACACCTTCATTTTGTTAAGGAAAGAACAAGATTGAATAGTGCATGGATATAAGAACAAGTGGGTGCAGCAATGGAAAGCTTTTCAAGACCAAAACTTTCAGCGACAGAAAGTTTCTACAGAAGCTCAAAGCAAAGGAAATGCAAAATAAAACCTGGAAGCAGATAAGAAACTGGCTGAGCAAAACAACGCAGTTAGAGGAATTACTGTGTGGACTACTCCAGGGATTGGGGTTGTTGTTGCGATCCCAAATGTTTCTAATTTACATCAATTTCTTGGATTCAGTAACTCAATACAAATTGGTTAGATTGGCAAATGATAGTAAACAAGAGGGCAAGTCAGTGAGAAAGCAGCAGGGACCTACAGAAGGTGCAAAATAAAATCTGTAGAACACTGCAGGATGAAATCAAATACAGACAAGGGTAACATACTATAATTGAAAAGAAAATGGGTCCAACATTTGGACGAATGATGGCTATGAGTTCATTGAAATTGAAATTGAAATGATTCAAGGACAAATGATAGATGTTGGAGTTGCAATATGCAAAAGAACGAAATGCTGATTTATTTGAATAAATGTATAAATTGGAGGAGTTTAAACGTAACAGTAATCGGCTCACAATTGAGTATGTTCAACTTTGGACACCAGCATTAGAGAAAGCAAAGTTTGATGTCGGAGAGAACATTTGAAATGATCTTTAGGGCACTGTGGTGGAAGTGAAAGATTTATGTTCTTCAGGACTTCAGGAGTCCACGAACACCTACTGATTATGGCAATGTCTACACTACATAACAGGCTACAAGGTGAAGATGTGTAGAATCTCTGGAAACAATGCACCCCCCCCCCCCCCCCCCCCCCGATGAGCTCAACACATTCTATGCCCATTTTGAGCAAGAGGTCCGTGAGAGGATGTCACCCGCCCCGAATGCCTTGGTCGGACCGGTATCTGAGGTCATCATCGCAGACGTTAGTCCGGCCTTCTAGAAAGTTAACCGTCAGTAAGCAACTGGTCCGGATGGGGTACCTGGATGAGCACTCAGATCTTGCGCAGCCCAGCTGGCAGGGGTATTTGCAGACATCTTTAACCAGTCCTTACTCTGATCTGAGGTCCCTACCTGCTTCAAGAAGACAACCATCATCCCTGTATCAAAAAAAAGCTAGGCAGCATGCCTTAATGACTACTGCCTGGTAGATCTGACATCCATCATTGTGAAGTGCTTCGAAAGGTTAGTCATGGCACACATCAACTCTGGTCTCCCAGATTGCCTGGATCCACTAGAGTTCATCTACTGCCGCAAAAGGTTAACAACAGACACCATCTCCCTGGCCCTACACTCAACCCTGGAACACCTGGTTAACAAAGATAATTGCATCAGACTCCTATTTATTGACTACAGCTCGGTCTTCAACATCATTATACCAAAAAAACCCATCTCCAAACTCCGTGGTCTAGGGCTTAGCTCCTCCCTCTGAAACTGGATCCGAGACTTCCTAATCCACAGATCGCAATCAGCAAGGATAGGTAATGACACCTCCTCCACGATTATCCTCAACACCAGTGTCCGCAAGGCTGCATCCTCAACCCCTTACTATACTCCTTATGCATTTATGACTGTATGGCCAAATTCCGCTCCAACTCCTCTTTCAAGTTTGCTGGTGATACCACCGTAGTGGGTCAGATCTCAAACAATGATGAGATGGAGTATAGGAAAGAGGTAGAGAATCTGGTGACATGGTCTGATGACAATAATTTCTCCCTCACTGTCAGTAAAACGAAGCAGGTAGTCATCGACTTCAGGAAGCGTAGTGGAGGACATGCCCCTGTCTACATCAATGGCGATGAAGTGGAAATGGTCGAGAGCTTCAAGTTTCTAGGTGTTCAGATCACCAACAATCTGTCCTGCTGTCCATGCGGACACTATAGTTAAGAAAGCCCACCAATGCCTTTACTTTCTCAGGAGGCTAAGGAAATTCAGCATGTCTGCTATGACTTTCATCAATTTTTACAGATGCACCATACAAAACATCCTTTCTGGGTGTATCACAGCTTGGTATGGCTCCTGCTCTGTCCAAGACCATGTTGTTTACATGGAATTTAGCAAGGCCTTTGACAAGGTATCGCATGGTAGGTTGTTGCAAAAGGTTAAATCTCACGGGATCCAGGGTGAGGTATCTAAATGGATACAAAATTGGCTTCTTGACAGAAGCCAGAGGGTGGTTGTAGAGGGTTGTATTTCAAACTGGAGGCCTGTGACCAGCGGTGTGCCTCAGGAATCAGTGCTGGGTCCACTGTTATTTGTCATTTATATTAATGATTTGGATGAGAGTATAGGAGACATGGTTAGTAAGTTTGCAGATGACACCAAGATTGGTGGCATAGTGGACAATGAAGAAAGTTACCTCCAATTGCAACGGGATCTTGATCAATTGGGCCAGTGGGCTGACGAATGGCAGATGGAGTTTAATTTAGATAAATGCGAGGTGATGCATTTTGATAGATTGAACCAGGGCAGGACTTACTCAGTTAATGGTAGGGCGTTGGGGAGAGTTACAGTACAAAGAGATCTAGGGGTACAGGTTCATAGCTCCTTGAAAGTGGAGTCACAGATGGATAGAATGGTGAAGAAGGCATTCAGCATGCTTGGTTTCATCGGTCAGAACATTGAATACAGGAGTTGGGACGTCTTGTTGAAGTTGTACAATACATTGGTAAGGCCACACTTGGAATACTGTGTACAGCTCTGGTCACCCTATTATAGAAAGGATATTATTAAACTAGAAAGTGTGCAGAAAAGATTTCTTAGGATGCTACCGGGACTTGATGGTTTGAGTTGTAAGGAGAAGCTGGATAGACTGGGACTTTTTTCTCTGGAACGTAGAAGGCTGAGGGGTGATCTTATAGAGGTCTATAAAATAATGAGGGGCACAGATCAGCTAGATAGTCAATATCTTGTCACAAAGGTAGGGGAGTCTAAAACTAGAGGGCATAGGTTTAAGGTGAGAGGAGAGAGATACAAAAGTATCCAGAGGGGCAATTTTTTCACACAGAGGATGGTGAGTGTCTGGAACAAGCTGCCAGAGGTAGTTAGTAGAGGCGGGTACAATTTTGTCTTTCAAAAAGCATTTAGACAGTTACATGTTACGATGGGTATAGAGGGATATGGGCCAAATGCGGATAATTGGGATTAGTTTAGTGGTTTAAGAAAAAGGGTGGCATGGACAAGTTGGGCCGAAGGGCCTGTTTCCATGCTGTAAACCTCTGTAACTCAATGACTCTATGACTTTATTGTGCTGCATTAAACTTATCTATGTAGCTTTAAATACAGTAACAGCTCAGTTGGTTAACATCCAGTTATACATTAATAGGATAACAATCCCATCTGGAGTTTGTTAAATTCAGGAAGGCTTCATTTAATAATTCTGATACCTAATATATTTATATATTTAAACTAATATTGTGATTTGAGCTTGGAGTGGAGAAATTGATTTAGCCAGTAATCAGGCAGTGATCGCATTGCATGATTAACCCATGCCTGTTCATAGTACTTTAGGCAGCACACAAACTTTGTGTTGCCTTCTAATTTAAATGATAATGACACACAGCACAGTGTTAAATGCACTTCTAAATTGCTGCATGGCTCAACAGGGGCCCAAAATCCATGCCAGGTTGGCACCACTCAAAGCGAGCCCACATAACTTAAACTCAGTTTACACCTCTCAAGGGCAAGGTACATCCTGGCTGCAGCAATTTCTGGGGCTGGTTCACAAAGCGCTCTGAGCAGAAAGAAGAGTGGAAATGGTGCAGCTGGCAAGAGATTGTGTCCCTTGGTTCTTCCCTCCGGGGGGGGGGGGGGGGGGTGGAGGAGGCTATGCAAATGTCTTGAAGCACCTCAGACTGCAACATAGCCAATGTAGGCCAATAGTTTGAAAAGGACTGTCATCCCTGTAATGAAAATATTGAAATGTTTGTAATGTTCTTGTTACTGAACTGAAGAACCTCAGAATCCATCTTGATCTCTGGAGGACATTTAAATATCATTGCACTTTACTGGTATAACAATTTGAAATCTTTTGTAATGTGTCTTTCAGATTTTATATGAATAAAATACATGTTTGCAAAATAAAAACGAACTCAGCAGGACTCTCAGACTTTTGGCTAAGATTAAATGTTGAATCAAGCCCAAAAATGGGGTGCAGTGCCTTATCTTGTCAGCTTGGATCTTATTCATCTTTCTTGTGGGGACCATGAATTGGATTCAATTTGAAATTGGATTGGTTTTGAAACAAACAAACAAGGAGATGGAAAGAGACTGATGACTTTTAAAAAGATATTTGAATTCCAATGACCGACTGAAAAGGTCAAACAACAAGATTTAAAATTCTATAAACAAAGCAAAACAAACCTTGTCAAAATACTATTCGGAAGCAACTTACACTCTAAACTGCAGAAAAGATCACTCATTTACCATCTAAATCAACCAAACCTAACACCCCCCTCCCCTCCACCACCTCATCCTTGACTATAATTTATTTTGTTTCTTAAATGGACACTTCATTCTCCAGCAACCAGCCCAAAGCTATTCTCGGCTCTGAATGGCTTATTTGCTTTTTCCTTATCCAGATAGGTAACTTATAATTCATTTTCCTGGTAGGATTATCCTGGAGATTATCTCCTCTAGCTAAAGTTAGGGAAATCTTCCAGCTCTACTTAAATCCTCATGAACTTGTTCTCTTCAATCTAAACTTCAGCTTCCATCTGTGGTCTGTAATGTAGAATGGCCTCTTCTGTCTTTCTCTATCATATTCTTGCCAACGAATCTGTCTATGAAACTCCGGGCCATCTTAAGAAAAAGCCTATAACCTTATACTACTATGACTTGCTACTAAACTCCCCCCTCAAAGACCATCTCTTGGACAATTTGAATCACATGGGTCTTGTATTCAGGTAGGAATGCCAGTTAGCTATCTTTTATATCTCAACTCCATTATATCTTGGAATTAAATTGACAATTTAAAGTATAACCACTTTCAAAACTTGATAATCCTCATATCTCCTTGTGACTTGGAGACTAAACAGTATATACACACTCAGCACAGCTGCCCAAGTCATTGTTTATAGGTGTGAATATCTTGCACATTCCATGCAGACAAACAATCTGAGCCCCTTTTAACCTTTAATAATCAAGCTACCCAAGTATGTTGTTGGACAGAATTTAAAACTGGACACATATACCCCTTATTCCTCACCTTCACCCTAACTTAAAGATACAGTCCCAAAATATCACAATCTTGCAAACTTCCTATTTGTAACACTTGCTTTTCACCCCTAACTCTTCTTCGTGCCTTTTTCCTTTCAGATAGACTCAAACTGCCAGCTCGTCAGGAACTGGTGTAGGAGTCTGAAATGCAGGAAAAACAAGTGATTAATGAACATGGGACACTGTCACTCAATCTCACAATCACAGCCACCAACTCAGATATTAATGCTGCATGAACTTTTGCACTCAAATCTGTATGTGGTGAACTACCAGTTGCAGGCAGAGCGGTGGGAAAGTACAGTGTGGGTGGCAGCTCCACGGAGGTAAGCTAACACATAGGTTTTACTGTAGAGGACTGAGATGGGAACTTCAATGGTGTAAAGTACAGGTAAAAGCTGATGTGTACGCACACACAATTTCTTGGTGCACTGTCAAGGGCCATGGGTGAGTCCAACGACACTCAACACAGATCTTTACGTAGAACTTGCAGCCCATCCTTTCCGGTATGCAAATGATGCCTAAGTTCATTAAAATACTTGCAGACTCACTTATGATGCAGCATCTGATGGTCAATGTCCCTCAGAATCTGGCATATGTAGGGAGGCAAAGGTCTTTGCCAGGGCCCTTGCCAGCCATGAGCAAGAGGTCTCCTGCACACGCTAAACCTTTGCCCTTCACACTCTCCTCTGTCCCAGTCATCTAGCATTGTAAGTACCACACACTGGAATTCCCCTTCAGTTGTCCAGTTGAGCTGACCTGCATCTCCACTCCCCCCCATTGACCCAGCTTCCATGCGGTGTCTTGAGATCTCCAACATGAGGCTCTGCGTAGTAACTTGCCGCCATGTTTGTTGTCACTTTTGAGGTTGAATCTAACACCTTTTCCCCTCCCTCGTCATCCACACCCTTCCCCCGTAACCATTGACTTCTCCAGGAATCATTTTTGGCCTCCCCATGGTCACACTTTAAGCCTCCCCCATTACTTTCCATCCCTTGCAGTTCAATGTTGGAGTCCCCTATTTTCCTGAACAGTCCACCCAATTCCAATAAACATGCCCTCGCTCATCCTGCCGAACCCCAGAAGCCACTTCTCTTTCCACATCCCCCTCCAACAAACCTCAATGGCCCTCCACTCGACATTGTCACACCTTCACCCTCTCACCCTACCAGCCCCCACTGCCACCTCTAACCATTACCTTCCCGTCCTATCACCAGTACACTCAGTATGCTGCTTGAAGTTCCAAACCCTGGGAAAGTTGCTGTTCCGAGAATAACCACCTCCCGGAAGATGCTGTGCAGAAAACATCCACATGGTTTATGCTTCCCCCCCTATCGCTGCATGTGGTGTTCCAAAAGGGTCCGGTTGCTGGAGGCCTCCATCTTCTCTCCGGATCACCGCGAGCTGCCCCAGGCCTCCTTCAGCTAAGTGCTAATGTGTACACGCCACATTAATCCAACCATGTTCTGGACTGGTGGGATTTCCCCCCAGTGAACAATCATGCCAGGTGTTGGGAGTGTTGGGGGGGGCAATTATAGGTGATCCTTCATCGGTATCCCTTTGGCCTTTGGTGTGAATGGTGACCCACCATGGTGACCAGAAGCACAAGATCCTGTTATCATTATACACTGGCAAGAAAATGCTTTTTCATCTCCCACCAGATTGTCCAACCCCCCGCCCACCATTAAACCCACTACGGGGAAGACTGGAAAATTCTGCCTCTCATGATTGCTGTCAGGATCAGAGGTGTTCACCTCCATGATATGTTGGGTGCAGTCACGCACAAACGGTATACTCAGCAAGTGGTAACCTTTGTATCTCAGCATTTAGATGTGGCACCCACAAAGTGACATGTGTGCCATTGTTGGTTCCCTGCGCCATAGAGGCATCCACTATTTCAGTGAAAGAATGAGAGAAGACAACAAACTCCCCTTGTCCTGACAAAAAGAATGCCTCTCCTCTTTCTGATGCAGTAGCGAACAGCGAACTGGGAGATGTTACAAACATCACCAGCTCCATCCTGGAAGGATCCTGGTGGGAGAAAGTTCAGCCCCGTGACCACATTCACATCCATCGGCAGTGCTGCTGTTCATGATGTGTGGCCATCGTCATACTGAACAGAACGGATTACTGCAAAGAAGTGTACTGACAACTGAACAACGAGGAACACTACAGACAGTTACCCGCAGATCCGACCAAAGAACACACCCGTCAACTCAACACTCTGATCAAGATTTTTGATCCGGACCTTCAGAACACCCTCCGTGCTCTCATCCCACGTACTCCCCGCGTTGGAGATCTCTACTGCCTCCCGAAGATACACAAGGCAAACACACCCGGCCGTCCCATCGTATCGGGCAATGGGACCCTGTGCGAGAACCTCTCCGGCTATGTCGAGGGCATCCTGAAACCCATTGTACAAAGAACCCCAGCTTTTGTCGCGACACTACAGACTTCCTACAGAAACTCAGCACACATGGAGCAGTTGAACCAGGAGCACTCCTCGTCACAATGGATGTCTCGACACTCTACACCAGCATCCCCCACAATGATGGCATTTCTGCAACTGCCTCAGTACTCAACGCCGACAACTGCCAGTTTCCAGATGCAATTTTACAACTCATCCGCTTCATCCTGGACCACAATGTCTTCACCTTCAACAACCAGTTCTTCATCCAGACACATGGAACAGCCATGGGGACCAAATTCGCACCTCAATATGCCAACATCTTCATGCACAGGTTCGAACAAGACTTCTTCATCACACAGGACCTTCAACCGATGCTATAGACTAGATACATCGATGACATTTTCTTCCTTTGGACTCATGGTGAACAATCACTGAAACAACTATATGATGACATCAACAAGTTCCATCCCACCATCAGACTCACCATGGACTACTCTCCGGAATTGGTTGCATTCTTGGACATACGTATCTCCATTAAGGACGGTCACCTCAGCACTTCACGGTACTGCAAGCCCACGGATAACCTCACGATGCTCCACTTCTCCAGCTTCCACCCTAACCATGTGAAAGAAGCCATCCCCTACGGACAAGCCCTCCGTATACACAGGATCTGCTCAGATGAGGAGGATCGCAACAGACACCTCCAGACGCTGAAAGATGCCCTCATAAGAACACGATATGGCGCTCGACTCATCCATCGACAGTTCCAACGTGCCACAGCAAATAAACGCACCGACCTCCTCAGAAGACAAACACGGGACACTGTGGACAGAATACCCTTCGTTGTCCAGTACTTCCCCGGAACGGAGAAGCTACAACATCTCCTCCAGCGCCTTCAACATGTCATTGATGAAGACGAACATCTCGCCAAGGCCATCCCCACACCCCCACTTCTTGCCTTCAAACAACCGCACAACCTCAAACAGACCATTGCCTGCAGCAAACTCTCCAGCCTTCAGGAGAACAGTGACCACGACACCACACAACCCTGCCACAGCAACCTCTGCAAGACGTGCCGGATCATCGACACGGATGCCATCATCTCATGTGAGAACACCATCCACCAGGTACACGGTACATACTCTTGCAACTCGGCCAACGTTGTCTACCTGATACGCTGCAGGAAAGGATGTCCCGAGGCATGGTACATTGGGGAAACCATGCAGACGCTACGACAACGGATGAATGAACACCGATCGGCAATCACCAGGCAAGACTATTGGGGAACATTTCAGCGATCATGGGCATTCAGCCTCTGATCTTCGAGTAAGCGTTCTCCAAGGCGGCCTGCACGACACACGACAATGCAGAGTCGCTGAGCAGAAACTGATAGCCAAGTTCCACACACGAGGACGGCCTCAACTGGGATCTTGGGTTCATGTCACACTATCTGTAACCCCCACAACTTGCCTGGACTTGCAAAATCTCACTAACTGTCCTGTCTGGAGACAATACACATCTCTTCAACCTGTGCTTAATGCTCTCTCCACTCACATTGTCTGTACCTTTAAGACTTGATTAGCTGTAAAGACTCGCATTCCAATCATTATTCTGTAAATTGAGTTTGCGTCTTTATGTGCCCTGTTTGTGAACAGATCTCCCACTCACCTGATGAAGCAGCAGTGCTCTGAAAGCTAGTGGCTTTTGCTACCAAATAAACCTGTTGGACTTTAACCTGGTGTTGTGAGACTTCTTACAGTGCTGCTGTTAGCCAGCCTTGAAACTGTAGATCTAGTTTCATGAGATGGCAGAGTTCTATGAGCACCCATGTTGAAGGCTGCAAACACGTCAAGAAGGACAAGGGGGAAAGTTTACCTTTGTCACATTCACATACAATATCAGCATGGTAGCACAGTGGTTAGCACAGCTGCCTCACAGCACCAGGGACCCGTGTTCGATTCCCGGCTTGGGTTATTGTCTGTGTGGGTTTCCTCCAGGCTAGTTCGATTTCCTCCCATAGTCTGAAAGACGTGCTGGTTAGGCACATTGGCCATGCTAAATTCTCTCTCAGTGTACCTGAACAGGTGCCAGAGTGTGGCGACTAGGGGATTTTTACGGTAACTTCATTGTAGTGTTAATGTAAGCCTACTTGTGACACTAATAAATAAATAAACATTTATTTGAAACGAACTAATTCTGCATTGTGACACAAGTGGAAACCGGATTAGAGGGATTCACACATGGGGTTACAGGAAAGATGGGCTCCACTTTGGGAGGCAACAACACTTTCAAGGATTTTGGAGAGGAAAAGGAGTTTGGCAATGGGATGGTAGTTTGCAAAGATGGTGCAATCGAGGGTTTTTTTTGAGAAGTGATGATGGGCAGATTTAAAGGACAGACAGACAATAACTGAAGAGAGAGAACTGAAGGGGTGGGGGGAGAGGCATTAAGGGAGTTCAGTGGTCAATAGTATATTTGAAATAGGATCAAAGGTGCAAGAAGTAGGTCAGGGACAATATGAGTTTGGAGAGGCAGATGGGAAAAAGGCAAGAAACTATACCACGTGTATCTACACCACATGGACAGTAACATTTGAGGAAGGCAGCTAACACTGCCATCTCAAGGGCAATTAGGGATGGAAAATAATTGCTGGGTGTGCCAGTGACACTCAAATCTTACAAACAAGTGAAAAAATAGTTAGAGAGATGTGAGTTCAGGGTTCGAGGTGGAAGAACATCAAAGGGTGCTTGGCCCAGTGTGCTAATGGAAGTGAAGGATGTAGCGGAGGCAACTTATCAAATGGTCTCTATCTTAGAGAACATTTTACAGTAGAGAAAATAAGTTTGGGATTTGCATTCCAGGATGATCCTGAAAGAATGAGCAGTTTTAGTAGACGAGACCAGATCTGATGGTGGATGGTTAAACCAATCTGCATCCTTTGCACTTCGGGGATCAGAAATGAGAGCGCTACAAAGGTGAGCAACCAGAGAGAGGGAGAGTAATGGTTTTATCAGGGATGAGGGCACCAAAGGTGGAGCTGAGGGTACGGTTCAGCGGCTGCAGAAATATTTGGCCAAGGACTAGATATTTGGGATTTTGAAAACGCAGTTGTAAGTGAATTGGCCGATTGTGGCTCAGAGACAATTGAATGGCTTGCTTAAGATTTCTGATTGTCAGAAAAGGTTTCTAAAAAGGCATCTTTCAAATAATGGTATCCGTCTGCTAATCTTAGTCTGTTAAATTCTCTTTTCATGTTGGAACACCAGGTTATATTAATGTCAGATAATTTCTCTCACTTTCTGACCACTTCATTTTCTTTTAGTAGATGACAAATAAATTCACACCTTAAGTTCCATCTGTATTCCTTCTACAGGGGCATGGACTTATGAGTGGCCAAATAAGGTAAGACATATAACACAGGAAGAGGCCATTCTGCCCAGTCAGTCCACACTGGTATTCGTGCTCCATTTGAGCCTCCACCTCTAGTCCCTTCTTCCTCATATGTATGTCCAGTTTTCCCTTAAATACATCCATGCTATTCACTTCACCCACTCCCCATGATAGCAAGTTTCACATTCTCACCACTCTTCAAGTAAGAAATATTTTCTGACTTCCCCGTTGATTCTCTTTGTGACTGTCTTTTAGTGATCACCAGTTAATAATGGGTTAGTTGCTGGTTTACTTCTTCCGGCTGTCACTATTCAACAAGTTTTTGGTGCTTTCCATAGCTGGGTCAAGGTTCAGAGATCTACAGGAAGTGGTGTGGCAGGTGTCGCCCAAACCTGTGTGTTTTAACATCTGCAGTGAATAAAGACACAAAGTCAACATTAAATACTTAAACACAATTTCCTTTATTCTGTAGCTACTTAAACAACAGTAAATACTTGCAATGCATAAACCGAATACTCACTATCTGTTACTTAACTTAAGGTTGATTCCCACTTGCAATTAAAACCTAGCCAAGATTTTGTTGTCACATGGAATCAGTTCTTTGTTCTCTTCTCCTTCCAGATGTTGTCTCTTCTGGTGAGCTTGGTCCCTGGTTTTCCACATACTGCCTTTCTGAACAAGCTTTGTCTTAGCAGAGTTAAAACTCCAAAAGTTCCTTGGTAATCAGCCAATGAACTGATCAGGACCCCAGTTGCATCGTTCGATTAGTCCAATCAAATCCAACCATAGTATCATTGGTCACTTCAGGCCTCATTATTCTAATTGCATATTGTTTACATTCCAATGCCCAGCTAAGGAACACTGGCTCCAAGGGTCTGTTTCCAACTCATCCCTGCCACGGACAAGCTATTGACTGACACCTTCAGTCCTTTGACAAATTCCAGGCCACTGGCCACAAGGAAAATCCAGCATAGTGAAAAAAAAACAACTTTAACCAAAAAATCAGGTTTGCTTGATTGAAGATCTTTCAACATATTAAAAGTTAAAACTCCATTCAGCCACACAGGAGATGAAACACATTTTTCTGACTTCAAGGCTTCTGCACAAACCTGTTGCTCACAGAACTGGATACACTGGCAGGTCTTCCACTCGGAATCAAGGATGACTTGAAGAATAAACAGAGGCTACGTATAGCAAGGCAAGTGGGAGAGGAGGAGGGAAGAAGGAGTCTCAGTAGAAGGCTATATCTGCCTTAAGTTTTCAGGCAGCATCTCCCTTTCCTGAACCTCCACATCATTAAGGGAGGTGTCACTGAAATCTGCCAACTGCTGCAACCACAAATCCAACCTCAGAACGTGGCAGGGACTGCATTTTCAGTGACTGTGAAGGTGACAGACTATGAATCTTTATGTGTCTGGCTCCTTTCAGGCTGATTCTGGAGGTATGAACACCATCTCGCTGTTTGCAAATCTCCATCATTGTCATTCTCTACTCAAGAGAGAGAACTTAATTTCAATCCCTTTTTCCAGAAAGGTGCAGGCAGAGTATGCAAGGGAATTTGGAAAGTTTGCAAGTTTCCACAGGGTGCATAGTGCAAGTGCCTGCATGCACATTGCTTTGCATGTGCCTCTTGTTAACTCTGCCATGTATCGGAATGGAAAGGGATCATATTCCATTAATGTATTTAGTTCTTCCAATTGTCGTCATTCAACATGTTTTGGTGCTTGACATAGCTGGGTCCAGTGGAATGTGACTACAGGCAGCAAGTTATGGAGGTCGATGCCTAATATCTTGGCAGCAGTCATAATCCATTCATTCTATGGATGTTCATTGTGCCAACTATATTTCAGTCATGAAGGTGACTTGAAGGGCAACAAGGGCTTTTATTCCTTTGTGGGATGTGAGCATCGCTAACAAAATCAACATTTGTTGCTCATCCCTAATTGGCCTTGACAAGGTGATAGTGAGCCAGCTTCCCACCTTAGGTGGGATTAGAAAGGGCAGCTGGGTGTCCTTAGGCTGCATGGGTTGAATGGTTCCCCTCTGTACTCTTTCCCATGATTCCATGATTCTTCAATCACAACTTGTGGAGTTAATACACCCAAAGTG
This sequence comes from Mustelus asterias, assembly GCF_964213995.1. Classification (NCBI taxonomy): domain Eukaryota; kingdom Metazoa; phylum Chordata; class Chondrichthyes; order Carcharhiniformes; family Triakidae; genus Mustelus; species Mustelus asterias. The sequence goes on along the minus strand of NC_135802.1, from coordinate 90,407,043 downwards.
CTATTAGGGAGAAAATTGCAGGATTTTGCCCCAGCAATAGTGAAGGAATGATGCTATAGTTCCAAGTTATGATGGTGTGTGACTCAGAAGGGTCATTTGCAGGTGGTGGTATTCCAATTTGTTTTCTGCCTTATTCTTCTAGATGGGTTGAAGTTGTAGGTTTAAGATGCTGTTGAGGAAACCTCAGTGAGTTGGTGTCGTGCATCTTTTATATGGTAGACACTGCTGCTACTTGCATTGTTGGTGGAATGAGTGAATATTTAAGATGATGGATGGCGTGCCAATCAAGCAGGCTGCTTTGTCTTGGGTGGTGTCAAGCTTCTTCAGTGTTATTGGAGATGTATCCATCCAGGCAAGTGGAGAGTATTTCATCAAACCTGACTTGTGCCTTGTGCCAACCGAGGACCAGGAGCACCAACAGGATGAGGAAGAGGAGGAGACGGAGGAGGAAGATAGACTCCCATCCAGATAGGTCATTTCTGAGTGAGCTGTACATGAAGAATAAGTGTGATAGCAGTAACCTCAACCCCAATCCCCCATGCACCAATCGTCCCACACTCCCTATCCTCTCTCTGTCACTGGCCAGCGCCTTGTCCTCTTTGTCACAAGATACACATTCCAAACCAGATTTATAAATGAAATGATGCCTTGTCAATCTCACCATTGCCCTAAATTTCTAAACCTCCGGTTCATTCCATGTCCCAGACCGCCGCATATTATTCATCGAGGCAATGATGGTTGCCCTCTTCGGGGAGGGGGGTGCGTGGGGGGGCAACAAGCTTGCCATTTTCTGACCTGCCATGCCAGAGAGTCAGGCTGAGCGACCCAGAAGATTCAGAACTATCACTGGATTCTCCCAGGTGCAAGACCTCATAGACAGCACACATTTGACCATCAAGGCTCCCACAGGCCAGCCAGCAGCCTTCATTAACAGATAGTATTTCATTCCCTCAACATGGGAGCAACTGTTGGCAGCATCAGGTTCATGCTCCTTGACGCAGTTGCAGCCATTCCTTTCCCAGAAGATGCTGCAACTTCAACCCTTTGCCATCGCCATGGTGCCCTCTCCGCCTCCAGCATCCACACCATTGCATTGATCCATTTGCTGACCCCAAAGAGAACTGAGATTTGTCACCCACTCATAAGGAGCGCAGAAGGTCATTGATGTGCTTGTGGCACTGCAGCCAGCTTCACCGGACAATCCCACAACTATTGACCTTCTCCGCCACCTCTGTCCATGCTTGTTATGTTAAGAGGGGAGGTTTCCTCATTCTGTCCTGGGGGAAGAGGATCTCCCGCCTTGCCTGGGTAGCCTGAAGGACGACAAGCCGGGAGTTCTCATTGGAGGGATGCTCCCAGGCTGATGGGATGGATGGTCACACCGTGAACGGATGAATGGTTCACAGCATGATGGGATGGATGGTCGCAGGCTGGTGGGATGGGTGGTCACAGGGTGATGGGATGAATGCTTACAGGCCAATGGAGGAATGACTGCTCAAAGGCTTCTTGCAGGGATGAGTTGAGCAACAAAGGATGTCTGAATCAGGGTTCAGACACTGGCAGCATTTAAAACATGGGACCAGAGGCAGGTGGTGTTGGCCCTCCTCCTCTGACAGTCAGAGAGGGTGGCCATCACCACCTGCATCTGGTTCTGCCTTCCCCTTCCCAAGAGATTGCATAAAGTTCTGACCAAAGACACAGCTCTGTGGTAAAAAGATTGGGGAAAGTATGAAATGCATGCTTACATCATCTGCGCAGTTTGTAAGTCAGAAGAGATTGTGGAATTGGAGAGAAGTGGGATTTTATGAGGAGAGGCTTATCTTTGATGGATGCAGCCCTGCAACTGGCCAGATCCTCAGCAATGGCCTTTCTTCTGGTGGCCAGCATTACCTATCCTCCATGGGGATTAGAACATGCAGGCAAAATTTGCCTCCTCCAGTTAGACCAAAAGACCTTATGGGCCCATTTGGCCCATTGAGTCTACTCCACCTTTCAATGAGATCATGACTGATCTGACATAATTCTCAACTCCACTTTCCTGTCTTATCCCCATAACACTTGATTCCCTTACTGATTAAAAATCTGTCTATCCCAACCTTGAACATACTTAACAATCCAGCCTCTACAGCCCTCTGCGGTAGACTTCCACAGATTCACTACCCTCAGAGACGAAATTCCTCTTCATCCCTTTCTCAAATGGGTGACCCCTTAAGCTGTGATTACGCCCTATGGTCCTAGACTCTCCCACAAGGAGAAACAGCCTCTCAGCATCTACCCAGTCAAGCCCCCTCAGAATCTTATAAGTTTGAATTAGGTCATCTCTCTTGTTCTAAACTCCAATGAATATGGGCTCAACCTATTTAATGTCTCCAGCTCCCTCCACTTGTGCATCTGCAAATGAGAGGGAAGTTTTGTCAGTGAGTATTGTTCAATATGTTGCCTTCATGTTAGAATAGCTGGCCGTGTGTGCTGGCTGTGTAGTGTGGGTGTGAGGCCTGCACAAGCTTGTGAGGGTGAGGTGGAGCATATGAATGTTCTATATGATTCCTGTCTGATGCAGGTTGTTGGTAGGTGAATAATGACAGTGTGGCGAATTGAGCAGTGGCACAGGCTAGTGGAGGAATCGGTAGGATATGAAATTTAAAGATGCGTTTCCTGGTCTTGATCAATCGTACAAGTCATTGAACTTCTTGCAACATTGCATGCACATCCTTGGGGTTCAACTCTTGACATTGACTTCGATTGTTCCCATTCCAATGTTCTCATTGCCTTCTCACATGTTTCTGGAGGACCTCCTGCCTCACTGTGATCCCTTCACCAAGATTTCCAATGCAGCATTGGAAAACCTTGATAAATGTGCTCTTCCACAGTTAATGTCTTGAGGTCAACAACTTCATATCATAATCTCTGCCCCCATATTGTTTTGATTTTCTTTTCCGGTTTAGTTTTTTCCCCCTCTTCTTTTTCTCTTACTTCCTTTACTTTGCCCTTGGATGGTAGCTGTACAGGGCCCAACCATTTATAGAGAATCACAGAATGCTACAGTGCAGAAGAGGCCCTTCAGCCCATCGAGTCTTCATCGATGCATGAAATGCCCTGACCTGCCCACCTAATCTCACTTGCCAATGGGATACCTCCTCCAGTATTCCAACTATGGGCCCCATTTTGGTTCTAAGTGCTGGGCGGACTTGAAACTGGGAGTGTTTCAGATCCGACTTTTAGACCCGTTCTCAGGCACCCCCATATGCACTCTGCCTGCAAAAATATCAGCGAGTCCGAATCGCGCTACACAAGCCTGTGGGCGGGGCTTAACGCACCCCAAATCTTGCAGCTCCGATCGGCGCCTCCAAGTGCGCATGCGCAGAAAAAAAGGATGGAATGCCACTCCCCTGCCACATCCCTCCCGGGCCAGATAATACCTCCTCCTGGCCCCCACAGACATTGCCCCACCCCCTCAACATTACTGACCCTCTTATCCCCTACCCCCCTGCCACCCAGACCGATCGCAGGCCCCTCCCCCCTCCCCCCCCCACCCCCACCACCAATCTCAGGCAGAGTAGCAGTGGACCCCATTCCCCTCCACTGATCTCAGGCAGAGTGGCAGCGGACCCCCCTTCACCCCCACTGATCTCAGGCAGAGTGGCAGCGGACCCCCTTTCCCCTCCACTAATCTCAGGCAGAGTGGGAGCGGACCCCCTTCCCCTCCACTGATCTCAGGCAGAGTGGCAGCGGACCCCCTTTCCCCTCCACTGATGTCAGGCAGAGTGGCAGTGGAGCCCCCTTCCCCCTCCCTCCACCGATCTCAAGCAGAGAGCTGTCAGACCACCCCCCCCCCCACCGATCTCAAGCAGAGAGCTGTCAGACCAACCCCCCCCACCAATCTCAAGCAGAGAGCCACCAGATGCTCAGCACTTACCTCTTCACTGACTGGAGCGCCCGATTTGGACTTATATGGAGCATATCTGTTTCGCGCTGATTCTGGACGGGCGAATGCATTGGTAAAGGGGGGAGTGCCGGTAAAGTTGGGTGTGCAGCCCATTAAGTCAAGTTAAATGCATGCAAATGCATTTAAATGGCCGCCAATCCCGTTCCGGGCACGGTCCCGATCGCAACCATTTTCAGGCCTTGGTAAAGGGGGAACCGGCTTGGAGGTGGGCATGGATCACACTTCTCACCTCACTCCCAACTTTACCAAGTTTTCACGCCCGAAAACGGGCGCAACGCGATGATAAAATCAGGCCCTATGTATCACAGAATTGTTATGGGGCAGAAGGAGGCCATTTTACCCACCGTGTCTACTGCGGCTCTCCAAACGAGCATCATGGCTTAGTGCCTTTCCCCTGCCTTTTCCCCATACCCCTGCACATTTTTTCTATTCAAGTCATCATACAGTGTCTTCTGAAATGCTTCCATTGAATCTGTCTCCACCACACTTCCAGGCAGTACATTCCAGACCCAAACCACTCGCTGTGTGAAAAAGTTTGTTTTCCTGTTTCCCTAATTGTTTTCCTTCTCCACCCCTATCATTGCTGTGGCAGTAGAAACCAAATTTTCACAGATTGCTCATATCTGGTTTAAATTATTGACCTTGCAATGTACAACCAAGGTCAGAGCTGCTACAATATGACAGCCAAAGGTCCTGCCCTGCTTTGTTTCTGGCAGTACAGAATATTTAGCCTCGCATTCACTTCTGGTTACCCAGATGTCTGACACATATGGAAACTATCAAAAGAGATTCATACCTAAGATGGGGGCAGACGAAGAGGAAGGAAGAGCAGCGCTGATGAGTTGTAATAAGGGTTTGATGGACCAAGTGTCCGACTGGGGAAAATTAAAAGCTGTCATGATTGTGTGAGAGGAAGTGAAGGAAATAGATTGGAGGGCCCAAGATGAATATATTAAGAACAAAACCATTGAAAATAATGAAAAATTGATTTGAAGCAACAAATAACAGAGCATATTAGTGTTAACGATTGTTAAAAATATGATTAATGCTTTAATTCCTTCGTGAATCACATAACTGTGAATGAATTACATGTTAAACAGGTGGTATTTAGTGGAGTAGTTTTTAAATTATGGAGTCCTGTTAAAAGTAATTTTCTTGTTCATTAGATCGCACTGAATACATAATGCCAAACAATCATCTAAAACTAGCCAGTGTTAGAAATATATACAGGATACAAGTCTTCCATTATTATCTCCATATCACTGACAAATTCCAAAGCTACAGTTTAGTATTTTTATTCTTCATTTTTTCCATCTTACGCATCCTCCCCCCTGCCCCCTCCCGCTCCCCCCCCCTTCCCTCTCTAACTTCCTTTCCAACTTTTGTATATCTCAAGAGTTAAAGTCCCACAAGATTCTTTGGAAATAAATTCAACGATATTCAACAAAGGGTAAACCATGCCTGAGAAAAGCGGACAGCAGGCAGTTATCAGGAGAGCTAGATTTCCACCAAAAACCTCTGACCTCATCCGTGGCTGGGACTCTCTGGTGCCGCTGCAGTGAATGGAGTTTTGTCTGAGCGCCAAATTCTCCATTCTCGCTGGCAGCGGCGGTAGGAAAGAAGGAGGTTGGAGAATTCTGCTCTTTAATGGTGGAGTGGGAGGCGGGAATTGAGTACATTGAGTAGAATTCCCAAAGAGTTAGGTTGGGATTCTCCGATCTCATTCATTCCCACCTCGTTGCCAGCGGGAACGGAGATCTTGGCCTTCATTTGCTGCAGCGGCACTGGAGAATCCCAGTCACGGATGGGGCCAGAGGTTTCCAGCATTTATTCTTTATGCAGCGGTTGATCAACAGCTGAAATGAGTTGCAATGAGGATTGGTTGAGATCAGGATACAAGGCACATTTAAAAAACAGATCATAGAATCCTACGGTGCAGAAGAAGGCCATTTGGCCCATCAAGTCTGCACCGATCACAAACCCACCCAGGCCCTAACCCCATAGCCCCATGCATTTACCCTAGCTAGTCCCCTGACACTAAAGGGCGACTTAGAATGGCCAATCCACCTAACCCGCACATCTTTGGAGTGTGGGGGGAAGCCGGAGCACCTGGAGGAAATCCACACAGACACGGGGAGAATGTGTAAACTCCACACAGACAGTAACCCAAAGCCAGAATTGAACCCGAGTCCCTGGCACTGTGAGGCAGCAGTGCTAACCATTGTGCCACCATGCTGCCCTGATAGATGCTATAAGAAAATGATAGTGTTGATGATCTTGAAGGACAAAATCATTCTTTATCCAAACTTATCTCATGGAAATGCAATGCAAGATATAAATCCATGTAATGATATTTTTTGTGCTCTGACATGGTTCCTAAAAGATGACAAATAAATAAGCAGCTGACAAAGCAAATGCTTCAGTTTCAGGATTTTGTAGGTTATACGCTTTGGAATGAATCAAGTTGTAACAAGTCAGTTAGTACTCAAGTGTAGAAGTATTTCAGATGTGATTGATTAACAATGATGGATTTTTAATGTACTGTCAGCTTTGCTAAATTGAGGATTGCTTAGAAAATATCAAGACTGCAATCTCTCTGTGGTGGGACTGCAGACAGGTGGGGATGGGTGGATGCTGAAGGGATGCACCTACCCATCTCTTTGACACTGCCACATTCCTTTTCTAACAGTACAAACCATGTAAGCTACCCTGGCATACCCTTGTTGATGCATAATAATAAATAGCAAACGCCAGTGTCTTTGAAGGATTTATACTTTACCAACTCACAAGTTCATAAAGAGGTCAGTACTACCAATAAATGCTCTGGAAAAGTTGTTCTGCTGAAGTGATAGACATTGCGAGAATAGCTACTTGAGAAGGAAGATGCAGTGGTTTGGTTACACTTGCTTTTTTTGAGTTTCCTAGGTACTTACATGTTTAGCAATCACTAAAGTTTTTCATTTAGCAGACCACACTTAACTCAAATCACGTTAAGATGAATGTACCTTTTAGGTCATAGGAAGTGTACCAATTTCCTACATTTTATCATACTGGCAATATTATAATATGATGGAAGCTCAAACTGTCAGCTGTTTTATGGGTTCTTTATAAAGGTTTTATGAAGGTTTCAGGAAAACATTGGAAATGTCTTGAACTTCAAGGAAGTATGCTAGGAAATTTGTTTTTATGTTGGCTAAACGAATTATAACCTAACACCAAGACATTGTTTTCTAACAACAGAACCTTTTGGATCAATTCTCAATTATTTTGACTTTTATAATGGTAGGAATTCATTACTTTATTATTGAGATTTAAGAATTTCTTTGAATCCAATGACATCATTGGGCCCCAGGTGGTATTTTTAAGTGATGGGTGAGTAGGAAAGCTATTGTGGTTTTACATAGAACTGCACAAAATAAACAACAGTCCATTTGGCAGGACCAGTCCACATCAGTGTTAATGCTTCACTCACACCTTCTGCCATCTTTTGTCATTTAACTCTTATCAGCAGAAGCCTAGATTTCCTTCAGATTTATATGTTTGCCATCAGATGATGATATTGGGTGGAGGAGCTAGGACCAGAAGATAAAACAGATGTATTCTTTAAATTTTATTTTATATCTATCCGTGTGAGGTAAGGAAGAGCAAAACTGCTCCCCTGGGCCCCTGAGGAAAGCTTGAACTTCCTTTGATTCAGGCTACCCACTTCCTGAACATGAGACAAAATAAACCTCTCTCTCTGCAACTTAAAGTTCCAATCACCATCCCTTCAGCCCTGCCCACTAACGAGATGCCACTTCCTGTCTGTTTTGAGAGAGCACCTGAGAAGAGGCCTCATGCCATGTAGATTGAGGGAAGAGGTTGGCACTCAGCATGCCAACTCACCAACCGATTCCCACTCTAGATTAAAGTGGGGCTTTTAGGGCCCATAGGGCAAGATGAGAGAGAGTAGGAAAGAAAATGAAGTAAAATCAAAGCTTGAGTTTAAAATCTGTAGAATCTCAGAAGAAAGAAAGACTGGTGTGACAAGGATGCTGGTCTTATCCGGACCCTTTCCAGGACCTCAAAATCATATTGTAAATGTTTCGCCCAGAATGAGGTGCAATATTCTATGTATGACTTAATCAACACTTTATTTATTTCAGTTTTATTTTCTTTGGACTGCTCAAAATCTTTTGATATCTAATATTCTACATATTTAGTGATTGTTGCACAGCAGTGTGATGAGAATTCAATGGTTGGGCAATTATTGCGCTCAATTGCTATTTCTCACTGCACATTGCTTAGTTTTATATTTTATGATGGTATAAGTTTGACTCGTTCTATTGGCAAATGTTGTAAGCTATGAACAAGTTGACAATTTTTATCCAGGCCACTAGATGGAGCCTGCTATATGGACCAGAATACTGTGATGTCACTTGTGATGAATGAACACCGCTCGACAATCACCAGGCAAGACTGTTCTCTTCCTGTGGGGGAGCACTTCAGCGGTCACGGGCATTCAGCCTCTGATCTTCGGGTAAGTGTTCTCCAAGGCGGCCTTCACAACACACGACAGCGCAGAGTCGCTGAGCAGAAACTGATAGCCAAGTTCCGCACACATGAGGACGACCTAAACCAGGATGTTGGGTTTATGTCACACTATCAGTAACCCCCACAGCTTGCCTCCTGGACTTGCAGAATCTCACTGGCTGTCCTGTCTGGAGACAAAACACATCTCTTTAACCTGTGCTTAATGCTCCCTCCACTCACATTGTCTGTATCTTTAAGACCTGGTTGGCTGTAGAGATTCGCATTCTAATCAGTATCCTGTAACTTGATTTTGTGTCTCTGTGCCCTGTTTGAGAGCAGATTTCCACTCCATCTGATGAAGGAGCAGTGCTCCGAAAGCTAATGGCATTTGCTACCAAATAAACCTGTTGAACTTTAACCTGATGTTGTTAAAACTCTTACTGTGTTTACCCCAGTCCAACGCCGGCATCTCCACATCATGTCACTTGTGATACAGACATGTTTTGCCCAGCAACCAATCAAATGACAAGCCTCAACTTTGGCCCTGATAGTGAGGTAATGTGACAGAGAATAGTAACATATTGGGGAAATAAAAGTAGAAACAAATTCAAATTGTTTCATTGGTATTCTTTTTAGAAACCAGCTTCTGAAGAAAAAATTGAAATCATCACATTCTTTGTCCTTTATTTAAAGTAAATATGTTACAAATCAACAGCTTTAAGAAGATATTCTGTAGCTGCCTGAATAAAAGAAGAAACTTAAGTTGTTAGTTCTTTCCAGTTGACCGTAATGTACTGAATTACTATGACAGATTCTATAACAACGTTCAGGAGGCAACTGGATAGATACATGAGTAAACGCAGTAACAGTAATGGTATTTGCTACCAAATAAACCTGTTGGACTTTAACCTTGTGTTGTTAAAACTGTTACCGTGTTTACCCCAGTCCAACGCCGGCATCTCCACATCATAGATACATGAGTAGGCAGAGACTAGAGGGATATGAACCACGTAGAGGCAAGAAAATATTAGATTAGAGAGGCATCTGTTTCGGCGCAGACTTGGTGGGTCGAAGGGCCTGTTCCTGTGCTGTACTGTTCTTTGTTCTTTGACAATATTGATCCAGAATTTCGGTCTCCGGATAGGATCTTCAAAGATGCACTACGGGACCTCTAGAAGGTCCCAATGCAGTGATCTTTGGTTATTGTCTGGGAAGTTTAAAGTTTGGATGGGTAATCCCTCTGCTCCCCACGACCCCCTGAAAAAGAGACTTTGGACAGTTCCGATTTACTTACCTGGATAGTTACCCAGGAAATGTTCGACAGAACAGTCCTGAGTAACTATACAACTGACCCCCACACCCTCCCTCAAACACTCACACTGACCCCCCTGACTCCTCCCTTGACTTCCCACAATTCCTTCCCTGATATCCCAACTCCTCCTCTTAATCCCCCAGACCCCTCAACTACCCCGACTCCCGACTCCCTCTTCAGTCACTTGACTTCCCCGACCCCTAACCCACTAATCCACCTGATTCCCCAGCCAACCTTCCCATCGACCCAGCTGCCACCCTACCCCCACATCTAACCTACCCACATCTGTGGTGGGTAAATTGTTGGAAGGTATTTTGAGAGACAGGATCTACAGGCATTTAGAGATGCAAAGACTGATTAGGGACAGTGAGCATGGCTTTGTGAATGGAAAATCATGTCTCACAAATTTAATTGAGTTTTTTGAAGGGGTAACCAAGAAGGTAGATGAGGGCAGTGCAGTTGATGTTGTCTACATGGACTTTAGCAAGGCCTTTGACAAGGTACCGCATGGTAGGTTGTTGCATAAAGTTAAATCTCACGGGATCCAGGGTGAGGTATCTAAATGGATACAAAATTGGCTTCTAGGGTGGTTGTAGAGAGTTGTTTTGCAAACTGGAGGCCTGTGACCAGTGGTGTGCCTCAGGGATCAGTGCTGGGCCCACTGTTATTTGTCATTTATATTAATGCTTTGGATGAGAATATAGGGGGCATGGTTAGTAAGTTTGCAGATGACACCAAGATTGGTGGCATGCTGGACAGTGAGGCAGGTTATCTCCAATTGCAGCGGGATCTTGATCAATTGGGCCAGTGGGCTGACGAATGGCAGACAAATGTGAGGTAATGCATTTTGGTAGATTGAACCAGGGCAGGACTTACTCAGTTAATGGTAGGGCATTGGGGAGAGTTACAGAACAAAGAGATCTAGGGGTACCGGTTCATAGCTCCTTGAAAGTGGAGTCACAGGTGGACAGAGTGGTGAAGAAGGCATTCGGCATGCTTGGTTTCATCGGTCAGAACATTGAATACAGGAGTTGGGACGTCTTGTTGAAGTTGTACAAGACATTGGTAAGGCCACACTTGGAATACTGTGTGCAATTCTGGTCACCCTATTATAGAAAGGATATTATTAAACTAGAAAGAGTGCAGAAAAGATTTACTAGGATGCTACCGGGACTTGATGGATTGAGTTATAAGGAGAGGCTGAATAGACTGGGACTTTTTTCTTTGGAGCGTAGGAGGCTGAGGGGTGACCTTATAGAGGTCTATAAAATAATGAGGGGAATAGACAAGGTAGATAGTCAATATCTTTTCCCTAAAGTAGGGGAGTCTAAAACTAGAGGGCATAGGTTTAAGGTGAGAGGGGAGAGATACAAAAGTGTCCAGAGGGGCAATTTTTTCACACAGAGGGTGGTGAATGTCTGGAACAAGCAGCCAGCGGTAGTAGTAGAGGTGGGTACAATTTTATCTTTTAAAAAGCATTTAGATAGTTACATGGGTACGATGGGTATAGAAGGATATGGGCCAAATGTGGGCAATTGGGATTAGTGTAGGGGTTTTTAAAAAAAAGGGCGGCATGGGCAAGTTGGGCCGAAGGGCCTGTTTCCATGCTGTAAACCTCTATGACTCTATGACTGTACCCCCTTACTCACTTACCATATCCATCCTATCCCCCTATTTCTGACGCATAAAACCCCTTTACCCACTTTCCTTATCCATCCCATCCCCTTTCTCTTCACCTAGCCACTCACCCACTTCTTACCCCCTTATCCTTTTACCCACTCCACACCCTTACCCACCCTACCCTTTACATATTTACCTTCTCTTCATAGCTTTTCAAAGGAGCTTTGGGACATTTAAGCCTCAATTTCCATCCTTGAGGCAGGAGTTGGGAATATTCCATGCTTGCTCACCTGCCTCCGGAGAAAGTGCCTGCTAGGATGGGAATTCTATTGTGTGGAGGGGTGGATGTGGGCTGGAGTTGAGACAGCCAACCTGGGAAAAGGTCAGAGATAGCCATACGGTTGCTGGTTGCGACACTGTTTAAAAGATCCTCCTTGGTGCTGTGGGACTTCATCTCAGTTAAAATAAAAACTCTAAGTCTCTCCAACCCTCCCCCCCAACTCACACTCCATGCATCATCCTTGCCATGCCATGCCCCCTCCTACCTCCTATGGCCAGTAATGCCAAAAACTGCCCACCAAAAAACTCCTATGGTCCCTCATCCCCAAGCTAAGGAATGTCCCCCAAAACAACCACAATTCCCCTTCATGTTCCCATGCCAAAGTATGCTCTCCACTCATTCCCATGGCTGCTTCATGCCTCCATGCCACGTTGATGCACTCCAACGCTCATTGACCCACTATGGATTGTACAGAACTAATTAACCTAATAGTAACCACAAGAGTAGTTTTTTTTAAAACTTTTTTTTAAGTAATTAATTCATCATTTTCCATAATGTTAAAAAGTCATTTTATTACAGGACAATAAAGGTGTTAATCATCCAATCCCTTTAAAGTTTCAATAGCTGAAACCATTAGCACTTGAAAGCTCTTCACCTTGTGTTTAAAATATGTTTAATTGACAGCAGAGATCACAGAGCCAGAGCTATCAATCAAACAATGTTTTCTTTGAGACTCAGGTATTTTTATAGGTTAATGGATTTTTGGGCTTTCAGCTAAGTCTCATTACAGATTCTTGGCTGGGAGCCCAGAGGTCCATTAGAGTACTAAAACAGCTGAGCCCCAGAGGAAGCATTGCTTGGCAACTCTGGCTCTCTGAGCACTTTGCCATTTGCACAACTTTGAAGAGTCTGGATGATTTTATTGCCGAACAGCAAAATGCCACTTTTAACATAATGGAAAGTTATGCATGAATGACTTTTTAAAGCTCTTTTTCACATATCCTGTTGTCACCATAGAGTTCATTGACCCATTATACACTGTATAGAACCAATGGGCATGGGGTTGCCATCGATTAGAATTGGAATCAGGAAGGAACATGGGCTGGGTGGAGGTGCATAGATCGCATGGATGGTGAGGGGCCATACCAGTTCGTTTGGGAGGCGCATCTTAGCATGAGTAGCATGAAGGGATATAGGGCAGGTAGGGGCATACCTAAGCATGGGTAGCATGAGGGGGCCACAGGGGTAGTTTGAGGGAGCATACCTTGGCATGGTTGGCATGAGGGGCCATAGGTATTGTTTGGGGGGATACATTGGCATGAGGAGGACCTTTAGATCTTGTCTTTTAAAAGGCCCTCTCATGCAGGCTATGGTTCACAACACCTCTGAGGTGCCATGGACCATGACTCATTGAAGATCTGGCTTGAGACTATGAAAATCACGGAGGGGTTGGACATGCCTGTACCTGCCTATGGAGTTGGTCAGGTCGAGAGTGCAGGCTTCTGATCCAAACCAGCCCATACCCTTAAAAATTGCTTCCAAAAATCCCAGCTGCCATTTTTAAAGGGCTCCCAAGTCAGTGAAAATCCAGCTATTAAACACTTTACTTCCAGAATATGGCAGCTTGTGCTGTAAAAGGGAGGGCTGGCCGGGGGGGATGGTATGGCTTGTCCACAGATTCCCCTTGTGAATCTTTCCAAGGTTTCCTGTGCTGACTTAGTTTGGAAGGATCTTCTTCCACCAGAACGTTGCCCAGAAAATGTGAAGATAAAGTGGATAGTTTTGTGTTTGACCAGGGTCTGAATTAGGTGATCTGATCCTGACTGAAATATTTGGACAGTCCTTGAAAGCTCTGGGGACCACTATGTTGGCGGGGCATTTATGGCCCCCGCCCAACCATTTTCTGGTGCTACAGCATGTCAATGGATTGATGGCTAGTTCTCCAAATTCCCTATAGTGGGAAGACCAGAAAATCCCAGCCATGATGCATTTTGTTGTACTTTTTTTTAGCGCTGGAGCAACAACACAAAAAAAATGTTTTACGTATTACAGCTGCTTGAAAATGGTTTTAAATTAGGATCATTTTTAAAAAGTAAACTATTAAATTCCAACTGATCTTACTGTTGTTGCACTCGCAAAAATGAATTTAAACTTTGCATACCTCGATTTTGTGTTAAAAATTGATTATATCTTGACAGCTTTTTCCACCTGAGAATGCTCTCTCATCATGCCTCTGTCTATGAACCTTCGATATAGGAACTCACTGCCTGAGATGATGGTAGAGGCAGAAACGCCCACAACATTTAAGAAGCATTAGCATGAGCACTTGAAATACCATAGCATAAAAGGCTACGGACCAAATGCTGGAAAATGGGATTAGAGTAGATAGGGGCTTGAAGGCTGGCGCAGAGACGATGAGCCAAAGAGCCTCTCTGTGCTGTAAAATTCTATGGGCAGAATTTTCCCATCCCATCCGCCATGGGAATCATAGCAGGCGGGACACAGACCGTGCAAAGGTCTGTTGACCTTGGGCAGGATTTTCCAGTCTTAAGGCAAGCATGGCCTGAAAATCCCGCCCAATGACTCTATAACAGACCAAGTAACAGTTGTCTCAGAATCCAGTGTACATTTTGACAGATGTTAATTGACATAACTTTCTCCTTTTCCACAGTTGATGTAGTCACACTTCTTGAGGACTGAAGCTAGTCAGATGGGCTGTGATGTTATAAATGTATTCAATGTAGCAACATATTTGCTGTTTGTAAAAAAACATTAGCATTTGACAAGAACTTTGCATTCAAAAGCTGCTGGAATATTTGATGAGCTGTAAGTAGTGAGCATGTTTCCCAATAAGTACATTCCTTCAATCTGATTAGGTCAAAACAAATGCATACTTATTCATTGTGATTAGGCACCACCATTCTGTCATCATCTTTATTGTTCACACACTCCAAACAAGTTAATACATCGTAAACATTGAAGTAATGGGATGCATTGCACAGTCATGGGAGCAAGAGGTCAAATATCTGATTGAGCCTTTACATATTACTCATCTTTGCCCAGACTTGGAAACAACTTTGGAAATGCTGTTTTGCATTTTGGATTTTTGTGAGTTCGTCATGGACATTTTGGAGATAAGGCTGAGGGTCTTGATTACTGGATATCCTAACAATTGTTTTCTTATTCCTTGGGCAATGTAAATTTCCTGTTGTGCTGATGTTTTCCCTTTATGAGATGCCCCATGCATATCTAAGTGATTATTTGCAGAACCATACAAAATCTTATCTGCTTGTCTCAAGGGATTTTTTTTCTCTGTGCATTAATATAATTAAAAACTCCAGCAACATCTGTTTTAGTGCTGATTTTAAATTTAAAAGGATGTTTGTTCAACAATAGCTTCATTGACCATGTATTTCTGCATTATTATTCCTAGGAAAGTATAAGATCCTTTTTGACACATTTTGCACAACATAACTTGGTTTACAAGATCACAAGATAGTTATGGTTGAGACGATTATACCACCATATTAGTTCATCCAGCCAGAGATAGATGCTAACTGTTCACCTTTGTGGCATTTGATTGTTATTTTAATGATTCTAAGGTTTCCATCTGGAAAAGTAAGCATTTTCTAATTTTGGTCCTAAAAGTATGCTTGTCCAGTTGGTTCCCCGAGTTCGACCCCTGCTGGTAAATTTAAAGCAGAATATTGGGTTAACTTTCTTTATACCTTTAAGAATCTTAAAATCCTCCATTAGATTGCTGCTTGGTCACTTGCTGGGGTGGCACTGTGGTTAGCACTGCTGCCTCACAATGTCAGGGACCTGGGTTCGATTCCCAGCTTGGGTCACTGTCTGTGCGGAGTCTGCACGTTCTCTTCATATCTGCGTGGGTTTCCTCCAGGTGCTCCGGTTTCCTCCCACAGTCAGAAAGATGTGTTGGTTCAGTTCATTGGCCATTCTCCCTCAGTGTACCCAAACAGGTGTGGCGACTAAGGGATTTTCACAGTAACTTCATTGCAGTGTTAATGTAAGCCAATAAATAAATGTAAACTTAAACAGTTTCTTTTTCATTATCCGTGGGACATGGGCATCGCTGGCTGACCAGCATTTATTGCCCATCCCTAGTTGCCTGAGGGTAGTTGAGAGTTAACCACATTGCTATGGCTCTGGAGTCATATGTAGGCCAGATTTCCTTCCCTAAAGGACTTTGGTGAACCAGATGGATTTTTCCAACAATTGACAATGGTTTCATGGTCATCAGAAAAATTCTTAATTCCAGATATTTTTTACTAAATTCAACTTCTGCCATTGGTAGGATTCAAGCCCAGGTCCCCAGAACATTAGCTGAGTTTCTAGCTTAATAGTCTAGTGACAATACCACTAAGCCACCACCACCTCCCTCGTGTCCTGGTCTTTATTAGTAGGGGCATAGAGTACAAGAGCAAGGAGGTTATGCTGAACTTATACAAGACACTAGTTAGACCTCAGTTGGAATATTATGTACTATTCTGGGTGCCACACTATAGGAAGGATGTGAATGCATTGGAGAAAATGCACAGGAGGTTTACAAAATGGTTCCAGGGATGGGAAACTTTAGTTATGAGGATAGATTGCAGAGATTGAGACTGTACTCCTTGGAGAGAAGAAGAGCAGATTTGATAGAGATGTTTAAAATCATGAGGGGGTTGGGCAGAATAGATAGGGAGAAACTGTTGCCTCTCGTAAAAGGATCAAGAACGAGAGGGCACAGATTTAAAGTGATTTGCAAAAGAAACAAATGTGATGTGAGAAAAAACTTTTTCACACAACGAGTGGTTCGGGTCTGGAATGCACTGCCTGGAAGTGTGGTGGAGGCAGTTTCAATCATGGCATTCACAAGAGGGCATTAGATGATTACTTGAATAGAATCAATGAGCAGGGGAATGATACTAAGTCATGATGCTTATTTGGAGAGCTGGTGCAGACACAATGGGCCGAATGGCCTCCTTCTGTGCTCTAACAATTCCATGATGTGTTTCCGGCATCCTTAGAGGACTGAACATAGTCCTTGTCATTTTTCCACTGCTTGTCATACTGTAATATGGGAAGAATGATGATGGATTTATACCCCACCATGGTCTGTAATGTTATATTTATTTCTATGATTTTGCCAGGATTCTGATACTCTCACCACATCTCATTCCTATTGGGTCACAACAATCTCCAGTTCCATCATCCTTGTGTTTGCATATACACATTTTAATATAAATGTGCCTCCACTTTTGTTCTCCTGTGTTGGCCTATACCTGGCTTCCATTTCACATGTCTATTTGTGTGTATTTTTATCCCAAGGCACCGCAAGCCTTCCTGGCAATTGAGATCCCTGTCAGTGCTAGCAGGAGCGATGACAGCTACTGGCACTGCACCCACCAGGGCCCATGATCACTGTGAGACCCAGAAGAGTGAGAGTGAGATTGAGGTCATGAGAGTGGATGGGATTGGGGGCAAGAACATGGGGGTGACTTCCAGTCGCCAACCATCACCTCCCCCGCATGGATCTTTACATCGGGCATAGAGTACCCAACTATGAGGACCCCCAGAAGGCTGCTGGCAAAATCGACATGGTTTGCAGCACAGCCTTCTGAGTGCATGGGAAAGTTATGCTAAATTAAATTGCTAAATTATGTTAAATTGAAGTGGCCTGAGGGATAGATAAAAATGAGCTTAATTGACAACCTGCCAGTAGCAGCCGGGAATCCCGCATTAGCTGTTTTCACCCTCCAGCCTAATCGGGAGAGCTTATGCCTTTGCTGGGAGACTGACTCCCATGTTTAAATGGGCCAAACCTTTACATTTCCCACCATGATGAGCAGCACAAAATACAGCCCAGCAGCTCTCACAGTACAACACTCAGTAGTATCCTGAAGTGACATCTGACGCACTCTTGTCTCTGCCATGGGGATTGAACCCCTAATATTTTGGCCCAGAGGAAAGAATGCCACCACTGAGACAAACTAACACAGGAGTTAAATCTGTATGAATGGTAGAAGATGCAGTTCGCCATGCATATCTTTAGAGCATTTTTCATCATAGCCAAATTTGTTCCTGTGGATTCTGATAGAATATCACTCAAGGTTATAATTTTTTTCCCTTATTTGTTGGGTTCAGCTGGGTTAACTCAAGGTCAATTTATAGAGACTCCGCATCTGAAAGATCTAAGTCTAGTCTTTCATGGATCACTTTTTCCTGCAAATGTATAGTTCTACTCAATTCTATGAAATGGTAAAATGCAATTATATATTCATTGACCAATTTTGTTTTCTGCTTCTGCTTGTTAAACTTACTGCATCCTACAAAGGCTAAGGTCTTTGGACACATAAATCAAATCAAATCAAATCAAACACACGGAGAGGCTCTCCATCTTAGCAAAAATGGCTACAATGGCATGATTTCGGAAGAGCCGTCCCTGCACCCAGCCCCTGCCATTTTCACAAGGGGAGAATGGGGGAGGGTTCAAAATAGCACATCTATGGTTCACAGAGTCAACTGCACATATTATAATGCAGCTACATCAGATAGATTTGATTTTCGCTAGTTGGATGTCCAAAATATAACTTTTGCCTGTTAATTGACAGTTTAATGGTATCTCCAAGTGCCAATAAAATCTTTAAAAGTGGGGCTATGAATATCAATGGTAGAGATTTTAAAAATTCAAATGTAGTAAATAAATTTTTTTATCAGTGAGGGTGTTTTCTTTCTGAATACTGAATTCATCAGTAGATACTTAAGAACTTTGTTTAATCTCAGCATGGACCCTGCGGTCTGGCCTTGTTTGATACTAGGTGAATTGGCAATGGGTAAAGGTAAAGGGTGGTGTGAGAGTATGAGTTGACATGAATTATACTAAGTTGGCTAAGGGCTATGGGGATGAGGGGCAAGGGTTGGCATGGAGGGTGTGAGGTGTCATGCATGCAGGGTATGAGGGGCCATGGGGGTGAGTGGGGGGGGCATGAGGTGGCATGGGTTGGTATGGATAGGGAATGGGGAGCATGTCAAGGGTGAGGGGATATGAGGGGTGTGGGATGAGGACTGTTCTTTTGTTATATTGCATTTTTTTCATTGCTTCAGCAAAGTGTCAGAAAACCAAGGCCAGCCTTTCACACAGTCCACTTCAGCACCCAGCAGCCTCCAAACTCTTTCTGGGTGTGGTGGCATGACTTCCATTTTCACCTGCACTCCTTCCCAGAACGAAAATCCGACCTTTCTGGGGCACTTTCCCCAGGTTGGGTTTGGGTATTGGCCCAACTCTGTGATCCTGACCCAGGAGTGAAAATTCAGGCCATAGCATTTCCTCAGAACTGCTCCTATCCGCCTTCATAACTGTGCCAGATGTGCAGCAAACAGCACGGTTGTCCATTGCGCTTCCGGCAACGTCAAAGCAAAGCAGCTTTGAGTAAGTTGCAATCCTTTAATTCTGTATTTTTGCTTGCCTTGGACAATTAATTCAAATGAACTCATCACCCGCTTTGTCTTGTATTGAATTGTATCAAAGTATTTATTTTGGTTCAATCTCTTTCTTCATGATTCGAGAACCTGTCTGAATCTTTCAAAATTTCTTATCCATTTAGCTAGGGCTCTGGCTATGTGAAAGTAAAATTTTCCAAGGATTTTATTCAAAAGGGTGCCACTTTGGCAGGATTCATGACAGGATATTTGTTAATATTCTATTAACTTCTCTTCATCTGGCACTGAACACACACAATGTTGAGTTCTTACAGTTGTATATTTACATTTTCACCACTTTTTTGCTAAAGAACTTCTTATTACAAGATGCTTTTGTTGGTGTATTTTCATGGATTCCCATGCTGGGAATATCCTGTGCTCCTGAAAGCGCCGCAGCATCAGGATATCCTGATAGGCCTCATTTCATGGGGGGCACGGTGGCACAGTGGTTAGCACTGCTGCCTCACAGAGCCAGGGACCCAGGTTCGATTCCTGGCTTGGATCACTGTCTGTGTGGAATTTGCACATTCTCCCCATGTCTGCGCGGGTTTCCTCCGGGTGCTCTGGTTTCCTCGCACAGTCCAAAGATGTGCTGGCTAAATGCATTGGTCATGCTAAATTCTCCCTCAGTGTATCTGAACAGGCGCAGGAGTGTGGCGATTAGGGGATTTTCACAGTAACTTCATTGCAGTGTTAATGTAAGCCTACTTGTGACACTAATAAATAAACTAAATGCAGAGAGCAGACTGTTGTGGGCATTTTCTGGGGTGTAGGATCAGGATGATTGTGAATAATTAGTGTGTTAAGAGACAACAGCACAATTAAACTGGTGTGTAAGATCGAAGCTCCTTGGCAGACTTTCCTTTTGTCCCCAGAATTGGTTTAAAGAAGATGAAATTCATCACCTCCTGATGACTTGTAGCCAATGTTTGATTCAATATACACATGCCAAGTGCCATGATTTGTTTGTCAGTGGCTATCATGTTCTTAAAGTCCCATCACCCAATATTGAATTTGTGCAAATGTGTCATGGTTAAGCACAACTACAGTTTGGTGTCCCTGCAGTTTGCCTTGCAGCCAAGTACAGTTAATCTAGACACTAGGTGGGGGAATATGGACAGACAACAAGAGCACATTTGAAGAATGATAGTGCACAGGCGGCACAGGTTTGACTTTGAGTGTTTTCTTTTAATTCCAGGTGTCACGAAGCAGTTGTAAAGCAAAGAGGAGGGGCAATTCTTGCTCTGTGATAGGAAAATGGGTGTTTGTGGCTCAGCAAAGACATAGGCAAATGACTTTTAACAGCGAGCAACCCGTTTTGTGGTTGACGTTACTTGTCATCTCCAAGTAATCAGATGGCACAGTACTGAACACAACCTCCGTCACGAAGTATAGAATTTCAACAATGTTCTGCAATAAGTACAGAAATTGCAAAACTGCTTTTGATTCAAAAATTCAAATATGAAGACCTACCATGGCAATACCAACATTTCCCTTCAGACTGATAGCATCTAGAAAGTAGCTCAGGGATCAGTGGTGCCTGAATTTTATGAGGGAAATTTGCCTGTAAATAACATCCGGCTAATAGGCTAGATTTGTTTGCAAAGCCCTATGGTGTCTAGTTATGTTGCTGCTCACTCTTTAACTGCAGGTAACAGAAAAACTATATTGGAGGTTTGAGTTCAGCGATATCCATGGTGTAAAGTAGGAACAATTGAATTATATCCAGTTTTCCTCTGCACGGCATCCATTATGCGAACAGAAAATACGGCCTTCTCATCCTCCCCTAGGGCCTCGGGGAAATTTCATGACCTGAAGTTCCAATCACAGAGCTTCACTCACAGGGACCAAGAATCAGAAAGTTTTGGTGAAGGTTTTTGTGGATATGGTCATAATGTTCCTGATTTTCTAATCATTGATCTTAATTACAGACATATCGGCCAGGATTCTCCCAAAAAAATCTACATTCCCAATGTGTGGGAAAATGGGAATAATTCCCACTTTTTTTTAGCGTAATTACCAGAGCGAATCTTTGACACTCTGAACACTGGAGATTGCCTCAGCAGGATTCACTCTGGAAAGTAGGGAACAGGGCCTGTTCCCACTGGAGAGGCCGGCAGCATAGCACTGAGCATGCCACTGCACATGCACCAATCTGTCAGCGCGGAGATCGGCGCATGCACAGTAGCCCACCCATTGCCGGCCTTCCGATCCCTGGCCGACTAGATCGCTGGCCAGCCCTGCAAGGCCCCTGATTGCTGACCTTCCGACCCCTCCACCCCCGATCGTTGGCTTCCTGGACCTCCCTGGGCCAGCACCTATGTGCCTCGCACAGTCTTCACCTCCCCACCCCAATGGCCAGTTCCGATGTATCCCCCCTCTGGCCAGTCCTGACCTGGCAGCCCCAACTCCCTCCTTCCCTCCCCAACCAATCCTCTTGCAGAGTGGCAGCGGGTCCCACCACACCAGTCGCCCCCCCCAAATAGGCCCCGCCCCCTCTGGCCCCAACTCTTGGCACTGCCCGGTGCCCAGTGGGCAGTGCCAGTTTGCCAGTTGGGCAGTGCCAGGGTGCCAGGCTGGCACTGCTAGGCTGGCACTGCCCAGTGGGCACACCACCTTACCCCTGACCTCCCAGGGAAGCCTGGTCCCCATTAGTGGGAAGCAGTCATAAACACTGCTGGAGGGCATCATTCCCAGTGGGGATGGAGGGGGAGATGCTAGCGGGCCCGGAGAATACCGTCCGTCCTGGGCCCGCTAATCACGTTGAAATGCTGATTTCAATAAGATAATCAGCTCCGCGCTGATTTCCAGCGTGGAGCTGATGATGCTAAAAACATAGCTTGGGAGACGCGCGGAAGCTGTGGTGCCCAGCGTGAATCCCGTGAAAAGGTGCCACTGATGTCTCCCAGTCCGCTGCGGTACTCGAGCAGCACAGCAGGCTGGGAGGATCCCATCATCAAGTATTGAGAATTGGGTGTGTTCCTGTCCAGACACAAACCTGCTGTCCATAGTCCTGCTGATAAATACACCAAGCCACTCCATCAGAGTGTTTTTACTTCATGAATTTGTGAGAGATCAGATTTGCTCTTAACATGGCAGTTGTACTGCCATTTATTTGTTCATACAAATAGTTTTGAATGTTTGGCAATGCATCAAGTAACAGCGTAAATCAGGAAGGCAGATAGATACAGTCAACGTGTGAAGTAGGATCCCTTCCAGGAAGCTATCTCACACTAGGTGGAGGAGAGCTCTTGTTTATGATGAAAAGAGCACAGTATCATTGGAACCTTGGACCTTCATCTTCTGGCTTATTTTCACATTGGTGCATTTAACAACTGAGGTAAAGAGGGTGAGAGTTACTCGACTGACTTTATTCCTCAGGGTATTTGTTAAACTATGTTATCATTCACTTGCTTTCACGTCACAACAAATTTTTTAAAATGATTTTATTAACTGTTTCCTTTCCCAAATATTAAGCTTCAAAATTTAAATTTTACATTTTAACGTGAAGTCTGGTGTGAATTGTTATGTGAATTCACAGGAACAAGAGCTATGCCCATGTATTTCTAACAGTTATGGGCATTATGGGTGGCATGGTGGCACAGTGGTTAGCACTGCTGCCTCACAGCGCCAGGGACCCAAGTTCAATTCAGGACTCTGGTGACTGTCTTTTTGGAGTTTGCATGTTCTCCCCATGTTTGCGTGGGTTTCCTCCGGATGCTCCGTTTTCCTCCCACAGTCCAAAGATGTGCAGGTTAGGTTGATTTGCCGTGTTAAATTGCTCCTTAGTGTCAGGGGGACTAGTGGTAAATACGTGGGGTTACAGAATAGAGTCTGGGTGGGATTGGTGCCAGTGCAGGCTCGATAGGCTGAATGGCCTCCTTCTGCATGGTAGGGATTCTATGATCTTTTGATGGTAAAAACCTAGTAATTAAGTTAAATCTTGAATTTTTTGTTAAAAACTTTGTTTCAATGGGAGGAGCTAGCACTCAATCCATTGGGACTTCCCAGTTACTGTTAGTTCATATCTGATCACAACAGACAGCTAACACCACCAAAACCTAATGCTGAGGAAGAAATAAACCACCGGTGACAATCCCACAAGTGTGGTATAAACCGAGGGAGACAGTGGCGGTGACATCATGTCACAGTCTGTTACCAGGTCATAGTACAAATGTAAAATTTGCTATTTGTCAATCTGAAAGAGGAAGGAACCAACCTCACGTTGTGGTCTGTGGATTACTAAGCCATCGTGCTTTCCAGTCGAGCTCCATATTACTGTTAGTGTTATAATATTCCGTGAATACAGTTGAGCAAAATCAATCATTTGATTGTCAGTCCTTAACTCCTGGTTAGATCTGTGAGCAAAATCTTACTTCAATTCTAAATCAACTCATGATCTGTTTGCAACAAGAAGTATTCATTTGGTCCCTGAATCTATCCTTGGTTTGTATGAGGTGCCTGGAACAACAGTTAGCCAAAAATAATGCTTGTTTCTGGAGCAATGAACGAAGAACACAGAACAAAGAAAAGTACAGCACAGGAACAGGCCCTTCAACCCTCCAAGCCTGCACCGATCATGCTGCCCGACTTAACTAAAACCTCCTACCGTTCCGGGGACCATATCCCTCTATTCCCATCTCATTCATGTACTTGTCAAGACGCCCCTTAAAAGTCACTACCGTATCCACTTCCACTACCTCCCCCGGCAACGGGTTCCAGGCACCCACTCCTCTCTGTGTAAAAAATCTGCCTCGTTCATCTCTTTTAAACCTTGCCTCTCGCATTTTAAACCTATGCCCCCTAGTAATTGACTCTTCCACCCTGAGTAAAAGCTTCTGACTATCCACTCTGTCCATACCTCTCATAATCTTGTAGACTGCTATCAGGTCTCCCCTCAACCTCCGTCGCTCCAGTGAGAACAAACCAAGTTTCTCCAACCTCTCCTCATAGCTAATGCCCTCCATACCAGGCAACATCCTGGTAAATCTTTTCTGTACCCTCTCCGAAGCCTCCACATCTTTCTGGTAGTGTGGCGACCAGAATTGAACACTATATTCCAAGTGTGGCCTAACTAAGGTTCTATAAAGCTGCAACATGACTTGCCAATTTTTAAACTCAATACCCCGCCAATGAAGGCAAGCATGCCGTATGCCTTCTTGACTACCTTCTCCACCTGCATTGCCACTTTCACTGACCTGTGTACCTGTACACCCAGATCCCTCTGCCTATCAATACTCTTAAGAAATGATTATTGAATTCCAGAAACCAACAAGTATATTTGATCAATTTAAATTTAGTTAGCAAAGTACTGCAATGAAACAAATTAAACTTTTTTATTTGTTACCTGCATTGGAATGAAATATTGGGGTAATAATTAATTAAAATATTGCAATAGCACACTGCCTAACTTCCCCTTGTATTTTGCTATTACATCCAGTATACTAGAAATCTTCAGCTAAAGCATCATGACTCCTGACAGTCTCAAAAAGGCACTCACAATCCAAAGGATAAGCTGAGCATGCATATATGTGAGGTGTGTGCATGTCCATATGTATGGGTGTATGTGTGTATATTTGGGCGGCACGGTAGCACAGTGGTTAGCACTGCTGCTTCACAGCTCCAGGGACCTGGTTTGATTCCCGGCTTGGGTCACTGTCTGTGTGGAGTTTGCACATTCTCCTCGTGTCTGCGTGAGTTTCCTCCGGGTGCTCCGGTTTCCTCCCACAGTCCAAAGATGTGCAGGTTAGGTTGATTGGCCATGCTAAAATTGCCCCTTAGTGTCCTGAATTGCGTAGGTTAAAGGGATTAGCGGGTAAATGTGTAGGGATATGGAGGTAGGGCCTGGGTGGGATTGTGGTCGGTGCAGACTCGATGGGCCAGATGGCCTCTTTCTGTACTGTAGGGTTTCTATGATCTAAGTGTATGTGTGTCATGTATGAGTATGTGTGCATGCCGGTATGCATCCATGTCCGTGTGCATCTGCATTCATGTTTATATGTGCACTTGTGCATTCTGCATTTTAAAAATTGTTTATGACTCATGAAGATGGTAAAAAGGTAACACCAGTGAAAACATATGAAACTGTCAGTAGAAAAAGTGGTAAAGGCAAAAGTCTGTGGATGCTTAAATCTGAAATAAAAACAGAAAATGCTGGAAAATCTCAGCAAATCTGACAACATCTGTGGAGAGAGATTGACCCTTTGTGAGAGTTTCCAGACTCAAAACATAGGCCCTATTCTCTCTCCACAGACGCTGTCAGACCTGCTGAGATTTTCCTGCATTTTCTGGAGTAAAAAAGTGGACCTGATTCTAGCAGCTTCCTACCTCTATGGAGTGAGATTTTCCAGCCGCGCTCGCCCCGAAATCGGAAAATCGCGCCTGAGGTCAAAGGACCTTTCCATGGTCTGCCCCTTGCCTGGTACGATTCCTGTGGTGGGCAGAACGGGAAAATTTGCCTCTATGTCTCCATTACAATCTTTTCCTTTTTTTTTTATCCTCAGCTAATTTTCTCCTGAAGACATTGGAGTCCATTTTTGGCTTTGTACTAAGCTGTTTTTCCATTTGGACAGGTGTAGTTGCAAGATAACACTTCATTAAAAACATGCTGCTGACTTATTGCCCAAGGTCCACCTGATGCAACTTTTGAGGGAGACTCAATTTATTAATGCTTTCATCTAAGACAGGCAGAAACCCCAAAATTTTTATAATTAGAATCTTTTGATACCTTTAGGACAGGACTCCAATGTTGTTTCGGTCCCTTACTCAGCACAGCACACACTGCAGACACTCAAGCTAAATGAACAGCAGCCTAACTAGCTGTCTTAAAGACTACTTGAGGCATCTCTGGAAATGTTGAAAGTAGGTTTTTTAAGAAAAGAATTGTGACTAGAAAGAGTATGAATGGGGTGGCATGGTGGCACAGTGGTTAGCACTGCTGCCTCGCAGCGCCAGGGTCCTGGTTTCAATTCCTGGCTTGGGTCACTGTCTGTGCGGAGTTTGCACTTTCTCCCCGTGTCTGCGTGGGTTTCCTCCGGGTACTCCAGTTTCCTCCCACAGTCTAAAGATGTGCGGATTAGGTGGATTGGCCATGCTAAATTGCCCTTTAGTGTCAGGGGGACTAACTAGGGTAAATACATGGGGTTATGGAGATAGGGCCTGGGTGGGATTGTGTTCGGTACAGACTCGATGGACTGAGTGGCCTCCTTCTGCACTGTAGGATTCTATGATCCCATGAATACTTATAATTCAAATTGACTAAAGGTGGCAAATGGATGAGCTTACCAAGGGTGATCAACCTATTTAGAATAATGCTAACATAGAAGGTGGTGTGGAGATGCCGGCGTTGGACTGGGGTAAACACAGTAAGAAGTCTAACGACACCATAGAACATAGAACATAGAACATAGAACATAGAACATTACAGCGCAGAACAGGCCCTTCGGCCCACGATGTTGCACCGACCAGTTAAAAAAAAAAACTGTGACCCTCCAACCTAAACCAATTTCTTTTCGTCCATGAACCTATCTACGGATCTCTTAAACGCCCCCAAACTAGGCGCATTTACTACTGATGCTGGCAGGGCATTCCAATCCCTCACCACCCTCTGGGTAAAGAACCTACCCCTGACATCGGTTCTATAACTACCCCCCCTCAATTTAAAGCCATGCCCCCTCGTGCTGGATTTCTCCATCAGAGGAAAAAGGCTATCACTATCCACCCTATCTAAACCTCTAATCATCTTATATGTTTCAATAAGATCCCCTCTTAGCCGCCGCCTTTCCAGCGAAAACAATCCCAAATCCCTCAGCCTCTCCTCATAGGATCTCCCCTCCATACCAGGCAACATCCTGGTAAACCTCCTCTGCACCCTCTCCAAAGCCTCCACATCCTTCCTGTAATGTGGGGACCAGAACTGCACACAGTACTCCAAGTGCGGCCGCACCAGAGTTGTGTACAGTTGCAACATAACGCTACGACTCCTAAATTCAATCCCCCTACCAATAAACGCCAAGACACCATATGCCTTCTTAACAACCTTATCTACTTGATTCCCAACTTTCAGGGATCTATGCACACATACACCTAGATCCCTCTGCTCCTCCACACTATTCAAAGTCCTCCCGTTAGCCCTATACTCAACACATCTGTTATTCCTACCAAAGTGAATTACCTCACACTTCTCCGCATTAAACTCCATCCGCCACCTCTCGGCCCAACTTTGCAACCTGTCTAAGTCTTCCTGCAAACTACGACACCCTTCCTCACTGTCTACCACACCACCGACTTTGGTGTCATCAGCAAATTTGCTAATCCACCCAACTATACCCTCATCCAGATCATTAATAAATATTACAAACAGCAGTGGCCCCAAAACAGATCCCTGAGGTACACCACTTGTAACCGCACTCCATGATGAATATTTACTATCAACCAGGATAAAGTCCAACAGGTTTGTTTGGTAGCAAAAGCCACTAGCTTTCGGAAAAGGCTGTCCCTTCGTCAGGTGGGTGGGAGTTCTGATTACAAACAGGGCACAAAGGCACAAAGTCAATTTACATGAATAATGATTGGAATGTGAGTCTTTACAGCTAATCAAGTCTTAAAGGTACAGACAATGTGAGTGGATGGAGCATTAAGCACAGGTTAAAGAGATGTGTATTGTCTCCAGACAGGACAGCTAGTGAGATTTTGCACATCCAGGCAAGTTGTAGGGATTATAGATAGTGTGACATGAACCCAAGATCCCGGTTGAGGCTGTCCTCATGTGTGCGGAACCTTGCTATCAGTCTCTGCTCAGCGACTCTGCACTGTCGTGTGTCGTGAAGGCCGCCTTGGAGAACGCTTACCCGGAGATCAGAGGCTGAATGCCCGTGACCGCTGAAGTGCTCTCCAACAGGAAGAGAACAGTCTTGCCTGGTGATTGTCGAGCGGTGTTCATTCATCCGTTGTCATAGTGTCTGCATGGTTTCCCCAATGTACCATGCCTCGGGACATCCTTTCCTGCAGCGTAACAGGTAGACAACGTTGGCCGAGTTGCAAGAATATGTACCGTGTACCTGTGGATGCTGTTCTCACGTGAGATGATGGCATCTGTGTCGATGATCTGGCACGTCTCGCAGAGGTTGCTGTGGCAGGGTTGTGTGGTGCCGTGGTCACTGTTCTCCTGATGGCTGGGTAGTTTGCTGCGGACAATGGTCTGTTTGAGGTTGTGCGGTTGTTTGAAGGCAAGAAGTGGGGGTATGGGGATGGCCTTGGCGAGATGTTCGTCTTCATCAATGACATGTTGAAGGCTCCAAAGGAGATGCTGTAGCTTCTTCGCTCCGGGGAAGTACTGGACGATGAAGGGTACTCTGTCCACCGTGTCCCGTGTTTGTCTTCTGAGCAGGTCGATGCGGTTTTTCGCTGTGGCACGTCGGAACTGTCGATCGATGAGTCGAGCGTCATATCCCCTTCTTGTAGAAGGTGTCAGCTTTGGCTCGTTGGCACTCCACTTGCTTCTTATTCAGAAGGTTATGGATTCCAGTGCTACTTGTCTGACACTGCTGTATAGCATTGAGGTAGTATAGCTATCCCTCATTTAACACTCCTGAATGTGTTTCTAAAGAACAGCGTGGTAAATGAAAATCAATTTTCCATATAAAAACATATAATAAAGGTGGGTTACTTTCCTGACCTTTAATTTTTACAATAAAATTCTTGTGGCTGCCTTGAACCTAACGGACAAAAAATTCTCTTGTTAACTCTTAATATAGCAACTCTTGATAACTAATGGAACTAACCCTTTCAACTTACTTCCTGCCTCTGAGTCAGACGGCTGTGGGTTCACGGTGCACTCCAAAAACCTGAGCATAAAATTACAGCTGACACATCAGTGCAGTACTAAAGGAGCATTGTATGTTCCGGGGTGCTGTCTGCTGCAACAAATGTTAAACTGTGGTACTATTTCTCATCTCATTTGGGCCTAAAAGAACTTGTGGCACCATTAAAGCAGATCTGGTGAAATCTCCCAGTGCCTCAACTAATGCCAAAACATAGATGGTCTAGTCATTCAATACATTGCTGTTTGTGGGATCTTGCTGTGCATGAGTTCACTGCTGTGTTGTCGACATCACAACAGTGACTACATTTTAAAAGTACTTCATTGGCTGTGAAGTGAATTGGGCAGTCAAAACATGAAATGAAGAAGCAGGAGGAGACCATACTGCCCACTGAGCCTGTTCCATCTTTAGTGCTATCAGACTTCAACTCCATTTGCCTATTCTCCATATCTCTAGATTCCCTGATAGACGAAAATTCTGTCTATCCCACCCTTAAATATATTCAATAATGGAGCATTCTCAACATTCTGAGTGAAGAAATTTCTTTTCATCTCAGTCCTAAATGATTGTTTCCTTATCCTGAAACTGTGCCCTTGGGTTATAGATGCCCCTGCCATGGGAAACCACCTCTCAATGTCTATCCTGTCAAACCACTGTTTCAATTAGATTGCCTCTCATTTTTCTAAACTTCAGAGAATATCGACCCAATTTACTCAGCTTCTCATCATAGGACAACTCCATTATCAAAGGACCAATCTCATGAATCTTCTTTTTGCTGCCTCCAATGCAAGTGCATCCTTCCTTAAATATGCGGACCAAAGCTGCACAAAGTATTCTGAATGTTGTCTCACCAAAACCCTGCACAATTCTAGCAAGATGTCCTTATTCCTGTACACCAATCCTCTTGCAATAGAGGCCAACATTCCATTTCCCTTCATAGTTGCTCGTTGTATATGTAGGTCAACTTTCTGTGTTCCTTGTACAAGTACACCCAAATCCCTCTAAACATCAACATTTACAAGTGTCCTGCTTTTCTATTCTTATGATCAAAGTAAATAACTTCGTGTTTCCCCATGTTAAACTTCATTTGACATTTTGTTGCCCACTCACCCAATCTATTTATATTTCTTTGCAACCTCTCTGTGTCTTCCCCACTGCTTAGGCCACACTTGAAATACAGTGTTCAATTCTGGTTGCCACACTACCAGAAGGATGTAGAGGCTTTGGAGAGGATACAGAAAAGATTTACCAGGATGTTGCCTGGCATGGAGGGCATTAGCTATGAGGAGAGGTTGGAGAAACTTGGTTTGTTCTCACTGGAACGACGGAGGTTGAGGGGCAACCTGATAGAAGTCTACAAGATTATGAGGGGCATGGACAGAGTAGATAGTCAGAAGCTTTTTCCCAGGGTGGAAAAGTCAATTACTTGGGGGCATAGATTTAAGGTGCGAGAGGCATGGTTTTTAAGGAGATGTACGAGGCAAGTTTTTTACTCAGAGGGTGGTGGGTGCCTGGAACTCGTTGCCGGGGGAGATAGTGGAAGCAGATACGATAGTGAGTTTTAAGGGGCATCTGGACAAATACATGGGAATAGAGGGATATGGTCCCCGGAAGGGTAGGGGGTTTTAGTTCAGTCAGGCAGCATGGTCGGTGCAGGCTTGGAGAGCCAAAGGGCCTGTTCCTGTGCTGTAATTTTCTTTGTTCTTTGTACTTTCCCACCGAGCTCTTTGTCAGCAAACTGAAATATATTACTTTCTGTCTCTTTGCCTAAGTCACTAATATAGATTGTAAATAGCTGAGGCCATGACACTTATTTCTGTAACCCTCCACTACAGTGTGCCAACCTGAAAATGCCCCCTTTATTCGTACTCTTTGTCTGTTAACCACTCCTCTATCCAACTCCATGAGCCGTCATCTTCTGTATTAACCTTTTGAGTGGCATCACATTGAATGCCTTTACAAATCCCAGTATACTATATCTAATGGTTCCCCTTTATCTGCCCTATTAGTTAACATCCTCAATAAACTCTAATAAATTTGTCAAGCAGGCTTTCCCTTTCATAAAATCATTGGCTTTGTCTGATCATACTAGGATTTTCTGAATTCATTATTAGGACTTCCTTAATAATAGATACCATCTTCCTGAGGACCAACTTCAGGCTAACTGGCTGATTCATTCCTATTTATTCTCTATTACCTATTTATTCCCTATTATTATTTATTCCCTATTTATTCTCACTCGCCTTTCTTGAATATCAATGTCACATTTTCTACCTTTGAGGTTCTGCATCTTAATTTTGAACTTAATGCCTCAAACTCTCCCAACAGAACATCGCCCCTCATTCTACCTATGTAGAGGAGACTTTGGCACTGGGCAAACAACAAAACATTTAAAGCTCACATTCTTAGCTGCAAAGAACAGTATCTATTTCCCTGACTATACTGTCTTTTATCGCTACCACATTCCTTTTTGTTCTTTCCAGTTAAATGGCTTCCTGCAGCGTTGTGCCATGGTTAATTTGCGCATCCACCTTGCACAGGTAGGAAGCACCTTATACCTGTTGGTCAAAGTCAAGGGCTGAGGTTCCTCCATCACTACATGTTGGATCCTCACACCTTCCTGACTTGCAGACAGCCTTGTGTCTTTGACTATTCTGTCCAAAATTATCAGGGGCGTGGCCATAATGGATAGGGAGAAGCTGTTCCCCATAATTGAAAGGTCAGTCACAAGGGACATAGGCTCAAGGTGAGGGGCAGGAGGTTTGGGGGGATGTGAGAAAAAACAATTTTATCCAAAGAATGTGCTGCCTGGAAGGGTGGTAGAGGCAAGTTGCTTTACATCCTTTAAAAAGTATCTGGATGAGCACTTAACACATCATAACATTCACTTAGCACGTCATAAGGCCATGGGCCAAATGCTGGTAAATGGGATTAGGTGGGAGGTCAGATGTTTCTCGCATGTCGGTGCAGACTCGATGGGCCAAAGGGCCTCTTCTGCATTGTATGATTCTATGATTGATCAATTCTAAAAGCAAGCTTTTATTCCCTCTCTGTGACATGTTTCACAGCACTGGGAGGTGGCGCACCACTCGCTGGTGGCTTGATCTTATGGTCCTGCGGTTGTCAACGGGATTTACCATTGAATGCACCCTTTGCCACTGGGAAACCCACGGTAGGGGAACACCATTAGCGGGACTATAAGATCCCGTCAGTGTGAATGGGAGCAAGATTTCAACGCAAGGTTCTATCTAACCTAAGCAATGTGACTGCCTTCAGGACAAAGTGTCCAGATAACCCTCCTCCTCATCCTAAGATTGTGAAAGACACTAAAGTTCTTTCTTTTTACTATACATCTGGAATGTAGATAAACAGCATAATACACAAAAACTCAGTGATGGGCTTCAGAGATAGACAATTAACACTAACAGAGAGAACAGCATAGAGGTCAATAACACTACTAATAGGAGAACTGCAGGACAAAGAAGGATATGAATGAGCAGAAAAAGGACAATGCTATAAGTGAAAATGACAAGTTAAGTGAATATATAGGAAACAGAGTGCACAGATTCTCATAATCAACAACAGGATAGAAATCTGAAAACAAGGAAATGTGTAGTGCACAGCAAATACAATGCACAGATGACTAGGGTCATGACTGGGTGGAGTGTTGACAGGAATACTTAGTATACAGAGGAATGCACATAAAATAATGGATTGTCTGAGAGCATACTACAAATTGTTTGGGACAACTTCATAGGTAATCAACAGACAATCACATCATGAAAAAAAACACACAAGGATCAAAAATTGTTTAAAGTTATCAAATACGTAGCACTTGATGCTCTGTTCCATTTCTAGCCGAGGCATGGTACATTGGGGAGGCCATACAGACGCTATGACAAGGGATGAATGAACACCACTCGACAATCACCAGGCAGGAGTGTTCTCTTCCTGTTGGGGAACACTTCAGCAGTCACGGGCATTCAGCCTCTGATCTTCGGGTAAGCGTTCTCCAAGGCGGCCTTCATGACACAAGACAACGCAGAATTGCTGAGCAGAAACTGATAGCCAAGTTCCGCACACATGAGGACGGCCTCAACCGGGATCTTGGGTTCATGTCACACTATCTGTAACCCCCACGACTTGCCTGGGCTTGCAAAATCTCACTAACTGTCCTGTCTGGAGACAATACACATCTCTTTAACCTGTGCTTAACCCTCTCTCCATTCACATTGTCTGTACCTTTAAGACTTGAATACCTGTAAAGACTCGCATTCCAACCATTATTTTGTAAATTGAGTTTGTGTCTTATTATGCCCTGTTTGTGAACAGAACTCCCACTCACCTGATGAAGGAGCAGCGCTCTGAAAGCTTGTGGCTTGAGCTACCAAATAAACCTGTTGGACATTAACCTGGTGTTGTGAGACTTCTTACTGTGCTTACCCCAGTCCAACGCCGGCATCTCCACACCATTTCTACCCCACAATGTATGAAAACAAAGATACAGAATACATTTCGCAGAGGAGATTCTAGAGAAAGACTGATTCGCTGATTGATTTTCTTTTGTAATTGTTAGAACAAGATTTCTTCCAAACTCTCCTGCGTAACAAAATCATAAATTTAGCACCAGGATTGAGCTGCTGGGCTACAGGCAGTCCTTGTGGAGGATATTGATGGAGGTTGGACTTGAAGGTAAGTCTAAGATTTAGGATGGCCCTAGCTGGAAGAGCCCAGTGAAAGGGGAGGGGGGTGGAGGCGGTTTGAGCAGCTGAAGGAAGAGGATTAAAGGAAGAGGGGGTTAAACTCATAGGGGGATGGGGGTACCTCAAGAGAAACCGTCTTCCTGGTCAATAGTATTCCACACAGTGAAAGCTACCAGATTACCTGCCGCCCCTCCACCTTCTCACCACGCATAAAATGTCTATCTGTATGGGAACTTACTGAACATAAACAGGGGTATATTTTATTTACAGGCTCCAGTTAGAATTGAGTTTGCAACCCCTGGTTTACAAGAGCAGTGCAAAGGCAGAATTAGGCCCTTAAGTCGCAATTGATTGACCACTTAATCGGCTTCAAGACAGGCAGGCTGCCTGACACCTTTTCTGCCCATGGCAATGTAGGAAACAAGTCAAGGGTGGGTGAGAAGGTGCTTGTAAGTCTGTCCACTTTCTTTTACAGGCAACCTCCCCCATATATACACACTTCAATTGCACTGGTGGAAGGCTGTAAAATGCAATCCATGGACTTGGGTCATGAGAAAACTTGGATGGCCAGCTGGGTGTGGGGCTGGGTGTCATCGGAAGGTCACTGAGTACCAATTAGTGACTGTGCTTCCTTTAGAATTAACATCTGTTTTAATAAATATTCAGAATGCTTTCATGTTGTTTTCTTTCCTGCTGGTAGCCCTTGAACTGTATTTTTAAATACGACGGGGTGATTCTCCAAGCCCGCTGTGCTGCTCGAGTAGTGCAGCGGGCCGGAAGACATCAGCGAGGGCCGTTTCACAGGCTTCCCATTGGCGTCACGGCATCTGCGCATCTCTGACGGTAAGTCATTTCACATAATTAGCTCTGCGCTGGAAATTGGCACGGAGCTGATTACAATATGGAAATCTTCATTCCCATACGCTGAAGATGGGCCCGACCCCGCTGGAGAGAAGGGAGATTATTGAGGCCCCCCCCCCCCCCCGAGAATTCTAGGGTAAGAAGGAGTTGCCCCTTGGGCAGTGCCAGCTTGGCATCCTAGCACTGCCCAAGGGGCAACTTGGCACCACACACAAAGCATGGTGGGTCAGAGGGGGGTGGGGCTTTTTGGGGAGTGATCAGTGGGAGGGTCCCGCTGCCACTCTGCATTTGGGATGACTGGGAGAGGGAGAAAGTGAATTGGGTGCTGGCCATCCAAGTGGGGGGTTGTCAGGGCTGCTGGGGTGGGTCAGGGCTGGTCATCAGGGAGGAGGGGGGTATCAGGACTAGTCATCGGGAGAGGGGGGATCGGGACTGTCTGGGAAGGGGAGGGTGTATGTTCTGAAATATTCCTTTAAATATCTGCCCCTGCGACTCTGTTGGCCCATACCCTAACCTCGTTTGCCAGTTCATAGAAATCATAGAAGCCCTACAGTACAGAAAGAGGCCATTCGGCCCATCGAGTCTGCACCGATCACAATCCCACCCAGACCCTACTCCCATATCCCTACATATTTTACCCACTAATCCCTCTAATTTACGCATCTCAGGACACTAAGGGGCAATTTTTAACATGGCCAATCAACCTAACCCGCACATCTTTGGACTGTGGGAGGAAACCGGAGCACCCGGAGGAAACCCACGCAGACACGAGGAGAATATGCAAACTCCACACAGACAGTGACCCAAGCCGGGAATCGAACCCAGGTCCCTGGAGCTGTGAAGCAACAGTGCTAACCACTGTGCTACCGTGCCGCCCACTTCACTTTCTGTAACTCTGCTTTCATTCCTACATAACTGCCCTTATTTAAGTTTAAAATACTAATCTTGGACCCATTCTTCTCTCCCTCAAACTGAATGTAAAATTTAATTATACTATGATTGCTGCTAAGTAGGGGTGCCTTCACTGTGAGGTTACCAATTAATCCTATTCCATTGCGCAATAATAGCTCTAGTATAGCCTGCTCTCTGTTTGGCTCCAGAATGTATTGTCCTAAGAAACTATCTGAAAAACATACCATGAACTTCTAATCCAGGTTACCTTTGCCCACCTGATTTTTCCAGTCTATATGCAGATTAAAATCCCCCATGATCATCAACATATCTTTTTGACAATCTTCCATTATCTCTTCCTTTATACCCTGTCCTATCATGTTATAATTCGGGGACCTGTATACCATTCCCACAAGTGGCTTCTTACCTTTATCATTTTTCATCCTCAACCAACACCACTTCTGCATCCTGGTTTCCTGAACTTCGGTCATCTGTCTCTAATGCACTAATATCATCATGAATTAGAAAAGCCAGCCCTTTACCTTGTCCGAGGTTCCTGTCTTTCTCAACAGTCAGATACCCTTCAACATTCATGCCCCAATCTATATCATGCTGCAGCCATGCCTCTATGATGGCTATCAGATCATACTTTCTTTTTGAATACCACATGAATTCAGATAGAGAGCCTTTAGTTTTGTCCTTTTATTATTTTTGTAACCTCCAGCCTTGACTACTGTTTCATTCTTAGATTTGTCCTCTCTGTCCATTCCTGTCACACTCTGGTGATCATTTCCCATATGAATACCTTTCTCTCTTGCCTTGCGTCTACTCTTTGGTTTGATCCCTTGGCCCTTCTACTTAGTTTAAAATCCCATCTACTTTCCTAGTTGTGTGGCTCACTTGAGTACCAATTTTTGTTCATAAATGAATGAAAAACTTCATATAGGCACAATTTTTATTGAAAATGAAATTTTATTTCCTATTAATCCAAGATGTTACAAAGTTAAAACTCTGAAATTTTAAACCACATGAAACATTCCATGGCTCTAAATCCCACTATGCGATACAATCAGCGGGCACCTAATGTATTCAATTTAAAAGGTGCATTACTGCTTCTAAACCACGAAAAAAAGACATTACAGGTAAAGTTATTACACACTTGTATGAGTGTGGGGCGGCATGGTGACACAGTGGTTAGCACTGCTGCCTCACGGCTCCAGGGACCTGGATTTGATTCCCAGCTTGGGTCACTATCTATATGGAGTTTGCACATTCTCCCGTGTCTGCGTGGGTTTCCTCCGGGTGCTCCGGTTTCTTCCCACCAAAGAAGTGAGGGTTAGATTGATTGGCCATGCTAAATTGCCCCTTAGTGTCCCAGGATGCGCAGGTTAGAGGGATTAGTGGGGTAAATATGTGGGGTTACGGGGATAGGGCCTTGGTGAGATTGTTGTTGGTGCAGACTCGATGGATTGAATGGCCTCCTTCTGCACTGTAGGGATTCTATGATTTTATGTATCCCGCAAAGAGAATTTCAGAGCTTCCCAAATATGTGGGTGAGTTTTCCTGCGCTGACTCTGGATGGGAGCAGTGCACCTGAAAGGAACATTCTGTGCATTTCCCATCAAACTAAAAGTCTAGTTTGAAGAAATAAAAATACATTTTTTCCTGACCCTATGCAAGCAAAACCTCGGAGTCTGATACATAGAGTTGTCGAAACATTGGCAGACAAGCTGCAGAAAACAGGAACGCTCCATTTCATAACTTGCCAAAAACTGAAGAAACCACAAAATAGAAATCAGAACATTTTTGAGGTAACAAATGCCTGATTCATCCACTTAGTGCAATTTCACTTCATTTTATGACGTACACTGTCGACTTTTGGCAATACTGAAAAAGCTTGTTTACTCGTCAGTTAAATCATGAACAACTAGCACAGTCCTACCTCTTTGCACTGTTCAAAGCTTGCCACTGATAGTATTGTTTTTCTGTACAATTTTTGAATTGACATACGGTGTACCCTTATTCAGTAAGGTCAGTGCTGCTGTGATTCAAAGAGAGTTTCAGAGTGTCTTTGAAGTATTTTCTTTGTCCTCCTTTGGAATATTGGCCATTGAAAGTTCAGAAAATAGGATCTGGTACGAGGGATGATTTTTGGCCTTCCGGACGGACACAATGACCAGTCCATCATAGTTGATTTTGTAGGAGTTTTGCTTGGATACCTTTGGAGTTGACTTCAAGAAGGGTACTAATATTTGATCGATGGTCCTCTCACTGAGGTCCGAGGATATGACAGAGATACTGCTGATGGAATTTCTCTCGCACTCTTACATGTCGCTGATACACAGTCCAGGACTCACTACAGTGTAGGAGTATGGGGACGACAACTGCTCTGTACACTAGGACGTTTGTTGACTTATTGTGTGCTTGGTTGACAACACTCATTACCTTAGTTTGTAGAAGGTTGAACTGGCTCAGCTATCCCGGTGTTGGACCTTCATTTGCATCAATGGTAATGTTTTGAGAGAGATGGCTGCCAAGGCATGGGAAGTGTTCAACATATTCTAGGGTCTCTTCTACATATATGGGAGATGGAATGTTTGGCTGTGGGTTGATACATGAGTTTTGTTTTGCCAACATTCAAAGAACAGATACTTTGATAGTATTTAATATAGCAGTTGATATTTGATGAGGTGAATAGCCACTGTCAGGGAGATCGTAAATAATATGGGGGCTATCACACAGCCTTGCTTGACTCCTGTCAGATTTTAAAGGCATCTGTTTCACATCTCCCACACAAGAGAGTTGCAGACATGTCATCATGAAACAATTGTAGGATTGTAATGAAATTTCTTGGATATCCAAATCTTTGGAGCACAATCCACAGGCCCTCACAAACCTGACAAGTTTGTGGAGTCATTCTCGCCATTTTTATTGCATTTGTCTAGCAACAAAGACAATGTTGGAGGTTCCTCTGGAAGATCGAAAGCCACATTTATGTCTCGAGGAGGATTTCCACAGCCACAAAAGTAGACAATTGAGGACAATGTGTTTTCCCTGCTGTGAACAAGAGAGAAAAACCTCAATAGTTTTCAGAGCATGATTTATCTCTCTGTTGGGGAGGGTGAGGGTAGATTGTGGAAGGGGGAGTTATTTTTCCTCCCAAATCCATGGGATGAATGTATGGTGTCTTGATGGAAACCCATGTCTGCCAGTTTTGAAGACCTCTGCTGGAAAAGCATGGGGATCGCAGGCTTTATTGTTTTTAATCTGCTCAATTGCTTCCTGTAGCCCTCCCATTGATTATGGTTCACCCATGCATTCTATCACAGAGTGACGTGTCAAACTCCAATATCTGGGATCAACCTGCCTCTTTACCTTCTTCCACCTCTGCAGCCGGTGAGATGCACAGTCTTCATCCATATTACTATTGAGGATTTTATGGACTGCACTTTAACTGGCTCCTCCCCCAACTCTCGATGGCAACATTCAAGGGATCGTCTGAATGCACAAGCTTCTTCATCATGCCAAGGTGGGGATTCGTGGAGAGAATTACAGTACGAGAGTGCGAAAGCGTATCATTGGATTGCCTTGCAACAGACACCCGTATCCTCATTTCTCACACATTATAGAGATTGGAGATTTTAAAACGCCTGTTTTTAAAAATTGCTTTTTGCATTTTTTCTTTCTGTATTTTCTTGGGCACTTAATTCATTCTTTCTTTTCATCTCTTTATTTCCCTTTCTGTCTCTGATTTGACACTGATTTCTTCCAGTGTAATTTGGATTTCCTTCTCAATCCAATCTCTACTTATTTCTTAATACTTCAGTCTGATTGATTAAGAAGATACCCTGATGGTTGCCTTCTTTGCTTGGGTGTCAGATACCCTGTTTCCCTTGTTGCTCCATTATCAGTTTGCACTTTCAGCAACTTGATTTGAGCTGAAGGTTGCAAGGACTAATGGCAAATGCCATTAGAGGCCCTGTTACAAAATCTGGCTTACTAACAAGGCCTGAGGCCCAATGTTAGGATGACTTTTGAGCTTTTCCATTTGCTTGTATTACCATCTTAGTGCCCAAAACCAGACACTGATAGAGGGCGCCACGGTGGCACAGTGAACCATAGAACCATAGAAAATTACAGCTCAGAAACAGGCCTTTTGGCCCTTCTTGTCTGTGCCGAACCATTTTATGCCACTGACCTGCACTTGGACCATATCCCTCCTCACCCCTCTCATCCATGAACCCGTCCAAGTTTTTCTTAAATGTTAAAAGTGACCCCGCATTTACCACTTTATCCGGCAGCTCATTCCACACTCCCACCACTCTCTGCGTGAAGAAGCCCCCCCTAATATTCCCTTTAAACTTTTCTCCTTTCACCCTTAACCCATGCCCTCTGGTTTTTTTCTCCCCTAGCCTCAGCGGAAAAAGCTTGCTTGCATTCACTCTATCTATACCCATCAAAATCTTATACACCTCTATCAAATCTCCCCTCAATCTTCTACGCCCCAGGGAATAAAGTCCCAACCTATTCAATCTCTCTCTGTAACTCAGCTTCTCAAGTCCCGGCAACATCCTTGTGAACCTTCTCTGCACTCTTTCAATCTTATTTACATCCTTCCTGTAACTAGGTGACCAAAACTGTACACAATACTCCAAATTTGGCCTCACCAATGCCTTATATAACCTTACCATAACACTCCAACTTTTATACTCGATACTCCGATTTATAAAGGCCAATGTACCAAAGGCACTCTTTACGACCCTATCCACCTGTGACGTCACTTTTAGGGAACTCTGTACCTGTATTCCCAGAGTCCCTCTGTTCAACTGCACTCTTCAGAGTCCTACCATTTACCCTGTACGTTCTTCTTTGGTTTGTCCTTCCAAAGTGCAATATCTCACACTTGTCTGCGTTAAATTCCATTTGCCATTTTTCAGCCCATTTTTCTAGTTGGTCCAAATCCCTCTGCAAGCTTTGAAAACCTTCCTCACTGTCCACTACACCTCCAATCTTTGTATCATCAGCAAACTTGCTGATCCAATTTACCACATTATCATCCAGATCATTGATATAGATGACAAACAACAATGGACCCAACACCGATCCCTGCGGCACACCACTAGTCACAGGCCTCCACTCAGAGAAGCAATCCTCCACAACCACTCTCTGGCTTCTTCCATTGAGCCAGTGTCTTATCCAATTTACTACCTCCCCATGTATACCCAGCGACTGAACCTTCCTAACTAACCTCCCATGAGGGACCTTGTCAAAGGCCTTGCTGAAATCCAGGTAGACAACATCCACCGCCTTCCCTTCATCCACTTTCCTGGTAACCTCCTCGAAAAACTCTAATAGATTGGTCAAACATGACCTACCACGCACAAAGCCATGTTGACTCTCCCTAATAAGTCCCTGTCTATCCAAATATTTGTAGATCCTATCCCTTATCACACCTTCCAATAACTTGCCCACCACCAACGTCAAACTTACTGGCCTATAATTTCCCGGATTTCTTTTGGCACCTTTTTTAAACAACGGAACAACATGAGCCACCCTCCAATCATCCGGCACCTCCCCCGTGAATACTGACATTTTAAATACGTCTGCCAGGGCCCCTGCAAGTTCAACACGAGCTTCCCTCAAGGTCTGTGGGAATACCCTGTCTGGTTCTGGGGATTTATCCACTCTGATTTGCCTCAAGACAGCGAGCACCTCCTCCCCTTTAATCTGTAAAGGTTCCATGGCCTCCCTACCAGTTTGCCCTATTTCCGTAGACTCCATGCCCGTTTCCTCAGTAAATACGGATGCAAAAAAACCATTTAGTATCTCCCCCATCTCTTTTGGTTCCATACACAGTGTACCACTCTGGTCTTCAAGAGGACCAATTTTATCCCTCACTATCCTTTTGCTCCTAACATACCTATAGAAGCTCTTTGGATTTTCCTTCACTCTGTCTGCCAAAGCAACCTCATGTCTTCTTTTAGCCCTCCTGATTTCCCTCTTCAGTAGCTTCTTGCACTTTTTATACTCCTCGAGCATCTGATGTGTTCCTTGCTGCCTGTACATTTCATACAACTCTCTCTTCCTCTTAATCAGTATTACAATCTCCCTCGAGAACCAAGGTTCCTTATTCCTATTTACTTTGCCTTTAATCCTGACAGGAACATACAAACTCTGCACTCTCAAAATTTCTCCTTTGAAGGCCTCCCACTTTCCATTTACATCCTTACCAGAGAACAGCCTGTGCCAATCCACACTTCCCAGATCCCTTCTCATTTCATCAAATTTGGCCTTTTTCCAGTTCAGAACTTCAACCCGAGGACCAGATCTATCCTTATCCACGATCAGGTTGAAACTAATGGCATTATGATCACTGGATCCAAAGTGTTCCCTCACACTCACATCCATCACCTGCCCTAACTCATTTCCCAATAGGAGATCCAATATCGCATCCTCTCTAGTTGGCACCTCTATATACTGATGTAGAAAATTCTCCTGAACACATTTTACAAACTCTACCCCGTCTAAACCTTTAACAGTATGCGAGTCCCAATCTATATGTGGAAAATTAAAATCCCCAACTATCACAACTTTGTGTTTCTTGCAGTTGTCAGCTATCTCTCCGCTGATTTGCTCTCCAATTCTCGCTGACTATTGGGTGGTCTATAATACAAGCCCATTAATGTGGTCATACCTTTCCTGTTTCTCAGCTCCACCCATAGGGCCTCTGTAGACAAGCTCCCTAATCTATCCTGTCTGAGTACCGCTGTAACATTTTCCCTGACCAACAATGCCATGGTTAGCACTGTTGCCTCACAGCGCTTGGGTTCAATTCCCTGCTTGGGTTACTGTCAGTGCGGAGTCTGCATGTTCTCCCTGTGTCTGCGTGGATTTCTTTCAGGTGCTCCGGTTTCCCCCCACACTCCAAAGGTGTGCTGGTTAGGTTGACTGGCCATGCTAAAATTGCCTGAGTGTCCTGGGATGCATAGGTTGGAGGGATTAGTGGGTAAATATGTAGGAATATGGGGGTAGGGCCTGGGTGGGATTGTGGTCGGTGCAGACTCAATGGGCCGAATGGCCTCTTTCTGTGCTGTAGGGATTCTAAGATTCTTCTAAGGTGCATTGGCCATGCTAAATTCTCCCTCAGTGTATCCGAACAGGTGCCGGAGTGTGCTGACTAGGGGACTTTCACAGTAACTTCATTGTCGTGTTAATGTAAGCCTACTTGTGACAATAATAAATAAACTTGATAAATTTGATAAATGTATACCCCACTGAGGCTGCACGTAGTTTCAGGCTCTGGCCACCAAGTGTCAGTGTGGAGCACAGTTGATTTGTCTCATTCAACTAAACATTTTGGGGCAATTTTCAGCCCACATTCGCAGTCACTGAAAACGGCGACACGGGCACAAGATATGGCGAGACTCAGGAAACGCGATTCTTGCCAGTGAGATCGTGTTTTTGATTTTCCAGGCCCCTCATCAGTGACGTAACGAGATTCCCACCACAGATGGTCAGGAATCTTATTTAAATACATCAGTATCTTATTAACGAGCCCTCCAACCTGACTTCCCCCCTCAATGAATATTATTCGGGTGCCAGCATGACATCCCACTGACCCAATTTACAACAGCTGTATAAAAATGAGAACCTGGTGAACTCACCTCCGAGGGGGATATCGAAGGCGAGCACTCAAGTTGCCATCACAGGGAACTCAGATAATTGCAACTCAGCGGGTGTGGAGGGGATTGG
This sequence comes from Mustelus asterias, assembly GCF_964213995.1. Classification (NCBI taxonomy): domain Eukaryota; kingdom Metazoa; phylum Chordata; class Chondrichthyes; order Carcharhiniformes; family Triakidae; genus Mustelus; species Mustelus asterias. Next base: position 90,363,863 of record NC_135802.1, on the reverse strand, counting down.
GAGTTAATTCTCGCCATCCCAGGAGGTGGGGTCTCACGCAGGCCTTCACGGCCCTTCATGGTTGTAAGTCTCTAGGTTTAAAGGGGTCTGGCGGCTGATTTGCAGGCTGCGCTTCCATGTCCTCCTTGTTGGGCTTGTGGCGCAATCACCACCGAGGGATTGTCCTTCTAAAGTGGAAACTGGGAAGTGGGTGGGAGCAGGTGAATCCACCTACAGGAGGCGACTGTGAGGTCCCTGGGTGGGGTCCCATAAGATGCCAGGCTACATGGGCAGAGTCAGGATCCTGCCAAGGGGTGGTTCTAAGCTTCATGAGGGCTGAAGTCCCTCAAACGGTGGGAGGTTGTTCCCTTAGGTCTGCTGCCTTTGTCCTTCTTAATGGTGGTGGTCATGGGTTTATGAGAGGGTCGTGAGGTTTGAAATGGCAGCACTGGAGTCAAATTAGTGGGGGGTTTTTCATGGGTTGTGGGCGTCTCTGACAAGGCCAGCATTTGTTGCCCATCCCTAATTGCTCTTGAACCAAGTAGCTATTTCAGAGGGAAGTTAAGAATCAACCACATTGCTATGGGTCTGGAGTCACATGTGGGCCCGACCATGTAAGGAGGGCAGATTTCCTTCCCTAAAGGACATTAATGAACTAGATGTGTTTTTATGACAATTGGCAATGGTTTCATGGTCATCATTAGACCTTGAATTCCAGATTTTTTTAAATGAGTTCAAATTCCACCATCTGCTGTGGTGAGAATCGAACCTGGGTTCCCAGAACATTACTCTGGGTCTCTGGGTCAGTAGTCCAGTGACAATACCATAATGATTAATATCACAATCTGCCTAACTTGTATATCTCTGATGCATGCTTGTAACACCCGTGCTAACACCCTCATCAAGATGGCATTTGGCATGGACCACAGTGGAAGTGGGTGTAAGAGATGCAAACACCATTTTTCTTCTAAACCAGTGCCGTTGCACTGAAACTACTGGAACTACAGAGCCAAATTCTGTGTTCTGTGGCCCTTATCTTTTGATCACAATGACACTCCAGGACAAAAGCCATAGTTCAACAAGAGAAAACAAGGAAGGAAAGGTTGCTGAAGGATGTAACCTCGGACAATGTACTGGGATGTTGACCAGGTTATTATCCAGGACATTAGCTCTGTTTCATTGTATTTTGGCTGATCTAACGCTAATAAAATATGCAACAAAGTTAGCCTTAGCAATAATTAGAAATGGAAACTTGGAATGAAAGATATACAAATCTTTGCTCAGTAGAAATCTTTGTAAATTTCAAGGGAAATGCTCTGTATGCCAGCCTGGTTTGGCAGACTTATGATTCCTGGGAAGTTCGTTATATGTAAACTCTTAGACATAGATTTACAAATACTCCTCTGTATTTAACCTTTTGTAACATTAATCAATGTAGTTAATTGTCAGATGTAGTCCAGCTTCTAGCTTCTCAAATCTGTTGTTAAAAAGCACACTGGAATTATCCTGTGTAACACCTCTGCACTTTAACTTGCTAATTCCAATCCTCTTCCTGCACCACTCTCTAACTTTGCTTGCCCTGAATACTACATTTGGTTTTAATTTCCTGTGCATAAGACCACAGGAGATTGACTAGTATATTAAAAACAGTGAAGGTCATTATGCCTGATTTTTTTGATTATAATATTAACATTAGAGGGATTAATTTCAGGTCGTGATCTCTAACCCTCGGTTTTTCCCAGAAGAGCACAGGCTGCCAGGTAGAAAGCTGGTGACTTCTAGGGCACAGGCCACCCACTGAATCAGGTGTTGGGTGTTCTTGCAAATCAATTGTAGAACCCCAGTTCTTCGAGGTCTTGATTGGCCTAATCAGAGGTTTCTAAAGAGACAAGTGGAGGCTGCTGAAAGACAGCCAGAAAACTTATTTTGTGGTAACCTATTATGGAGCCAGGAGCCGCATTAGGCTAGAATTTCTAAGGCCATAAAGGGTGGATCCCACTGGAATTCAAATTCACCTGTTCCTTTCAAATGAGGCCTCGTGCTGAATTTGATTCGAGACTCATTGCCCATTTCACACCAGAAATTAGTAGAAATTGAATCTCCCACTTAACCTCTGCCCTGGATTTCATTTATATGTACCTTCTTGTTTTGTAAAAATAGTGCCTATTTATTGTGTGATAGAAAGTAATTTTGATTAAACATCTTCCAGGAGGTTTAGCTATGCTGAATGTCATCTATAACTTTTGCTTCAGTTCAGAAAAAGAAATTGAAGCACGCTCAATCATCTGTTACTTCAAAGGGAACGGTTTGCAAAAGCTGTTATGATTTGAAAGCTGTCCTAGTGTAGTTTCGACTGTTGAAATAGAGTGAAAGTGGCCCAGGAATAAAATAAAAATGGGCACGGTAGCACAGTTAGCATTGCTGCATCAAAGCACCAGGGATGCGGGTTCAATTCCGACCTTGGGTGATTTTCTATGTGGAGTTTGCACATTCTCCCTATGTCTGTGTGGGTTTGCTCTGGGTACTCCAGTTTCCTCCTACAGTCCAAAGATGTGTAGGTTAGGTGGATTAGCAGGGTAAAAACATGGGGTTACGCGATAGGGTGGGGGTGCACCTGGGTGAGATGCTCTTTTGGCAGTTCGGTGCAGACTCGATGGGCCGAATGGCCTCCTTCTGTACCATAGAGATTCTATGAAAAGCAGCTGCCAATTTGCACACAACAAGATCCCACAAGTAGCAGTTCTATGAACTGCCATCAGGGAGATCAGCATTAACAATTTCAATGAATATGTTACCGAAAACACGTTCTGGGTTTCTTGCTTGTTTCTTTTTCAGTCTGGGTCTTGTTTGTCTTTGACAACATTCGCACAGATTTGTATTGTAAACTGGTGCCTGCTTTTGGGAAATATCACCAAGGGTGCCAAGGAAAATGAGTGTTGTATTTTAGCATATTGCCAAGTCAAATCAATTTTGTATTGCTTCAGCTAAATATTTTTGCTGTGATGTAAATTCAGCTTTTTCCAGGCTGCATTAAACAAAGCTTTTGGCAGAAATATCTTTGCGCTATAGTTCCTATCCTAATGGCTTTGCAGCGACCCCAAGTTCAAATGCAGAGATGTGGACACTGTGGAAGGACTGGATTGGGTTTCACTTCATTGTCAAACGGCCTGAAGGAACTCATTGGCAACATTAATAGATCGTTGGCCATTAAGGCAACCATCCTCTGCAAACTTTGAAGGAGAGGGGAGTAACATTGAAGAACACTGCATAAAAAGGTTCTAAGTTATGATTTTTTGAATTAATTACACAGGTAAAGGGTGACAACTGACATTACGTGAGTAGTATTTAATTCTAGTAACAATAGCAATCCCATCACAGGTGCAGTTTCGTACTGTGCTGGGTTCACATTTGTAAAGTGCATCAGCTACCAAAGAAAGATGTTACATTACTTCTCATTTTGTTTCTAGTCTAACCCAGTTTTGTTGGTGTTGTTCAATCAGGCTCACATATTCAGATAAGAAGCACAGTCTCAATTAGCAGTAATTATTTGAAACACGCACCTGTGACTTTTTTATAAAGAGAAGTTAGATGCTTGACGGATAAAGAGATTGTCATTTTATTCATGGTGTGCGTTATTACTCGTTGCATTTTTCACACTGTTTTCTGTAGATCAGTGGATCTTTCCCCACTCATCAGGAACCTTGTACTGACGTCAAAGATCACAATGCTGGTCTATAATATCTTACTCCCTCCCCCGAGGTCAAGTCTGAGTAATACAAACTTTCCTTTTTAGCTTGTTTTGGAGCTTTGGGGAAATCGCATCAGCGAATGCTACCACAGCATTTTATTGAACTTTCAATTCTTTGTTTTCTATTTGTCATGAGTAATTCCAAAGGAGTTTTGCTCGATTAGTATATGCTGATAAGAGTATCTTTAGGTTCCATTATGAAAAAGGCACATTCCACTGATACTCACAGGCTGAGCAATACGCTCAGTGGAATCATCAGAAGAATGGTATAATGTAACTATGGCCTGAATCACAAATATAAACTAGGACAAATATTGCAAAGTAAAACTCAAAAGATGAATAACTAAAAGGAATTAACAGAAAAGATTGGAGGAAAAAAAAGAAAGTGGACATTTTGGAAGAAACTTGCAAAATAGATTAACATTAATGAAAGAAAAGCTACAACTACAAAGAAATGAGCATAGCATAACAGGTGAAACTGAGTCAGATAACTGAAACAGCAACTGACAACAGTGTACAGTATCTTTCACATCCTAAGCTGATTTACAAGCGGATCAGAGGACACTGGTTAAGAAGTGAGAGAAATAAATTAGGGGAGGTGAAAAAGGCACAGCGGAAGAGGTGAGCTTAGAGGTGGGTTTTGAAGGGAGGTTAAAAGTTAGCAAGCTGGATAGATTTAGAAGATAATTTCAGAGTGTAGAGTCATGGTGGCTGAAACCACTCCATCACCGACAAAGTGGAAATGGAGGATGGTTGATGAAAACAGTGAGTAACCCAAATCTAGAAGGCAAAAGGCTACATATTGTGACTTATACTGGACAAAATTATAGAGCTTGGGAGGAGGATGTCCTTGAGAGATTTGAATATTAATCCATGGAAGGAATTTTCTACTCCAGATCTAAGTCCCGTGGCAGAGATGGGAACTGGGAATCTTTCCCCTTATGGGAATTTGCACACTGTCGCACATTGCTGGTCTAATTAATTATGCAGCTGGGGGTTTCCGATAGTTTTGTGTGGCAGTGCAGGCCGGATGACTCATGCCCCACTATCATATCCAGGCCCTTTCCAAGCCACAGATCAACCTGACTTGGAACTACATTACAGTTTCTTCACTGTCGCTGAGTTAAAATCCTGGAACTCTCTCCCAAACAGCAATGTGGGTGTATCCACATGGACTGCAGTGGTTCAACTCACCAATACCTTCTCGGGGGCAATTAGGCTTGGGCATTAAATGCTGGCCTTGACAGCAATGCCCACATCCCTCTATCTTTGGAAGTCTCCATATTCCCTTCTGACCTCTGTATGCTGCCCCTGCCTTCTTACAGGCAAAGACATCACATGCATGCCATTTTAGTCCAGATTGATATAATATCCCATTGGTGGTTTGGAAAATTGATCAAGTGAGAGGAGGGTGAATTTGGTTAGGCCTTCATCTGCATCCCATTAATGGGATACATGGGATACAAATCAGTTTCATGCCGGCCCCTTGGACATTCCCTCTGTCATTTCATTCCGTCAGAAAACTAATTTTTCAGTTCCTCTCACCTGCCATCAAACCCCACACAGGGGGCACTGGGAAATTCCACCCTATAAAGGTTAAGGATAGAGTAGAAATTTGACAAAGACAAGGGTGGTCAGTATGCACAGTGCAATATTAGATACGCTGCAAATAGCAGAATTCTGAGCGAGTCGGAGTTTTAAGAAGGATGGCAATAAGGATAAGAGAGCGTTAAAGAAATCAAACCTTATGATGACTAAAATGTTAATGAAGGTTTCGGTGAGCATGAGGTAGGACTGTGGACACCAGTGTTACTGAGTTAGAAGTAAGTTTTCATGTGTTGGCCCAAATATCCGATAGATCATGCTGTGCTCTATGTTGGGATTTGGTGGCCACTTTACAGAACAACACCTCTGTTCAATCCGCAATCATGATCCAAACATCCTGTCACTGTCATTTGAATTCTCCGCCTTGTTTTCACATTGACTTGTTTGGTCTCAGCTTACTGCAATGTTCCAATGAAGGTCAATGCATGTTCATGGAACAGCACCTCCTCTTCCAACTGGGCACCTTACAACCTTCTCGATCTTAACCTCTGCCTCCATTTTATTTCCTTTTTTTGCTGTTTTGGTTTGTTCTGTTTATTTTCTTTATTCCTTTCCTTTACTTTCAGATGGCAAATATTCTTGATTTTGCCATTGACAGCTCTTCTAGATATATATTTGTTTTTTTTTTACTTGCCCATGACCACAACCTTTGGCTTTGCAACACCAATTCTTTTGTCATTTAATCTGTCCCGTGTCCCACCCTCTCACAAGAGGATGGGACACATTCATATTTCTCATATTTCATATCATATCAACATCATATTTATTCATATTTCATCCACCCCAAACTCTGTCTTTCACTTGCTCAAAGCCTATTACATTTCTGACTATTCTCACTTTTGATGAAAGGCCATTGACCTGAAAGATTGTGTTGGGTTTTACCAAATGATACAAAATCTTGAAGCCAGGGTCATTTGCACAATACACACACCCACATGGGCAGGCAACAGAACGGCAACTGTGGTCTTCCAATGTGCAGACCATTGGCATCAAGCCAGCCGGGGAGCCTACCCATAAGAGGTGATGGTTGGGAGTTAGCTCCAGCAGGAAGATTAACAAAAAGCCTGGTGTGCAACCTTCACATGGGCAGAGGAAAGGATGCAGCAGAAGGGAACTTGTGAAGGAATAGCTACATTGAGAGGAAGGTTGCTCCATGTTTCAGTGACACTCCCTGGAGCTGTTCCTGCAGGAGCCCAGAGAATGGAGAGAGATTCTGTTCCCAATAGATGGGAGGAGGAAGACAGCAAGCCTCAAGAAGAAGGCCTCACTGCAGATGGCCAAGGAGGTTAACAGTCATGGTTGTTCGTGCAACAATGGGTGCATTTGTGGAAGTACTTCAATGACCTAGTGTGGTCTGGCAAGGTAAGTGGACAAGCTGGCAGTCCTGCATGTCTCATATGGCAGCCATGAGATGTGAGGTGAAGTGACCGGCCTGTGCACATGAAGGAAAAAACAGTCAGAACTGGGAAATAAGAATACTGATCCAAACTGTTTATTTTCCTATTGGGATAGTCGTGTGCATTAAGCCACAGAGTTGCCCCATACCAGAGGTCCATGGTCAGTCAGAGTCATTCACTGCAGTTCAAGAATGAATGACCACTTGCAGAAGGCCTCCCAGTGGCATGGTGACGGCCATTTAAAGTGACACAGTCTGACAAACATAGCTGGGCTAGAAGAGTTATGTGACAACTTGTATTTCTATTATTGCAGGAGAAATAAGTTCATAAGACTAGACAGTAGAAATGAATGGAGGTGGTGTGCCAGTCATTAATCTAATAATACAGGTGGAGCAGGAGGGAATGGAAAGTGGGTGAATGGCAGGAGATCAACTTTTTGCAGAGGGCAAGTTATGCAGAGAACGAGAAACGCGACAGCAATGGCCTGCAAACCTAACCAATGTTTGCAGTGATGCCTCTATGTCCCTCGATGTCCACATGAAGCTCTGGACCATGTACAGGCAGGAGGAAATGGGTGGACACAGACATTGTTAACATTACTTATCTCTCCCGCAAGGCCAGAGGTGCGGCTGAAGATATCTGAACCACTTGAGACCTCCGAAGAACAGCTGACAACTGAAGAGGCACCATCAGATCAGTCCGGCACACTCTCCACCAATACAGATAATCTCATATTGGTGGGTATTGTTGCACATTTAGAATGGTGGCACCAGCTGGTGTGCATGACAGCTGTATCCAGTCCTATCTGAGGAGTGAGGAGCAGCGCAGTGATGCTCAGCATTGGAATCATAGAGTCCTATTTTATCATTTTGATTCTAAGTGCTGGGCAGACTTGAAACTGGGAGTGTTTCAGATCCGACTTTTAGACCCGTTCTGAGGTGCCCCCATACGGACACTGCCTGCAAAAATATCAGCAATTCCGAATCACGTTGCACAAGCCGGTGGGTGGGGCTTAACACGCCCGAAACCCTGCAGCTCCGATCGGCGCCTCCAACTGCGCATGCGCAGAAAAAAAATGATAGAATGTGGCTCCCCTGCCACATCCCTCCCGGGCCGGATAATGCCTCCCCCGGCCCTCACAGACATTGCCTGACCCCCACAACATTATTCACCCCCTTATTCCCCCCACCCCCTCCGCCACCCAGACCGATTGCAGGCCCCTCCCCCCTTTGATTTCAGGCAGAGTGGCGGCGGACCCCCCTCTCCCCCCCCCTCACTGATCTCAAGCAGAGAGCCATCAGACGCTCAACATTTATCTCCTCACTCACTGGAGTGCCCGAATCGGACTTTTGTGGAGCATGTCTGTTTTGCGCCGAATCTGGATGGGCGAACGCGATGGTAAAGGGGGAAGGTTGGGCGTGCAGTCCATTAAGTCAATTTAAATGCATGCAAATGCATTTAAATGGCCGTCGCACCCGTTTCAGGCTTGGTCCAGATCGCAGCCATTTTCAGACCTTGGGAAAGGAGGAACTGACGTGGAGGCGGGTGCGAATCGCGCTATGCGCCTCACACCTGATTTTACCAAGTTTTTGCGCCTGAAAATGGGCACAACTTGATGGTAAAATCGGACCCATTGAATCCCTACAGTGCAGAAGGAGACCGTTCGGTCCATCGAGTCTGCACCAACCACAACCCCACCCAGACCCTATCCCCGTATCCCCACATATTTACCCTGCTAATCTCCCTGGCATTAAGGGGCAATTTAGCATAGCCAATCCACCTAACTCACACATCTTTGGACTGTGGGAGGAAACTGGAACACCCGGAGGAAACCCATGCAGACATGGGGAGAACGTGCAGGCTCCACACAGACAGTGACCCAAACCAGGAATCGAACCCGGGTCCCTGGCACTGTGAGGCATCAATACTAACTACTGTGCCACTGTGATGCCCTATACACAGAGGCCATGCCTTGGCAGTCATCAGCAAAATGGCTGATACTAAAACAGCTGCAGGAAATATGTGGATATCTGTCTTAGTTCCCAAATGCCATTTGTTTCCACGTGTGTACGTCTAGAGGAGTCCATCAATGCCTCGAGTGGCACCATGTCTCTGACATATCACCTCCTCCATTGAGGGAGTGGCGATTCTTATGGAGAGCAACATGCGGTAGACCAAGTGGATGTAGGAGGTACAAACCACAGTATTGTGGTCAATTGGCTGCTTAACAAGTTCAATTCGATGGCACATTCCAGCCTGCTGCTCAGCCACCCCGGGAAATTTGGCCAGCGGCACAAAGACATCGGGGATCCACTTTGATGTGTTTTTTCATTATTTTACCAGCTCATCACCACAGTGTAGACCAAGAAAGAATGGCTACAACAGTGATGTAACAACAGGAATGGCAATAGTGGCTTCAAAATGGCTTTTCTGGTTAAGAGTTAAACATGCTGGGATTTTTGGTCAACTTGTAGATTAAAACCAGATGCAGGTCGCAAAGAGGCTCTGGTCTGGGAGCTGTGATCTGAAGCTTCCTGTGTTGGTCAGATAAAGGAAATTGTTTACATTGACCCAGACATTGCATCGCTGATTTATATGGCTGCTATGTATGGAGTATTCAGTTTGAACTAAGTGTAATGGCATTGTTCAAAAATAATTTCACTGGATGTACAAGCCATGTGATTGGTTTCTGATGACACAATTGGCTGGAAGACAGAGAATCTTCTGGAAGCGAGGGGAGAATTGTAGATAAAAGACACTGCAGTCCTTTGTTTGCCAGCAATAACTCAAAGAGACCAACCATTGCAAGAAGACCTGTACCCTGAAGGATGCATCAGAGAATAACAAGATAGATTCTACATAGAGGATATTTCTTGGCCAAGGTTTTCCTAAACTCGGTAGTATCTATTTTCAGTTTCATAGTTGATGTTTAGTTAAAAGTTAATGTTCAGTTAAAGTTCAGTAAAGAGTTAATGAGTTGCAACTGTTTGAGTTGGTACTAGAAGTATTAAATAAAGAAATGATTGAATTACTGTCCTTGTTTGTCTCATTAAACTTGAAGGTGTTTCAATTAAAGCTGTATAACAACAGCCAGTAAAGATCAGCCTACTAAATCAGTTTCTCTCTTCACAGATGCTGCCTTTCCTGCTGAATATTTCTAGCATTTTCTCTTTTTTATTACAGATTTACAGCATTCATAGTATTTTGCTTTAGCGTTTCTGACATTGAAATTTCTCCTCAGTCTCTGCCAATGTCACTAAGCAGGTAGTATCTGATGCAAGAAAATAGCCCAAGGTGATGTATACAGAATTGTCCCGGGAGGGAAGATCCCAGCGAGCACTTGATGATTAAGAAGGTATGACTGTACTTTCTTTCATTTTCAGATCACAGCCTTTGCAGTCGCTGTCAATCCGTGGAGTGTTTTTGCATTTAATGGGTCCGATTTTACCATTTTCATTCTAAGTGCCGAATCTGGCCGTAGTACAGATCCGTCATAGAAATCCGTGTTCAGGCGCCCCCATACGCTCTCAGCCATCTCCAGTCAGATTCGCGCTGTGGGCGGGGCTAAGCGCTGCCAGAACGATCGGAGCTCTGAACCGCGCATGCGCAGTTTGAAAAAACATCGAAAAAGCGCGCCCGTCACATCACTGCCGGGCCGGATAATCCCGCACAAGGCCCCATCCCACTTACGCTCCGATAGCTGTGTGACACCCCCCTCTCCTCTGTCGCTAATCATTGAGGCACTCATCCACCACCACCGCCCTCCCCCCCTCCCCTCCCCCTCCCTCCCCAGCAGCACACCTGCAAGTGCTCACTTGCCTTCCCCTCAATGCTAACAAGCAAACTGCATGGAACTTGCTGGAATGCTCTGTCAAACTGCCGGCAGCTGATCTGCCCTAACAAAGGGCAGCTCCATAAGAAACTCCAGAATGGAGAGGCAGGCAGTACAGGACAATGTGCGCATGACCAGCCGCCGAATTTCTGATGATGACTTGGGGAGGCTGCTGGATGCAGCAGAGGCGAGGCGGGCCACCCTCTTCCTCCCAGGAGGACGTAGACCCAGGGGGGCTGATGGCCATGTAGCCTGGGAGGCAGTCGCCGCCTCCGTCAGTGTCAGGGCGCTGGCCCCCCAAACCACGAGACAGTGCCGGAAAAAAATCAGTGACCTCATCCGTGCAGCAAGGGTGAGTGCTGAACCCCATTCAGCATGCTCCCCCATATCCTCCTATTCCCAGCACCCTGCATGCTTCCAGCTCCTGACCCCCAAGAACCTCCGACCTTTCCCCCCAATGAGCCTCACTGTGTTTGCCCTCTAAGGGTCACCACCTGATTCTCTGCATGAGTCACGCCACCATTTATTTCATGGTTCCATCTGTCTCCACAGAAGAAGACCGAGCACAACACTCGTGAGAGGTCGAAGACAGGGGGTGGTGAGCCAGACCTCCAGGTCCTCACCCCGTTCGAGGAGCGGGTGCTGGAGCTCACCAGGGAAGGGGAGACACGGGCTGTCAGCGACAGCATGGTCGGTCTGCCATCCAGACGGGAGCACCTGTCATTCCTATACTCACGTTGAGGCAACTTCTTGGGGGCACGCGTTTCGGGTGCAAGGGGCAAGGTGTAAAGGAGATGTACGAGGCACGTTTATTTGTATTGAGAGGATAGTGGGTGCCCGGGGAGGTCGTGGAAGTGGAAACTATAGGGACATTTAAGCGGCATGTCTACAGCTATCTGAATGGGATGGGAACAGAGGCATATGGGGGCAAATAAATCAGATGGGCAGCCTGGTCGCTACAGGGTTGGATGTCCGAAGGGCCTATCCCTGTGATGTAATTGTCTGGCTTCTGTGTTCTATGCTCAAGGGAACCATGTGATTCATGTGTTTGGCATCCCGGATTCCTCTCCCTCCCTTGCACTTAACCTTGTGTCCTGTGTTTCAGGGACAGATCCTTATGCCCCAGGGCCTTCTGGACTGCAGGCCCTGGCTACAGCTCCCATCCATCATGAGAACAATAGCTCGGACGAGTCCCCGGAGGATTTGGGTGAAGGGACCTCCGAGGGTGGCACCGCTTATCCTCAGCTTTTACCTCACAACTCACCATCGCAGAAACAGACACGTCGGTGGGTCCAGTTAGTGTTGAGGCTTCTGGGTCACAATCTGGTGAGCACAACACATCTGCTGATGTACATCGGGTGGAGGAAGAAAATTCCGAGGCCTCTTGCATGCAGGGGCTTGCTGGAGGCGAGGACTCAGCTGGCCCCAGGCTACATGCTGGACCTCTGAGATCACTTCTCCCTCAGCTGCTGGAGATGCAGCAACAGAGCCAGGGAATGCAGGAGGAGCTGACGGCCACACTGAACCAACAGCGAGGTTGCTGGGAGGAGTCCCAGAGCTTTCAGGCGGACCAGCTATTGCCTGTTATGCGTGCTTCCAATGGCAACACTGCAAGGGTGGCGTCTGCAGTGGAAAGCCTGGGGCAGGGGATCCTCACCATGGGTGTCAGGCTCCAAGCAATGGCCGGGTCACAGCAGGCCACAGCGGAGGGACTGAGCAGGCTTCTTGAGATTCTGCAGCCCATGGCTGAGAGGCCTGAGAGCTTGCAGGAGACCCAGAGGGACAGCACTGAGACACAGCGGGCAATGGCAGCAACCCTTGAGAAGGTGGCCCAGTCTCAGAGGGCCACGGCCGAGGGCTTGCAGAGCCTGGCCCAGTCTCAGAGGGCACTTGCTGCGGCCATTGAGAGATGGCCCACGACTCAAGTGGCCATCGCGGAGGGGTCGACCACCATAGGTAGGCCGCAGGTGGTCCTCCAGGACTGGCAGTGCCAGATGATGCCAGAGCTTCTGGACCTCACTGCAGAAACACCAGTGTCCCATGGAGTGACCCAGGGGCCAAAAGGGACCCCAAGGGAGGAGGAAGGGCGTGAGCCCACGCCGGGGCCTTCCAGCCAGGAGATTGTGGCTATGGCAACACCTTCTGACTCCCCCCCTTCCTGACACTGGGGCATCTCAGGGGCAGCGGAATGAAGAGGGTGTCATGGAAACATCCCAGACACCTGGAAGCCGGCCAGGGCCCTCAAGGTCCAGGGCCTCCAGAGGACATCCACCACGTGTATCACAGGCCACGGGGCGAGGTCGGCAGTTGGCCCCCTCCACCTCCGATGTACATTCTGGAGAGTCGCTGAGGGGCAGTGTGAGGCAGCGTAAGGTTAGGAGGTTGTAGTTGCTCTGAGATGGCACGGGTGAAGGGCTGCATGAGTTAGAAAGGACTGGAGGCACCTTAGTGTTTTCTTGTCACAAGTTTCTGTGTTTCACCAGCTTATCTGAACACCTTTATTGTAAATAAATGTTTTTTCTCCACAACCACCTGCGAATAGGTTGTCTCGAATAGGATCCCTGCCCCATTGATGATCACCCGGTGGATGCCTCATGGTGATATCAGTTGGGGCGGCCCCTCAATGCGGTGTCACTGAGAAAAGGAAGCCATTGGTCTCTCATACCCCACGAGCGATGACCTCCCGTCCCCCAACCCACCCACCCCAGGGCCCTGTAGGGGGGTTTCGGATCCCTTACCCACTAGACAGGCGTGGACCCAGGTGCCAGCGTGCATGTGGATCTCAGGCAGCAGTCAGACTGGTTTGCACCAGGGCATCATCAGAATGGTGCTTAGCGAGTCGTCATCACCCTCCTGCCTGGAAAAAACATCGTGAGCACCGAGTACCCAGGCCCAGCACTCTGGTGTGACAATGTGCAGGATAAATGGAAGGCATTTTTCCGGGGGGGGGGACCCACAATCACCATCCCCTAGCAACTGAACCGCCTGGTTATCAGAGCCTCCCTAGCCACCCTTGCATGCCTCAGCTGAGATGCCAGCCCTGCACCACCTGGCAGGTGTTCCAAGGTGCCCTCATCCTCCTCCTCCTGCTGGTCATGCTCTCCAGTGACGGCCGGCTGGTCATTCTCCACGTCCTCTTCCTCCTCCAAGAGGTCACACCGCTGCAGAGCCAGATTGTGCAGGGCACAGCACACTACCACAATGCGGGAGGAGATCAGGGGGCTGTACTGGAGGGTCCCTCCGGATCGGTCCAGGCACCAGAATCGCATCTTGAGGAGCCCAATGCGCCTCTCTACTGTCGTGCAGGTGGCTACATGGGCCTCATTATAGTGGGTCGACGCCTCTGTCAGAGGCGTCCGCACAGGCGTCATCAGCCATGTCCGAAGCAGGTAACCCATATCATCCAGGATCCACCCCCGCAGCCTGGGCTCCTCCTCAAATGCTTGCGGGATGTCCGACCTCCTTATAATGAAGCTGTCATACACGCTGCCTGGATGTCTGGCGCAGATGTGCATGATGGTCATATTGTGGTCACACACGATTTGTACATTCAGGGAGTGGAACCCCTTCCTATTAACAAATTGTCGTGGATTCTATAGGGGGGCCCTGAGGGCGACATAGGTGCAGTCGACCGCCCCCTGCACAGTCGGCATCCCCGCAATTGCAACGAACCCCGCAGCCCGGGCTTCCTGATGGGCCTGGTCCAGGTTGAATTTGATGTACTGCCCAGCCCGGGCATACAGGGTTTCAGTGACCTGCTTGACACAGGTGTGGACTAAAGACTGGGAGATGCCACAGACATCTCTGGTCAGGCTCTGGAAGGCGCCAGTTGCATAGAAGTTCAGAGCAGCCGTCAATCTGACAGCCACTGAGAGTGGGTGCCCCCCCCTGCCCCTAGGCACCAGGTCCTGCAACGGGTTGCACAGGTGTCGCACGGTATCCTTTCAGAGTCGGCGACATCGGCGGCATACGGTGTCCAACATCTCCTCGAAGGACATTCGTGCACGGAACTGCCGGGGTCTCTGCTCCCTCCTTCTCCGAAGCCCCCTCTCTGGGTGAATGGCGGCCACCTCCTGCCTCTGATGGTCGTCTCCCTCCGGTCCTGCAAGTAGTACGGCCCGGGCCTCCTGGGCCCGCAGTCCTTCCTCCATGTCCTCCTCCTCAGCTCCAGCAGCAACCAGAAGAACAGCAAGATCGATTGGTTGCATTGCAAAAGCCATCTCGTCACTCTGAAAGGTGGGCGGGGGGGGGTGCGTGGGGGGGCGCGGGTGGATTGGGGGGAGATGATGAACAAATGTTGGAGTCATGCAACGCTGCTTGCCCCTAGCACGCCGACAATCACAGCCCCCCCCATGCCCCCAATCCCCCCAGCCACATGCTCCAAACAGTCACAGCCCCCCCCCATGCCCACCAATCCCCCCAGCCACATGCTCCACACAGTCACAGCCCCTGGTAACGTTGAGAGGCTGCAGCAGTGCTATCTGCAAGGGCTTTGTGCACATCCTTCAGCCTGAAGTGAGCTGCGGTGCGAGGACCCAGCAGCACTGCAGGGCCCGAGGTCAGTGCTGAGACCCGGATCCGTGCTGCCAGACAAACATCGGAGATCGTGCACAGCAACAGCCCCCCCTCCCCGAGCTGCCACCGACCCGAGACAGCGAAATGGCCTCAACAACAGGACACCCGTGAGTAGTGGAGAGCTTTCGGACGCCATGCACCTACCTCCTCACCAACCCTCACTGAGGAAGCACCTGATTTAGACTTTTATTCAGCAGGTCCCTAAAAGCGCGGTTCCGGATTGGTAAAGGGGGAAATGCTGATAGAGTTGGGGGGGGGCAGTTCATTAATTCAATTTAAATGCATGCAAATGCATTTAAATCGTCGTTGCGCCCGATTTGGGTGCGGAACGGATCCCTGCCATTCGCGGGTCTCGGTAAAGTGGCGATCTGCACGGACGTGGGTGCAGATCGCGATAAAGGCCTCACACCCGACTTTACCACGATTTCGCACCCGAAAACAGGCGCAAATTGTTGGTAAAATTGGGCCCAATATCTTATTAAATCAATTGGAGTCCAGCTGGAATCAGTCGGAGCTAGAGACGGCTGCTAAGGAAAAAGGTGAAGTTGTGAAAATTAGTTTTGGTAGACATCTGATCAAACACAAAAAAACCCAGAAAGCAATAACGATGAACAAAGTAAAAAGAAAACAAAATGGAAATCCCATCAGACTGAAGAGCAGAACATCTTTTGGAGTGGGCATTCCTGAAAAAGAAGTGATGTGGAGATGCCGGCATTGGACTCGGGTGGGAAAGCAAGAAGTCTCACAACACCAGGTTAAAGTCCAACAGGTTTATTTGGAATCACGAGTTTTCAGAGCGCTGCTCCTTCATCAGGTTAGGACTCACCTGATGAAGGAGCAGTGCTCCAAAAGCTTGTGATTCTAAATAAACCTGTCAGACTTTAACCTGGTTTTGTGAGACTTCTTACTGTGAAAAAGAAGTGGTAGTGAAGCAAACACTAAGACAAATAAAAAATACTGCAAGTGCTGGAAATGTATCTGAAATCTGCTAACCCCTCCTTTTCTTTGTTTTCTGGTATATTTATAACTGCATTTGTTCTGTTTTCTGTTCCTATCCCAAACTGAAAAATGTTAACTTTGCTTCCAATTTCGGCAGCACAGTGGTTAGCACTGCTGCCTCATAAAACCAGGGACCCAGGTTCGAATTCCGGCTTGGGTCACTGTCTGTGTGGAGTCTGGACGTTCTCCCGTGTCTGCATGGGTTTCCTCTGGGTGCTCCCGTTTCCTCCCACAATCCAAAGATGTGTGGGTTAGGTGGATTGGCCATGATAAATTGCCCCTTAATTCCAGATTAGCAGGGTAAATATGTGGGGTTACGGGGATAGGGTTTCCTCCCACAGTCCAAAAGGTGTGCTGGTTAGGTGCATTGGCCATACTAAATTCTCCCTCAATGTATCCGAACAGATGCCGGAGTGTGGCAACTAGAGGATTTTCACAGTAACTTCATTGCAATGTTAATGTAAGCCTACTTGTGACACAAATAATAAACTTTAAAATTTTAAACTTTTCCACACTCCCTCATCTCTCACATGATCCACTTTTGCCTTCCCTTTTTTAAATTTTCTATCTCCTTTTCTATGGATAGATGATTGATTATCCCCTCTGTGACACCTTGGTCAACTCTTCAATCACCCCCAACATATTCTCCCTTTCCCATGGCACCTTTAGTCACAAGCTCAGGAGATGCAACCCTTGCCATCTTACCTCCTTCCTTCCTATTGTCGGGGGTCCCGTGTACTCTTTCTAGATTATTGGTACTTTTTTCAATTTTGTATACTGTATTTGCTGTTCAGGATGTTTTCTTCTCCACATAGAATCATACAACCCCTACAGTGCAGAAGGAGGCCATTTGGCCCATCAAGTCTGCACCAATCACAATCCCACCCAGTTCCTACCCCCTTAATTCCATCTATTTACCCTTTGGACTGTGGGAGGAAACTGGAGTACCCGGAAAAAACCCACACAGACACGGGGAGAACATGCAACTCCATATAGACGGTGACCCAAGGCCGGAATTGAACCCGGGTCCCTGGCACTGTGAGGCTGCAGTGTTAACCACTCTGCCACTGTGCCCATTTGGCAGATTGGGTGACCGCTTTGCAGAACACCTCTGTTCAGTCTGCAAGTATGACCTGGGCTTCCAGCCACTTGTTTCAATTCTCCTACTCTGACTTTGCCTTCTCTTTCCTCAGCCTTCTGTATGTATCTGATGAAGCTCAATGTAAGCTCAAGGAACAAAACCTCGTTCTTTAACTAAGCACATAACAGTGACTCAACATTGAATCCAGCAAATTGAGATCAAACCTTGATTTTATTTTTTGGACAATCGTTGTTGGTAATGTTTGTTATTCCTATTTACATTTCCTTTTGTTTCTACATTTATGTTATTCCCGACCCCTGTTACCCAATTATTCCTTTTGTCATTTAACCACTCCTGCTTCCATGCAATCACAGAGCTTCCCTTTGGTTCTTTTCCTCCCTTCCACTGCCTCAGTTAAAACCTATTACATCTCTTTTCAAGTTTTAATCAAAGTTTATCAGCCTGAAAAGCTAACTCTGTTGCTTAACTTGCTGAGCATTTCCAGCATTTTCTGTTTTTATACAATTTGTTGCCTGTTCCTCTGTGTCCGACCCTGTTCTCTTTCAATGATATCACACTTATCTTCCTGCATCAACGGTCAGCATGTATAAGATCACTGAACTCCCACCTGAACCTTATCTCTTACGAAATATCTGTATATTGGGCGCAGGCAAAGTCTGTGGCTTAGTGATGCAGGCTATAATTAATCTAAAAGCATTTGTAAGATACTGCCAACGTCATTAGGACCTGCATCATCGAGATCTTCAGCACAGATGCCTCTGCTGCTGCCATAGCCTTTGACCTTGGAGTTCTGGGTGGTGGACTAGTTCCACAACTTGCATCATGTTACTGTGAAGATGGATGATTTGTGTAGGAGATTCCCCTCTGTTTGTAAATAGTCCCTGGAATGTCTAAATCTACAAAGCCAGAAAGCGGGGGATCGCCACTGAGCAGTTTGCCTAGCTAAGTGTAACCAACGTCACTCACAACGTGACGCACCTTCTGGTCCATCTTCAAGCTCACTATTTAGGTCCTCTGCATGGCATTTACACCTTTGCAGGTTCTTGTTCCACCGGATGCTGCAATGCTCTGCTTGCATGATTGCATTGGTTGACAGGTAACATGGCTCTTCTGTTTCTGTAATTGTAGGAGGGAAAATTTCCAGTCTAGAGACCCAGTTGATCAGATTGCAGCAATATTTTCAGTGCATGCAATCTTCTGTTGCTCAAGTTGGATGTGTACCTGAGTGTACATTAAGGACATGCCACGAATGTGATCCTTCATCTTTACCCTCCTCCACTGTGCTCCTTCCTGGCAATGATTTGTAACCTGACATCTGAGAAGTGAGTAAAGGGTTTATACTTCCTGGAATCACTGCCAAGATGCATTAGTATGATTCACAGCAACTGGATGTCATTCAATCCTGCAAGTACCCTGCAGAAGAAAAATATTTATAAATAGAGTGCGCATCCCACTCTAGATTTCAGTGACCAGCAGAATCAGGCATGCAGGATGTTTTAAAGGCGTTGTTGTGTTCATTTAGGAAACTGAACTTCCTAAAGTTGCTTTCAGAATATTTGCTTTGAGTGAAGTTTCTATAAATTTTGCATCACAGCCTGCTCATTTCCTTTGGAATCACATTTTTACTCTACTGACTCTTCATATTTGTAAGAAGTCTCACAACACCAGGTTAAAGTCCAACAGGTTTATTTGGTAGCAAATACCATAAGCTTTCGGAGCGTGCTGCTCCTTCGTCAGATGGAGTGGTCTCTGTTCTCCAACAGTGCACAGTCAAATGCAGACGCTACGACAACGGATGAATGAACACCGCTCGACAATCACCAGGCAAGACTATTCTCTTCCTGTGGGGGAGCACTTCAGCAGTCACGGGCATTCAGCCTTGGATCTTCAGGTAAGCGTTCTCCAAGCCAGCCTTCACGACACACGACAGTGCAGAGTCGCTGAGCAGAAACTGATAGCCAAGTTCCGCACACATGAGGACGGCCTAAACCGGGATGTTGGATTTATGTCACATTATCAGTAACCCCCACAGCTTGCCCCTGGTCTTGCATAATCTCACCAGCTGTTCTGTCTGGAGACAATACACATCTCTTTAACCTGTGTTTAATGTTCCCTCCAACCACATTATCTGTACCTTTAAGACCTGGCTGGCTGTAGAGATTTACATTCTAATTAGTATTCTGTAACTTGATTTCTGTGTCTGTGCACTGTTGGAGAACAGAGACCACTCCATCTGACGAAGGAGCAGCAAGCTCCGAAAGCTTATGGTATTTGCTACCAAATAAACCTGTTGGACTTTAACCTGGTGTTGTGAGACATCTTACTGTGCTTACCCCAGTCCAACGCCGGCATCTCCACATCTTCATATTTGTGCCAGTGATTTGTTTCCTTGACTCGTAGAATCCAAAAACCATAGAAACCTCAACAGAAAAAAACTGTTCCTGCCCTTTGAAAGAATAGTTGTTCTTAGTCCCAGCCCGCGTTTTTGCCCAGTAAGTTCCCCATGCTCAAGTATCTGTCCAATTCCCTTTCAAAGTTCTCCGGAGAGCACCGGAGGGTTGGTGTAGACTTGATGGGCCAAATGGCCTCTTTCTACACTGTAGGAATTCTATGATCCTATGGAATCATATTCCACCACTGTTCAGGTAGAACATTCCAGATCCTGACAGCTCCAATTCATTTACATCTATGAGCTTTAGTTACTGATTTACTCACCAGAGAGAATAGTTTTGCTCTATGTACTATTTCCAAACTCTCATCTTGAAACCTCTAGTAGTTTTTCTTTTAAGCTCCTTTATTCAAAGGAGAACACTCTTACCTTTTCCAACCACTCCTCACAAACTAAAGTCACTTATCCCTGGGAACACCCTGGAAAACTGTTTCTGTACCCTTCGAGCTGGAAGCAATTCAGTGAAGAAAATTAGCAATTTCATTAAAGGATCAGTGGAATCTGTAATTGTTTTGTTTTTGAATTCTTGAAAAGGACTTTTACAAGTTTACATGAATTGTAAAGGGATCAATTGTAATTTTGTTGGAGAATAAGAGTTACTGGTTCATATGACCTGGTCACTTAATCTGGAAGCAGTGCCAGCAGAAAGGGAGTTAAGGGATGGACGTCATGTGGCCAGACACAGAGGAGCACTGCAGACAAGAAGTGGAGCCACAAACATTTGAAGCTCGAAAAAGTGAAAGCTTGTTGGTAATTTTTTCATTGGGGGTCATTCAGTAAACTTGTTTATTTTAGTTTACAGTTTCCCCATGAGGTCTTTACATCTTTCCTCAAGTCTGGTGCCCGGAATTGTGCACAATTCTGCTGCTGAAGTTTAATGAGGGATTAATAAAGTTCTGGCTTGGTCTCCTTCCCTTTGTATTGTATGCCTCTATTTATAAACCCAACTGATGCATGTGCCTTTTTAACCATCTTATCAACTTGCCCTGCTACCTTTAAGGATTTGTGCATATGGACACCAACATTCCTCCGCTCATCTCCATCTTTTAAAATGGAGCCATTTATAGCATATGGTCTTTCCATATTGGACCTCCATAAAGTAGTTCACTTTACTGTTCTCTTTAATAAGCACCATCTCCATGCTTCTGCCCAACTAACCATCCTGTCTATGTCATCCTGAAGTCTACCATTATCCTCATCACTGTATTACATTGGTAATTATTGGATGCCTACCATTGGTCGGGTGCATAACCAACCAGTTCCTTTGCTCATGGCAAGCTTGAGTGGAGGTGGGAATGGGCAGACTATCAACCTGACATTTCCCTGCCACTCCTGCTTTCAGGCCCATCTCTGCTGTGTATTTCCCATATGTTCTTATGTTCAAACATTTCTTACGTCACACATGATAGAAATCCATGTTTCATTACCCACTGCTTCCAATATTTTCAATCCAAATTTGTGATGCATCATTCTCATCACAAGGCCTAATCCCATTTATAAGCCTTGTATGTGATGCATTTTTGCATGCCTTCCGAAAATCAAAAAAGAATATCGGTATAATTCTCAATTGATGTGGTTACCATCTCTGAGAAGTGAGAGGTGACCTGTTGCCTTTCTTTTCCACTTGTCAATTCTCCCACTTCGCTATGGACTCTACATAAGAACATAAGAAATAGGAGCAGGAGTAGGCCATCTGGCCCTTCGAGCCTGCCCCGCCATTCAACAAGATCATGGCTGATCTGAAGCGAATCAGTTCCACTTACCCGCCTGCTCCCCATATCCCCTAATTCCCTTATCGATCAGAAAACTATCTACCCGTGATTTAAACATATTCAACGAGGAAGCCTCCACCACTTCAATGGGCAGAGAATTCCAGAGATTCACTACCCTCTGAGAGAAGAAGTTCCCCCTCAACTCTGTTCTGAACCGGCCCCCCCCCCTTATTTTGAGGCTGTGCCCTCTAGTTCTGGTTTCCCTTCTAAGTGGAAAGAATCTCTCCACCTCTACCCTATCCAGCCCCTTCATTATCTTATATGTCTCTATAAGATCACCCCTCATCCTTCTAAACTCCAACGAGTACAGACCCAATCTGTTTAATCTCTCCTTATAAGCTACACCCCTCATCTCCGGTATCAACCTGGTGAACCTTCTCTGCACTCCCTCCAAGGCCAATATATCCTTTCGCAAATAAGGGGACCAAAACTGCACACAGTACTCCAGTTGCGGCCTCACCAGTGCCTTGTACAGTTGCAGCAAGACCTCCCTGCTTTTATATTCTATCCCCCTCGCGATAAAGGCCAACATTCCATTCGCCTTCTTGATCACCTGCTGCACCTGCAGACTGAGTTTTTGCGATTCGTGCACAAGGACCCCCAGGTCCCTCTGCACAGTCGCACGATGTAATTTTTCTCTATTTAAATAATATTCCAATTTACTATTATTTCTACCAAAGTGGATAACCTCTCATTTGCTAAGATATGGGGCGAATACTAAGATATGGGGGTGAATTTTCCTGTTCCTCCCCCATGGGAATTGTAGCGGGCAAAGGGCGGACCATGGAAAGGTCTGTTGACCGTGGACAGGATTTTCCAGCTTTGGGGCAAGCACGGCGGAAAATCCCGCCCCATGGTTACTCAGGTACCAGCCATCATGTTGGGGGCATGCTACCCAAATTACCAAGGTTCATGCAGGAACCTGGACAGACAGCATCAACAAGACATACCTGAATCTTGTATTCACTGGACAGCCATATGCATTTCAAACTAGACAGTGAACTAATTTTTCTCTTCCCAAACCCCATCTCAATCCGATGACCTGTGCAGGGACACTGATGCCAATGGTCACATTCTTATCGCTGACTTGCTAAGAGCACTTAACTTCGTACGGACTAAGAGTTAACTGTGGAATGGTAACTACTCCTTATATTGAAATGTACCAAGTTGGCTCATTTCCACTAGGAATGTCCAATTGATACTTTCACCGGCTGAAATCAGGGATTGATCAATGTGTGTGAACCCGTGGAGTAAGTCTTCATTATTACATTTGTGTTACATTTTCAGCTATGATCGAGGAAAACACTTTTATAAGGAGAGTTTTTCGAATGATTTCCTAATAATTCAGTAACTTATATTTTAGATATATATTTGGACTTCATTTCTCAATGTAGAAAAATAAAACAACATTTTCAGTGTGAATTCTGCAAATAATTGTGAATAGAACTCAGTTTTAGCACCCATATTTAAATAAATTATTTCATAGAAAGATTGTTTCTTAAGCTTGAACAAAATGTGTTCGGAATAATTTTAATACCCTTTCTATGCACTGTCAACGTGATGCACCTCTCAATATGTAGCATGACCAATGTTGGCTGGTCTAGTAATCATCAGATTAAACTAATGATGACTAAAGATGTCATGGAACAGACCAGTTAATCATCAGACCTCACGTATTATAACATACATCTTTCCCCGCATTGTAAAACGCATACGCACAGATTAGATACGACATACAGCACTTTGCAGGATATGACTCATTTTTCATATCAATTACTGCATTTCCCTTACAGAACCCACATTAGTGAGACAGTGCTGAAGAGAGCGATACTTTCATAAGATTCCAAGAAATGATAACTGACAACATTTTGAGTACGAAAATGCCAAATTTGTATAAAGCCTGATATGTGAGAAAGGTCTTAATTGCATGCAAGGAATTAAATTGATAAAATGAAATAAAGATGCTATTTTAACCATCTACTTGTCAGTGTCAGGTTGATTTATTATCCTCAAAATCACCCATTGACTTTTCAGTTGAATTGGCTTCATAGCAAGCTATTAACTAGAGATATTTCAAATTATATTAATTTTACAAGATTGATGTAATCACAAAATATTTACAAGAAGCTATTTTATCTTTATGCTTTGTAGGCCAAAATGTGTTTTACAAACCAGAATGCAGCACTTAGTATCATTGCAAATGTTTTTTTTTCACCTTGCCTGAGTTTAGTTCCAAAGATGTGAAAACAGAAGAGATTTTAGATATTAATTTAAAAAATAGTAAAACATTCTTAACTGTGTCACGGTGTGGAGAGGTCAAATGAAAGTCAAAGACTTCCCCTTGTAGTGAGGGAATAAAAAGCAAAATGGAGAACTAGGACGTACCAACATCAAAAAATCTCTTTTTCCATTACATCAATGATTGTATTTCGTGCTCTCATTGGGATGTGGAAAAATGTATTAATTTTGTTTCTAATTTCCACCCTTCTCTTACTTTCACATGGTCCATCTCTGACACTTCTCGTCCCTTCCTTGACCTCTGTGTCTTCATTTCTGATGATAGACTGACCACCAATATTCATTACAAACCCAGTGATTCCCACAGCGATGTTCACAACAGCTACTCACAACCTGCTCCCTGTAAGGACTCCATCCCATTCTCCCAGTTTCTGTGCGTTCATCACATCTGTTCCAATGATGTCACCTTCCAAGATGTTTCTGATGATATGTCTTCCTCTTTCGTAAACCCAGGGTCCCTGGCCTTCCCCACTGCACTCCCCCCACCACTGTGGTTAACAGGGCACTCAACTGTGTCCAATCCATCTCCTGCAACTCTACCCTCACTCCTTCCCCTCCCTCCCAGAACCATAATAGGGTCCCCCTTTTCACCCTACCAGCCTCCACATTCAAAGGAACGTCAAAGGAATAACCCCCACCATTTCTGCCAGCATGAAGCCACCACTAAACACATCTTCCCCTCACCCCTATCATATCAGTATTTTGCAGGGACTGCTCTCTCTGTGAAACCCTGGTCCACTCCTCTATTTTCCCCAAATCCTCATCCCCTTCCATGCAGAAGGTGCAACACCTACCCCCTTTACCTCCTCACTCCTCACTGTCCAAGGCCACAAACATGCCTTTCAGGTGAAGCAGTGATTCAATTGCACCTCCTCAAATTTGGTCTACTGCTTCCAATGCAGTCTCCTCTACATTGGGGAGACTAAATGCAGGATTGCTGACCACTTTGCAGAACACCTTCACTCAGTCCACAAGCATGACCCCAACCTTCCTGTCACTTGCCATTTCAACTCAACATCTTACTCTCAGGCCCACATGTCTGTCCATGGCCTGCTACAATGCTCCAGAGAAGCCCAACACAAACTTGAGGGACAATACTTCATCTTTCAATTAAGCACTTTACAGCTTCCCTACAGGACTCAATATTGAGTTTAATAGCTTCAGATTGTAAACTCTCTCCTCCATCTGGACTCCTTTTTAAAAATCCCAATTCTTTGTCCCAATGCACTCAACCTTCCCCCACAGGGCCATCTGTCTTTTGTTCTGAATTTTTGCTTTTAGAAAGCGCTAACCTTTGTTCTGTTGTCTACACATTCTGCAATCTTATTTTTTTGCCACTATCAGCATCTTCTTTAGTCCTTAACACTACCATTAACACTTCCTTTGTCTTGAACCTGAAACATCTTTGTCCAATTTCTGTTCCTCCTGACCTTCTACTTTGTTCCACCTCTCCACCCTTGCCTCTTTAACAGTACATTTCTCCATCTCCTTAGCTCTGAAGAAGTCAGACTTTAAACATTAACACTGTTTCTCTCTCCACAGATGCTGCCAGACCTGCTGAGTTTTCCCAGCATTTTCTGTTTTCATTTCAGATTTGCATCTGCAGTATTTTGGCATTTATTCCATCGGCATTAAAAGTATGAGTACATTCATGAAAAAGCTTACCTTATAGAAATGAAATTGTAGTGATGGGCAACCATGGCCCAACACTCCAAACACATTAGAAAACCACTAAGAGTTTGATTTCTGGTCTCAAATCAACCATGTAGCTGAATTGGTTGTAGAACAGTGGGAGCAGTAATGCCTTTACCAGCAACAGAAATTGCAGTAAAGAAACAAAATTAGGAGCTGGTGTGTTGGTGGCATTCCCATTTATAATTTGCCTCAGCCACATGAGTAGCATTAACTGTTCATCCAGACCATGAAGAGTATCTTCGTGACGTTAGGGCTTCCCAGATTCAGGGGGGTCTCTGCTGTCCAGACGGATCACCTTCGTCTCTAGCAGCCATATGCATGCTCCAATTCCATTCATTGGTCTCCAGACAGCTACAGAGACTTTGGGCTGTTCACCTCATGGCTCTTGCTCCTATAACATTGCACTCACTATTTGAGGGCTCCTGCTTCGTAAACTTGCTGATGCTCTCTCCTTTTGTGGTGATTATCATTTTAAGAGCAGCCTTACTGAGTGAAAGTCATGTGTTCTAAATAAATAATCAAGACCTAGCATGGGGATTCTCTGTAGAAGCAGGAATTTTCTTGGTTGTACAGTGGGCTAGCTGGAAGCATGCATCTCGTGAAGCAGCATTGTAAATAAAGTTCCTGTGTTCAACCAAAGAAACCTCAGGGGGTACATTTTTACATCTGCGGCCAAGGATTAAACATCCTGGCGCTGTTTTTAGCCCAATACATCTGAATATCTTGTTTTAACCCAAGGCTGAGAGACAGAACAAATACTTACCAGAATACTTCTCTTTGGGCCAACAGACCATTTGACTCCTCCACAAAGGACTGGAAACAATACATTAATATTGAGCGACTTGGGTTTTATTTCCAAGCAAATAAATTAGGGGAGGAGGCAAAGCAATTCTCCTGAGCATCTGTGGAAGTCAAACTTACAATCCAATTCACAGTCTCATGGCCCAACTGCGTGTGACTCCATATCAGCCACTAAGATCGTGGATTTAGTGAAGGGTCATTTTCAACCCAAACCATCAGTCATACTCCAGAGATTCAAATTTAATTTGAGGTGAGAGCCCCAGGCAAATCAATTGTGACTTATGTTGCAAACATAACGAAATGCCAGTCATTTTTGGGGATGGTAAGCTACTGTGCAGATTTATACCCAAACTATCGATTGTATTGGACCCCCTGCATATTTTGCTCAAACATCATCGTTGGTCTTGGAAGGGTCCACTGGAGGAAGCTTTCAACAGAGTAAACCAATTCCTGCATTCCTCAAACCTGTTAGTGCACTTCAACTCATCTAAAGAACTGATATTGGCCTGTGTTGCCTCTCCATGCGGCACTGGTGCAGGATTGTCCCAGGAGAGGGCTCTCAAGGTCGATTGGATATGTTCAAGAACCACCTCAGAGTATGAAAAAGAGCATTCAGAAATCAAGAAGGAAGGATTATCAATAGTTTTTGGCATCAAGAAAGTCCACCAATACTTACACTTGTTTTTACACTTTACTATCGTTTCTGACCACAAACCACTTTTGGGTCTTCTCAAAGAGAACAAGCCTTAGCAAGAATTCAGTTATTGGTGTTAATCCTTGATGCGCGATTAATTCACTCGGGAGGCTGGATCGTACCCGGGAAATAAAGGCTTTTATTAGCAACAAGAATGGAGCATACTGCTTAACAATACAATCCCAAACTAAAGGGTCACTAGGCAGTGCAGTGACCTTTATACTCCTATTGGTAGGCGGAGCCAACCGGAGTGTACCACAGAACAATACCAACAGGTGGAACACCCCAACCCTAACCCCAACAGTAACAAGAGTAACATATGTACAAGTACCCATAGTGATAACCATCTATGGTTCAATACCCATAGTGGTAACCATCTATGGTTCACCACAATCCTGTCATCCCACGAATATAGTTTTAAACACCGACCTGGGATACATAGTGAATGCGGATGCTGTTAGCCACCTAACCTTGTGAGAAAGCGTCTCATGTACCACAACAAATTGTCATGGCATTAAACTTTTTAGACACATTACCAGTCTGTGAGAAGCAGATCAGGAATTGGGCCAATTGAGGTCCGCTTCTAACCATGAGAGACAAGGTACTTACAGGATGAGTAAATGAGGCATTTTCTGAGGAAATTATATCATTCCTTACCCCCAAAAGTGAATTGAGTTGTCTGGGTGACATCGTACACTGGGGAGCAAGAGTAGTCATTCCTGTATCAGGCAGGTAGCTGTTCCTAACTGAATTAAACAGCGCTCATCATGGCATCTCTAAGATGAACGTACTCACAAGGAGTTATGCCTGGCATTGATACAGGTATCGAAAAGCGAGTCAAACACTGTCAATAGTGCGAACTGCAACAAAAGTTGCCAGCTGCAGGCCCACTACACCTTTGGGAATGGTTTGGCCAGCCATGGGTACAGATCCACATGAACTATTTTGGTCCATTCCTGAGCACAATATTTTCGCTGGGGATTGATACAAGCTGTTTGGAGATTTTTGAGGTGAAGTCATCTACATCACATGTTATCGTTGAAACATTACACCAATGTTTTTCAACTCCTGGATTACCCAAAGTCATTGTATCAGACAATGGAACCATATTCACAAGTACTAAATTTCAAAATGTCACCGCTCTCAACCGTATTAAACACATCAGAGCTGCGCCTTACCACCAAGCATCAAATGGACTAGCCGAGAGAGCTGTCCAAACTTTTAAGTCTGGCCGAAAGAAATTGTCAGGAAGAAACTTGGAAATAAAATCTCACAATTCCTCCTTAGCTATCGTACCACTCCACATGCAATAAAAGGAGTTCCACCAGCATAACTGCTCAATGAAACATCATCTCAGAACAGGGAGAGTAGAGAGCAGCCAAAGTAATCAGAAAGCAAGCCCTGATTCACATAGTGTAGCACGATCATTTATGGTAAATGAAGACATATATGTAAGAAACTTTGGTAGTGGATCAAGTTGGATCCCAGGGATTCTTGTCTCCAAGACCTTTTGTACCAAGTTGACATGAAGGGACAGATCGTTGGTAAACACATGGACCACTTGGGGAATAGAAAGACATGCCTGCAGTCAGTGTTGCCACCAAGAAATGTTTTCAAACCCACCAAGGAATGTTTCCAAACCCATAAGTACCCTATCAACCTGCCATAGACATAACTAACGTCTCCAATGAAGCAGATAGGAATGAACTGCCTGTGCCAGAATAACTCCATCCTCAATGATGATAGAACCCAGTATATCAGTGTAAAAGATAAGGCATTTGCAACCATCTTCAGCCAGAAATATCAAGTGAATTATCCATCTTTGTCTCTCCCCGTCAATCCCCAATATCACAAATGCCAGTCTTCAGCCAATTCCATTTACTGTGCATGATATCAATAAATGGCTGAGAGCACTGGATTCAGCAAAAGCTTTGGGCCCTGACAACAACTTGGCCACAGTACCAAAGACATGTGCTCCAGGACTAACTGCACCTCTAGCCAAGCTGTTCCAGGACAAGTACAACACTAGCATCTACCCACTTGCCCACATATGTCCTGTCCATCAAAAGGAGAACTAATCAAATCAGCCTATTCTCAATTATCAACAAAATGATAGAAGGTGTCATCAACAGTGGTATCAAGTGGCACTTAGCTATAACCTGTTCACCATGCTCAGTTTGGGTTGCACCAGGGCACTCAGCTCCAGATTGAATTACAACATTAGTCCAAACATGAATGAAAGAGCTGAACTCAAAAGAATAGGTGAAAATGACAGCCCTTGACATCAAATCACTATTTGACTGAGCATGGCATCAAGGAGCCCGAGAAAAGTTGAAGTCAATGAGGATGAGGAAGAAAATTCTCCACTGGTTGAAGTCATACCTAGCACAAAGGAAGTTGGCTGGAGGTGAACAATCTCAGGGTATCTCGACAGGAGCTCCTAAGGGCAATTTCCTAGATTCAACAACATTTGGCTGCTTCAATAGTAACCTTCCCACCATCTTAAGGTCAGAAGTGGCAATGATTATTAATGATTGCACTATGCTCAGTACCATTCACAACTCCTCAGATGTTAAAACAGCCCATGTCCATGTGCAGCAAGCCATGAACAACTTTCAATCTTGGGCTGATAAGTGCCAAGTAACACTCGTACCACACAAATGTCAGGCAATGGCCAACTCCCACAAGACAGAATCTAACTATCTCCCCTTAACATTCAACAGCATGACTGTTGCTGAATTCCCTACATTCAAGAAACTCAACACCATCCAAGACAAAGCAGCCTGTTTGATCAACACCCATCCATCCCCCAAAATTTTCACTCCCTCCACCACTGGCACACAGTGGCTGCCCAGTATCTCCGAAGAGCATTAGTAGGCTGGAAACGGGACTTATATCCCACGTCTGAGAGCTCCAATCTGATTTGCTGATGTTCTGTAGTCCCAGTAATGCCAGAAGCTGTGTTGGCCACTGTTAGCACTAGAAGCAGTCCTCGGAGTCAAGATCCTGGATCCCAGACCAGGTAAGTGAGGGGGAGTTTCAAGGTGGGGAGGGGAGATGATGGGGTGGATGTGAATGGAGAGGCTAGGGGAAGGACTCTTGCCACCTGCAAGCCTTTCGGTGGGGGGGACATAAAATTTTGCCTTTCCTTTCGATAATCTGTTCCACCAGATAGAGATTCCTTCTGTTCTCCTGTTGTTTTGCCAAAACAATACAACTCACTTTAGAAATTCAATGTAATAGGAAATCACTTCTAAACTAAATCATGCAACACTGGTGTTCAGCTGCATTTCACCTCCTTACACATAAGAATAGGTTTTCTGAGGCTTGTAGAGAACAGGAGGGTTTGAGAATTAAGTTCAAAGAACATGCATCCACAATATATTCATTGTCATTTTACAATGCGGTACAATTATGAGGCTTATAAGATTATTATATATTTGGGACTATCATATGTCCTGTTCTGATGTCTCCCTGACAATCAGCCTGGTGAGTTTGATTGTTGGAGGTCAAAGGCAAATTTAGATTGTTTTATCGAAAAGAAGGTGTGAGATATTTATGCTTGTTGATAATGGCAGCAGTTTCTGAATTTACAATGAGTAATCTTTAAGTCTCCCAACATCCCAGGAATGTGTTGTCGGTATCAGGTTGTAAGCGGTGTGCAGTTAGCCATCTATTTACTTCAAAGATGAAAGGGAGTTGGAATCAAATATAGCTAATTCATATTTCTACCTGGATGCAAGGCTAACATGTTTATGTTGCCAAGGGGATAAGGGCTGAGGAAACCATTTTTGAGATCAGGTTACAGGCTTCCCTACCAATCAATAAATATTGATGTATATTGAATATCAATGGCAGATAGCAGAGGTTTTGTGTGGTCAAAAGGCTGCTTGATTTGCAAGCTACCATCGCCAAAAATGGGAGGAAGACAATTTCTTGTTGAAGAAATGAAATTGACAGCCATCTACAGATTCCAGGAGATTTGTTCTGGTATGGCCAAGAGACAAAGAGTCATCAGAACAGTTTTTACTTCTGGTAGTTGATTTAAATAACTCCCCCAAAAAATTAAGGAAAGTGCCTGGAGCTGGTCACTAGAAGATACTACTCAGTGAAATGGGGATACGAGAACTCATTGAAAGCTGGGAGTAACTATGAGTGGTTTAATAAAATTATTGTAACTCCTTGGTGAGTGTGACGGGTGATAAGTATACAATGTAATTTTCTGTAATTAAAGTATGAGTTGACGACAAAACAAAAATTATTGTTCAGTCAATGGCTGGGATTTTCTGGTGGGACGCATCGCAGGGGATGTCGGGGCCCATTTGAAAGTCATTTGACTTCCAGCAGGACTGGATGACGCTGGTAGTGGGTGGGGCCAGATTTCTCCGCCAACCACCTCCCCCCCCACCCAACAACATCTTTTATAGTGGCAAAGACGGCCCACCATTGGCTAGCCACGGGATCTTCCAGTCCTGCTGTTGTCATCAGGGTTTCCTGTTGTCCACAACCTTCCGCCACCAGGGAATCCATGCTGGGTCTCACCATTGGAAGATCTTGTCAGCGGGAATGACCAGAAATACTTGCCCATAGAACTGAATGGCATGAAATAATGATTAAATATGAAGCATTGGTCACAATGAGTGATACTATATGCTGTTTTAAAATAAAGGATTTCGGAATCTTATAGGGATTATGTCAAGGCCACTAAATTACTGCAATTTAGATTTTCTTTATTTACACTTATTCTTTGGACTTTTATTGGCATTTTGGGGATTGTATTTCATAACGCTGTCAGTTATTGTGTAAAAACGGCAAGTGGGTGACCTTTCTCATTAAAATTCTTACATCTGTAAGCACTTTCTGTCTGCACAAATTGATTTTCTGTTGTCACATTCCAGACACATTATTTTTCCATTATAAATTCTCATGTTCACATATATAAGAGACTTGGACTATGTAAACACATCATTCTGATGGCGCAATCTGGTCACTGGTTCCGAAAAATTATTCACAATAAGTCTAAACAATTCCTTAATTTCCCCTTTTTTCAGTAATTGAAGTTTCACAAGACCAAAGTAAAAGATAAAATAAAATTTAAAAATTCAAAATATCTCACCATAACAGGTTGTGTGGTCCTGTGTGTCTTTTAATAGGATCATAGACTCCTACAGTGCAGGAGGAGGCCATTCGGCCCATCGAGTCTGCACCAACTACAATCCCACCCAGGTCCTACCTCCATAACACCATGCATTTAAACTAGCTAGTCTCCCTGATGCTAAGGGGCAATTTAGTATGGCCAATCCACTGAACTTGCACATCTTTTGGATTGTGGGAGGAAATCGGAGCACCTGAAGGAAACCCACGCAGACACGGGGAGAATGTGCAAACTCCACAGAGACAGTGACCCAATCCGGGAATCGAACCTGGGTCCCTGGCATTGTGAGGCAGCAGTGCCACCATGTCATTATCAGAGCGTTTATTTGATGGTCTTAGCCTCTCCCAAGAACCTGTACTTGGACTTGTCGTTTAGCCAAGTGCTGTGACATTGTGGGCCCGATTTTACCATCGTGTTGTGCCCGTTTTCGGGTACGGAAACTTGGTAAAGTCAGGCATGAGGCGAGTATTGCGATCCGAGACCGCCTCTGAGCTGGTTCCTCCTTTACCAAGGCCTGAAAATGGCCACGATTGGGACCTCACCCGAAACAAGTGCGATGGCTATTTAAATGAATTTGCATGCATTTAAATTTACTTAATGGGCTCCCGCCCAATTTTACCGGCACTTCCCCCTTTCCCACCGCATTTGCCCATCTGGAATCAGCGTGAAACAGACATGCTCCATATAAGTCCAATTTGGGTGCTCCATTAGTGAGGGTTAGTGAAGAGGTAGGTGCCTAGTGTCCGATGGCTCTCTTCTTGAGATCAGTGAGTTGGCGGGGGGGAGGCAGGTCCAATGGCTCTCTGTTTGAGATTGGTGGGGGGGAGGTGGGTCCCCTGCCACTCTGCCTGAGATAAGTTGGGGGGGGGGCGGAGTGGGGGTCCGCTGCTGCTCTGTCTGTGATCTGTGGGGGGGAAGGGGGGTCCGCTGCCATTCTGCCTGTGATCAGTGGGGGGGGGGGGTTGGGGGGGGGGGGAGTGGGGATCCGCTGCTGCTCTGTCTGTGATCTGTGGGGGGGAAGGGGGGTCCGCTGCCATTCTGCCTGTGATCAGTGGAGGGGAACGGGGGGAGGGGCCTGCGGATCAGTCTGGGTGGCAGGGGTGTGGGGGATAAGGGGGTCAGTAATGTTGTGGGGGTGGGGCAATGTCTGAGCAGGCCGGGGGAGCCACTATGTGGCCCAGGAGAGATGTGACAGGGGAGCAGCATTTTATCACTTTTTTTCTGCGCATGCACAGTTGGAGGCTCCAATCGGAGCTGCAGGGTTTTGGGCATGTTAAGCCCCGCCCACAGGCTTATGCAGCACGATTCGGACTCACTGATCTTTTTGCAGGCAGAGTGCATATGGGAGCGCCTGAGAACGGGTCTAAAAGACGGATCTGAAACACTCCCAGTTTCAAGTCCGGCTAGCACTTTGATTCTAAGTGATAAAATAGGGCCTTGTGAGTTGAATTTGGATTGTGTAGTCAGTGCAATGTTCATAATCTTGATGTCTTATTTGATCCCAAGCGAAGTCTGACTTAGTTCTGACTCCATACAATTTCCATCTGTAACATCGCCCATCTGCAACCCTGCCTCAGCCTATCTACTGCTGAAACCCTTATCCAAACCTTTTGTTTTCTTCTTTCATTGGATGTGGGCATTGCTGGCTAGGCCAGCATTTGTTGCCATTTCAGAAGGCAGTTAAGAGCGGACCACATTGCTGTGGGTCTGGAGTCTCATGTAGGCCAGGTCGGGTAAGGACATCAGAATTCCTTCCCTAAAAGGCATTATTGAACCAGAAGGTTTTTAGGACAATCAATAATAGTTCATTAGACTTCTAAAGATTTAATTCCCGATTTTTATTACCATGGTGGGATTTGAACCTGGACCTCCAGAGCATTACTTTCTGTCTCTGGATTACAATCCAGTGACAATGCCTATATGACAATGCCACTGTGCCATTGCTTCCCCTCCAGCCTTGACTATTCTATTGCTCCCCTGACCAGCCTCTCATCTTCCACCAGAAAATGATATATCTGAGTAATTTGTGGGCCAGGAGCCAATTAGCACATGAGTCACGGGTGAATGGAATTTGGTTTGCAGAGTTTGGGATATGCTTGTTGATGGAAAGCAGAAGAAACAGGATTATCTTAAGAAGTTAAAAAAAAACACAAATCACTAATTAATATTTCAGAAATGGAAAAACATTATCTAATACAAAAAAAGAGTAATAAAAAATTATAAGCAATGCATAAAATAATTAAAAACCTGTATGATTTGAATTGATCCATTGTTCGTGAAGGCACTAAAAGAAAAGTTGCAAATGCTGCATAATTGTTCTAGATGTTCATTTAAGTATTTTTTAAATCAAACATAATGAAGCTAACACATGAGATGGGTGTGAGCCATTCTAGGGGATAAAATATAATAGAATGCAGAGTTGCAACTCAGCAGGAAATGAGCAAAGTTCCAATTCTCCAATCCCTGTGACCAAGGCACAGCTTGCTTTCCTGGCATACAGAAGCAGCCCACATGTATCTTGCAGTTTCACTCACCCTTCTTTCTTCAACAAAACTTGTCTATTGCAGAACTCGCCAGTACATTAATTATTGTTCTGAATATTTTACAAGCTACAACAACTCCTTACAAATGTAGGCTGATATCAGACAATAGGCACTTTCTTCTGTGGCCTGTATAACTTATATATCAGTTCCTCTTTACCCCCAATCAAACTCCATTTCATCATGACTTCTGTAGCTTGTTCAGAAAAACATGACCCAACAGGACTCTGAATTACAATGCTAAAACAAAGGTTCTTTGTTGAGACCAAGGTAATCAACACAGTTAGAATTATGAAGGAAAGTAAGAGCTCATTGCTAACATCAGATAAGATTACTTGTTCTTCCAGAGTATTGCATTTCTTAACCCAATTTGGATTTTGAAATTTAACCTTACAAGCCAAAATACTATAACGTTCCAATGGAGTTGCCTCATAGAAGGTTTTATATCTTAGAGCACAAAATTATAAATTATGAACATGACGTAGAGGTTATTTTTGCACCATAAGTCTATATAATTCTATAGAAGTTTGTGAATGACTAAAGAAAGCAATGCTTTCAGTATGAATTTGAGGTAAAATGAAAAATTATCTTGGCAAGAGTACTTCTTAAGAAGACACAATTAAAAAAGGAAGTGCTAGTAGAATATCATGCACAACTTTTGATAAACGAGGCGCTAAGGTCAGAGGATATCTAAGCAGAATTTAATTACATTGTTAATACATTTTGACTGGATATTTATCATTAGAGAAAAATTGAGTCCTAAGCAGAATTTTGTTATTAAATTGTATCATGGAATATTCACCTATTCTTGACCAGCTTTGCGATTTTCACCTGAAGTTTCTCCTTGAAATAAATGCATCATAAAGTAGATTTTGACTTAAAACATTGCTTTATATTATGATTAAAACTTTGATTTCATTTACTTTAAAAAAATAAAAAAGTGTTGAAACAATTTCATGGACTTTCAGAAAGGAAAGACTTGCATTTCTATCGCACCTTTCATGACCATTGGACACCCCAAAGTGCTTTATAGCCAATGGGCGCATTTGAAGCTTATGTCAATAATCCAATGTAAGAAATGCAGCAGCCAAGTTGCACACAGCAAACTGAAACTGACACGAGCAGCAATGTGATAATGACCAGATCATCTGTTTTTGTAATGTTGATTGAGGGATAAATATTGGCCAGGGCACTGGGGATACCTGTCCTAGTCTTCTTCAAAATAATGCCAGAGATTCTTTTACATCCACTTGGCAGGGCAAACACAAGGTCGGTTTGATGTCTGGAAAGCCAGCACCTCCCAGAACTGCAGCTGAGTGTCAGCTGCTTCCACCCCATTCTCTGGTACTGCATTACAGCTACATGAAAAAAAATCCTCGTGGCGCTGTTGTTTCTTTTGCAATCACCTTAAATTTTTGTTCTATAGTTCTTGATGCTTCTGCTGATGGAAACAGTTTTACCTTTTCTACTTTGTCCAGATCCCTCATGATTTTGGACACTTCGACCTGTCCAGTAGAAAGGTGAGTTAGTTAGCTTAGGTCTCAGATACATTCCTTAAACTCTTCATTCCACTTTAAGTAACAGCAGTGTAGATGTTCGCCATAAGGTGAAAGAATTGAACTCAGGATGCCAGCTGAGTCCAAACTAATGTATACAATTTACAAGATGCACTTGGCTACAAACCACAATACTTAATTATCAATTATTAAAGATAATATTGTAAAATTGTCCTCTATCAATGAGTTACTGATTTATATTGTGATTGCTATGTTGTATATTTGAAGATGCCAAAACCAAGTTTTTGTTAATCATTCATGGAATGTGGACATTGCCAGCAAGGCCAGTAATTATTTCCCTCCTTAAGAAGATAGTGAACTGCTGCAGTTCATCTGGTGATCTGGTGAACTGCTGCAGTTCATCTGGTGATCTGGTGAACTGCTGCAGTTCATCTGGTGATCTGGTGAACTGCTGCAGTTCATCTGGTGATCTGGTGCAGATACACTCGCAGTGAGGTTAAGTAGAGTTCCAGAATTTTTACCTGTTGACAGTGAAAGAATGGTTATATATTTCCAAGTCAAGAGAAGAACTTGCAGGTAGTGGTGCTCCTATATGTCTCTACCTTTAGCTTCCAGGTGGTAGAGGTCACAGGTTTGGAAGGTGCTATTGAAGGAACTTTAGCAAGGTTTCTCAGTACATCTGGTACACATTACTACCATTGTGCTTCAATGGCAGAGGGACTGATTATTTAAGGAGGTGGATGGGCTGCCAATCAAGTGAATTGCTTTGACTTGGATGGTTTCAAATTTTTTGAGCGTTGTCGGAGCTGCATTCATCCAAGCAAATGGAGAATATTTCATCACACTCCTGACTTGTGCCTTGTAGATGTTAGACAGGCTTTGCAGCGTCTCGAGGCGAGCTACTCACTGCAAAATTCCCAGTCTCTGACCTGCTTTTCTAACAATAGTATTTAAATGCCTGGTCCAGTTCAGTTCCTGGTCAATAGTAACCCCAGGAATTTTGATGCTGGGGGATTCAGCGATGGTAGTGCTGTTGAGTGTTAAGGGAAGATATTTAAATCCTTTCTTGTTGGAGATGGTCATTGCCTGGCACCTGTACAGCACAAATATAATCAACCCAAGCCCAGTACTGTCCAGATCTTGCTGCTTTTGGACATGGACCTCTTCAGTATCAGTGAAATTACCAATGGAACTGAGCACTGTGAAATCATCAGCAAACACTCCCAATTCTGGCCACTTCTGAAGTGTAGTGAGGCTGGAAATTCAGATGGCATGGAAATGTTTTTAAAGGTAAATATAAGTTGAAAGATATCAGCGTCAAAATGAATTTCACGTTTCCCAAAGATAATGTTGGTCACACCTTTTTGTACTGTGGGACTTTGTAAAAATAGATCATTAAAGTGCTGCATTAAGTTTGCAACACAACACCTCAAAGCAAGCACAAGTATTAGGAGTCTTTATGAAAAGCCTCATAAATGTTTAAATCCAGACACTGAAGCATTAAACATGTAGTGATCTTGGTGGGAAAATATTCAATGTAAACCAGTCTCCAGCAGCAAAACATTACAGAAAATTGAATGAAACATTACTCTGGAATCCATCTTATGTCTAAAGCATATTTTGCAATGTGATACATAATAACATATCTATGGCACAATAGTACAATTTACATCAGTAAAGGTCAAAATCCTTTTACTAGTTTACTTTCATTTCTGCTATTTATGAATTCTCTCTTTGATCCACTTATTTTAAAACAGCTGCTCAAATTGGGAAGTAAAAGGTTTGAATCGTATATAAAATTATTTACATCAATGATATACTCCAAAATCTTTCTATATTTCAGAAGACATGAATAAAATTGTGAAAGTAAACCATCATTTACCTTTCTGAGTGTGAATCTGATATGTGTGATTTGTGGATGAAAGGGTGGAACTTCACATATAAACCATGGACCAGCAGGGAGGCCAAGAGGATAATGCTGGGCAGTTGAACAGGGAAATATCCTTTGCTATAACAGGAATAAAGGGTCTGGAATTTTATGGAGCCGACACAGGCAGGAAACTTGCCGTCCAAGGTGGACTGAAATGGTATTCTATAAAGTCCTATCCTTGGAATAAAATTAACGGTAGATGAGAGTCTCATGGCACCCAGTTCACAATTGTTTAAAGGAAACACCTGGCCCCAGCCAGCTTTGTGCAGTTATGACTAGAGTAAGTGGTTGTCCATGTTGCTCTCTGTGGCACAAGGTGGTGCATGCTGAAGGGTTGATGTTTTGGGCAGGGAGGTGTGGAGGGAAGGGAGGGTAAATAGAGGTTGATGTTCGAGTGAAGGGATACGAGTTGGAAGGAAGAATTTTAGCGTGCTGAGTGAGGTGCCCCTGTAAGCAGGGTGTGGAGCATGGAGGGGATGGGGAGGGTGGCCGTTTAAGGCAAGGATTGAAGAATGGATGACAGTCCTATAGGGTGGGGTTGGTGCTATGAATGTCAGGGCCCTCAGGATCAAATGAAGGGTGCTGGGTGGTGGAGGGAACAGACACAATCAAAGGGGGATTGTGTATTCAGTATGCGGGCAGGTCCAGAGCCTGGATTGCGTATTGGAATGTCTCATGGGGTGGGTCAGAGGAGTGGACAAAATAATTGAGCAGAATAATTCAGTGTCAGAGAGCGCATTGTAATAGTCACAAGTGTAGGTAGGCACAGTGGGGATAGATGGTGCAGGGAGAAGAGAAACGTTAATAGGATCGAGGATAACGTTCAAGAGTAACAGAAGGAAGGGGAAAGGTTACCTTTGGTACATCAAGGGTGATGGAGACAAGCATGAAAATGACAGGAGGAGGGTAGAAGACACAGGAACAGATCATACACATCATACTTTTAGAGTCTCGCGTCAAACACAGCTTTTCTGAATGTAAGTTCAATTGAATTGGGAGGAGACGATCTGTTCGGCTGGAATTAATGTTGTGCAAACTGGTCAAGTAAAGGGACTCCCTAATCATAGTTAAATAGATGAGAAATATGCATGTCTCACATCTATGTCTGCCCTCTGCACACACAGCCATTATTGCCGTAACCATGGGACCCATTCACCCGGTATTCCTGCAACTTTGGGAACAGGAGAGGGATGTAAAAGAGGAGAGCTTCTGCTTTCCAATCACAAAAGCCACAAGGCCAACAGTAGTCAGCATCGGAGGGGGAAGCTGGTCTCGATGCAAATATCCAGGGAAGGCATCGGTGAACTAGCACACACATCTAGAGTACAAGAACAAACTATCTGCAGATGCCAAAGAGGTGATGAAATGTCTGAGAGCATCTTCGGAAATGGTCACTGAGACACGTCAGACTGTTCATCATGACATGCAGCCATGTGGATTTGGTAGGAATTCCATGCCAGCGGTTCTCAATATTACAGCAGTGCTCAGTTTTGATGCTAGTGGTGGCTTCTAGGGTGCAATGGGCAACATATGTGGCGGGTGAGACAGGTAGAGACAGGCGGGTGCATGAAGAAGGCAACTGGTAAAATGTCAGGAATGGCACACTGTTTCCAAAATTCTGGCCAAGGGTGTTCAACCAGTAAACAGAAAGGGGATAAATTGGACCATGCAGCACCCAGTTTCTAGGCACTATGAGGCTACATGATGATTGAAAATGAAGTCCGAGATGCTGACGCACACTTTCAGTGTGATTGGAGGAAGACTGCAGACTGCTGTGATCTAGAGACCACAGTTACTACTGGCGACTCATACGGCTCGGCCATTGATGTCTACCTCATACGCTGCAGGAAAGGATGTCCCGAGGCATGGTTCATCAGCGAGACCATGCAGACACTACGAGAAAGGTTGAATAGACACCGCACAACAATCGCCAGGCAGGAGTGTTCCCTTCCTGTCGGGGAACACGTCAGCAGACAAGAGCATTCAGTCTCCGATCTTTGGGTAAGCGTTCTCCAAGGCAGCCTTCAAGACACACGACAATGCAGAATCACCACGCAGAAACTGATAGCCAGGTTCCGCACGCATGAGGATGGCCTCAACTGGGATTTTGAGTCCATGTCACACTACTTGTAACCTCCACCATACCGCTTGGATTTGCAAAATCCTACTAATTGGCGGGAGAGCCCCAGCCGCCGGCGAGGTTGGCGAATCCCAGCCCAGAGTGTTATGTGTATATCGAGATGATGTGCATGCAGGAAGTGATATGTCAGCAGCATGGGAGTTCTCCCCTAACACAGGCAGACTGAGAGCATCTAAGAGCTGCTAAGAATGTTGAATAAACCCTTCTGCCTGTTAATCCTTTTCATCAATCTATGCAACTCAGCAACCTCTACAGATAACTTAGTTGATTATAAAGTGTAAGTTTGAATTTCCTGTCGCTTGCCACTTCAACACTCCACCCTGCTCTCTTGTCCACATGTCTATCCTTGGCCTTTTGCAATGTTCGAGTGAACCCCAATGCAAACTGAAGGAATGGCACCTCATCTTCCGATTGGGCACTTTACAGCCTTCCGGACTGAACGTTGAGTTTGTCAACTTCAGAGCATGAGCTCTTCCCTCCACCTTCACCCCATTTCCATTTTATTTCTTCTTTTCACCCCCTTTTTTTTAAATCAAGCTTCATTTTCACTTCCATTTTTCCACTTCTCCATTCTCGCTCTCCATCTTGCCCCCAATTCCTCCCTCACCCCCCTTCAGGGCAACTGTCACATTCCTCAGGCAGTCCCTTAACAGTTTGGACCTCTGTTCTGCCATTCATACATTCTAATCACTTAATGGACACTGTTATCATCTTCCTCAGCCTTCTATATCATCTTTTACATTCCCTTTGTCCTATTACAACTCCTTTCCACCCTCATAGCATAAATTTCTTCTGATTTTCTTTGCTCTTATCTCTGACGAAGGGTCATCCAGACTTGAAACGTTGGCTCTATTCCCTCCCCACAGATGCTGTCAGACCTGCTGAGATTTTCCAGCATTTTTCTGTTTTTATTTCAGATTCCAGCATCCACAGTATTTTGCTTTTATCTTAAGTTTGAATTTCACTTTTCTTCTCAGTTGACGAACTCAGGCTCACAAAAACAAATTTTGCAGCCATTGTCTGGAACATTCATATTATTTGAAAAC
Source organism: Mustelus asterias (assembly GCF_964213995.1). Taxonomy (NCBI): domain Eukaryota; kingdom Metazoa; phylum Chordata; class Chondrichthyes; order Carcharhiniformes; family Triakidae; genus Mustelus; species Mustelus asterias. The sequence goes on along the minus strand of NC_135802.1, from coordinate 90,322,589 downwards.
ATTGCTCTATGTGCAAGTTGTTTACAGTTTCATAGAATCAAAGAATCCCTGCAGTGCAGAAGGAGACCATTTGGCCCATTGAGTCACCACCAACCAAAGTCCCATCCAGGTCCTATCCCCATAACCCCACATATTTACCCTGTTCGTCTACCTGACACTAAGGGGCAATTCACCATGGCCAATCAACCTAACTCACACATCTTTGGAGTGTGGGAGGAAACCGGAGCACCCGGAGGAAACCCATGCAGACACGGGGAGAATGTGCAAACTCCACACAGACAGTGACTCAAGGCTGGAATTGAACCCAGGTCCCAGGCGCTGTGAGGCAGCAGTGCTAACCAGTGTGCCATCCTGTGGGTTTCAACCCACATTTCATAAAACTACATTTTTAAAAAATTCTACATGTTAAAAGTAATAGAAGTTTCAGTGTTAAAATATTTCTGCAGATGCTAATATAAGACAACATGGAACAACTCCTGACTAGCAATGGCTGTGTCTCAATGTGAAACTACAGGACCTGGTGAAAGGAAATGTTGGCGCACACAGTCTTTCCATTTTCAAGCCCTGTCATATTTCACATAATTCTTAATTTGAAGTTCAGAAGGAAAGAATTATGTATCATTGATTTTCTGGAATGAAGAAAAACTGACAATACATGTGGTACATATTATAACTTTAGTTGTGAATCCTGATACGGGGAGCTGTTGTTTGGCATTATTATTGATGTAATCCATTATAGATAAATAGTAAATCGAAAATGAAAAAAAAACCTTTCTCTGGAATCGTATATTGACTCTATTAGTTGGAGGGTTTACATCAATTTATACTGTTTAAAACTGTGAAAAAATATTCAATTTTGTTTGAGTCAAAATCCAAATCAGTTGCTGTTCCAAAGGCTAATCCAAATAACTGAGTGAATATGTTAAGATATATCATTTTTACACATGTGACTGTCAGGATTCATTATCATTACCGCAGTTTGCTTTTGCAACTTCTAGTTGTGCTACGTGGATTATGGAACTGAAAATGTTGTTCTGTTTCAAGCTCCTCAATATAGATGATGAATATTTTCTGAGAATAGCAACATCCTGAACTGTGTCAAAAGAACACATGGCAGTTATGAGATAAGATGCCGTTCGAGTCCCAAGGACTAAATTAAGGCAATTATTGAATGGCATAAAGGTTTAGTAACTGAAGGTTGAAGACAAAAAAAAGAGAAACAGGCAATTTAATAGTGGCTTGATAGGCCCTCAGTTACAGAAACTTCCAGGCCCATGGATGCATGGGAGCCACAAAGGGAGGTAGGGCCTCAAGAATAATACAAACAGAAAATGGTGGAAATACTCAGCACTTCTGACAGCATCTGTGGAGAGAGAAACAGAGTCAGCGCTTCAGGTTAAGTCCTTTCCTATCTGTGTGGAGTTTGCACATTCCCCTCGTCTGTGTGGGTTTTCTCCGAGTGCTCCGGTTTCCTCCCACAGTCCAAAGATGTGCGGGTTAGGTTGATTGGCCATGCTAAAATTGCCCCTTAGTGTCCTGAGATAGAGGGGTTAGCGGGTAAATATGTAGGGATATGGGGGTAGGGCCTGGGTGGGATTGTGGTCGGTGCAGACTCGATGGACCAAATGGCCTCTTTCTGCACTGTAGGGTTTCTATGATTCTTCTTCTATGATCTGAAATTAAAAATTATCCTGTTTTTATGTCTCAATGCTTCATCAAAATCTATCCAATAAATCATCTGTGAATGTTACAATCTTTTCTTGATCATTTCCAGAGAACTACAACATTCTAGAACGGACATCACCCTGAAATATTAACTCTGTTTCTCTCTGAGATTTTCCAGCATTTCCTGTTTTCATTTCAGATTTCCATTTTTGTGGTAGGGCCTCACGTGCCTGTTGTCTGTCCTTCAACTTGAAGAGGCTAGGCCCAAGCCCTAATGGTACTTTGTGCTCAAAACTCTTTTTAAAAAGTGATACACTCAGGATGTAATTAAGTCAATTAATTATTGTTATGTACAGTAATACAATTCCCCAATAAAATTATAAGTACTTGTCCCAATACCTATGCTCATTATATAGTGGTATTAAATATTAATACCTAGCTATTCTCACCAATCCTCATCACTGAACATCATGTAGCCACACGAAAACTAGCATCAGGAGTGAGCCTGAGGTTTACTCAATGCTGGGAGCTGCTTATTACCTCATGCCTTGGAGCATCATTAAGTTTTCTTTTATTAATTGGGACGAGGGCATTGCTGGTCGACCAAGCATTTGTTGTCCATCCTTAAATTGCCCTTAAAATGAGTGGTTTGCTCGACCATTTCAAGGGGAAGTTAAGACTCAATCATATTGCTGTGATTGGGAGGTACATGTAGGTCAGACCAGATAAGGATGGCAGATTTCCTCCTCTAATGGAGCTCAGTGAACCAGATGGGTTTTTATGATAATCGATGTTCAAAATTTTGCCATCTGCCATGGTGGGATTTGAACCCAGGTCCCCAGAACATTACCGTAGGTGTCTGAATTACTAGTCAAATGACAATACCACTACAGCACTTCCTACAAAGCAATTGAATCAAACATTCATATGGCGTCCAAAGATGTGCGGGTTAGGTGGATTGGCCATGCTAAATTGCCCTTTAGTGTCAGGGGGATTAGCTAGGGTAAATGTGTGGGGTTATGGGGATAGGGCCTGGGTGGATTGTGGTCGATGCAGACTCGATAGGCCGAATGGCCTCCTTCTGCATTGTAGGATTCTATGACATCACAAACCACAAATATAAACTAGGTTTATAATTGCCACCTAAATCCTGAGGTTGAATTCCAGGATTGACCTCATTCCTGTGTATTTTTTAAAATATTAAATGCTCTTTGTAAGTCACAAAATAAATTGTTAAATCAGACATGTTTGGTATGTGTTGCAAGGAAAATCCACGTTATGCTGACATGTTTTAAGGACAATGTGAACAACATAATAGGAACTACTCTATCAGCAGCATCAGTATACACGTTTAATATTAAAAAAGTGTATTTTTTATGATGTTGAAAATTAAAAGTCAGTGTCTAGCTGGTCCCTAGGGCTATCCAAATAGCTGAGTGATTATCATTTTTACACTTGTGACTATCATGATTCATGATCTTTGCAAGAATTTGTATCCTGCCTTTGCAACTTCCAGCTGTACTATGTGGATTATGGAACTGAAAATGTAGTTCTGTTTCAAGCTCCTCAATATTTGCCTCAAAATGTGCAGAAGAACATGTGGAAATTATAAAGCATTTCCAGAGCACAAAGCAATTTATAACTTGCTCAATCGTAATTATATCACAAATCACAAGGACAGCATATATTAAAAACTCAGATGAATTAGAATTTGCCTGTATTATTACAATGAAGTTACTTGCCGTAGGATTTTGCAATGCATTTCTTGGTGCCAGTTGGAATCAGTTCAAATTTTAGTCAGATATTAAATTTGTATTTTAGCTTAGTTTCCACATACTTACGCATGATTCACTTATGCTTAAATCCTTGCTCAGGTGGTTTGCTTTACCTTGAAAGATTTGCAGACCATGAAATTTGATGAACCCCGCAAGGCAGGTGTGAGGATTGCGCTGCATGTGCTGTCTGCTGATTGAAATGATTGTAGAGTACAGATTGACTAAGTACTGTATACCTGAGCAAAGGGATGCAAAATTACAAGCAACCAGCACAAGCTCGCCTGTTCTACAAAAAGCCAGCCTGTACCTCCTTAAAGGGAAGGTGCATTTTGGCTGGGAGTCATTTTTGACCAGGAAAGACAGAAGACTGCCACAACATGGCAGAGAATGTGCACCAAGACATTGCACTGGAAGTCTTTGTGTAGAGGGTGGAGAGGAGGAGAAATGTCCTCTTTAATTTCACAGGGGACCCAAGTGGCCCTCGAAACAAACTTAACAAAGGCAATGCAGCGGATCATCTGCTGGTCATTGCCCGGCACAGATGCAGTGCCACAAGAAATTCAATGACCTCACAAACAAGTGGTCAATGAATGTGTCTTCAAGTACCATATCCTATAAACTGCACCACTAGCCTCTCATACTGCTCAATGCATCACACCCCCACCACTCAATAAACAACAGTATCAAACACAACTCATATCTACCATTCCGAGCTTCACCTCAACTGCATGCACTTCGCATAGTTGCAACATCACACAGTTTGTATACAATAACCCAAATCATATGGTCTCCAGATAGTCAGAGATGGAACATATGTTGGTAGATGCGCATCAGGACCCCGTAGATGTCCTGACACACAGAATACATGAGAATTACCTGGGAAGGTTAAACTTCTGATGGACTGATTTCCTGCTGTATGGGACTCTCTGCGATGGTCTCCAAGTTTGGGCTTAGAGTGGAGATTTGGGGCCAGATTGCCTGCACACTTACCCAGGAAACATTCATTTAATATCTGGTCTAACAGCTGTGTAACTCAACTGAGTACTGCAACCAACCCACCCACCCCAATTACTCCCCTTCCAACCAGATCAGATTACCTCCTAACCGTCCAACTACACCCCAATCAGACCTGCCTACTCATCAACTAATTTACTATCCCCAACCAACGCGACTACCACACCCAAATAGCAGAGAAAACGCTGACTCTATAGTTCACCATACGGAACGTGGGTGGGAGCTTAAGTCCAGTTTGAAACCTAGTTTGTGAGGAATTTAAATAAGGTTTGCCTCGCTGAAGCTAGAGGGGAAGACCCTGGGGAAATCACCCACAGTGGAAGATTGCATTGGGAAAGGAGAAAAAACAGAAGTAAAATCCTTGGAAGCTGTTAAAGATATTGGATTGGTTCCAGTGAACCAAGTGAATGTTTATTAAGAGACCATGACCAGTTTTCAGTAAAAATAGAAAAGGGCAAATTCTGTTCAGTTGTTTGAATCATAAGTTGTCTACATGAAGAAACTTTTAATTAATCAATAGTGTTAAGAACCCTGCTGTGTTAGCTGCGAGAGTGTCTTAAAACCCTGAAGGATACATGGAAACATAGTGGTGTATATTTGTTTGGAATAATGTGAGGAATCATATACAACCCAGTGAGGAACCAGCCCAGTCATTTTGGGTAAATAATAAAGAGCTTTTAGTAAAGCAAAATAAAAGAAAAACATGACAGGAAAGACTAATATACAGCATGACACTTAAGTATATTTATTACTAAACACACCGTTTCATCCGAAATTACCTCTTGTTCCCAAGATATACCCACGTTCCATGAACTGATCTAGACACCCTTTTTCCTAAACAACATCCACTTTATTAACATGAAAATTCTAATCCAGCTCATATTTAGCACACAATTCAGCTTAGATGACCAAGTCTTTGAAAATTTCTTTTGCAGGATCAGTTAAAATACGAAACTGTGTCTTTTAGAGGAGAATATCTGTGATCTCTCATGGTTTTAAATATTAGCTGGAAACAAGCTTCTGCGGCTCTGATAATAAATGGAGCTTGTCTCTCTGAAGATTTTGGCCTGTCTTGCTGTTGGATGGAAAACTAGTCTCCTTCTCCAATGAAGGCGCCAGCAGTTGTACTGTTCAGTCCCTTTGATATGCCACCCCGTGGATTCAGCTATATTTCTCTCAAATTCCTTGCCTTTAGAAGTTATCTATCTTGTATAGCCTTACTGATCTCTGGTAAACAATGTTTCTGAGTTGGCAATTTGCACCTCAATTTCTCTCAACACCTGTTAATCTTGTTCCTGGGCAAATTACTTCTCTGCATTCCTCTATATTCCTGCTAATCTTGTTACTTGTTTTCATCTCAAGTTCACTGTTAACCTCATTAACTTCCAAATTCCTAACAATAGGAATGGTGTGTTATAACTGGGATGGGAGTTTATCGAGCTCCACTACTTTGCAGACCGCACCATTAGCTTAAAAGTTCAATTCGTTTTTTTTTAGTTTATTTATTAGTGTCACGAATAGGTTTACATTAACACTGCAATGAAGTTACTGTGAAAATCCACTAATTCACCCACCAAAATGGCCAATTATTTACTTTCACAGCTGTAAAACTCAGAATAACAAAGAATTTAACCAGGCTTCTTTCAATAAACTCAGAATTATTGATTTATTATAAACCAAAAACTGGTACATAAACAATTGTACACTAAAAGTACCTCACCTCTGACCTGTTCTTTTACCCAAATTATTTGTATGGCTAGTCCAGTTCAGCTTCTGGTCAATGGAATCTCCCAGGATGTTGATAATGAGGAATTCAGCAAAGGTAATGTCAAGGGGAGATAGTTGGATTCTCTCTCAGTTGGAGATGGTCTTTGCCTGCCACTTGTGTGGTAAGAATGTTATTTGTCAAATATCAGCCCAAGCTTGAAAGTTGTTAAGCTGTATAAGGGCACAGACTACTTCAGACCGTTTAGTCAGTTTTAAGTGGAGGTTTTTTTTCCCTGACTGATTGATACAAATATATATGTTTATAAATTCAACTTAAAATTATACATTGTTCATAATAGCTCTCATATTTAAGATTTTGCTACATAATGTGTGATACAGCACATAAGGTTGAGGTTGAGTTGTGGTACTCAGCAGTGCACTGTTATTTTAAAAGTTGTTTTCCAATGACTTATATGCTTCTTTTATTATTATGGGTTAACTATGGAGTTAACCCAGGGCTATTCATAATACTCTCAGCCAATATCCATCGAGAAAAATGAGGAGCGAAAGTCATAATAAATAAGATTTCACATCCCAAATGAGTAATTGCCCAGCAAACCTGTCTAAGAACTGGAAATTCAGTTCCTTGTATTGGTTCCTGAAAATTGCACTTTTGTGAAATGTTGTACTTTCTTAATAATTTAACAAGAATTGGACCCTATAGCTGTTTATGCTGATATTTATTATAATAATGTTTATTTAAATATTTTGACTCTTCTAAGATGCTGGAATGGCAGAATTATATTATGTGGGAAAATGCAACCTTCCATCCCCAGGCCATGTTTTGGCAGCCATGATAGGCCCGACTGCTGACTGTAAAATATTGCCACTGGCCTTACCAGGCTCGTTAAGAGCCTTAATTGGCTACCCACCACTTGCGAACAGTTAGCTATCACCACTAATCCCTGCTCACCCTCTCCCCCACCCCCCCCCCCCCCCCCCCACCCCCCCACCCCAGCTATCCACTTTTAAAATCATTCAGAGGTGGGAAGACACCTGCAAACTGGCTTGCTGCTCTCCACAGCCAATTTCCCAGCCCTTCCCTCTCCGCTCCCTCCTTCAATGCAAATCAAAAATTCTTCCTGTTCAGTCCAGAAGTAACAAAGGCATGGATGAGGGATTCAGCTGAGGCAGAGATGAATAAACCTGTTGGACTTTAACCTGGTGTTGTGAGACTTCTTACTGTGCAGAGATGAAGCCAGGCAATGTTACAGAAGTGGAAACAGGCAGTATTTGTGATGGTGCAAATATGTGCTCGAAAGTTCATTTTGGGCTCAAATATGACACCAATTTTGTGAGCAAACTGGTTTAGTCTCAGACTGCTTCCATAACGAGGGATGGATTCAGAAGCTAGGGATCAAAGTTTGGAGCAGGAAGCAAAAACAATGGCATCAGTCTTCCCAACATTTAATTATGTTCTAAAATGCTGCCCAGTTGTACTGGAACATGGAAGACTATATGTTTGTGATTATGCAAATGATTTAAGCAGAAACATGAACCATAACTTCACTTCAGAAAACCAGTGCAATTTGCATCCAGATTAACAATTGCACCTAAAGTGAAAGCTCTACCCCCTTTTGTTTAAACATTCACTACAATCACAGTTTACTTTTGTCAGCATTGTTGTATCAATTTGCTCATTTGTATTTCTTTTTAATTAATACAAATGGCAGTATTTTGTATCTAGGGAACCTTCAGATGGAGAAGGACTTTGAAAGCAGTTCCTGATTTTTTTAAGATAAATGTAATTATTCTAACTTAGGTAGTTGGTGAAGTAAAATAATATGAATATATTGGAACCCTGAGTAAAAAGAAAATAGTTGCTCTTTCGCAAATTTGAGCAGACTGATTATGCGAACAATAATGAAGAAACGGTGACACAGTGGTTAGCACTGCTGCCTCACAGTGCCAGGGACCCGGGTTCAATTCCGACCTTGCGTGACTGTCTGTGGAGTTTGCTTGTTCTCCCTGTGTCTGCGTGGGTTTCCTCTGAGTGCTCCAGTTCTCTCCCAAAGTCCAAAGATGTGTACATTAGGCGGATTAGCCATGCTAAATGCATTGGGTTACAGGGATAGAGAGAGGTGGGGTTGAGGGGTTAAGAACATAGAACATAGAACATTACAGCGCAGAACAGGCCCTTCGGCCCACGATGTTGCACCGACCAGTTAAAAAAAAAACTGTGACCCTCCAACCTAAACCAATTTCTTTTCGTCCATGAACCTATCTACGGATCTCTTAAACGCCCCCAAACTAGGCGCATTTACTACTGATGCTGGCAGGGCATTCCAATCCCTCACCACCCTCTGGGTAAAGAACCTACCCCTGACATCGGTTCTATAACTACCCCCCCTCAATTTAAAGCCATGCCCCCTCGTGCTGGATTTCTCCATCAGAGGAAAAAGGCTATCACTATCCACCCTATCTAAACCTCTAATCATCTTATATGTTTCAATAAGATCCCCTCTTAGCCGCCGCCTTTCCAGCGAAAACAATCCCAAATCCCTCAGCCTCTCCTCATAGGATCTCCCCTCCATACCAGGCAACATCCTGGTAAACCTCCTCTGCACCCTCTCCAAAGCCTCCACATCCTTCCTGTAATGTGGGGACCAGAACTGCACACAGTACTCCAAGTGCGGCCGCACCAGAGTTGTGTACAGTTGCAACATAACGCTACGACTCCTAAATTCAATCCCCCTACCAATAAACGCCAAGACACCATATGCCTTCTTAACAACCTTATCTACTAGATTCCCAACTTTCAGGGATCTATGCACACATACACCTAGATCCCTCTGCTCCTCCACACTATTCAAAGTCCTCCCGTTAGCCCTATACTCAACACATCTGTTATTCCTACCAAAGTGAATTACCTCACACTTCTCCGCATTAAACTCCATCCGCCACCTCTCGGCCCAACTTTGCAACCTGTCTAAGTCTTCCTGCAAACTACGACACCCTTCCTCACTGTCTACCACACCACCGACTTTGGTGTCATCAGCAAATTTGCTAATCCACCCAACTATACCCTCATCCAGATCATTAATAAATATTACAAACAGCAGTGGCCCCAAAACAGATCCCTGAGGTACACCACTTGTAACCGCACTCCATGATGAATATTTACTATCAACCACCACCCTCTGTTTCCTATCCGCTAGCCAATTCCTGATCCAATTTCCTAGATCACCCCCAATCCCATACATCTGCATTTTCTGCAGAAGCCTACCATGGTGAACCTTATCAAACGCCTTACTAAAATCCATATATACCACGTCCACTGCCTTGCCCCCATCCACCTCCTTGGTCACTTTCTCAAAAAACTCAATAAGGTTAGTAAGGCACGACCTACCTGCCACAAAACCATGCTGACTATCACCTATCAATTCATTACTCTCCAAATAACTATAAATCCTATCCCTTATAATTTTTTCCAACATCTTGCCGACAACAGAAGTGAGACTCACCGGTCTATAATTCCCGGGGAAGTCTCTGTTCCCCTTCTTAAACAATGGGACAACATTCGCTAACCTCCAATCTTCTGGTACTATACCAGAGGCCAACGACGACCTGAAGATCAGAGCCAGAGGCTCTGCAATCACTTCTCTTGCCTCCCAGAGAATCCTTGGATAAATCCCATCCGGACCAGGGGATTTATCTATTTTCAGACCCTCCAGAATATCCTGCACATCCTCCTTATCAACTGTAATACTGTCTATTCTACTCCCTTGCAACCCAGTGTCCTCCTCAGCTATATTCATGTCCCCTTGCGTGAACACCGAAGAGAAATATTGGTTCAATGCTTCACCAATCTCCTCCGGTTCCACACATAACTTCCCTCTGCCATCTATAACTGGCCCTAAACTTGCCCTAACCAACCTTCTGTTCTTGACATACCTATAGAACGCCTTAGGATTCTCTTTAACCCTATCCGCCAAAGTCTTCTCATGTCCCCTTTTAGCCCTTCTAAGCTCGCTCTTCAACTCCCTCTTAGCCAATCTAAAGCTTTCTAGTGCACTACCCGAGTGCTCACGTCTCATCCGAACATAAGCCTCCTTTTTCTTTTTAACCAACAAAGAAACTTTTTTGGTGCACCACGGTTCCCTAGCCCTACCAATTCCTCCTTGCCTGACAGGGACATACCTATCACAGACTCGCAGTAGCTGCTCCTTGAAAAAACTCCACATGTCGGACGTTCCCAGTCCCTGTAATCTCCTAGTCCAACCTATGTTTCCTAATTCTCTCCTAATAGCCTCATAATTACCCTTCCCCCAGCTAAAACCATTGGCCCGAGGTTCATGCCTATCCCTTTCCATCACTAAGGTGAACGTAACCGAATTGTGGTCACTATCACCAAAATGCACACCAACTTCCAAGTCTAGCACCTGGTCTGGCTCATTTCCCAGCACCAGATCCAATATAGCCTCACCTCTAGTTGGCCTGTCTACATACTGAGTCAAAAAACCTTCCTGCACGCTTTGAACAAAAACTGACCCCTCTAACGAGCTAGAGCTATAACAATTCCAGTCAATATTAGTCAAGTTAAAATCCCCCATAACAATTGCCCTATTACTTTCACTCCTAAGCAGGATTGACTCCGCAATCCTTTCCTCAACCTCTCTAGAACTTTTAGGAGGTCTATAAAAGACTCCCAACAGGGTGACCTCTCCTCTCCTATTTCTAATCTCCGCCCATACTACCTCAACAGATAAGTCCTCATCAAACCTCCTCTCTGACACTGTGATACAATCTCTGACCAATAATGCTACCCCTCCCCCTCTTCTACCTCCTTCCCTACTTCGACTAAAACATTTGAACCCCGGGACCTGCAGCATCCATTCCTGCCCCTGCTCTATCCATGTCTCTGAAATAGCCACAACATCGAAGTCCCAGGTACTGATCCACGCTGCAAGTTCACCCACTTTATTGCGAATACTCCTGGCATTGAAGTATACACATTTCAAACCCTGCTCCACCCCACCTCTGCAATGCCGTGCATTGCAGTCCCCATCCATGCATCCCTCACTTTCAGCCCCACTACTCAGGATCCCTCCCCCCCCCCGAATCAGTTTAAACCTCCCTGCATGGCCTTAGCAAATTTACCCCCCAGGATATTGGTCCCCTTCTGATTAAGGTGTAGACCATCCTTCTCATAGAGGTCACACCTTCCCCAGTACGAGCCCCAATTGGAGGGTGTAGGGTGTTCAGCTGGGTAAGATGCTCTTTCGAAGAGTCGGTGCAGACTCGATGAGCTGAATGGACTCTTTCTGCACTGTGGGGATTTCTATGAAATAGAACAGTGATGGTCGTTTAGGAGAATTGGATCTGTAATATATATTGTTAGTGGCATTACACTACTGTGTAGTTTGCAAAAATATGAAGACAAAGGGTGATTAGATTTTAAATGCAACATCAATAAAGCAATAGTCGTCAGAGTTGTACACAAAAATACATGCAAAAACCTTGAAAGTCAGAACTATGATTATTCTTTATTTCGTCAGGTTTCTCCTAATACATGTACGAGTCACTCAGGGGCGAATACTAGAATTAAAGTAAATGTACTTATAGTATATGTTTGTAGTTATTTGGAACTGTGGTTATGATCAGTCTTTGTACACACCTGTATCTAGTTATCCATCCCTTTACTGGAAGAACCAAGAATTTCCCAGCCCTAACACGAAGCCAAGAAAAACATTGCACTGTAAGATGATATTTAGCTATTTATAATCCATTTGGACGAGATAAATCAATTTCAAGACTGACTGAAATAGTATTGCATTTGTTATAGAGTTTAACAATGTCAGCTAACATTAACAAAATCTGATCCAGAAAATCTGGACTGCACGATGGCATAGTGGTTAGCACTGCTGCCTCACAGTGCCAGGGCCCTGGGTTTAATTTCAGCCTCGGGTGACTGTGTGGAGTTTGTACGTTCTCCCTGTGTCTGCATGGGTTCTACCATTTCCTTGCACAATCCAAAGATATGCAGGTTAGGCTGATTGGCTATGCTAAATTGATCCTTCATGTCAGGGGGACTAGCAGGGTAAATACACGGGGTTATGGGGGTGGGATTGTTGTCAGTGCAGGCTCGATGGGCCGAATGGCCTCTTCTGCACTGTAGTGATTCTGTGATTAGCATGAGATTTACTAGATTTCAATCTCTTAGTGAGTTCAGCATGCAATCATTCCCCCTCCCGGAATCTTCTCACCTCTCCAGCAGGCCATCACAAGGGCGCGAATCACTACTGGTCTCCATGAGCAGAGACCAGGCGCAATGGCCACACCAGGGTGCTTGGAGGCCATTGAAGTCCGCAGGTGGTCAAAGGCATGGCCGGGTGTTGCCCACCAGGTAGTGCCCACCCTGGCAGTGCCCTCCAGACACCCTAGCAGTGCCCACTGGACACCCAGTGTACCAAGGACAGTGCCCTGCGGGTGGGGCCTGAGTGGGAATCGGGCCTGAGTGGGGGCTACAAAAGAGAGGGCAGGTAGTGGGGACTATGATGGGGGAGCTATGTCTTGGGACTATTCAGGGGCTATGCAAGGGAGCTACATTGCGGGAGCTATGCAGGGGGAGGGGTCATGCAGGAAGTTCATGCTGGGCGGGGGTATTGCGAGGGTGGAGCATGAAGGGGACACAATAGGGGGCATGTCGGTTGTCCTGACAGAGGGAACATGTCGGGGGTGAGACAGGGGGACCCATTGAGAGGTGGGGGAACATGCTGCTGGTGAGGGAGGGGGATCCCGAGTTCCTTGGCGGGATAGAGGGGTCTCCCAATGCATTGTGAGATTAGGACACCCTTGCTAAAGGGCACCTGAGCATTCTTCAGCAGGCTCACTGGCCTCCCCTGTACCAATGCACAACTAACCACTCCCCCAAAAAGTGACTGAGTGTGGGATGATTGCAGTTCTCTCACCGTCCCGGCACTTAAATTTTGCCCTCGATTTCTCTTAATCCCTCCCAAAAAATAATAAAAGAAATAAGGCAGAGATTTCCTCTATGCAGTGTGTAATAAGCTCTTAACTAAATCATCCTTCAATGTTTCTGATATCTTAAGTACAGAAATGTTCCAATCATTTTAAATGGTATTATTTTAATTTTAACATTCATAAATGATTGCTTCCAACCAACCCAATCTTATTTGATAAACTGCACAATTTGCGAACTAATTTTTAATTTATTGTAAAAATAAAATAATTATATAATTTAATCATATGCGAAGAAAGCTTCTTTGCCATGCAATTTCTCAACATGGCTTCTGAAGAAAAACAGAAGAGTGAATAGTTAGTGGTCTAGAGATTTCCAGATAGAAGTCTATGTTTACATTATATACGAGGCTACTTACCTTGCAACATTTTCCACATTCTTTGAATAAGTTTCATTTACATACCATATTAATCAGTCAATCTACAAGGACAATTTGAGATTTTTATCTCACTCCATGTGATTTCCCTTTCAATCAATCCCACACATCCTGCCTCCACTGAATTAGTAAGAAGTCTCACAACACCAGGTTAAAGTCCAACAGGTTTATTTGGTAGCAAATACCATAAGCTTTCGGAGCGCTGCTCCTTCATCAGATGGAGTGGAAATGTGCTCTCAAACAGTGCACAGAGACACAAAATCAAGTTACAGAATACTGATTAGAATGCGAATCCCTACAACCAGCCAGGTCTTAAAGATACAGACAATGTGGGTGGAGGGAGCATTAAACACAAGTTAAAGAGATGTGTATTGTCACCAGACAGAACAGCCTGCAAGTCCAGGAGGCAAGCTGTGGGGGTTACTGATAATGTGACATAAATCCAACATCCCGGTTTAGGCCCTCCTCTTATGTGCGGAACTTGGCTATCAGTTTATGCTCAGCGACTCTGCGCTGTCGTGTGTCGTGAAGGCCGGCTTGGAGAACGCTTACCTGAAGATCCGAGGCAGAATGCCCGTGACTGCTGAAGTGCTCCCCCACAGGAAGAGAACAGTCTTGCCTGGTGATTGTCGAGCGGTGTTCATTCATCTGTTGTTGTAGCGTCTGCATGGTTTCCCCAATGTACCATGCCTCGGGACACCCTTTCCTGCAGCATATCAGGTAGACAATGTTGGCCGAGTTGCAAGAGTAGGTACCGTGTACCTGGTGGATGGTGTTCTCACGTGAGATGATGGCATCCGTGTCGATGATCCGTCACGTCTTGCAGAGGTTGCTGTGGCAGGGTTGTGTGGTGTCATGGTCACTGTTCTCCTGAAGGCTGGGTAGTTTGCTGCGGACAATAGTCTGTTTGAGGTTGCGCGGTTGTTTGAAGGCAAGAAGTGGGGGTGTAGGGATGGCCTTGGTGAGATGTTCGTCTCGCATCTCGCCAAGGCCATCCCCACACCCCCACTTCTTGCCTTCAAACAACCACGCAACCTCAAACAGACCATTGTCCGCAGCAAACTACCCAGCCTTCAGGAGAACAGTGACCATGACACCACACAACCCTGCCACAGCAACCTCTGCAAGACGTGCCGGATCATTTACACGGATGCCATCATCTCACGTGAGAACACCATCTACCAGGTACACGGTACCTACTCTTGCAACTCGGCCAACATTGTCTACCTGATACGGTGCAGGGAAGGATGTCCCGAGGCATGGTACATTGGGGAAACCATGCAGACGCTACGACAACGGATGAATGAACACCGCTTGACAATCACCAGGCAAGACTGTTCTCTTCCTGTGGGGGAGCACTTCAGCAGTCACGGGCATTCTGCCTCGGATCTTCAGGTAAGCGTTCTCCAAGCTGGCCTTCACGACACACGACAGCGCGGAGTCGCTGAGCAGAAACTGATAGCCAAGTTCCGCACATAAGAGGAGGGCCTAAACCGGGATGTTGGATTTATGTCACATTATCAGTAACCCCCACAGCTTGCCTCCTGGACTTGCAGGCTGTTCTGTCTGGTGACAATACACATCTCTTTAACTTGTGTTTAATGCTCCCTCCACCCACATTGTCTGTACCTTTAAGACCTGGCTGGTTGTAGGGATTCGCATTCTAATCAGTATTCTGTAACTTGATTTTGTGTCTCTGAGCACTGTTTGAGAGCACATTTCCACTCCATCTGATGAAGGAGCAGCGCTCCGAAAGCTTATGGTATTTGCTACCAAATAAACCTGTTGGACTTTAACCTGGTGTTGTTAAAACTCTTACTGTGTTCACCCCAGTCCAACGCCGCCATCGCCACATCATGTCCACTGAGTTAGGCCAGAGATAGTTCATAGAAAGTCAAGTAGAGAGTCCAAGAACAAAGATCCAATTATTTCCTCAGCTAGGCGCAATTTATAAAACAACAGATTAGCAAAGTTTAAAATGTTAACAAACACATTTGGTGCTTTCAAAGTGCAAATAAGTACTGCAAGTATGGAAGTTCCAATTATAAAATTATAATTGTCGAAGTTGTATTATCAAAATTCCAATTTAGGAATGCAACTAACCATTTTCAAGAGAGGAAAGATATTGGGAAAGTTTATTGAGTGTAATTTGATTTATAGAGAAGATCAAATGTAAGTGACTTTACGCTCTCAATGTTCCACATTCAATTCTGCTAAAATAGCAACTTTTAGAAAAAGGGAGAACTGAGGCCTATCTATCTGAGATCTTCAGCAAAGTCAAACATTTCAGCATCATTATTTTACAGGTAAAACCAAATGCTGGTTTTTATGTTAAGATCATTTATGTGTGTGTCTCTTAATATCTCAAACACGTTCATGTGCTGTGATTTATTTTCATATCCACCTAATGGCCATTGACCACATTCCATTTGAGAGGAAAAGGTAAACAAAATAATCTCTTGAGCCATATGGAATTTATATATTAGTTTAGATCACATTTTGAGGCCTTCAAAACCAGGTAAACCACCCAGCAATTAAGATATTACAGTTCACACAGCTTTCTTGCTGAAACTAAAGAGATCAAAATGCCAGTTATCTTGTGCCAGGAAGTTCATATTACATGACACCATAAGAAAGTAACAGCATAGGAATATGAAAAGACCATTAATCCTATTTAAATGTTCCAGGTTCTGGAGACTCTATTGGACCATTTTTCAGAAAAAGCAGTGAGTTGTCTAGGCCAATATTCCTCCCTCAATGAACATTACTGAAACAATGATTGTGAACTGATGATTTAGTCAACTAATATTTGTGTAATCTAGCTTTGTGCTAGGGGGAGTGGTGCTGGCATTGACTGCATGGGTGGGATTTGGGGAGAAGGAGACCAATGATCGGGGGAAATGGGGGATGTGCCGGCATTGACTGTGTGGGTGAGGTTTGGGGGGAGAAGCGATCCGATGTTTGGGGAAAGGGGGGGAATGCTGGCAATGGCTGTTAGGGTGGGGGGGGGTTTGGGGGGAGGGGGGGTCCGATGTTCGGGGGAAGTAGACAGCGGTGATGCCATTAACTGTGTGGCGGGGGGGGCGGTTTGGGAGGAAGGGGTCCGATATTCAGAGCTGTTGGGGGTGGGGGGGGGGCGATGGCTGTTTGGATAGGTGGCTGGGGGAAGGAGTCTGATGATTGGGGGGAAGGGGGACTGTTGACACTGATTGTTGGGGGGGCGGGGTGGTTGCGGATGGTGAATGCCAGCTCTGATCAGCGTGGGCAGGGTATGTGTGGATGGGAGCCTCTGAGAACTTCATAATGGAGTGACAGGAAGGTTACTATTTGGTCTGATCGTTAAACATGGCGCCACAATCTCAGTGCAGCCAGTCTTTGCCGCCCTGTTTAGGCCCCATCCCTCTGCATGATGGCATGAAACACGCCCACCTAGGTTTTTGTGAGAGCGTGGTAAGATCTGGAGAGAAACACGCCATTTTTCACACCATAACATTTTTTGGTAAGATTTTGTCCTCTGTTTCTCTCTCCACAGAAGCTGCTAGACCTGCTGAGTTTATTCCGCATTTTCCATATTTATTAAAGAGAGTAAACTTCTATGCTGTCCCAGAATGGAAAGATCTGAGAAACCACAGAATTTGGGCCTCAGACCTTGTTAATGTGAAGCCAGTGTGGCTGGAGAAGCCTTCCAGTGAAGACTTTGGGAAAATAAGGCCGCTGTTAATGCTGCAGTGGGAGTGGCCTTCTCATAAATGGAAGATTGAAGGGGGAAGAAATGGAGGCTCCAGAGAAATTAGTGATAAAGGACCAGGAATGGGATTGTAAGCAGTGGCTTCATTGGTCTTGGGAAAGGGTACTGGGGGCTTTGAATGAGACAGTTGAACCTGAGGTTCGTATTTAGGCTTGCCCGAGTGATTACAGGATTTGGCCGGGAGATTGGGCAGTGGTATTGGAGGTGGGGCCAGATGATTACAAGCTAGGCAAGAAGTTAATTCTCTCACACTCATTTGTCTCTGTGCCAATTCTGTATTAGAATATAGAAAGGATTAATTGCCAAATTAGCTTTTAAGAATTCTCCCTAGATTTGAGGTGCGCATTTGACTGAAAGCTGATAGGACAGTCAGGCTGAGAGGGAAGGATAAAAGGAGATGGCTGGGGGAGGAGGTTATTCCCAAAGCAATAGCCAGAATACAGAAAAGTGAAAGATCTGATATTTGCGTTAAGAATAATGGTCAGGGTAATGGCACTCACCGTTATAAAATAATAAATTGGACAGCAGCCATTGGCGTAATTTTAACTACAAAATCTGGAAGCTGCTGTCATTTATGGCATATTCCTCCACAGGGTCCGATTTAATAATCTTCACTGATAGATGATTTCACCAATGAAATCGAAACCATGGCATGAAATTACTGTATTTACTCAATAATTCTCCATTAAACATGCCAGGAAAAGTTAAAGCATTCAGGAGTAAGTAATTTCTCGACAATGCGATAACCGATAATTACTGCCAAATAACCCATTTGGGAATAAATATTTAATTTCACAAGAATAAAGTCCCATTTCTTCAGAAGTTAATCAGTGTTGGAGATAAAATATAATGTTTTTCATTTTTCTGTCTATCTCTTTCATCTCTCTTTATCCCATCTTTCTTTCCCAATTTCCATTTCACTTTCTGCCCATGATTTATTTCAAAATACTTCTAGTTTTAAACTTCCTGGATTATGCTCTTCAGAAAGAATTGAATCCAGGTGAGAGTGCTCTTGCCACCAGCTGATGAAAGTCCTGTGTTGTATTCTTGGGAAAGGATCCCCATATTGAGTGTCAATCGGACACTTACGTGACTAATGGTGGACCTTCACCGGGATGAAGAAGCCCAAGACAGAAATCTTGCTCCTTCAGAGCAGCCAGACAATCATAGGTTGACATCCCCACTGGAGTCAGCAACACCGAGGGAGTGATGGTAGCTGCCAGCAATGAGCCCACTAGAGGCCAGGATCAGCAGAAGACCCAAGTTACAGGTGAGTGCAGGCGGTATGGGGTTGTGCCATTGACTACAGGGTGGACATGAGGAAATAGTGAAGGGGTTTGCTCTCAGTGGGCGCTGCTATTTCCATGTTGGGTCCCTTGATCGGACACTAAATCCCTGACAATGAGTGACACCCTTGGGAGCTGGGTTTGCTTTTTAGGCTTTCCTTCTGGTGACTCTCCCACTTGTTGCTGGTTAAATACCTGCTGACTCATAGAAGCTTATTGCACTGAAGGAGGCCTTTCCAACCCATGGTGGATTTTTGAAAGAGCTGTCTAATTTAGTCACGAAGCCCTCCGCTTTTTCTCCCATAGCCCTGCAGGTTAGACCTCTTCAAGTTCATGTCCGATTGCATTTTGGAAGTTCTAATGGAAGCTGAGCACTCACCAATTGGGGCGGCATGGTGGCAAGCACTGCTGCCTTACAACCAAGGACCCGGGTTCGATTCCCTGCTTGGGTCACTGTCTGTGTGGAGTTTGCACATTCTCCATGTGTCTGTGTGGGTTTCCTCCGGGTGCTCTGGTTTCCTCTCACAGTCCAAAGATGTGCAGGTTAGGGTAGCTAGGGTAAATGCATTGGGTTATGGGGATAGGGATAGGGCCCGGGTGGAATTGTGATCGGTGCAGACTCGATGGACTGAATGACCTACTTCTGCACTGTAGGATTCTATGAATTTCAAGGAGTGCTTTCCAGATCTCTAACAATATTTATGTGAAGGAATTTCTCCTCACTTTTTCTCAAGGTTTTTTGCAAATTATTTTAAATTTATGACCTCTGGTTATGGTAGCACAGTGGTTAGCACTGCTGCTTCACAGCGCCAGGGACCTGGGTTCGATTCCCAGCTTGGGTCACTGTCTGTGTGGGTTTCCTCCCACATTCTGAAAGACGTGCTGGTTAGGTGCATTGACCCAAACAGACGCCAAGTGTGGTGACTAGGGGAATTTCACAGTAACTTCATTTCAGTGTTAATGTAACCTTCCTTGTGACTAATAAATAAACTTTTACTTTACCGATCCACTTGCCTGAGGAAATTGTTTCTCTCTTCATACTTGTTCTGTCAAAATCTGTCATAATTTTGTATAACTTCATTAGGTCACCTCTGAACCTTCTCTACCCTAAGGAGGGCAATCCCAGCTTCTCAAATCTTTCCACATAACTGAATTCCCTCTCCAAGGCCTTATATGGTGCCCAGAATTGTAAATAAATTAGCTGCAATTTAATTTTGTCCCGTTACTTTCCTGACTCCATTCAATTAAATCAAGGGTAGGGAAGGTCAAGAACGCCCTTCCCATCCACAGTCAACTTGAGACTCTTTACTGGCCAGTTAATAGTCTCATCTTTCCACATCACTGCTGGTAAATATTGTATGGGAGGGGAGATGGGGGTGCTATACACCGCGTGGTGAGGCTGACCGGTAAAAACTGGAGGGCTCCCTGTGGTGTGGTCAGAGCCCTTCTGATAAGGAGCCTTTGACCCCCCAGGCAGAAAGGGCCTCCCTGCCAAAAGACCCTCTCTTACCCTCACTAATGCCCTTGCAGGGTCTGCCCAAATGACTCCGGTGAGTCCAACCCCACTTATCCAAGTGACTTCTCTTAATTTTGGGGCTTCCTCTAGTATTAGCAATGGCCACCACTCCTGATGGCATTGCTAGGACTGAAGATCTTTCAGGCCCATGTCAACCAGCTCTTTCCTCAATTCTAAGAAACCACAGCAAATGCGAAACCTCTCCATTCATCTTTTCCCACAATGTTGTTCTGAGCCCCAGACATTTTAGAAACATAGAAAACTACAGCACAAAACAGGCCCTTCAGCCCCACAAGTTGTGCCGAACATATCCCTACCTTTTAGGCCTACCTATAACCCTCCATCCTATTAAGTCCCATGTACTCATCCAGAAGTCTCTTAAAAGACCCTATTGAGTTTGCCTCCACCACCACTGACGGCAGCCAATTCCACTCGCCCACCACCCTCTATGTGAAAAACTTCCCCCTAACATTTCCCCTGTACCTACACCCCAGCACCTTAAACCTGTGTCCTCTCGTAGCAGCCATTTCCACCCTGGGAAAAAGCCTCTGAGAGCCCACCCGTAATACTGTTTTGGGCGTGATTTTCCAGCCACACTCACCCCGAAACTGGAAACTGCCAGCTGAGGTCAATGGATATTTCCATTGTCTGGCCTTCGCCCGCTCCGACTCCGGTGGGGTGGTAGAATACCGGCGCATATGTTAAAGATGATCTCAGTTAGGTCCTGAAAGTATGTTAACATCCATTGGTTTTCTAATAATCAGATCAAAGGCCATTCATTTGCACTTCAAATCAAAGAAAGAATGATAACATTTTTTCAACCCCTTTAAACAAGTTGAACCCCATTAAAGGGCCTTGCCTATCTTGTGATTAGAGGTCCACTAGCTTGAACTGTTCATTGCCCTTCCTTAAAGATGTTTATTTTCTGTTTTGCATAAAATAATACTCAATCCAATTCACAGTCCGTGAACTTTTATTACAATATTGAAATTTTACAAACTTCACTAAAGGTCAGTGAGTTTGTTACAAACCATATTTTAAGAGAAACATGTACAGTGTGTGTGGACATAGCAATGTGTGAGCAAAACAACTGGAAAGTCAAAAAATGTACAAGAAACATTTACAGTAATACTGTTTAAACACATTAACATAAAAGACGGCAAAGAGCAGAATGTGTACTTCCAAATATTTGTGATGCTAGTGCAGTCACCACTACCCTTGCATATACCATCTCATTGTATATTACTAAGGCTCAGCTGCTGAGAAACTATAGGCCAAAATACTAATGAGTAGTTATGTTAATATGTACAACAAAAGCAAATTCTGATAAGTCAGTACACGGGTAGTACTGAATATTTGGCACTTAGTAACATGGTAGTTTGTATTTGGCTTAATAGTTTATGATACAGCTGTAGTTCACAAACAATACTCCTGTACAATAATGCTGTCCCTTTAAACCTTTAATACAGTGTTTGTAGACCTAGCTACTGTTCATCACATTCACATACCTTATAAAAGAGCTATTCAGGATTTACAATGAAAACCAATTCTGCACTTAAACTCCAAAATGCACTTAATGCTTCTGGGGGGCCAAGTTTTCAGATTTACAAAGCAAGAAAGAAGGTACTCAATTTTCTTTTCTTTACAATCAAGGTTATGAGTCACAGTTGATAGTGTTGAAGGATATTTGTTCCTTTTACATCTGGTCAGATAGACTTACATAAGGCAATGCAAGTGACATTTAAAGTTAATCTTCAGCTCTCTGTTATCAGGATAAACTAAATCGATCTCTTCAAAGATAAGTGTTCATGGAGTCCAGCTCTTCTAAATGGAGAATGTCTTGAGCATCTTGTAAACTGATTTTTTAAAATCTGGGTTTTGATCCTTTTTCCCCCCCCCACAGCCACATCACTTGTAAGTGTTGTGACAATGTTAAGGTGCCAGAAAGATTATAAAGAGGTGTGATTGTAATCAATTCGAAGGAAGTAACTGCAGAAACAGTCTTATTTATGACTAAGGCACTCGGAAGGCTGATTAAGCTGTTTGATGTGATATAATGTAACCTAGAACTATGAAGGAAATCTGCTCTAATTTCAATGGAGTCATTTGGTCATCATTTTTTTAATTAAGAAATTTGACATTAGCTATAAGGAATATAATGGAAAGCATGAGAGGGCTGTAATTTATGGTCATCTGAAGAATTTAAGAAAATAAAAACCCCATCTCTCTAACCTGATTGAGTTATCTGAGGAAGGGACTTAATTAGGGGATGACAGTAATGGAGAATAATAGATTAAGAAATGTCTCAATTTCCAGAAAGCTTTCGATGAAGTGCTATGTAGATCACTATTGGAGTTGGCCTGTGTGTGGCAGTTGTCCTTCCGAGTGTTCTCCAACTGGCTAGCAGAGATGTCTTGCTGCTGGGGAACCCACTTTGGAGGGGGATTGCATACAACAGGAAACCAGATTGACAGCGGCAGGACTAGAAGATCCTGCCACTGGCAATCAGCGGCCCGCCTCCTCTGTCACAAAACATGCTACAGGATTGCATGGAAAACCCTGGCCATTAAGGGAGTCTTGGAAACTCCTGTGCTTGCCAAACAATCCCACAGCAATCCCATTCAGTACACCACTCATAAGTCAAGTGAGATGGAGGATCTCATATCTGACCATAACTTCATCAAAAAAATGCCACAGATTCCAGATAATACTCATCACTCCCTTTGGACCTCCAAATATCCCCAATAGAATCACATGGTGCCTCCACAGATGCAGTTTGTTTCTCTTAGCTGTGTAATGCCACTGTCTTCATGATGTGGGACAGTGACAAAGCCAACTGTTGCAGTGTGTACTTCCAAAGGTGGAGTAGGAACTGTGAAATTTCAGAATGATTTTTACATTGAACCAAGGCCAGGGAAACAAATGTGAGCAGGTACTAAAAGCAGCGCCACTGGCCTGCATACTCTACCCTATCCAGGGCCATTTTTGTAGAAGTGACATGTGACAAGTAGCTAATCTAAGTCATTAAGAGCCTATTAAGACCCGTTAACAGAGGCCGAGTATGATCTACCTCCCAGCCTCCACGTTCCTGCAGAAAGCAGGGGCCAGTTTAACTGTTCAGAGACAGCCTCCTGGCAGCAGACATGGGGGAGTCATATATGTGTGCGCATCGGAGGGATGGTGCAGCCCTCTCTGCCTGCCTGGGTACAACAGCAGCCATAAGCCACCCCCCCGCCGCACCCTGTAAAGGGGCTCCCTTCCACTATGATGGCAAAAGCCATTTTTTATTTTAAATTTTTAAAAGTTGGAACGAGGGAGCCTGTATTTTGAAGTGCCCTCTTTCTCACTGACCTTCCACTGCTTCTTGCTACAGTTTTGAAACTGCAAGTTCTCTGACTGGCCCTCCAGCTTCAAATGCTGCCATCCTTTATTGGGTAATCTGCCTGCCCTCTGGTCATTGATTAGTTATGATGTGGAAATGCCGGCGTTGGACTGGGGTAAACACAGTAAGAAGTTCAACAACACCAGGTTAAAGTCCAACAGGTTTATTTGGTAGCAAAAGCCACACAAGCTTTCAGAGCCTTAAGCCCCTTCTTCAGGTGTGAAGGTTCACAGGTTCTTCACCTGAAGAAGGGGCTTAAGGCTCTGAAAGCTTGTGTGGCTTTTGCTACCAAATAAACCTGTTGGACTTTAACCTGGTGTTGTTAAGCTTCTTACATTGATTAGTTGCCAGAGGGTAATCACAAGGAGTGACTGTTTGCCACATCATGTGGGCTTCTGATCCCACATTTCAGCTTGATGGTGGGGTTCAGAAGCCCTCATGTAAGACCCAGCCCATGAACTTTCCAGATAGCATTTAGTTGATACTTTACTGAAACAGTCTGGAAATCAAGGTATAAGACGTTTCCTGGACTATCATTCATATAATATATATATACACATATATTCCTCAAAAGCCATCTTTACACTAAGGATTAATGGTCAGATATTATATATCATTTGTCACTGCAATCTTTCATCTAGAGTTTTGTGGTCTCTGCAGCACTCTGTTAGGACGATTTGTAGTCATCAACTTCATTGGTGATTTTAAACTATTCACAACTTTTCAGATGATACAAAACTGTGCACAAACATGCAGAGGTGTTGGAAATATAGATCAAATCAGAGTTCGATCATTTAGTGTGTGGCAGATCTCTTCCAATGTGATAATCACATTGCAGCATTGTGCATTTGAATTTGGAAACTCATTAAGCATATTTACGCCACTCAGGGATACTCAGTAATGTTACAGAGCATAATTGATAAAGCATTAAAGATTCACAAGTACTGTGATGGGCTCATATAATAGACTGTTGAGGACAACACACCATAATATTAAGATAGTTAGGTGATATGTTGGTAAGTCACTATTGCACAGCTTCTGGAATAGGTTACTAAAATAGAGGGCAATGAGCATGTATTCCGTGCAGTTTTTTAAAAAAGGGAACTGGAAAACTTGTGTCCGATTCTCCATTTTAAAGCATGCTTTTGCAAACCTGACTCTAATTTGGTGTACAATATGAAGTGCTCTTTATTGCCCAAGGGATTACAAATGCTTCTCGCTTGAAGTGCACACATGTTGGGTCTCCTGTTAAGTGACAAGCAAACTAAATTTATATAACAATACCCAGCTCAAATTCTCCATTTAAAAACAGGTAGTGATAGCTGAACTGGGTGAATATTTCAAAATTCCACAATATTAGCCTGGCATATTATGTTTTGGTTTTTGTATATACAACCAGCAAAGTTTAAAAATGTAATAAATTCATTTTAAAATAAAATTATTTTCACAAGGACAATTAAGTGTAAATTTGAACACGTACAAAATCAGTAACAATTATTGATATTAAAAAGGTACATTTTGCACCAGTATTGATGTTTTATAAGTCTACAAAACCTGTCAGATAAAGTAAATGTATTGAAAGTACTTTTACTTTGATAAACTATAGGCATTAGCTTTTAATAATTAAAGCAACTTTTTATTGTAGTCATTTATTTTATCCGCTCACTGAATCAATAAGAGGTTTAAGTATCTTTTTTCTCCTAAAGAGTGCAATATACAACGGGTAGGTACACTAACTGAGGCGGTGTGCTTACAGCACATACATGCTATGTTGAAGAAAGTACTGCAAATAAAATGTAAATTTTCTTATTGAGACAAAATAATTCTCAATACTGTCTTCCTGCTACATGCCACAAAGGTGCCAACATGTGCAAGAGCGGTCACTGTCTGTAAAACAGCCAGTTACACAAACAAGGTAGCTGCGTAGAACATTCCTTTTTCTAAAAAAAAAATACACTTGATATATCATGGTTCATGGGAACAGGCACAGGTTTTCAGAGAACGAAAATGAAAATGATTGAAAACGAGACATCCCTGCATAACACAACTGCTGGGAGATCATTTCTATTTCAAGTTCTCTGTCAGAATATTTTGTGGAAACAATGATAGCAATGGTTTACTTGACAATTGTTAAGACATGCCATCCGAGAAAAACGGGTACCTATTACTGAAGTCAGTGCAACTTAAAGCAGGAGGCGAGGGGTTGCTGCACAGATGCTTCTAAAGATACCCACTATAATCAGTGGTTGTTCCCTGATATTAAACATTTCCTGAAGGCATGAACAATTTATCATACACTTGTAACCCTTTTAGTGGTACAATATTTTATTCTTAACTAAAATGCACATTCAATAGAAAAGTTACATATATTTACTATAAAAGGAGGATATAAAATGGGGTCTAACAGACACCTGCTTTAGTGAGTAAAGGACCTTCACAATTAATAATTCGAATTGATTGACATTGTTAATAAAAGTCTTTCTGGCAACTGGAATTAACTACTTATTCCAATGTTTCCTATTGTGTATGCTACTTATCCAGCATCTGTGGGATACCTTTTTGTTACTAAAAATAACTTCTGTTGAGTTAGTCTTCAGGGAAGTCACTACAGTACACAGGGTGCTTCAACATTCCAATATCAGACGTGAGCTGGTGGGACACCATTCCGAGAAAGTCCATAAATGGTGTTAAATGTTAAGCTCAAAGTATTCGGAGTTCGAATTACTACCACCAAGGCAGGGAGCTTGAACAAATATTTAGATTTGTATCAATTTGTGACAAAAATGCTTAAATATAACCAAATGTCTTTTTGTATTTACTGCCAGCTGCTCCACAGAAGGAGAATTTTCTTCTGGTTACAGTCTGTAACTGTATTACTACTGCTTTAAAGTGCCATAATATTTATATTTATGCTAAGAACATGAAAAGGGAAAATGAGTGTCAAGATCTTATCGTGCATAAAATCTTGGGAAAGGTCATTTCCATTTGGTAAAATTATATCTGGTCAAAAATACGAACAAAACCTTTTTACTTTTAATATACTAATATTAATTAATGGGATAACTGTTTACAGATATTGTAAAAAAATGATTCATTTTAAATTAATACTTTGTGCTGAGTTCTATTGCCCCCAAGTCTAATAGAAACATTTTTGAAAGAGCTCATTTGCTGTGAAGGAAGAACTTCATATTTCACACAAAAATTCTAACAAAACACATATGCACTCTTAATGCAAGAAGTCAGACTCCAACCCCATCCGTAAAACAGCATTGTCATCTGAAGACTGTAGGGCCCCATAATAGAGTCCAACACAGTGTAATCAGCTTCCTGCTGCTTCTTAGCATTTTTCAGTTTAGAAGCACTGTGTCCCTTCACATTGTACATACAAATGTCTTTCCTTTCAGCAAGCAACACAAAAACACTTTCACACTTTTCACAGGACAGCAATCTCGGCGCCTGTCTATATAAAGCCACTGGATGGCTGATCCGAGTAGGATCCAGGCTCTCTTGGATGATCGTGCAGAACCTGTGGGCCCAAATGGGTGTAATTCACGTTATTGAACATGTTTGGATAGACTTCATTACTGTTTCCATCATTAAATCCACTTTGGATCTGCTGAGGCAAAGAGAAACATGTTTTCAGTTAAAAAAAAATCCGCTGCCAGTGTTAAACTGATATTTACTGGATATCGGTAAACAAGCCAATGTTCAATAATTGCACACTTGTTTCAAATGTTTAAGTTGCATTTAAAGCTGAAATTAATTATGCGCTACTTTTTTTCTGGAAATGGAACGAATAAAGTATATTAAGCGTGTCGTTGAGAACAAACAGCAGCTGACAATGAAGTTGAAGCCAATTTAATCCCAGTTCTTGATTTATAAATGACTTCCATTTGCCTTTGATAGGTTGCTTATACCTTTTCAAATATGTGGATGTGATATCAACTCTCAAAACAAAATGGTTAAATTTAAAATTGCATCTATTTCCCAGTATGAATTTAATAGAAATAACTGTAATAGTAATGTTACAGTTATTTCCAATCATTTATCAGTAATTTCTAACATACAAAACATTTAATGGCATTCTGGATACTGCAATTGTCCAGTATTCTGTAAAAACCATAAATGAATGGTCATTGTTTTATATACATTCTTCTACATAACTACTTAATTTTATAGCCTACCATTTAAAAAAAAAATCAGGATAACAAAATATTGACATGAAAATGTACCCCAGTTGCAAATAGTACGCACTCGTTAATTAGGGAGAAAGCCTGGGATTTAGCTGCACTGAAGGGCAGTCCTGTGTTTGGCAGCACTGGGGTCAGAGTTCTGTGGTCTGGCACCACGGTGAAGAGGGAATCTGTGGTTTGGCAGATCTAAGGAAGGAATTCTAGGTTTGGCTCGCTGGTGGATTTCTGCTGTTTGCCAGTAGTGTAGGCAAGGTAAGACACAGGTCCGACAGTATGGGGAATGGGTAGTTAGTGACAGTCCAAGGTCTTACAGTACTAATTTGTGAATTTCTTAAGGATCACTGCAAATAATGAATTCAGTATGTTAAGTTGTTTCTTGGATGTGTGCCATTATCTCTTAGCTGTCAGTAATTAACACATTTAATGGTACTAAGAACCTGCTTGCTTCAGAAATTTTAAAAAGTAAATTAATGATGAACTCTATAGAGGATGAGGAGAACTATTGGGAATCGAAACGGATAGTGCGATGAGACGATTAACTTACACCTGTCAAAGTGATGCAGGCAGCTTGCAAACTTCATACTCCTGCCTATGATAATGATCATGGCAGGCAGGTCAGCGGGTAAACACATTGCTGAGTGGCATCTTTCCTCAGTAGGGGCCCATGTTGGTATAAGGCTAGCACTACTTAAAAGCTAACCTGTACTACTAAAAGACGAGGCTACAGCAGGGCTGTAAGTGGTGACAGAGGAGTGGAAGACCAGGAAAAACCTACGTATAAAAATGGCCCAACATGCCAAAGAGCAAGCCCCAAGGTTCTCTAAAGTTGCGCTGACGGTCTTAGAGTAGGGTGAAAGAAAGTTTCTTTCCTCAAGGGGCCGAGAGATCCTAAGAAAGCACATAGTCTGTCAGCAATCAAGCCCAGAGGATCTGGATGCAGTCCAACAAATGTTTAATGACTTAGAGAAGAATGTCTCTTCTGGTCAGATGTTGGCACCACTGCTGGGTAGCCCAGAAGTGGCATCCGCACATAGTGAGTCACTGAGCCCAAGTGGGCTGCAACCAGACTGGGGAAAGTATATATTGGGTGCTGGCTCCCAAGTAGATGAGGTTGCACTTGAGTTTTGCTTAGCGGGACTCAACAGCTTGCGCATGGAAAAAGGCTGATGGTCAGGCACACAGAAATGCTTAATGCATTGGGCGACCTGTCAGCTTGATGTCACCATCAAGGAAATTGGAGGAGTCCAGTTTCAATTTGCACAGGACTTTACACAGAGTTTGGAGACTATCCTTTCTAGTGTGCAACTGATAACCAACACGACGAGTGCAGATGTGGACTCAACCATCAAGCAGCATCAAATGACCAATGTCTCAGCTTCCATTGGAGCCCAGGCAAAAGACAACCAACATCATAGTAGATGCTACAATAGAAGCACAGACTGAGGTTGCAAAATCTCCACTTGTCATCCAGCACCGTTATCATGACTGGTGATCCCAATCTCAGGGACTTGAAGGTAATAGTCCTCCTAATTTATTTTGTTGTGTGTAACCTATACAGTCCCTTTAAAATTGCTGTGTAGCTAGATATGCATATATTTTAAAATGAATATGGGCTGTGTGTAGCCTGTTTGTTCCCTCTGCTGCTGAGAGGAGACATCGTGGCCCCCACAACAGCCCAGCAATCTGTCCTGCAGAAGATTATTGATGCGCTGCCGCAGGAGAGTGCAGTAGCTCCATGCAGCCCAAATCTGCTGTCCTTTCTTAGGATGAGGGTTTTTGCACTCCCACTACTGTCACTCTGCCAGTGTCCTTGCTGCTGCCCAGACTTCAGTCATGCATGGCAAGGTGGTTTGCCCATGGAAAAACTGTTCAATCTGTGCCCGAACTTTCAAGACCCAGAGCTGGACGTGTTGCAAGGGCACCTGCAGTCTCCTCCACTCAGCAGCCTTCGATCACCTTCTACATAAACCACCTTCCCCACATGTAGCACCACTCCTTGCAGACTTCATCAGTTGTAACAAATTCTCAAAACATCCAGCTCTTCCTCAAATTCAAATGCAGAAAGTAAGTAGCAACTAAACTGCAAGTTGTAGATCATCCACTTAAATAGTGCTAATGCTAGAGGGGTGGAGCAGAAGGGGTCCTTAGTGCTGCTGAATGGATGTTCAGCTGTGTGATTCTAAGACGGGTATTGACAAGAGTGGAGAGGTTCAAAGTGACAACGCTGGCATCAAATAAGCATTAGACACTGACTGACTTCACAATCTGCCTACTCCGAATACTTGTGTGTGCAACGTAGCACTAACATTCCCATGCTCGGCATCAGTTGCAGTGAGAGGAATCTGTGCGGTACTCATGCCAAAACTACCAGCACTAAAGAGCAGACTTTAGTAATGACTTTTCCTTCACTATTTGTTTCTCTCTTCCTCAGATTGACACGTTTTAGGTGTCAACTATGATTCAGTGGTAGCACTCTCACCTCTTGAGGCAGAAGGCCGTGGGTCTTGCTCCATTGCACAGATCGGAGTACAAATATAGGTTAGCACAGAGGGAGTGCTGCACTGTCAGTGGTGATGTCTTTCAAATGAACCAATGCCCTATCTGACTTCTTTAGTAAATGTAAAAAGATTCCATAGCAGTATTCAAAGAGGTGTTGGAGCAGCCTCCTGAACATAAATGCAACCTCTTTTTTCTTTAAATTTTTAGCTGATAGCAGAAGCATGACAAGCAGGAAGTATATGTGCTGAGCTTTTAATGTACATGCACTATCAAAGATTTTCTTTGATTACATCGGAGGTCACATCTGCAAATTATTTCAATGGTAATAAAGCACTTTGGGACATCAAGATTTATGAAAAATGCCGTTTAAGTGCAACTCTTCCTTTTTCATGGTTATGAAACACAAAAAGGCTAAAAGAACTAACGAATGTAAAATATTGACTATCATTAAACCTTTTTGTCACAATGTACGATAATTAGTACTAAAGTTAATAGATGTTAGATCTTCAAGGATTTAACAGTGGTATGATCTTCCTTGACACACAAGCCAGATGCCTAGACTAACAATCCAAAGAATGAAGAGTTCAAAAAGCAGTTTAACAATTTGAACTCATTTGAAAGAAAATCTGGAAACAGAAAGGCTGGTATATTGATGGAGGAAAAGTGACCGTGTAACTACAGGATTGCTGCAAAAACCCACCAGGTTACAAATGTTTTTTTAGGGAAGGGAACATACTGTCCTTAGCCAGACTGGCCTCTGACTCCAGTTTCATGCCAACATAGTTGACCATTAAGTGCCCTTTTAAGTGATCCGGCACTCTCTACAGTCCATTAGGGATGGGAAATTAACATGAACCTTGCCAAAGACATCCACGTTCCAAGAATAAATTAAAAGAGTGTATTTACCTTGGATAAAAATGGCTGTTGACCTGAGCTTGCAGGATTGAGTTGCACAGTATCCATACTGGTTAAATCATTTTCTGTTAAACATGGGATCATTGACATGGCACCGGTATAACATGTCTGCGGTGCAATTAGGTCAATTAATGGGTTTACTGCATTATAATCTTGAACTTCTGAATGTTGTTCCACACAATCCAGGTAGTCTTCCAAGCCACTAACTGGGGTATAGTTTGGTGTATGAAAGCTGCCTGCCATCATATTTGTTTGAATGAAGTTAGAACGCTCAGTTGGGACAGCAGCTGCCTGCTGGTACAATAGAAAGTCTTGCTGACAAGCAGAAGGGGTAGCATTAAGTTCAGATTTATACTGGAGCCCTGATGCCGTGCTGTCCAAGCTGGAGAAACCAAACTGCTGCTCCTGACCATTGGTTAATGATTTATTGCCAGAGTTCCAGTTTGCGAGCATTCCATTGACTTTCATGTGCTTCATTTTCTGGCATAGCTGCAACTGACGTTGTTGCTGCTGCCGTTGTGTCAGAGGTTGTTGCTGTTGTTGGAACTGTTGTGTCAAAAGTTGTTGCTGTTGTGTTGGAGTTTGTTGCTGTTGCATCAGACGTTGTTGCTGCTGATAGTACTGTTGTGTCAGAGGTTGCTGCTGCTGTTGGAACTGTTGTGTCAAAAGTTGTTGTTGTTGTTTGTACTGTTGTGTTGAAGTTTGTTGCTGTTGTGTCAGAGGTTGCTGCTGTGTCAGAGGTTGCTGCTGCTGTTGGTACTGTTGTGTTAAAGGTTGTTGCTGCTGTTGGTACTGTTGTCTCGGAGGTTGTTGCTGTTGTGTGGGAGACTGTTGCTGCTGTTGGTACTGTTGTCTCGGAGGTTGTTGCTGTTGTGTGGGAGACTGTTGCTGCTGTTGGTACTGTAGCACTTGGGATTGTTGCTGTTGCTGCTGATAAGGTTGTGCTGGAGGTTGCTGCTGCTGTTGAAAGTGTTGTGTTGTAGGTTGTTGCTGCTGCATCATGCAACTTGAGCTTGAATTGAGTGGTTTTTGTTGCATACTATTTAAATACATGCAGTCTGGCCTCTTCCTCAGTGATTCCTGAACATAGGTTAGAATTTCCTCATTCAGTGCAATATTATTTAGATCTCCAGTCTCATCCCAATGTACCCTAAGGAATGTCTCATCCTGGCATATGAGATCAAAGTCTTCCAGCCCAATATCAAGGCTTTTCATAGTGTTATAAAGCTCAATACCAATATTATTTGCCAAGACATCTACATTTTCTTCAGGTGCAGGGAAAGGCTTTTGCTGCTGAGTACAGTTGGCATGCTCCATCTTCCCTATATTGCCATCTTCACTGAACAGAATCTCTTCCCAATTACTGGGAAACACGTCACTTAATTCCGTTTCTTCGCTCTTATTAAAAATGGCCTTTTCAAAGCTGAAATTCGGAAGTTGTGAAGGGGCAGAGACATAAATTGATTTATCCTGTCTTAACATTGCACCAAGGACGGAATTTGGATCGAGTGATTCTTGCTCCCTTGATGATTCTGTTACAACCTTTGCGAGAGTTCCTTCGATTTTATGAACTGCAGGATCCATTAATCCAAGCAATGCACAAGTTCCTTCATAAAGCAGTGCCTCCCCGGTTGCAAAATTAAAAGGCAACTGCAAGGTTCGTTTTTGCAAATTCTCTTCCCCTTCCTCTTCCCTGAAGAAGAAGAAAAATCCACTTTTGTTATAAACATCAATGGTGCATCCAAAAACACAAAACATCCTTGGTTTGATATAATGGGGCTCTCAAAATGTGACAAGTTATTTAAATATCAAAAATATTAGATTGCCTACAGGATTCCTCAATTAAGAAATGTACTTGAAATTATAGATGCAAATAAAAACTTTCATCATCTAAATAGAGCCGAAGAGGGAAACGACAGAAAAGCAATTATGGAAAAGACAATTACAGGAGGCTTGTCATGAGTTTCTCACATTCAGTAATTTGATTAAATGTATATTTTACCCAATAGGTCTGATAAAATACTGTCCTTATCTGTAGCATTGAAACTTATTGTTTTTATTTTTGTGAATTCAGTTGTTTGATTACTTAAAAGAAACACTGGAATATTAGGCAAACTGGGAATTGAGTACAACCATGTAGACCAAAAATTGTCTATTTGGTATTAAAGGAATGGAGCAACATGCAAAATAGTTTTCAAAAGACAATCATAGAATCATACTGTGCAGAAGAGGCCCTCTGGCCCATTGAGTCTGCACCGACAGGCGAGAAACACCTGAGCTCTCACCTAATCCCATCTATCAGCACTTGGCCCATAGCCTTGAATGTTATGATGTGCCAAGTGCTCATCCAGGGTACTTTTTAAAGGATGTGGAGGAACCCGCCTCTATCGCTTTCCCAGGCAGCGTATTCCAGACCATCACCACCCTTTGGTACAAAGGCTTTTCCTCACATCCCCCCCTAAAACACCTGCCTGTTGCCTTGAACCTATGTCCCCTGGTGACTGACGCTTCAATTAAGGGGAATAGCTGCTCCCTACAACTCTGCCCTTCATAATCTTGTACACCTCAACAACCCAAGCCTACCCAATCTCTCTTCATAACTTAAATGTTCCATCCCAGGCAGCATCCTGGTGAATCTCATCTGCACCCCCTCTAGTATGCTCACATCCTTCCAATAATGTAGTGACCAGAAGTGCACACAGTACTCCAGCTGTGGCCCCACCAAAGTTCTGTATAACTCCAACATGACTTCCCTGCTTTTGTAATCTATGCCTCGATTGATAAAGGCAAACATCCCATATGCCTTTTTCACCACCCTACTAACATGTCCTTCTGTCTTCAGAGATCTATGGACCAACACACCAAGGTCCCTTTGTTCCACAGAACTTCCTAGTGTCATGTCGTTCATTGAATACAATGGTTTTCAGGAACAGCCTGGTCAGCAGAGACATAAACCAGCTTGAAAACCGAAATCTTCCCGGTAGAATACTGCAGTACTCAAAAATCAGAAGATAGTTATGTGCATTGACTCAATTAAATAAAGTATGCAACAAAGTTTCAGCAAAAGAATTATAGGGAAAACCACCAGTGCATCAGGAAATCTTCAGTGGCAAACTTCACTCTCTTTTCCTTTCAAGGAATTAAAGTAATCCAATCAGAGCTAAGGCATTAACCGCTGAGCTCAGATGACGCAGCTTCAGGTGATAAAGAAGCTGTTCAGCAGCTGCCTACAGGGCTTAGAGGAATATCAATAGTTTAAGTGGCATCTGGGCTGAAGCTGTAACTGAAGGATTCATTCTGGTGGGTGTTGTAACAAAGTCAGTAACGTTCACAAGCTCTCGCTGGCTGACAACAGCTGAGAAGGGCTATTTGCTCTTGCATGGAGAGCAAAATATTTAATGGGAGAACAAAGAACAATACAGCACAGGAACAGGCCCTTCGGCCCTCCAAGCCTGTGCCACTCCCTGGTCCAAACTAGACCATTCTTTTGTATCCCTCCATTCCCACTCCGTTCATATGGCTATAGAACAATAGAAAATTACAGCTCAGAAACAGGCCTTTTGGCCCTTCTTGTCTGTGCCGAACCATTTTATGCCTAGTCCCACTGACCTGCACTTGGACCATATCCCTCCACACCCCTCTCATCCATGAACCCGTCCAAGTTTTTCTTAAATGTTAAAAGTGACCCCGCATTTACCACTTTATCTGGCAGCTCATTCCACACTCCCACCACACTCTGCGTGAAGAAGCCCCCCCTAATATTCCCTTTAAACTTTTCTCCTTTCACCCTTAACCCATGCTCTCTGGTTTTTTTCTCCCCTAGCCTCAGCGGAAAAAGCCTGCTTGCATTCACTCTATCTATACCCATCAAAATCTTATACACCTCTATCAAATCTCCCCTCAATCTTCTACGCTCCAGGGAATAAAGTCCCAACCTATTCAATCTCTCTCTGTAACTCAGCTTCTCAAGTCCCGGCAACATCCTTGTGAACCTTCTCTGCACTCTTTCAATCTTATTTACATCCTTCCTGTAACTAGGTGACCAAAACTGTACACAATACTCCAAATTCGGCCTCACCAATGCCTTATATAACCTTACCATAACCTTACCATAACGGCTATCTAGATAAGTCTTAAACGTTCCCAGTGTGTCCGCCTCCACCACCTTGCCTGGCAGTGCATTCCAGGCCCCCACCACCCTCTGTGTAAAATATGTCCTTCTGATATCTGTGTTAAACCTCCCCCCCTTCACCTTGAACCTATGACCCCTCGTGAACGTCACCACCGACCTGGGGAAAAGCTTCCCACCGTTCACCCTATCTATGCCTTTCATAATTTTATACACCTCTATTAAGTCTCCCCTCATCCTCCGTCTTTCCAGGGAGAACAACCCCAGTTTACCCAATCTCTCCTCATAACTAAGCCCCTCCATACCAGGCAACATCCTGGTAAACCTCCTCTGTACTCTCCCCAAAGCCTCCACGTCCTTCTGGTAGTGTGGCGACCAGAACTGGACGCAGTATTCCAAATGCGTCCGAACCAACGTTCTATACATCTGCAACATCAGACCCCAACTTTTATACTCTATGCCCCATCCTATAAAGGCAAGCATGCCAAATGCCTTCTTCACCACCTTCTCCACCTGTGACGTCACCTTCAAGGATCTGTGGACTTGCACACCCAGGTCCCTCTGCGTATCTACACTCTTTATGGTTCTGCCATTTGTCGTATAGCTCCTCCCTACATTATTTCTACCAAAATGCATTACTTCGCATTTATCAGGATTGAACTCCATCCGCCATTTCTTTGCCCAAATTTCCAGCCTATCTATATCCTTCTGTAGCTTCTGACAATGCTCCTCACTATCTGCAAGTCCTGCCAATTTTGTGTCGTCCGCAAACTTACTGATCACCCCAGTTACACCTTCTTCCAGATCGTTTATATAAATCACAAACAGCAGAGGTCCCAATACAGAGCCCTGCGGAACACCACTAGTCACAGGCCTCCAGCCAGAAAAAGACCCTTCCACTACCACCCTCTGTCTTCTATGACCAAGCCAGTTCTCCACCCATCCAGCCACCTCCCCCTTTATCCCATGAGATCCAACCTTTTTCACCAGCCTACCATGAGGGACTTTGTCAAACGCCTTACTAAAGTCCATATAGACGACATCCACGGCCCTTCCCTCGTCAACCATTCTGGTCACTTCTTCAAAAAACTCCACCAGGTTAGTGAGGCATGACCTCCCTCTCACAAAACCACGCTGACTATCGTTAATGAGTTTATTCCTTTCTAAATGCGCATACATCCTATCTCCAAGAATCTTCTCCAACAACTTCCCCACCACGGACGTCAAGCTCACTGGCCTATAATTACCTGGGTTATCCTTCCTACCCTTCTTAAATAACGGGACCACATTAGCTATCCTCCAATCCTCTGGGACCTCACCTGCGTCCAGTGACGAGACAAAGATTTGCGTCAGAGGCCCAGCGATTTCATCTCTTGTCTCCCTGAGCAGCCTTGGATAGGTTCCATCAGGCCCTGGGGATTTGGCAGTCTTTATATTCTCTAACAAACCTAACACTTCCTCCCTTGTAATAGAGATTTTCTCCAACGGTTCAACACTCCCCTCCGAGACACTCTCAGTCAACACATCCCTCTCCTTTGTGAATACCGACGCAAAGTACTCATTTAGGATCTCCCCTACTTCTTTGGGCTCCAAGCATAATTCCCCACTTTTGTCTCTGAGAGGTCCGATTTTTTCCCTGACAACCCTTTTGTTCCTAACGTATGAATAAAATGCCTTGGGATTCTCCTTAATCCTGTCTGCCAAGGACATTTCGTGACCCCTTTTTGCCCTTCTAATTCCCCGTTTTTAGCTGCATGGACCTAACATACGCCTCTCTTTTCTTTTTGACCAGTCCCTCAATTTCCCTGGTTATCCACGGTTCCCGAATCCTACCCTTCCCATCCTTTTATCAGGCACATGCCTGTCCTGCAGCCCTAACAACTGTTCCTTAAAAGACTCCCACATGCCAGATGTGGATTTACCCTCAAACAGCCTCTCCCAATCAACAGCTGCCAATTTCTGCCTAATCCCACTAAAGTTAGCCTTCCCCCAATCCAACACCTTACCCTTGGGACACCACTCATCCTTTTCCATCACTATCCTAAAGCTAACAGAATTGTGGTCACTATTTGCTACATGTTCCCCTACCGAAACTTTGAAGACCTGACCGGGCTCATTCCCCAGTACTAGGTCCAGTATAGCCCCCTCTCTAGTCGGGCTATCTACATATTGTTCCAAAGAACCCTCCTGTATGCATTTTACAAATTCCTCCCCATTCAGAGTCCCAGCTCTCAGCAATTTCCAGTCTATACCAGGGAAATTGAAGTCTCCTGCGACAACAACCCTATTTTTCCTGCACCTATCCAGTATCTCCTGACATATCCGTTCTTCCACTTCCCTTGGGCTGTTGGGGGGCCTGTAGTATACCCCCAACATAGTG
Source organism: Mustelus asterias (assembly GCF_964213995.1). NCBI lineage: Eukaryota > Metazoa > Chordata > Chondrichthyes > Carcharhiniformes > Triakidae > Mustelus > Mustelus asterias. The sequence continues at coordinate 90,284,962 of NC_135802.1, read as the reverse complement.
ACTGCGCCCTTCCTGTTTCTAAGCTCCACCCAAAGTGACTCGTTACACGACCCCTCTGAATTGTCCTCCCTCTGCACCGCTGTAATATGCTCTCCAACTAATACTGCTACTCCCCCACCTCTTTTGGCCCCTCCTCTGTCTCGCCTAAAACACTTGTACCCCGGAATATTCAGCTGCCAGTCTGTCCCTCTTTCAACCAAGTCTCTGTCACCGCAACCACATCCAAATTCCTCGTGAGCATTAAGGCCCTAAGTTCGTCTGTCTTACCTGCTACGCTCCTTGCATTGAAGTATAAGCACTCCAGACCCAGTGAGGTCATCCTCCCCCAGAGTGCTCTTCTTCTTTGCCAGCCTTGTCCCAGCCCCAAGCTCATCCCCAGCCTCTACACTTGTAGACCTAATATTTTGATCCCCACCCCCCTGCCATACTAGTTTAAACCCCCCCAAACTGCACTAGCAAAACTCCCAGCCAGGATATTCGTGCCCTTCCAACTTAGTTGTGACCCGTCCTTCTTGTACAGGTGCCATCCTCTCCTGAAAACTTCCCATTGATCTAGGAAAATGAAGCCCTCCCTCCTGGACCAGTCCTTTAGGCAAGCATTCAATTGTACTAACTCCCTATTCTTAGCCTCACTGGCACGAGGCATTGGGAGCAGCCCAGAGATGGCCACCCTAGAGGCCCTACTTTTTAGTCTATTTCCCAACTCCCCGAATTGCTCTCGTAGGATCCCCCTGCTCTTCCTATCTGCGTCATTTGCACCAATGTGTACAATGACATCCGTTTCTTTATCTTCCCCTTTTAGGATGCCTCCTATCCGCTCGGTGACATCCATTACCCCAGCTCCAGGTAGGCAGACTACCATCTTGAGAAATTGGTCAACCTGTAGCAAAGATGAATCAGAGAGCCAGGTGCTTCAGGTACTTCAAACGATTATACATGGTATAAGGTGGCATGGTGGCACAGTGGTTAGCACTGCTGCCTCACAGCACCGGGGACCCGGGTTCAATTGCGGCCTCAGGTCACTGTCTGTGTGGAGTTTGCACATTCTCCCCGTATCTGCGTGGGTTTCCTCCAGTTTATTCCCACAGTCCAAAAGATGTGTGGGTTAGGTTGATTGGCCATGCTAAATTGACCCTTAGTGTCAGGGAGACTAGCACGGTAAATACATGGGTTTCAAGGATAGGGCCTGGGTGGGATTGTTGTCAGTGCAGGCTCGATGGGCCAGATGGCCTTCTTCTGCACTGTAGGGATTCTATTCTATTCTAAAGAGAAAGGCCAATGTTTACTGCTTCTGTGATTACCAGCCAATAATTATCCATCCATGAAAATTAATTAACCAAAATCCTGGTGGTAAAGACAAGCAGAAATGCATGGCCAAAGATCTTTTGATTTTTCAGTCAGAGCCCAACTTCGAAACAGATGTACAACCAATGTTGTGTGAGGATACAAAAGCTCCGAATGTCTCCTGTTGCCTTCTTCCTGGTCATGGACACGGGTGCAGAACAATCAGAAATTCCTTCTCTATTATATGCCATTTGTCAAGACAAATCTCTGCAGCTAATCTTTTAAAAAGTGTTCCAGGAGTTAACCAGGTATCAACTATATCAGTAAAAGTACAACCAACTTGGGAGGAATTTGGGAGGGTCTGGGCCTGAATCTATTCTGTACTGATGAGATGAAAGTCGTGTTTCTTTTTTAGGCTGCAAAAGTCTTACATGAACCATGTCTGGAGAGCTTTACTCAATTTCTCATGGGCATCGCCAGAAAACAAAACTGTCCCTAAAGAAGTAATCTTATTCAACTTAAGAAAAGAGAAAATCAAATGCTTGGGATACATGGTACAGTTATTAATGGGATAGATTTTAGATTATTTTCTTATTGGATGACAGAAGTTTCTATTGCACATGGAAGGTAAATGATAATGATCAACATTAGATCAGACTAAAATTAAACACAGGTTGTAAGTGCATTCGGATATGTTTCCCACCACCTGGAAGAAGATCAAAAAGCTACAGTGGCGGTTTTTTAATTTGCTTAAGTCATCAAAAGCTGAGCATACTGTGGGTTTCAATGTGAATATCTGTCATTACTTACGTGAGGGGCCTTTGGGTGGCTATAATGTAATCCGGCTTCCCATTCTTGTATCCCAATCGTGCATTTGATTGCACCCAGGTCCATCCATTTTCTTTGGTCAAAAGCCTGAAAACAGTCATTCCACTTTCTCCTGTCTTCATCACTAGAATGTAGAAACCGGAGGGAGGGGGGTGTGGGGGGGGGGAAATGTTACTGAGTGATTAGCCTTCCCACCTCTCTGTGCAGAAATTTGAGGTGGTGAGTCAACCACAAAGAAAATTGTAACATGCCTGGCCCGATTTTACCAACAAGCTGCGCCTGTTTTTGGGCGCGAAAACTTGGTAAAGTCGGGCATGAGGTGAGTGGAGCGATCCGCGCCCGCTTCCGTGCCCGTTCTCCTTTACCAAGTGGCTAAAATGGCCATGATCGGCACCGCGCCTGAAACGGGCGTGATGTCAAATTAAATGCATTTGCATGCATTTAAATTGACTCAATGGGCTGCATGCCCAACCTTACCGGCACTTCCCCCTTTACCACCGTGTTTGCGTGTCCAGATTCGGCACGAAATTGATTTGCTCCGCAAAGTCTGTTTCGGGCGCTCCAGCTTCTGAGGAGGTAAGTTCAGAGCTTCCAGCAGCTCTCTGACTCAGATTGGTAGTTGGGGGGGTGGGAAGAGAGAGAGAGGGGGGTGGAGGGAGGCACGCCAGATCATTCTCTGGTGGGGGTGGAGATGGGGGGGGGCAGGAAGGCAGGAGGAGGGAGGCGGGCCAGATGGATCTCTGGTGGGGGGAGGGGGGGAAGAAAAGGAGGGCCAGATCGTTTTCTGGTGGGGAGGATGGGGAGAGGAGGAGGGTCAGATGGATCTCTGGTGGGGGGGGGGGGGGGGGGGAGGAGAAGGAGGAGGGCCAGATCATTCTCTGGTGGGATTGAGGGGGGGGGGGGGGGGGAGTGGAGGACGAGGAGGTCCAGATCATTCTCTAGTGGATTGGGGGGGGGGGGGGGGGGGGCGGGTGGGGGTGGCAGGAGGAGGGAGAGGGAGGCGGGTCAGATGGATCTCTGGTGGGGGAGCGGGTGGAGGAGGAGGAAGGCCAGATCATTTTCTGGTGGTGGTGAGGGGGGTGGTGGGGGGAGGGTGAGGAGGGTCAGATGGATCTCTGGTGGGGGGGAGGGGGGGGGGGGGGAGAGGAGGGAGGTGGGGGTCCGCTGCCACTCTGTGTGCGATCGGTGGGGGTGAAGTGGGGCATTGGGTCGCGATCGGTCTGGGTAGTAGGGGAGTGGGTGGATAAGAGGGACAGTTATGTTTTGGGGGTGGGCCAATGTCTGATGTGGCAAGTGTTTTTCAATTTTTTGTTTACTGCGCATGCACAGTTGAAGGCTCCGATCGGAGCTGCAGTGTTTTGGACACGATAAACCCCGCCCACAGGCTTCTGCAGCATGATTCAGAATCGCTGCTTTTTTTTCAGGCAGAGTGCACATGGGAGTGCCTGACAACATGTTACAAGTCGGATCTGGATCACTCGAAGATTTAGCACTTAGAATCAAAATGGTAAAATTGGGCCCACCATTTAATACAAAGTAAAAAGCAGAACAAATTTTTCCACCCAGTAAGTTAACAATATGGTTTCCCATAATAACATGCACTCTGTGTTCCTTTATTGTCTGTCAACATCAACTCACTTAAAAACTACTGCATATTTAAATATGATAGCTAAAGCTATAGTTCACCTCAAGTAAGATGAATATGTTTACTTCCGCAGTCAATTTAAGTTAATTGAAATTTGCAAAGAAAATCATTCACTTCTCGGAGTTATCTGCAGCCATTATAGAAAAGTATTTCACATTTTATATGGAGATGACCTCAGCTGGTGCTACTATAATAGTACTAAATAGGCTCCCATCCATTGACTCTGTCTACACTTCCTGCTGCCTCGGAAAAGCAGCCAGCATAATTAAGGATCCCATGAACCCCGGACATTCTCTCTTCCACCTTCTTCCGTTGAGAAAAAGATACAAAAGTCTGAGGTCACGTACCAACCGACTCAAGAACAGTTTCTTCTCTGCTGCCATTGGACTTTTGAATGGACCTACCTCGCACTAAGTTGATCTTTCTCTACATCCTAGCTATGAGTGTAACGCTACATTCTGCACTCTCTCCTTTCCTTCTCTATGAACGGTATGCTTTGTCTGTATAACATGCAAAAAACAATACTTTTCACTGTATACTAATACATGCGACAATAATAACTCAAATCAAATAAAACAAGTTTAGAGCATTCTAAATTATTACTCGCCACTGGCAAATCTGTTTCTCAGATGGTGAATATCTGGCACAAACAGCATGTACAAAAAAGCAGCTGAAAAGTAGCTAAATTATCACATTATCATTAAGATGCTTAAGTTGCATAATCTAATATATTCATTTAAACATTGGACAAAGAAAACATTTTCTATACATTGATTATTGCTCTCTTAATATGCCTTGCTCAGGTTTGATACTTTTCAAGTACCTAATGTGATTTCATACTTTGTGGAATTTATTAACCCATAAATTGAAAAATCTTCATAAAAGAATGAATTTCTGAACTTCTGGAGCCTCAGTGCTTTTAAAATTCTGCAGTGTTGGTTATTGTGACAAAACCTCATCTTACAATAGTGATTGAACTATGGAGATTATTTTCTCAATGTTTCTTGCAGGGGAACATAATATGGAGGCAAGGGGAAGAAGAGAAATAGTTGCAGCATTGTCACAGGTAGCAGTAACCAACCACAATTCCATATTGCGTGTACAACTGATATTTTGGCACAGTTGACAGGAATAAAATTTACCAAATGTCACCTATGAGCAGTAAAAGCTTACTATGTAAGGATTATCGAACTTCAATTTGTGTTGATTGGACAAACTGGTGCTCCTTTCCAGATGAAATTCTAACAGGACCAGGCAAAATTCTAACAGGACTAAACAGGGTAGATGCAAGAAAGATGTTCCCAATTGTATTGGGGGGGAGGGTCTGGAACAAGGAGTCATAACCTAAGGACAAAGGGTAAACATTTTAGGACTGAGATGAGAAATTTCTTCACCTAGAGAATGATGGGCTCGTGAAATTTATTACCACAGAAAGCAGTTAAAGCCAAAAACATTATAGGTTTTCAAGGAGGAGTTAGATATAGCTTTGGGAGTGAATATAGATGGAAGGTAGGATCAGGCTGTTGAGTTGGATGATCTTAATCAATGGTGGAGCAGGCTCAGAGGGCCTATTTTCTGTTTCTATGAAAACAAAAAAGTGCATTGGTGTGAAATTGAAAGCTGTACTTACTTCGGACATGGTTTTCTGCACAATACATCATGTCAGCTGCATGAATAAATTGATAGCCACTTCCTCGCATACATAATTCAGCCTCAGTGTAACCTAGGACTATCTTCCCTCTGCAGGAAAACAGATCAGTGATTTTTCTAAGCACATGTATTAGTCAGGTTTGCAAGTACATAATCCTATAAACATTTTAATTGAAGTAATATTAAATATAAAAGGAATTTTCCTTCAGAATCAGAAACAGATAAACTTGTTATACAAATACATCATAACTTTGTAAAACATTACTATGACGTCAATAGGTGTTATATAGTATGATACTTAGATTACAGATATTCCACCATATCTTTTTAAATGAGTTTCTCTTCTAAAACCTGGGTCCACTTGCAAATATTGAAGATTAATGAACTGTAATTTATTATGTCCATAATCCAATTGTGAACTGTTATAAATAACCTGCAAATTAACTATTTGTTGTTTATTTTGGCAAGAAGGCAGTTGCTAACTAATTACAGGAAAATGGCAACAAAAGCAATTTTTATTGCTCTTTTAATATAGAAAAGTTCCCCAAGGCATCTTAGAGGGAAACATAAATAATAGATGCTGAGTACAGTAGAAAATTAGGATTAGTGAAAAAAAACTTGTTGAAAAAGCTTTTCAGAGAAGTGAAAAGATTTAAATAGGATAGATATTTCAATAGCGTAAGCTCAAAATTACTCTAGTTTGCAGCACTAATAGTGTGGAGGGGTAAGGAATGCCACAGGGTGAATCGGGGTGGGGGATATGGGGGGGCATATAAGGTTGCTTCAGGAAATGCCAAGAGGAGATTTGAAATTGAGAATGAAGAGTTTAACTTCAACATACTGGGGCAAAAGTAACCAATACAGATAAATAAGGATGTATTGCAAGATAGGACGATAGTGCCTGTAGTGGACAGGGAGGGATAGAGGGTCAACACCAAAGGCATGGAGTTTATTGCAGGTTCCACAAAAAGAATGAAGGTTTTGATTTTTCTGATGCTTAGTTATGAAATTTTATGTAATTTGAAATCTAATGCCAGGCAACCAACTTGAAAGCACAGGGATGATACAGGGGTCAAAGCAAGTGGAGAAGTACAGTAAGGTTGTCAACATACATTTCATGCCCACGGAGGTTATCAGTGAAGGATAAGCACTTCACAGGAACATGTAGAAAAGGAGGGAACAAGTAGGCATGAAACCAGTAACAGAGCCATGGGAGCTTAAAGAAGGGTCAACGAGTTAACTGAATTAAAGGCAGTGCAGCGGTCTGGGAGGGACATACAAACATGGCTAGAGTCATACATTACTAGTAACTTTGACCAGCATATTCTCAGTGCTGAGGGGAGGCTGGAAGTTTGATTGGAAGGTCCTGAACAGATGGAAATTAGTGCTGACACCTCCAAAGGCTACAAAGAGCAAGAAGGAAGGCGAGTTAAAAAAAAAAATCAGGACGCAGGTTTGATGAAATGTCCAGTTTGGATTTTAAAAGTCTGAAGGGAGTGAGAGGAAGGCAGAGAATTAAAAGTTCCATAGCTCTGAGATCCTGAAGAGAGAATAACTGCGAAATGCAAGATAATTCCTTTGATTCAGAAAACAGAATAAAGTAAGGAATAGCATTTACAGGAAGACAAGAGTGTGAGAAAGAAGAAAAATTAAATAGAAAAAGTGAGTGGCAAAAAGAGGGATGAAAGAAAATGGGAGGAAGAATATACGATAAAAAGAAAGAATTTAAATTACATCACAGTTTATTATTCCTCAGAAATGGTTCAAAAACATTTCACGTAATTAATTGTTTTAATGTACAGTGATGTGGGGATAGGAAATACAACAGCCCTTTGGCAGGACTCTGTAAACAATGAAATGAATGATCAGTTATTCTGTCTTTGATGGCACTCCAGGAGTTTGAATATGCACATTAGTGGGTGAATTTAACTAACATGCACAACGCAACATCAGGAATTTATCAAATCCTTTGCAAGTGTACTCATTTGTGCTACATTCAGTAGTTGCCTGCTCCAAAAGGCTCTCTGAGCAATCAAATACTGGCTGATTTTAACTTGATATTTATCTATATGTTCTCCTTTGGCCACTATTATTTATTTTGAATAGTTATTTTAAGATACCACATCCAATCCTTTTATTATTACGAAAGTAGATTCTATCTACTTAGCCCAGGCTATTCCTAAATGAATAACTGTATCTAAACGTTTCTTCTTAACTAATAGATCATTATTAAAATGTCATCCTTCTTTCTTTCCGAAACCTTTTTGGAACATTGATATCAATTGTTCATTTAAGGACCAAAACTGGACAAACAGGGTCGAATCTGTATTCTTATGAACAGAAGTGCATGTCTAGAATTATAGGTGTGCAGCCAGTGACCTTACAGCCTTTATAGGCAGCAAATCACTTGTGATTTCTCAGCATTATTACCTGGCTGCATATTAGGAAATTGTGACTGCAACCCATGATTCTTTTTGTTTCACATCTGGTCTATACTATTTTTGGTCCTTGTTGTGCCAACTGTGGCACAGTTGGTAGCACTGCTGTTACTTTTAATCATCAAAAGCTTGTGGGTTCAAATCCAACTTCAAGGATTGAGCACAGAAATCTAGGCTGATATTCTACGGCGGTGCTGAGAACATTATTATAAATGTGAATGAAGGGGGGATTTGCAGAACCCAAGAAATGTGCATTTCGTTTTGCACTTTCTTATAAAAACCTGACTGTAAAGCAGCAAGATGAAATTACTTAATGACTGAATGTGTTTTATTTCTAGATGGACCAATAACCAGTGGTAAGCTGTACCTCTATTGCAAACTAGCAATATTTGGCTTTCCCTATAACTATCTCACATTGTGCACCTTTAGTGGTTGTTTAATGACTACACAAGGCATTTTGCTGCTGTTAGCTACAGTGAACAAGTGTGAAGTTGCCTAGTTCTGTGAGCACTTTACACATTGAATAATATCTGCCATTTATTTAATTTGCCCAAGAAGGTTTCTAAATTTCAATAATCACTAATAGAGTTTTCTAATATAGTTTTATGTCAAATAAAACTTTCCTAATTTTTAAGTAAATAATATCACTCACTTAGCATCGCAGCCCATTGGTGTGAAGTCTAGTTTGTGCTTAGTTCTGAAAATGAAATTTTTGGTTCGGATCTCCAAGATGGACGGAGGTTGCAGTGGCGTTGCGATTGCAAACAAAGCCAACTGTGGAGGGACACACGAGCCATCTTTTCCCTTCATGTTCTGCTCATAAAGAAACTTGAGTCTGCCTTGGAAATTCATGGCCTTGAAAGAACACATGTAGAAATTGATTATTACAATTTTAATATATTTCAGGTAATTATGGCTGTAACTGATGAAAGTGTATAAGAAACTTAAGAGCCCAAAGTACAGGACCAGAACATGTGTTAGTATTCAATATGTAAATGTTAGTGCATAGGGCAGAGCATTATAAACTATGAATTCGTAAAATGGTTTTAATATGTAATTTTAACTGGAAAATTAATTTCTTTAAATTATGCCATTACTTATGGTGGTGGGATCAGAGAACCCTCCATAATTATTGGCCAGCACCAAAATGAATCTCAATTAGTGAAATATTTTATAGATTTCAAAGTATTCATATTTTTTTAATCCTACAATAGCTGCAAACACTTAACAGAAAAATTGCAACACTGCACATCAGAAGGTAGAGCTACACAAAGATCTGAACATTTTGTTCCAGTAAAATGCTAATCACAAGTTATTAGAACAAAATTCATTCTTTTTTAAGTATGACACCAATGTTAATGCATCTATGAAAAGAGCTCCACCTGTGCACTTACATGCAGTGATTACCACACAGATAGTGCATTACAATAGTTGAATTATTATTCAAGTCATAATGTGGGTGAGATGCAGGAACTATATTTTTAAAGTATATTAAAGTGAATAATTTAAATATGTAGGGTCAGTTTGGAGCCGGATCCTCCTGGCTCCTGCAATTCACTGACACTCGGCGCAGCGGGAACCTGGCATGAATCACTACTGGTCTTCACAAATGGAGACCAGTTGTGATAGCCGTACCAGGGGCTCGAAAGCCATTGAAGCCTCTGGTGGATAGGGACATGGCTGGGCAGTGCCCTGTTACTGGCTCCTGGACAGTGCCAACCTGGCACTGTCTCGATGCTGGAGAAAATGGATTGTGGGTGGGGTGTGGTCAACCTCAGGCCTGTGTGGTATGGGGAGGAGCGGGGGGACTCGGACATCTCGTGATTGTGGGGTAAGGTTGCCCCTTCGGGATCAGACATTCCCAATGTCTGCGAGAGGAATCTTGCTGGCATCTTTAGGTCCCTAAAATAAAAGTGTGGTTGAATTGCGAACAATCACTCCAAACCACCCAGCGGGAATCTCACCAGTTCTTTTCACTGAGAATGACCCTTTTTTGGGAGAATTGCCATCTTTGTTCTTTTTTTCTTGCCTCATTGCATTTCCTTTGGCCCTGGAAGACTTTTCTATCTTCTATCTTCCACCCTATCACAGACTTTCCTTTTAACCTTGTCCCATCCAGCCCTTGCTCAAAATCCATTACATTTTTAGCTTTTTCCCAGTTATTATTTCCCATCTGATTAAAGGTCATGAATCTGAAATTATAGCTCTGTTTCTCTCCACAAATGTTGCCTGACCAGCTGAGTATTTCCAGAATTTTCTGTTTTTATTTCAGGTTACCAGCATCTGCATTATTCTGCTTTTCAAGTGATAAAACCCCACAATTTTATTCTGAGAACTGCTATTTTGCTAACTAGCAATTTCTACAGAATTGGCCAAACTGCTCAAAACATTATCAGCTCCTATTTTCCTTCATGCTGGTCACAAGGTACATAGATTTTTAAAAAATGTTTATAACACAAACAACACTTCTTAAAAAAAATAACATTGATCATAGAATCCCTACAGTGCAGATGGAGGCTATTCGGTCCATCGAGCCTGCACCGACAACAATCCCAACCAGACCCTATCCCCTTAACGCCACCTATTTACCCCGCTACTCCCCCCTGACACTAAGGGGCAATTTACCGTGGCCAATCAACCTAACTGCACATCTTTGGAGTGTGGGAGGAAACCAGAGCATCCAGAGGAAACCCAGGCAGACACGGGGATAACGTGCAGACTGCACACAGACAGTGACCCAAGGCCAGAATTGAACCCGGGTCCATGGCGCTGTGAGGCAGCAATGCTAACCACTGTGCTGCCTTTCATTTGATGCTGGTGCTACAAGCTTTTCTCCACAGAGGCTGTACTTCTGTCTGAGGTAGGAGTCAGGAATTTGACCTGGGCCATTGCAGCTACACTGACAGGACAGATGTGCACCATTCTTTTCACCTGCTCATGTAGTTCGAATAATCATAGTATCCAAAGATAACGGGTTAGGTCCAAAGATGTGCGGTTAGGTTGATTGGCCATGCTAAATTCTCCCCCAGTGTACCTGAACAGGCACCAGAGTGTGGCGACTAGGGGATTTTCACAGTAACTTCATTGCAGTGTTAATGTAAGCCTAATTGTGACACTAATAAATAAACTTTAAACTTTGGATTTTAAGAAGGGACTTAAAATGAGGAGAAAGATGGCGAGGATTTGGTAGATACACATCAGTCTTCATAAAAGAGGATTTTAGACAAATTGTGGTTATAATAGAATAGAATAGAATTCCATTAATACATACAGATGTTAATAACAAATGTTATACAGAAATTTAAATATACAGGTTTGAAGAGAGGCATTCAATATCTTTCATGTCAGGCTTCAGCTTTGACTCACTGGTAGCACACTTGTCTTTAAGTCACAGGTTCAAATCCCAATCCGGAGATTTGAGCTCATTATCTAGACTGACACTTCAGTGTGAAGTAGTGGTCATGCTATAATGTCGGAGCCATCATGTGTCAGATTTAAACTGAGGCCCTCTCTGCAGGACATGAAAGATTCAAAGTAGAAAAGGAATGCTTTCTCGATGTCTCCCTCAACCAATATCTAAAACAGATTATCTGCTCATCTATCTTTTGCTGTTCTGGGAGCTTTGAGTCCTGTGGAACGTCCTAAGGTCAGAAAAGGTGGTTTACCAATGTACGTTATTGTTCCTCTGATAGATTAGAGGAAGTTAAGGATCTCAGAGAACTAGATGGCTATATGGATTGACAATTGGCCAAAAAGTGGGTGGTAGTAAATAAAAAACATGCTGCCTTGGGAAAAAGTACTTCGCAATGACTCCTGCTGTTCATTAAATTGTAAATGGGACGTAAACGGGTAACAGATATAAAAGATTACCTTCAGAAGACTTGTACTAATTCTATATATAGTTTGGGGTAGGAGTAGGATAATGCATGGAAACAGATAGAATCAAATCTATTTCATTCAAAAGTGTGCTTTTTACAATAGATTGTGGGTTTTGACAACGCCCAACAGCACAGAGTTATTAGGTATTACCTCTAAGGAGGCAGTGGCTAGGCCACTCAAATAATTAATTAAAACAAAATAATTAAAATTAAAGGAGGTGCATTTTGCAAAAGAAAAAGCTACGTCATGCCCATTGGTCAAAGTAGCCTCCCAATGGGCTGTAAATACATCAAGTCATATGGTCCAAAAGCCCCAGAAGACGGCAGTCCCCAAATTAGGTGATGCCTCACTGAAGCACCTGCATCGAAATGCAGTCAAGGCTCACTGTGATGTTCTCTATGCCCACTCAGTTTGCAGGAGATCCAGCAAGGTGACCAAGGTGACCAATTTGGTTTGGAAAGCAATGGCAGTGGTGGTCAGTGCCAATATGGTACAGAAGAGGTCAAGTGCAGGAAGAGGATGAATGATCTTATCCATGCCACCAGGATAAGTCAGCCATCTCTTCACTCTCAACTCAGACACTCAAGTTGATCACACATTCACATCTATCTCACACATTGCCAACGCAAAGGATATCGCACCATTCACTCTCTTGCACACTTCCACATCTCCATCTGTACTCATCTCCTCTGGAGCTTGTGCCCTCATCTTGTCCATGGCCCCCCTCACCACCTACACATGCCAGCCATCCTTATCATAACATCTGGCTCACACTTTCTCCGCGATCTTACCTGCTGTTCACGCCACGCTCCCACTGCAGCGAGGCCGGAGAATTTGGCAGCCAGCCAAATCTCCGCTCACTGCGGCGGGATGGGAAAATCCCGCCAGCGTGAACGGCGATAAGATTCCAGCCACAATGTCTATCATCATTTTGTCAGAAAACTATGGACCATTATACCTTTCAAAAGATTTTGAAGCATTTAGATATATTTTTAAAATATTCATTCAGAAATTAATAATCAAAAGGTTGAAGCCATCTTTTCTCATCAATTTGGCAAGGGAGTCTTCTGCAATGCAATATTCAATCATCGGAATTCAAAATGCTTTACATTGTGAACTTGCATTAATTCTTTCATATGATCAACTGACAAGAGCCATGCTTGTTTGGAACATGACTGTTCAGGAATTATCTGAGTACTTAATAACATTGTAGCACAACATATCCTAAAGCAAGTGATTTGTAACTTAGAGCATTGGAATTATATCAGACACAGGATAAAGTGTCTATGGTTTAAACGTGTTTCATTATTAAACAATTTCATGTGAACATTGAACAGTGAGGAAAATAAAAAAGGTCAAAAATAAATTTACCAGAAATCCAGAGGAATTATCTAGGAGACATCTTAACCTGCATACAAAGTTCCTTTCCAAAAATGGTGAATTTTCTGGAGGAAGCTGCTCAGGACTGTAATGGGCGATTGGTAACGTAAGGCCAGTTTCAGCTGAATGGAAAATAACATCAAAGAGATTTAGAATATGAAGGCTAAAGAAAAACAATTCTGGGCATAATTTTATACTCCCTCCGAGGCAGGTTCTGAGGTGGAAGTAAAATGGAATGGACGGGTTTCCCCCTGGGAATCCACCCACCCAAACACAGATGCAATTTCACACTTGAGCAGGTAGGCAGGGCCTCGGGCAGGAAACCTGCCCATTCAGACCCTTAAGTGTCCATTTAATGGATGTTGGGCCTCCGGAATCCACTCAGCCACTGGCCTACCCCCGACGCCACAATGCTCCCCCCCCTCCCCGCTGCCCACCACCCCAGGCGTCCCCTACCCTCTCGCCCCCAGGACTTAGCTTTTCAAAGGTCCCGGGACTTAGACCCAGACGGAGCACTGCAGTATTGATACCGCTTCTGGCCATTGCAGTGCTGTGACTAGCCTGGCTGAAGAGCTGTTGGCCGATCTGATTGGCCGACAGCTCTCATGATAGGGACTACACTCCAGGGAAAGGAGGAAATCCTGCCAATTGCCAGTCAAATCTTAAATGAGCGTTAAATGGCTGTGGGAGTGAGCGAGCTGGCGGCTACACGTTAGGCGCTGACTCTCGGGATGGCGACCGCTGATCAGCATGCTTGGCGTCAGGGACCCAGGTTCAATTCCGGCCTCAGGTGTGGAGTTTGCACATTCTCCCTGTGTCTGCGTGGGTTTCCTCCGGGTGCTCGGGTTTCCTCCCACAATCCAAAAATGTGCAGATTAGGTTGATAAGACCATAAGACATAGGAGCGGAAGTAAGGCCATTCGGCCCATCGAGTCCACTCCACCATTCAATCATGGTTGATTTCAACTCCATTTACCCGCTCTCTCCCCATAGCCCTTAATTCCTCGAGAAATCAAGAATTTATCAATTTCTGTCTTGAAGACGCTCAACGTCTCGGCCTCCACAGCCCTCTGTGGCAATGAATTCCACAGACCCACCACTCTCTGGCTGAAGAAATTTCTCCTCATCTCTGTTCTAAAGTGACTCCCTTTTATTCTAAGGCTGTGCCCCCGCGTCCTAGTCTCCCCTGTTAATGGAAACAACTTCCCTACGTCCATCCTATCTAAGCCGTTCATTATCTTGTAAGTTTCTATCAGATCTCCCCTCAACCTCCTAAACTCCAATGAATATAATCCCACGATCCTCAGACGTTCATCGTATGTCAGGCCTACCATTCCTGGGATCATCCGTGTGAATCTCCGCTGGACCCGCTCCAGTGCCAGTATGTCCTTCCTGAGGTGTGGGGCCCAAAATTGCTCACAGTACTCCAAATGGGGCCTAACCAGTGCTTTATAAAGCCTCAGAAGTACATCCCTGCTTTTGTATTCCAAGCCTCTTGAGATAAATGACAACATTACATTTGCTTTCTTAATTACGGACTCAACCTGCAAGTTTACCTTTAGAGAATCCTGGACTAGGACTCCCAAGTCCCTTTGCACTTTAGCATTATGAATTTTGTCACCGTTTAGAAAATAGTCCATGCCTCTATTCTTTTTTCCAAAGTGTACGACCTCGCACTTGCCCACGTTGAATTTCATCAGCCACTTCTTGGACCACTCTCCTAAACTGTCTAAATCTTTCTGCAGCCTCCCCACCTCCTCAATACTACCTGCCCCTCCACCTATCTTTGTATCATCGGCAAACTTGGCCAGAATGCTCCCAGTCCCGTCATCTAGATCGTTAATATATAAAGAGAACAGCTGTGGCCCCAACACTGAACCCTGCGGGACACCACTTGTCACCGGTTGCCATTCTGAGAAAGAACCTTTTATCCCAACTCTCTGCCTTCTGTCTGACAGCCAATCGTCAATCCATGTTAGTACCTTGCCTCGAATACCATGGGCCCTTATTTTACTCAGCAGTCTCCCGTGAGGCACCTTGTCAAAGGCCTTTTGGAAGTCAAGATAGATAACATCCATTGGCTCTCCTTGGTCTAACCTATTTGTTATCTCTTCAAAGAACTCTAACAGGTTTGTCAGGCACGACCTCCCCTTACTAAATCCATGACCTCCCCTTACTAAATCCATGATTAGCCATGCTAAATTGCCCCTTAATGTTCGGGGGATTATAAAGGTAAATACATGGGGTTTCAGGAATAGGACCTGGGTGGGATTGTTGTCGGTGCAGACTCAATGGCTGAATGGCTTCCTTCTGTACTGTAGGGATTCAATGATCGCTTATCATCCTTAAAATCTTACCCATTGTGTATTTCACATGGGTTAGAAGTATTCTAAGGAATGTTTTCCACATGTAAATAATAGTAACCATGCAAAATCATCAGTGCATAATCTTGCCCTGTGTTGTATTATCATATCCAAATTCCCAGAGATTATATGGCAATCCAACAAACGCAGACATCATCCATCAGCACTAAAGGACAAAGAAGTAACATCATAACAAAACTTTCTCTCTCCCACAGCATGAGAAAACAGGACATGTGGGAATGACAAGTGGGATGCAGATAATGGGAACAATAATTATATTCCTGACTTGATCATCTCCAAGTAACTGTAATTCATATTATTCTACTATCTTAGTTCCGCCCTTCACAGAGTAGCTAATGAATTGATTGAAGATTATGGGCATTGCTTTCAAGAAAGCAGAGATTAATGGTTAAAAATAGAAGTTCTCTGCAAATAAGTTAAGAGCATGGAGCAGAATTAATGCCAGATGTTGAGCTTAATGACAACAGAGCAAAAAAATGCATCAATAGTACTCTGACATAACATGAAGTTATTGCACAGAAAGTTTTCTGAAAACTGGAAATTAAATTTATTACTTGCCACTGGTTGAAGAACCAAATGCAAACGGAGTCAAAATATAGCATGCTAAACAGTGCCATGTCATCTTTGGTGTTTCCTGAACAGGTAGATAGAGCTTAAGTTTAACATCCCATCTGAAAATCAGCTCCTCTGGCAATGCAGCATTCAGTACTGAACTGAAGTGTTAGGTTAAATTATGTCCTCAAGTCTTCAGAAGCAAAAGTACTAACAACTGAGCCATGACACTTGGGGAATTAAACGTGATACGAGTATGAGCAATTTAATAAAAGCACAATGACAAAATACCACAAAAAGTAATTAATTGTAATGTTGTAACGATGATGTGACTTATGAATTATATCAATCGGTAATTTCACTGGCAGACCAAACATATCCTGAACTGTTTAAAAAGGAGTTTTTAAAAACAAGAAAAGATGCTGGCTTAAGATGGCTGTGACAAGTCACCTGACCTCTGGTATTGCAAGTTGACCAGCTTCTGGAAAGTTCATTGCGAATCACAATTTGGACATGCTCAGACACCCTCATGGAATTTCACACCTGAGGGTATCAAGAACCTCTTCAAAAGCATTTACTGAAAATGTCCCAGACCTAACATTTACATTTCTATAAAAGGTCTGCCAGAACAATAGTTACATGAGAGATATTTTCCTATCTCATCAAGATGGATGGTGACTCATTCAGGGGTTAATGGCTGGGACACTATAGAACCTAATCATCCCTGCACATGAAAGAAAAGCAACCGTCAGTTCAGACATTAGATAAACAAATCCCTTCTGAAATCATTATGGATGGAGAGAGAGAGATGGGTCATGTGACTGAAGAAACCATTTTGAAATCTCTTTAACACAGCATACAAGCTGCTGAAGACAGAAGTGGTCAAGAGTTTGGAAAAACTGCCGAAGACACAGTAACCAGCTTGCTTCTTCTCGAGTCAAGACCCTCTCTCTTTTTGAATAAGCATGTCGCCCAGTTCAAGAAGTGAACCCAACCAGAAATCTGCCACCAAACTAAGATCTCATAATAAGTGTAACATCTTCTACATTTGATTGCATCCAAGAAACCAGGTCACCTAAATCAACCGTAACATTCAAACGCGACGCCTCAAGGACAATCAAATGACACTTAACTGTATATTCTTATACCTTTTTTAAGATGGGCTCTAACTCCCCTTATTTCTGGTGTGTGTGTTTGATGTAACATTTTATCATTTTTGTTGGATTTAGCGGTTAATAAATTTGCTCTTTCATTGACTCAAAACCTTGTTTGATTGGCACCTTATTGCCAACAGCTTAAATGGTTAAATACATTCTGATTTAAACTTAAGCCTTTGTTGTGACTAACTGAGGAGGTTAAATAGAGGGGAGCCAGTTCATCCTTCCTCACCCGGTCATAACAGCATTATATTTCTTCGTGAAAATTGATGAACAGCAAAGGCTTAAGAATGTATAAAATCATACTGGATAGAAATAGGAATTACAGATTTATACACCGAACCCAAAGTTCTCTCAATATTTGACAAACCCATGCATTCTGAGCATGGCTGCAAAGCAATTATATAATGTACGGTAGTTACTCTGATGTTTCTTTCTATGACATTGTACAAAGGGCCTAAGGTTGAAGGAACATTGATGTTAGAAAAAAGACAGATAATTAACATAATGGAGAAAGAGGAAACCTTCATTTCTTGGCCTCATGAACATAATAAAGAATGCCCTGAAAAAAAATCAGGATATCCTTGGTAAACATTTGTGAACTGACCCAAGCATTGAATTCAAATGAGGCTGTGTAGAAGAGAATGCAGCATTGAGGTTACAGAGCACAGGATTCCTCTTCCTTCTAATTTCGCAAAAAAATAAAAATACATTCAGTTTTACAAATTATTTTGAAGTGCCCAACTTTGCTCATCAAAACAGATGCAAGCAAAAGCTAAAATTTTGAAGATGTTGGAAATTAAAACAAAACAGAAATTGTTGAATGGACACAGTAAGTGAATCAGCCTTTGTGGAGGGAACAGACATGATATTGTTTTGGGTACAAATTCTACTTTGCACTAGAGGAGGCAAACAGAGGCTACATTTAATACAGTTTGAAAAGAGATGGGAGAATATATCAAATGCTTAAAAAAGAAATGAGTAGAATGATGCAACAAATCCTGCTCTATTTGTCTATGGATATATTACATATACAGACTAAAAGGAATCAGATAGCACTATATATTCCATACATGTCTACTGTTTCGCGTCTCTCATCCCCCCAACCCCTTTTGAGCTGTATCATTAGGGGGGGCTGGGGAGGGGGCCAATCTTTCATTTCTCATACTGCCAAACTTAATAAATGCTTCTAATGTTTTCAGTTTTCTTGTTGCTAAGTAAAAACTGCTGCATTGACTGCATATTTGGCTGTCACTGGCATTTCTGCTGCTCAAGGCATGTATAACTATACTAAAGTGCTTGCACTTTTTCCACATGGTAAATTGATCTATCTTTAGATACAGGACAGTACTTATTTTTTTGTTTCAAATGCCATCCCCAGTGTAAAATAATGTTCTGACCAAAAGGTTGGGTCCAGGGCTGTTACAGAAACAGAAGGTGAGCTCTTCAGATTAACATACTTTCTTGAAACAGTTTAGTTTTGTAAAAATGGGGCTCATCATTACTACACTAACATCTGAATCTTATTTGTGCCAGCACACATAACTGGCTGTGTTCAGTGTACTGTGAAGTGGTTGTGCTCAAGTAATCTACTTGGCTCAACTACTGGATCAGCTTACAGTTTCTAAAGTAGTGGTGCATGATTTGAAGCTTACGATCTGTGCTTAATTTAGCCAGCAGCTGTTATGAAAAGACACATTTATACAAGCAAGTTTACTCTGGAGTGTGGACAAAATTCAAAGGATTCCAAAATAAAAGTCTACAAACTTGAGCCCAAAATAATATTAAGTGACCTCTCTGAAAATAAATTAAACTGTCATTGAAAGATCAGAAGATGCTACATTTAATATTTTATTTTAAAGCCAGTATTTCAGTCTATGTAGCTTAGCTTACCTTGAATGACTCTAAAACCATTTAGACTTTTCATCCTTTTGTAGGTGCCAAACAGAAGGCATCATAGCAGTCAGTGTACCACAATTACCTTTACACAAGTTATCAGCTTATAAATATTAACTGTTCGCAATTCTCCTTTGTGGAGTCCTGACTAACTGCTAATTACTAACAGCAATAATGATTGGGTGTAAATTCCAACACTGGCAAGGCGAAAAATGGTCAAAGGAAAGGAAACTTGGTGGAGTGTATAAGCAGTACCCACTTTAACACTATCCATTTGTGTTCTGAAAAGGAAATTATTTTGGTCAAAACAGTTCCTCCTTCCAACAGCAACCCGCACCTTTTCAGATTTAAAATTTTGACGAGGATTGGGAAGAGGATTACAAGATATATTTACCATTATGTAGGCAGAACGGTTTCATAACTTTGGAAGCATGGCCCTAATTAAGACCAGCTGATCTTCATCTTGTAGCCAACGCTATCCTTAGTGCCAAAGAACGTCGAAGTAGTGACAGTCCAGCCCTTTTACAAAACTGCTGCAAGACTCGGGAAAGGCTGTTTTGTGGCCCTGGCAGGGCAGGACAGGACAGCAGCTCTTAAAGGCTATTGATAGGTAGAATATTGCTAACAGTGTAGGGTGACTCACTGGTATCTTTGTAACAGAACATTAGAGCATGAGCACAGGATATTTGGCCACTGCACCTGCATCAATATTTTTCTCCAAGACTGACCTCGGTGAATGCTACCGTCCTGCTTGCTCCTCCCCATACACTTTAAATTTCCTCATCTTCAAGTAACTCATTATTTTTTACAAAATCATAGGGGTATAAAAATGTGTTTTAAAGCAAGTTTTAAATTATGAAGTTTATTTATTAGTGTCACGAGTAGGCTTACATTATCACTGCAATGAAGTTACTGTGAAAATCTCCTAGCCGCCACACTCTGGCGCCTGTTCGGGTACACTGAGGGAGAATTTAGCTCGGCCAATGCACCTAACCACACGTCTTTCGGACTTGTGGGAGGAAACCAGAACACCCAGAGGAAACCCATGCAGACAAGGGGAAAACGTGCAGACTCCACACAGACAGTGACCCAAGCTAAGAATCAAACCCGGGTCCCTGGCGCTGTGAGGCAGCAGTGCTAACTAACCACCATGCTGCCCATATTTGAATAATTGAGGGTGGAGTGAAGAAGTTAATATCCACTTTCAGACAGCACCTGTAACATGTGATACCTTGGAAACTCCCATGAAATCTCTTCTGACTTATTTTATTTCACATTCTGACTATTTGCCTTGTGTTCAGTTTACATTTGATGTGCCTGCTGGCTATACTCAAGATCATAAATACAGTTAGCAAGTGAAAACTGACAAAGAATTTGCTGCAGAAGTTAGTTTTGAAGTATCACTACATTAAGGGCCTCAGTAACAGAATGCATATAGGAAAAGGTTCACGAATAATGTCAAGCAAAAGTGGGCTTTACAATGAAATCTGGAGTAAGAAAAATTCTGATGGAAAGCAAAGTGAATTTTTTGAAACCATTTTTAACTGGGTATGAACATAGAACATAGAACATTACAGCGCAGAACAGGCCCTTCGGCCCACGACGTTGCACCGACCAGTTAAAAAAAAACTGTGACCCTCCAACCTAAACCAATTTCTTTTCGTCCATGAACCTATCTACGGATCTCTTAAACGCCCCCAAACTAGGCGCATTTACTACTGATGCTGGCAGGGCATTCCAATCCCTCACCACCCTCTGGGTAAAGAACCTACCCCTGACATCGGTTCTATAACTACCCCCCCTCAATTTAAAGCCATGCCCCCTCGTGCTGGATTTCTCCATCAGAGGAAAAAGGCTATCACTATCCACCCTATCTAAACCTCTAATCATCTTATATGTTTCAATAAGATCCCCTCTTAGCCGCCGCCTTTCCAGCGAAAACAATCCCAAATCCCTCAGCCTCTCCTCATAGGATCTCCCCTCCATACCAGGCAACATCCTGGTAAACCTCCTCTGCACCCTCTCCAAAGCCTCCACATCCTTCCTGTAATGTGGGGACCAGAACTGCACACAGTACTCCAAGTGCGGCCGCACCAGAGTTGTGTACAGTTGCAACATAACGCTACGACTCCTAAATTCAATCCCCCTACCAATAAACGCCAAGACACCATATGCCTTCTTAACAACCTTATCTACTTGATTCCCAACTTTCAGGGATCTATGCACACATACACCTAGATCCCTCTGCTCCTCCACACTATTCAAAGTCCTCCCGTTAGCCCTATACTCAACACATCTGTTATTCCTACCAAAGTGAATTACCTCACACTTCTCCGCATTAAACTCCATCCGCCACCTCTCGGCCCAACTTTGCAACCTGTCTAAGTCTTCCTGCAAACTACGACACCCTTCCTCACTGTCTACCACACCACCGACTTTGGTGTCATCAGCAAATTTGCTAATCCACCCAACTATACCCTCATCCAGATCATTAATAAATATTACAAACAGCAGTGGCCCCAAAACAGATCCCTGAGGTACACCACTTGTAACCGCACTCCATGATGAATATTTACTATCAACCACCACCCTCTGTTTCCTATCCGCTAGCCAATTCCTGATCCAATTTCCTAGATCACCCCCAATCCCATACATCTGCATTTTCTGCAGAAGCCTACCATGGTGAACCTTATCAAACGCCTTACTAAAATCCATATATACCACGTCCACTGCCTTGCCCCCATCCACCTCCTTGGTCACTTTCTCTGTGTTGGTACATTGGAGGCTGAAGCAATTACTAACAATGAAGCATTAGCAATGCAAATGTCAGCTGTAAGTAACAGCTTATATTGTTGTTATACAATGACATTTTGGATAAATATTCAATTAGAAAATGAGCAACTGGTTGAAGTGTATACCATGCAGGGATACTGGTTGAAGTTAATGGATTAAGGGAGAGACCTGGCTGGTAATTGATAATTCCTTTAAGGTACACAGGCATTATGAAATGGCCATGAGTAAAGAAGAAATAGAAAAACAAATCAGCTTTCAAGGGGCAAAGACCATCAAAAATAGGATTGAGGTTTTAAGAATGATGAAGTGATTGGATAGATACTGGTTGGATATGTTACTTGAGCAGAATAGGGATTGTAGAACTAGAGATATGAATATAAACACTGGAGCAAATAAATAAGTTAGCTGTGTTGGAGTATTTATTTTTACAGTCACAATCCTCTGGAAAAAAAATGACCAAAACATGTAGTGATTATGGAGTGCGTTTGGATTGGCTAGTTTTTTTTTTAAGTGAATCTGGAGAGCGCATTTCCAATTACAGTAGGTAGATTGCTAGTTAGTTGGCATTATAAGAATTTATAGGCCATTGCTATCTCTTGAAGCGTTGGCTAATATGTCTGAGTATTTATGCTGATCTGCTACAGGTTTGTCATTTCGATCCTGGGAAAATGCATCATGAGGGGGCTCGCCAGCACTGTATCTTGCACTATGTTAAGTTGGGATGCGATTGGTCAGCCTGTTTTACCACCACCTCTCTTTCTTCTAGGTCCCCGCTTCAAACTCTGTTCCTTAGCTACCAACTCAATCCCTTTCTCTGGCAATGGTTTACTACTAAACCTTGGTGCCAAATTTGAGCTTCCAACCACATATCCAAGCCATCGCCAACACTGCCTATTTTTACTTCTGTAACTCTGTGCTTGCCTCAGTCATCTGCTCCCAAAATCCTCATCTATGCCTTTCTTACCTCTAGACTTGACTATTCCAATATACTTCTGGCTAGCCTCCAATATTCTACTAATTTAAACTCTATTTCATCCAAAACTTTGCTGCCCCTGTCTTAATTTGCACCATGTCCACTTCACTTATCACCTGTGTACACTGACCTACGTTGGCTCCCAGTCAAGCAACACCTCAATGTTAAAACTCTCATCCTTCATTTCAAATCTTTCCATGGCCTCACCCCTTCCCAATCTCTTTAATGTCTTTAGCCTCACAAACCTCTAAATTCTCTGTTATCGTCTAACTCTGCTCTCTTGTGCATCCCTGATTTTAATTGCTCCAACATTGGCGGCCATTTATTAACTGCTTAGGCCCTTGGCTCTGGAATTCCCTTCCTAAATCTCTGTGCCTCTCTAATTTATCCCTCTTTCTTTAAGATGCTTCTTAAAACCTATCTCTTTGACCAAACTTTTGGCCAATTTGCCCTATTTTTGCCTTTGACTTTGTTTCATCATGTTTCTGCGAAGTGCCTCAAGACATCTGATTACATTAAAAGCATTAAATAAATCTAAATTGTTGTACTTGTGTGTAAACAATAACTATATACAAGAGATTATTATAAAAAATTACAATAAAATAAATCAGCTCACTAGTTACAAGAATATAAATGAAGGAATTTTGTTTTATTAACCTGGAATATGCAGTCAGCAGCTAAGCATCCATAGAATCATATAATCTTCAGTACAGAAGGAGGCCATTGGCCCATCGAGCATGAACTGACAACAATCCCACCCAGGATCCATCCCCATAACTCCATATATTTACCCTCCTAATCCCCCTGACACTAAGGGGCAATCAACCTAACCGACACATTTTTCGTACTGTGGGAGGAAACCGGATCACCCGGAGGAAACCCACGCAGACACGGGGGGAATGTGCAAACTCCACATAGGCAGTCACCTGAGGCCGGAATTGAACCCGGCTCCCTGACGCTGTGAGGCAGCAGTGCTAAACACTTTGCCACCGTGCCGCCCCATGTTCACTACTGACCCAGAAAAAAGTGGTACTGAAAGATCGAGCAATATCTGTGGCAGGAATTTCACATCTCCCTACATCAGCTTGAATCTGGCACAATTCAAAAGGATCTCCACAGATGACACCAAATAGCAAGCATCCAGTCACACTGAAGCATTCTCGCAAGACAGCAAACAAGGAAGTAAAACGCACCTATTATATATTTTATCATTTTTACAGAGAATAGGATTAAGACAGAAGCTGAACAAGCATAAAGAAACTTGAAAGAAAATGGATTTAGTTTAAAAATGTGGATGTTTATCACAATGGAGAAAGTTGACATGCCACAAATTATTAGGCTTGTAGGGCCAGAGAGATTTTACAGCAGTAAAGATGAATTTAGAATGCTGTTACAAATATAGTTGGACTTCATTCATCAAAATGCAACTGTTGCAATGGTTTTTACCATGAGGCTAATATCATTAAAGGACAAGTTCCCACCAGTTCAGTGTCTTCTGATTGATTGCAGTCTATCAAAACCTCAGCAGCATACCCCATGGAAAAGCACGGACAAGAACTTTTAGATTTTTATAATTAACTGTGTGGGCTCTAGATGTTGAAGATTAAATAAAAGGCAAATTGAGTTTCACGATCATGTGGGCGGCATGGTAGCACAGTGGTTAGCGCTGCTGCTTCACAGCTCCAGGGACCTGGGTTCGATTCCCGGCTTGGGTCACTGTCTGTGTGGAGTTTGCACATTCTCCTCGTGCCTGCGTGGGTTTCCTCCGGGTGCTCCGGTTTCTTCCCACAGTCCAAAGATGTGCGGGTTAGGTTGATTGGCCATGCTAAAATTGCCCCTTAGTGTCCTGAGATGCGTAGGTTAGAGGGATTAGCGGGCAAATATGTCGGGATATGGGGTAGGGCCTGGGTGGGATTGTGGTCGGTGCAGGCTCGATGGGCCAAATGGCCTCTTTCTGCACTGTAGGGTTTCTATGATTTCTATGATTAATACAGCAAAATCTGTACCATTATCTTGATTAATCATGAAGAATTTTATAGAACCTTCAGTCAGGAGCATAGTTTGGATACCACCCATAATAGAGCAAATTAAATACCGTCACTGGAAAGAAAGCGCTTGTTGGACAAAATGGTTCATTTTTTATAACGCAAGGTCAAATCAAACTTTAAATCATGAAAACACCCTGCAGTAGAACAATTAACCCCGCCAACAACTGCGACTTTTAGTTACCTTGGCTTTCCATTTTAGTCAACTGCAGTTTAGCAATAAACTGGGATCTTTTTGTGAGATGTTTCAAGTGTTAAGTTGCAAGAGTTAAATTTCCACTTAAGTGGAAGTGAAAAATTGGCAGCATCGTGTCAGCTGCCAACAGTAGAAGATAAGCTGCTAGTTAGCTGGGATTAGAAGGATTGATGCACTATTACTGCCCCTTGAGTACAACTGCACATTGAAATCAATCAAAAAGAAAACCTTGCATGCTGTGTAATGGGTGGCAGTCCAATATTGCCAGATTCCTCAGCTCCCAGTCCAAGTAGAAACATGAGGGACTGGGAAAATTGGGCAGGAGTACCTGCATCTGATTCTCTGCAGTGGAATAACTGTCATGAATTTAATGGGGTGACGGGAAGGGCCTGGCACAGGAATCTCGTCTACTGGCAGCAGGATATCAAGTAGGCTCATTAATGAGCCATTTAAAGCCGATTATTACTGAGTCTACCAGCATTTAATAGTGACTCAGGGTTCTAACAGGATTTGCAGGGTCTCCTGTGCCTCCCAAGGCCACCCAGAAAACCCTGTAAGTGGCCCACATGAGTGTCCCTCGTAGACAGACACTTAATGCCAGATCACTCAATCGAGCATGGTATATGTGTGTGTGGCGGGGTGTGTGTGTGGCGGGGTGTGTGTGTGGCGGGGTGTGTGTGTGGCGGGGTGTGTGTGTGGCGGGGTGTGTGTGTGGCGGGGTGTGTGTGTGGCGGGGTGTGTGTGTGGCGGGGTGTGTGTGTGGCGGGGTGTGTGTGTGGCGGGGTGTGTGTGTGGCGGGGTGTGTGTGTGGCGGGGTGTGTGTGTGGCGGGGTGTGTGTGTGTGTGGCGGGGTGTGTGTGTGTGTGGCGGGGTGTGTGTGTGTGTGGCGGGGTGTGTGTGTGTGTGGCGGGGTGTGTGTGTGTGTGGCGGGGTGTGTGTGTGTGTGGCGGGGTGTGTGTGTGTGTGGCGGGGTGTGTGTGTGTGTGGCGGGGTGTGTGTGTGTGTGGCGGGGTGTGTGTGTGTGTGGCGGGGTGTGTGTGGCGGGGTGTGTGTGTGTGTGGCGGGGTGTGTGTGTGTGTGGCGGGGTGTGTGTGGCGGGGTGTGTGTGTGTGTGGCGGGGTGTGTGTGTGTGTGGCGGGGTGTGTGTGTGTGTGGCGGGGTGTGTGTGTGTGTGGCGGGGTGTGTGTGTGTGTGGCGGGGTGTGTGTGTGTGTGGCGGGGTGTGTGTGTGTGTGGCGGGGTGTGTGTGTGTGTGTGTGTGTGGCGGGGTGTGTGTGTGTGTGTGGCGGGGTGTGTGTGTGTGTGTGTGTGTGTGTATGTGGCGGGGTGTGTGTGTGTGTGTGTGTGTGTGTGGCGGGGGGTTTGTGTGGCGGGGTGTGTGTGTGTGTGGCGGGGTGTGTGTGTGTGTGTGGCGGGGTGTGTGTGGCGTGGTGTGTGTGTGTGTGTGTGTGTGGCGGGGTGTGTGTGTGTGTGTGTGGCGGGGTGTGCGTGTGTGTGTGTGGCGGGGTGCGTGTGCGGCGGGGTGCGTGTGCGGCGGGGGTGTGTGTGCGTGTGGTGGGGGGTGTGTGTGGCAGGGGGGGTGTGTGTGTGTGTGTGTGTGTGTGTGTGTGGGGGGCGGGGTGTGTGTGTGGCGGGGTGTGTGTGTGGCGGGGTGTGTGTGTGGCGGGGTGTGTGTGTGGCGGGGTGTGTGTGTGTGTGGCGGGGTGTGTGTGTGTGTGGCGGGGTGTGTGTGTGTGTGGCGGGGTGTGTGTGTGTGTGGCGGGGTGTGTGTGTGTGTGGCGGGGTGTGTGTGTGTGTGGCGGGGTGTGTGTGTGTGTGGCGGGGTGTGTGTGTGTGTGGCGGGGTGTGTGTGTGTGTGGCGGGGTGTGTGTGTGTGTGGCGGGGTGTGTGTGTGTGTGGCGGGGTGTGTGTGTGTGTGGCGGGGTGTGTGTGTGTGTGCGTGGCGGGGTGTGTGTGTGTGTGTGGCGGGGTGTGTGTGTGTGTGTGTGTATGTGGCGGGGTGTGTGTGTGTGTGTGTGTGTGTGGCGGGGGGTTTGTGTGGCGGGGTGTGTGTGTGTGTGGCGGGGTGTGTGTGTGTGTGTGGCGGGGTGTGTGTGGCGTGGTGTGTGTGTGTGTGTGTGGCGGGGTGTGTGTGTGTGTGTGTGGCGGGGTGTGCGTGTGTGTGTGTGGCGGGGTGCGTGTGCGGCGGGGTGCGTGTGCGGCGGGGGTGTGTGTGCGTGTGGTGGGGGGTGTGTGTGGCAGGGGGGGTGTGTGTGTGTGTGTGTGTGTGTGTGTGGGGGGCGGGGTGTGTGTGTGGCGGGGTGTGTGTGTGGCGGGGTGTGTGTGTGGCGGGGTGTGTGTGTGGCGGGGTGTGTGTGTGGCGGGGTGTGTGTGTGTGTGTGGCGGGGGTGTGTGTGTGTGGTGGGGGGTGTGTGTGTGTGGTGGGGGGTGTGTGTGTGGGGTGAAGCGTGTTTGGTGTGTGCATGGTTGCAGTGTGTGTGTCCCATGCCTTGTATTTGAGCCCACGTTCCTCCCCCACACTGCTCCATTCACCTGTGATCAGCGATGATCCCTGGTGGATACCTTACAGCATTATTGACAACAGCCACCACACCTCCTGATGCTGCCAGCCATGGAGAGCTGCCAGTCTCTCAAGGATTTCTGCTCTACCGAGAGATTGATTGCATTAGAAGCCCAAAGCTAGCCAGGTAAGTGGCTGATAGCATTTAAATAGTGTTGGGCCTCCCAGACTGAAGGGACATTGGGGTTTCACTGGTTCTCCAACTGGTGGCGGTACCTTGTTGCACAAACTAAATTCTGTCCTTAGCATCAGAAAATTTACCTGGTTGATGTGATAGAAGCCGAGAATTCCACATTGTCATTACGGTATTCTAAATTATAGGCTATAAGGCTGGAGCAGATTTCTTTTTAAACTATTGGTTCATGAGTCATAAGCATTGTTGGCAAGGCCAGCACTTGTTGTTCATCTCTAATTGTCTTTTAAAAGATGGTGGGAGCTGTCTTCTTGAACCGCTGCAGTCCTTCTGGTGTAGGGATGCCCACAGTGTTGTGAGAAAGGGAGTTCCAAGATTTTGATCCAGCAACAATGAAGGAACTGCGATATAGTTCCAAGTCAGGATGGTGTGTAGCTTGGAGGGAAACTCACAGGTGGTGCTGTTCCCATGCATCTCTTGCTCTTGTCCTTCCAGGTAGTAGAGGCCAGCAGTTTGAAGGGTGCTGTCAAAGGAGTTTTGATGAGCTTTTGTGCATTTGGTCGTATTTTAATATTTGAAATGGTGGATAGGGTGGCAATCAAGCGGGTTGCTTTGAACTGGATGATGTCCAACTTCCTGAATATGGTTGGAGCTGCAGTTATCCAAGCAAGAGGAGAGTATTCCATCATACTCCTGACTTGTGCCTGATAGATGGATGACAGGCTTTAGGGGTGTTAAGTGGCCATGGAGTCATAACACAGCATTTATTTAGCTGGTCTAGTTAATGCTTCTGGTCAATGATAATCACCACAATATTGATAGTGGAAAATTTAAAGATGGTAGTGTTTTTCAAAGGCAAAGCAAGATGGTTAAATGCCCTCTTCTCAGAGAAAGTCATTGCCTAGCACTTGTATGGTGCAAATGTTACTTGCCACTTATCAGCCCAAGTAAATGTTGTTGAGTCTTGCAGTGTGACGACTGACTTCCAACAATCACAACCATCTTCCTTTGTGAAAGGTAGGACTCCAAACAATGAAATGTTCCCGCCCACCCCCAACCAATTCCCAGTGACTTCAATAGTGCTAGGGTTCCTTGATGCCACACTCGGTCAAATGCTGCCTTTATGTCAAGGGCAGTCACTCTCATCTCATGCTTAGGATTATGAAACCCCTCCTCCAAAATCATACATACTATTTCCTTACTGGTAACAATACAAGATAAATATTCCCAAAGCAAATGGAACAGTCCAGTGAAGAGACATCAAACGTAATTAAAAGTTGTTAACTGGCTTGGAAACTGTGGGCCACGCTCATCTCACATTTTCCATCTTATTCGCAAATTACTTGTCAATGTCAATGTTTTATATCATTGATTTATCAAAGTGTAAACAAATGAGAAGAGTTCCTCCATTGCCGAGAATGGCGGCTTGTTCATTCAATTCATACAATCTTTAAGTAAATTTGCAGAACTACCTGATTCAGGATCTGATGTTGGATTCAGAGCCCAATGAAGTTGTCGACGAAATTCAGCTCTGTCTTCGGTGTGGATCAGTTCAAAAACGCTCTGATGAATGATATCAGACTGAGGACAGAAAATAAATATATTAAGTTTTAAACGCAGCTTTATGATATGTATCATGCATGTTAAGCTAAACTATGCTGTTCCAACCTCACATTTTTGTTCTAAGTTATTTCAATTGAGTGAACAAAAGCATTCAATTTGAGCAAAATGAAAGTTAGTAGCATCATCCACGGTGGCACAGTGGTTAGCACTGCTGCCTCACAACGCCAGGGACCCAGGTTCAAATCTGGATTCAGGTGACTGTCGGTGTGGAGTTTGCACACTCTCCCTGTGTCTGCGTGGGTTTTCTCCTGGTGCTCCAGTTTCCTCCCACACTCCAAAGATGTGTGGGTTAGGTTGATTGGCCATGCAAAATTGACCCTTAGTGTCAGGGGGATTAGCAGGGTAAATATGTGGGTTACAGGATAGGCCTGGATGGGACTGTTGTCGCCAGATCTGATGGGCCGAATGGCCTTCTGCACTGTAGGGATTCTATAATTCTTTTAATAGCAGCAAAATAGAATGATGTTCACATATAAAAATAAATAGATATACTGTCACACTTCTTCAAAGAAAAACAACTAAAATACAGAATGAGAGAACAATTTTTCTGTGTGATGCACATTTAGATAATGTACGCATCCCTTAACAAACTAATTACACACATGGACAAAATATCAGTTTTACGGTTAGTGAATAATTTCTGAAAAATGACTATCAGAACACATTACACACATACGCAAAGCAGAAGGATTCTTAAATGTCCTCCATTATAACCATCTATCAGCTGCAGTAAATTAGTTACTAAACCTTTCATTCACACTTATGGTCAAGGAAAGGAAAAATATTTTTTATTTGCTGCGAAGTACACATCAGTAACCCTACCTCCATTTTCAACTCACCTGCTGCCATGTAACTAACACAGCATATTAACCCTGCATCATAGTGTGTAAAGAAATAATAATTAATCTTAGGAGATTGGCACAGCTTAAGTTACTATGTTGTCTCAATAGTAAAGATTAACAATTTCAACTATTATAGTTAGCAAGCATCAGGTATAAATACTGGGACTCAATTTTGAGAAAAATAAACAATTATGTGGTTGTCATTCAGCATTTCATTTGGTAAACCACTAAGTCTCTGCACATCCGGTATACCAACCAATTCAACCAGAACTGGTTATAAACTATAAACCATTGACCAATTTTGCAATTTCAAATTACCTTAAACTTGGATCAAGGCCCACCCATGCAAGTGAAAAGACTGAGCATTATACCAATGCTTAAATTACAGTAAACACAAGCAGATTTCTTTTGGCATTGCTCATGCTAGTTCAAAGAATATGCTATTATATAATGACAGGAATCTTTTACACACACAGGGTGGGATTTTCCGGCCACGCTCGCCCCAAAGCCGGAAAATTCCATCCGAGGCCAATGGGTTTTGGCGTGGTCCGTGTCCCACCCGCTACGATTCCGGTGGTGGGCAGGATGGGAAAATTCCACCCAAAGTGTATCAATCATATCCAAATTAAGTATTATCCACACAGTTTATTCAATTTAATGTTTTATGACTCCTACTAACAAAAGGGGAGGGCTTTGCAATTAATGAGGTGTCTTAGTCTGCCACTGAAAAAATCTCCATAAAACCCAATCACGCTCCAATGGGTTGTCCGACAGTCATTTAACACTCTGAGGGATGTTAATGGGCTCGAGATGGTCTTCCATCCCCATGTGGAGAGAAAGATCTGCCTCTCAGAGCTATCTCTGAGAGCTGACTAGCTAGCCAATCTCAATCCCAGTAGCGCTACTGGAATGGTGACCACTGCAGGGCCTTCATCCAAACTCTGAAGAACGTTACCCAAGAGCCAGATGACAGGTAGGTTGGATGTAGGAACTGGGATGGGGAGTGGGAGGTGGGGGGGGGGGGGGGTGTTCAGGCTGGGCTGCACAGACCGTGGGATGGAAAACCTGTGGAAGGAGGAGGGGGTCCTATTGGAAAATGGGGCAAGCGAAGGAGGGACCCCTGCACTTCCATGCCAGAGGCCCAAGCAGGCATACTTGCTGGACTTCACACCTGTCGGACCTCACACCTGTCGCCAACCTTCCCCCACTGGCAGGGAAAAATTGCAGCTGTGCAGGAAGTGGCCATTAATTGGCTGCTTAATAGCCTCAATTGGTACGTACACTGGCCGGTCGTCTGAGAACTCATCCGCCGCCCATTCAATCGCAGTCAGGTCAGAGGTGGTCAGGCGAGTGCCTTTCATGGCATTTAACAGACCTGTCCGCAGGGGATCACAAAATTCTGCCCCAAGTTTTTCATTGTGATGTTCATATCTTTATTTGTGACTGACTATTATTTTAGTTCTTACCCTATTAATCAGAAAATGGAAGACTGATGAAGCCACACGCATTTTTGTTAAAATAAAGCCAGGATAATTTCTGTAGAGAACACTAAAGGACTGAGCTGAAAGCAACTGGAACTATAGGGCATAAAGACTTTTGTTTTATCTTAAACATGCTAAAATAAAAACAAAGAGCAGGACATGATCAGCCATGATCTTATTGAATGGCGGGGCAGGCTCGAGGGGCTAGATGGCCTACTCCTGCTCCTATTTCTTATGTTCTTATGTTCTTTCTTATGTTCTTTATGGCTTCGCTCGAGCGAGACTGGAAATTCCCACCCGAGATCAAAGTACATTTCCGTTGTCCGACCCTCGCCCGCTCCGATTCCATGGTGAGCGGACGGTAGAACTCCGGCGAAATTGTCTCTGGGTAAGTTGGAAGCAAAAAAGCTAGAAACGAGCAACACTAGAAACAGAAAAACATTTGGAAACCATAAAAACAAAATGGAAAATAATTGAACAATGTTGAAAGAGTGAACTGGAGGGATTTGGGGGGGGGGGAATAGGGAAGGTGGTCGAGTCAAAGGGATCAAGCCTTGAATAAAGCCTAATCTCATTCTGCTCATTAAAGCATAGATAATTTGAATTTTACATCGTTCCTATAATCGTGGTCTGTATTGTCAAACAATTGTATTTGTTGATGAGCAGCACAGATATTTACTTAGTAAGATTAGAATTGACAGTATTTGAGTAGTAGTCTTTTCAATTAGGTAAAACAATAAAATAGTGGCTGTGACAAATGCTCAAAGTGCTAAGTCAAATCAATGTGCAGTTTGGATAGTATAAATGTAACCATTAGCAAGGGGAAACATTTAATCAACCTCATCGTTTTTCTTGGGTGCAGCTCTCTGATTAAATTAATTAACCTTATTCTCATGCAAAATATGCTGGCACATTTTGTAATTATACACTGCAAATTGGATTCTTTTGTTTGCTCAGCAAAAGGTTTAAAGCATTAGTTTACTGACTGAATTATTATAAGCAAATAGACTGTTCATGCTTCACTGGTTACATACAGCGGGGCTGCTGTGGCTTGTTTAACATCCTTTTTATGAACTTTTGTTGGCTGGAATTTCATGTTTAATTATGACTGGCCGACAGGAAAGGATATTTTGCCTGTTAGGTATTTCACAACCAAATTAGTTCCACTTCCGTTTTTTTTTGAATAGTTACCATTTTTGCTAGTTTTGAAATGAGAAAATATCTTTATCTTTGTACGAAGAAAATCCTTAAAATTGTTCTGAAACACTCGAACTATTGAAGCCGGATGATGCTGCATTTCTAGACCAGCAGATTCTACCCCGCAACAGATCAGATAATTAAAATCAGCAATACTGAGCTTCATAGTGAGCAATACTTCATCTCAATCGCTTTAACAACAATTTCTTGTTTTATGGCACATTTAACATAGAAAGTATAGGGGAGGCGATGGCGTGGTGGTATTATCGCTAGACTATTGATCTAGAAACTCTATGTTCTGGGGACCCGGGTTTGAATCCCGCCACAGGTGATGGTGGAATTTGAATTCTTTTAGGAATCTACTGATGACCATGAAACCATTGTCGATGGTCAGATAAATCCATCTGGTGCACTAATGTCCTTTAGGGAAGGAAATCTTCCGCCCTTGCCTGGTCTGACCTACATGTGACTCCAGAGCCACAGCAATGTGGTTGGCTCTCAACTGTCCCCTGAACAAGGGCAACTCTGGATGGGCAATAAAGGCTGGCCAGCCAACAACACTCATGTCCCATGAATGAATAAAAAGCCCAAAGCACTTCATAAAAATAGTAACCAAAAGAGAAAATGCTGGAAAATCTCAGCAGGTCTAGCAACTTCTGTAAGGAGAGAAAAGAGCTGACGTTTCGAGTTCAGGTGACCCTCTGTCAAAGCTAAAAGGCATAAAAAGTGGGAGATATTTATACTGCAGGGTGAGGGATAAATATCTCCCACTTTCTATGCCTTTTAGCTTTGACAAAGGGTCATCTGGACTCGAAACGTCAACTCTTCGCTCTTTACAGATGCTGCCGGACCTGCTAAGATTTCTCAGCATTTTCTCTTTTGGTTTCAGATTCCAGCATCCGCAGTAATTGGCTTTTATCATAAAAACAGTAATCAGCTAAACATTTTCCATGAGC
Source organism: Mustelus asterias (assembly GCF_964213995.1). NCBI lineage: Eukaryota > Metazoa > Chordata > Chondrichthyes > Carcharhiniformes > Triakidae > Mustelus > Mustelus asterias. The sequence continues at coordinate 90,251,071 of NC_135802.1, read as the reverse complement.
ATTTAATGTTTTAGTCACTATCTCAAGAGCCATATCTAATAAGGTATGGCTTGTTTTCACAGGGTTCATGTGAAATGTTCCTTGCTTTCCCCTTCATCATATCAGTCATAATCTATGCTGCTCCTCCCTAGCTATTGATGGACCAATTAGTAGAATCACATTTCCACTATTTACTCTGTGTCTCTGGTTGAAATGATGCGTCAATTGTGTTAGCATAATGGGTGGTGCACACTGGCAATCTGCTTGTCATCTCTTGATGTCATGTCAGCTCTCACCGCTGGCTAGCAGTGCAATTATCACTAAAAGACAGCAGAGTGCCTAAGCCTCTCCCGCCAGTACATTGCCTCTTTATCAACAAACCCAAGGTGGCGCCTTTTCATGGCGACATACATGAACTAGATAACTCAAGGATCCAGGATAAATTACAGGGCACTTGGAGGAGGCCTGGACCCCAGATGTTGGCTAACCAGCACCTGCTTATGCCCTGGTGCTCACAAACCAGACCCCCAGCCATGGGTAAATAGCCCCACTGCTGGTGTGGCTGTCTCAGGAGAAAAGGCGGCAAAGGGAGTAAATCCTGATAAAATATTCTAACAAGCAGCTTTCTGGAAACTCTAGGACCAGAGCTGGTTGCAAACAGTACTGGTTTGATCCTTCCTTTGGATAATACTAACAATGAATTAGAGAATGGGGTGTAGGTCCTGATTTATGTGCAAATCGGTGTCTCCATTCTATTTTCCCAGGCCTGCACCTTAGGGAAGACACTCCCAGCTTCGTAGTTTACGTACTTTCCAAAAACCTTAAATAATCTTGAAATGCTCTATTAGTTCCCCTTTTACCATTTCTGTTCCAAAGAAAGTGAATTTTAATTATAACTTATCGTAATGTCAATCCAGTGAATCTAGTCTGTATTCTTTCCATAGATGCAATATGCTGCATATACTGAAGTACCCAGAACTGGGCACACTGTTCCACCTGTGGCCTAATAAATATCTTATATAAACCTCACTTTGTTTGGTAGCACAGAACTTGAATATTGTCGAAAAGAGAGACATGTTGTCAAATTTTTTCGTTCTGCTCTCATTAGGACAAATTCAAGAATGGCAAATTTCAAAGAATCACAACAATTTATACTACAGGAGAAAAGGGTGCTGATAAGTTGGCAATTCAACTTTGATTGGATCTGGCGGTGCCATGAAGAAAGCAACAGGGAACTATGGGCTCCTCAAGCATGTTCTATCAGTTATTTCTAATAGGCAGAGTACAGATCTTAATCAAACAGCCCATGTTCACAAAACCCAGTGTCTACTGTTTGGTGTGATTCCATGATTGGCCAGCACTTGCTGAACAATCCTGAGTGTGCTAATAGCTACAATGAATTTAAGATGATCAGTTGCAGTCATGGCTAATTTAAGCTTGCTAAAAGTGACATACATTCATACAGAGACACATTTTCAGCAAACTAAAGGAATATGTTTAAGCCGTGTGTTTTTTAAATTACACAGGAACTTGGGGAGCCTATAATTCCCCACGGCTGAGGCATTGCCATGGAGAAAGCAAATCAGTCAACTTACCACCAATCAGCACCCTTTCCCCTGTAGTATAAATTGTGATTCTTTGAAATTTGGCATTCTTGTGTTTGACCTGATAAGTGCAAGTCATAAAACCATGGCATCGTGTCTCTGCTTTCAGCAATAAACATCTCTTCCTTGTACTTATATCAAAGGTCACCATGTATAAAATCCAGAATTCCATTGGGTTTTTCTCGTTATTCTATTCTACATTTATGCCAACTTTAAAGACCTATACATGTGAACTATTTCACTTTTAAGAATCTTACCATTTAGGTTATACTGCCTTTCAGAGGTGGGAGACAGTTTCAAGTTGAAAGAAAAGGCTGACACAAGTGTGAGGAAAAGTAGAAATTCAGAACAAGAGAGCTTCATAAAGAACTGAGAAGATGTAAGGAAAGTAATGAGGTGCAAAAAAGTAAAATGAAAAAAATCTAGGAAAGAAAAGGAAGTTGGCAAAGAGAATAGTAAAGGGGAACACAAGCCTATAGGAGAATTGCAGATAAAACAATAAAGGAGAATAAAAATAATTGAGCACTTTGTATCTGCTCTCACAATGAAGGAAGAATATAATGATCCAAGGGAAGCTACAATATGTTAATGGGAGAAAGTAGGTGGATTTAGTAAACAATAAAGTGGTAAAGGAGAAAATAATGCAACTTAACAAGACAAATTTCCAGGACTTGACAATCTCCATCCTTGGAGATATATTGGTAAGTATAGTTGAAGAAATAGCATATGTTTTAACCAGAATTTTACAAAGCTCTCTGGATTTCACACTTTAGATTGAAAATTCTAAATGACAATCCATTAATTCAGAAGAGAGAGAGAAACCAAGTAACTCTCAACCTGTCAGTTTAACATCAATTTTATGGAAGTTACAATCAAAGACAGTGGACAGGAATTTTTCTTGCAGGCTTCTGGACCTTGCTGCCAATCTGAAATGTGGGCCAGAAGCCTGCAGCCTTGTGGGTAAACAGCCACTCGTTGTAATTTTCACCAGGGCAACCTATTGCCAAAACCCAGCCAGCCTTAGTTAACAGGTCTTAATAGGCCATTACTTACTTGAATGGACCACTTGCCATGTAGAGGCGGATCCATACTGGAAAATTTGACTCGGGGCACCATGGATCTGTGCCACCAGCATATAGACTGGCCATGCAATTTTTAAACACTTGCTCACCTCCATTCCCTTTTCCAAAATGGGTAAAAAATCAGGACCGGTGATACTGATCAATTAATATCTGTCCAAGTTCTCAAAGAGAGTCAACAGGGACTTGTGAAGGGCATGTCACACCTGATAAATCGAGTTCTTTTGTGGGCACTCACTAGCAGCATGGGTAGGGAATGTCTCTGGATATGACATATTTCAATTTCCTGGAGGCATTTGGTAACGTTCCGAACACGAGATTAGCAGTAATGACAGCACATGGAATTAGAGACTAGGAGCTGTGGTGTAGCAAAGGGATTTAGCTATCCATACAACTAGAAAAAATAATCAAAAAGGCTCAGGGAATATTGGCTTTTATTTAAAGGGATTGTAATTCAAAACTGAGGAAGTGATGCTTCAGTTGTACAGAGCTTTTCCAATCCAATTTAAGTACAACATTCAGTTTTGTGCACTGAACTCCAGAAATGATAGACCAAAGATGTATAATCTAGTCACCAGAGCTTAACGGGTTAAATTACAAGGACTTGCTGCATAAACTTGGCAAGCATTTCTTTGAATTTAAAAGGTTGAGGTATGATCCAATTGAGATATTTAGAATGATTACAGGATTTGATATCGCAGTTACAGAGAAACAACTTCCTCCAGTGGGGGAACGGAGCCATGAATTAAGATTTGAAGCAGCCCATTTAAGAGTGAAATCAGGAAACACTTTATCCAAATAAAGGCAGTGGAAATCTAGAACGTGCGACACAAAAGCTGAGGATGCCTGGTCAATGGTCGAGGGGTTAATAGATTTTCGTTAGATAAAGTATTACGGCAAATAGATCAAAAGGCAGGGAAATGGAATTTAATGAAAATGCATCAGCATGTGGGTATATTGAGTTGAAATAAAAAAATGCTTTATATAGTGCTTTTCAAAACACTTTACAGCCAATGAAGTACTTTTATGTAGGAAATGCAGCAGCTAACTTGCACCCAACAAACTGTCACCAGCAGCAGAGATAATGACCAGATAGTCTGATTCTTATGATGTTGATTCAGGGATACGTATTGGCCAAGTCATCCACTGGAATAACTCCCCTGCTCTTCTTTGAAATAGTGCCATGGGATCTTTTACAATCACCCAAGCAGGCAGAGCATCCAATTCCAATTCTCTTCCCGCACCAGGCAGTTGTGGTCTCAGTTTAATGTCTCACCTGAAAGACGGCACATTTGTCAGTGCAATGCTCCCTCAGTATTGCACTGGAGTGTCAGCTTTGATTTTTGTGCTCAGACCCTGGAGGGGGTACTTAAACCCCGAACCTTGTTATTTAGAGGTAGCTAACTGAGCAATGACTGCAGCCGAGGTATGGATCACCCATAATATAACTGGGTGTTAACCAAAACCAAAAGGCCTAATTCTGTGCTTCATGTACCACATTCCTTTACTACCACAACTTCATTTTCAAAGATCTCTAATGTGGCACATCACCAAACCGCTTCTGAAATCCATACATGTGTATATAAAACATCCATTACGTATCCTTATATGGTTGGGTTTCTTCAAAAAGTTAAAGCCTGACCTTCACTTCACCACCAATGCGAACTTCCCCTAATAAACCAATGGTCTTAAAAGAAGTGGCTGCTGAGAAAGTAAATGCATTGGTTTTAATTTTTCAAAGTTCACTAGATTCTGGAAAGGTTCCATCAGATTGGAAAATAGCAAATGTAACTCCCCTTACTCAAGGGAGGAGACAGAAAGCAGGACACCAAAGGCCAGTTAGCTTAACATTTGTCATTGGAAAATTGCTGGAATCTATTATTGAGGAGATTATAGTAGAAAATATCAACATAATCAGGCAGAGTCAACATAGTTTTGTGTAAGGGAAATAGTATTTGATTAATTTATTAGAGTTTTTTGACAAAGTAACCAGCAACATGGATAAAGAGGAATTTGTAGATGTGGTGTACTTAGATTTTCAGAAGGAATCTGTCAAGGTGCCACATCAAAGATTACTACACAAATAAGAGCTGATGGTATAGGGAACAACATATTAATAAGGACAGAGGATAGCTAACAGGAGAGAGCTGCAGAACAGTCAGAGGCACAGTCTAGCTCTGAGAGTCTGGGTGCAGTGTCCCAAGAAGTAGAATGAGCTTACACAATTGATCAAGGCCAGTGAGTGCACCTTCACATGCCCTATCCATCCAAATGAATCACAAGCCTCACACATTGTTCTGTTCGTTCCATCTTCTCATTGACCTACCAACAGTCTCTATCAAGTACACATTGTGCACATAGCATCACCTCATTCATTTAGCACCGCTTCAAACCTCATACTCATTTCACAGCTTGTACACACTGACAAGCACAACACATTGCACCACAATTACTGAAATACTTCCCTCTTTCTTGCAGGATAAGATGACAGATAACCAGAGGCAGCAGCTCCTAACAGAAGGGGGACAGGGAGGGATGCATGCCTGTATACTCATGGAGGAGTCGTTGCTGGTCATTTGAACAGCCACAGCCAGTGGTGCAACTCAAGCCAGACGATGGTAGTTAGTTCCTACATAATCCCATTCCCCATTCCATATTCCATAGAAACTAGAAGGAGTAGGCCATTTGGCCCTTTGAACCTGCTCCGCCATTCATTTTGATCATCAATTCAATATCCTGATTCCCCTTCCTCCCATATCCCTTTAGCCCCTAGAGCTACATCTAATTTCTTCTTGAAATCAGAATATGTTTTGGCCTCAACTACTACTATGGTAGTGAAGTCCACACATTCACCACCTTCTGGGTGAAGAAATTTCACCTGACCTCAGTTCTAAAAGGTTTACCCCTTATCCTCAAACTATGACTCCTAGTTCTGGACTCCCCCACCATTGGGAACATTCTTTCTGAATCTACCCTGTCTAACCCTGTTAGAATTTTCCCCTCGTATCGCTCTCTTTTCTAATATAAAATTTGCAGCTAGTGTAAGCACACACTGCTTGCTTTCCACCCTTTCTTCATCCCAACGTTACCCAAGTCCCTTTTTAATTAACTCAAGAACTGCCACCTGGCTAGGCATTGCTGCAGGAGCCTGAAACCCAAGAGAAAGAAGAGAGAGACCAAGAAGAAGCATTGTCCCTTGCTCTCACCCTCCCAGTCACCAGTTCATATACTGGAACAGTGCTTACTTTAGAGGGTAGCATATTGGAGGGATCAGCGTGTGGTGAACCAAATATGAGTGGCCTTCAGCTAGGGCAGGGGGAAAGGGATAGCATAGGTGCAGCTCCCCAGAGGGTGAGGCTGTATGCAAGTTCTGTTGTAGAGGACTCCAATGAGGAATTCAATGGAGAAGCTTATAGAAAAGAAAATGATAGGCATACATTCAAAAATGCCTGGCGTATTGAATGGCCTGCCAGGAAACCGAACATCATGCATCACAAAGGGCTTTGCACAAAGCTTGAAACTCATTCTTTCCAGCCAAGTAGTCTTGATGGATTCCGTAAGGACATTTGGAGAATAAACCATGATGCAGCATCTCATGGCTGCAGCTTTAGCTTCCATTGCAGCACAAGCAGAAGTCACTCAATGTCTGACATCTTCAGTGGAAGCTCAGACTGACGTTCTGAGATTTCTGCTTGTTGCCATGCAAGCCCAGTTTGGGCTGTGCAGCCTCTGATAATTTCCATTATGGCTGCCAATACCAGTTCTCAAAGGTATCTGCTGGCACTCACAGCAGTCCAGCAATCTGACTTCCAGTGGATCGCTAAGACCGCCGAGACGCTTCCCTGACGGAGCGGCAGAGATTCCATGGATGACAGCATTTGTGCTCCCAACACTACCACTCCACCAATGTTCCTGCCATTACCTCCCAGTAGGCCAGCCCAGATCACTGGTGAGGTGATGCAGTACCACAAACAGACCTTTTAGGTTACAACTTGCTAAAGGTTTTCCTGCACGCCCATCTGAAGTCACACCTACGTTTAGCAGCCATGTTGCAGCCACTGGGGTAGCACGACATTGGAGAATAGGACAGGCAAAGGCATCTGCAAAACAGGCACTAATGAACATGCAGAAGGGTGAATTAAGTGACCTTTATTATGGAATATTGGCTACTTTGTAAAATACAGAAAGCCCAGTTAGAAACAGGATATGCCAGTTGCCTCCTCCTTTCCTCCAACTTCTCTTCCTGCTCCTGAACTATTTGCTGAACCCCTGATGGCTGTACCCTCATAATGGCCAGGCTGTACAAGATGCAGCAGATCATCATGAATTCAGACATTACACTGACAAGTCCTGCAGGGCTTCTCCAGAACAATTGCTTCAGCATCTCAACAGTCTGTTCTATGATATTTCGTGTGGCTGCACAACTCTCAATGGATGCTGCTGGACACTTCTGATTACAAAATAGAGTTATGTTAAATGGATAGCCATTAATGACCAGTAGCCAGCTTTTGGTTTGAAGTAGCGTTTCAAATACTGAGGGAACAGCAGACTGGTACAGAATGGAAACATTATGACTGCTGCCAGGGTAATGGGCATCCACCAGCACGATATGCCATTTACGGTGGCATAGCAACTGCAGATTCAGTGTATGTTAACCTCTTCAGTTGCATTATAGATCGACATTTAGATGTGGCATCCGCACAGTCAGCTGTGTGCAGTCACCCTGTACACATGGAGAAGCCCATTATCCTGGCAAAGCCGTGTGCAAGCTCTGCCTATTTCGGTGATCAGAGAGAACACAATGAACTCCCGCTTCCTGACATGAAGAGCACCTGTCAACTCTGATGCAGCAACTGATGGCAAATTGGGAGTTGTGACAGAGGATAGCAAAGAAGAGGGCAGTTTGCTCTCAGAAGAAGTGGGGGGGTGAGGGGGGGGGTGGAGAAGTGCTCTCAGCATGAAGCTTTATCCATCTAGAATATTGCTCATATCTGTAAAGATCCCAATGCAAAGAAATTTATAGCCACGGCCACTTACACAGTCGCTGGCAGTGCTGTCCTTGTGCTCTCAGGTTGCAGTTCTGCTTATAAGAGATGAGCGCACCTTTTTTGCAAAGTGTAGATTGTGAACATACTGTTTGGGGCTTAGGTGGACAGAAGGCAAATAATCCAGCAATATTCTTCTCTTCCCTTCCTCTGTGAGCAACTTGCCCACTTCTTTGCTCCCCTCTGCTCCATCTCCCTCTCACGCTGCAGCTCAAGGTGGATGGAACTTCAGCACCCATGGCGAGAATCAAATGTGGAGATGCCAGCATTGGACTGGGGTAAACACAGTAAGAGTTTTAACAACGCCAGGTTAAAGTCCAACAGGTTTATTTGGTAGAAAATTTGGTAGCAAATGGTAGCTCCGAAAGCTAATGGCATTTGCTACCAAATAAACCTGTTGGACTTTAACCTGGTGTTGTTAAAACTCTTACTGAGAATCAAATGGCCTAACCAGAACACTTCAAGTTAGAACCAAAAGTCTTTCCTACAAATAACGCTACTTCCTGTCAACTTCACCAACATTTACAAAGTCTGAAAAAAACAACCAAGTATTCCTACGAACTCCAACAGAACCAGTAGAAATCATGCTGCAATTAAACTTCAAGTTGCTGACAAAATCTTCATATAGCACTGGTGCGTGTGTTCAGCATTGCCTATTTAAGAGAGGGGATGTGAGGCTTGAAAATGTCAATGCCAGGATCAAATCACTATTATGTGGTGACTGACATCATGAATTGCCACGCTTCATACTTAAAGCACATGCTCCTTGTGCCCACGCCAACGGCTTTATCAAGATGGTGCTCAATGTGTCCCACATTACATGGACGCCATCTTCCTACCAACATGGTATCCATAAGGCCAAACATACAGAAGCTACAGAGCCCAATTTTGCAGTCATCATATTTTAAAATGAAACGTCTTTTTAGTTTCTATTTATGGAATGAACGGACAGCAGCTTTTTTTTTTAGGATCCAGTGGTTTGCTGATATAAATGTTACCTTAGTTTCAAGAAATAAGCATCATTACTAGTTTATTTACAGTGTACCACAAACCATATTTTTAAATTAAATTACCAGTCAATCTATGCTTTACATCAGTAATTGCTTATTGCATTTGGAAGTAATTTATATGTTGGCCTGGATTTAGCAGTAGTAATGACAGCAAAACTGTCAGGATTGGCCATATTCCTCCTCTGAAACTAACAGTAAAATCTCGAGTCCTCACATGCACAGTAAAACATGGTATTCCAATAGCTGTTGTCAGTAATTTTATGTTTCTCCAAAAGTGCTCTGTTGAGATACCCCTAAATTGCAATCAATTAGTAATCATTGAATTGATAAGAACTTGCCCTTTGACACTCTTATACTTTTAGTAGCTGTAAAAAGCCTTTAGTTCTTCCTTGGTGAATGAAGTGGTAGAACTGGGATTTTAAATCACATACAAAGCTCATAATTACTGCTAGCCATCCTTACAGGCACTGAAAAGAAAAATTTACACTTGTTAAATGTCAAGCTTCTCCTTCATAAGAAATTCCACAATGTATATTTTAGCTTCCACCTTAATCCTATGTACATGTCTCAATCATTTATCTTGCTTTCTGTAAAATTTAAAAGTCAAGGGATGTAATAGTTTTTTTTTAAATTTCTGGTTTGCTGCCTGTGAGAATACCTTAACGCAATTGATCGCTTACCTTACATCACTGTTGTAGGACACCTGGAAATCCATTTGACTTGACAGCAGTTACAAACTGGCATCAGAAAAGGGACAATCAATCCCACAGAGATTGCAAGACCTTTGTGGGCAGCTTTGTTCGCGTCAGAAGTGAGTGCTATCACTTCACCACTGACCAGCATAACTGGGCCAAGACCTACCCAGGCAATTTATATAAATGTGAAACAATCTTGGGTATTTCCAGATTAATCATGATTTTTCCTTGAGAATTTTAATTGTGTTTTGAATTAAAATTTCTCTCCAATGACGACAAATATGGAAAAAGGATGTTTCTTTTTGAGCACTGAGATAAAACACCACTTTTCTTCTGTGAGACTACCTGGGCTTTCAAAAATGAATAAGTGATTGCAGGCACACATTTCATTTATGGTCCCCTAAATATTACCTGGTTGCTATTTAAAAAGCTAAGAGCAGCCATGGATTAGATTTTCCTAATGCGCTGTAGTGCTTTATTCTTACTCTATTTAAAGGTATACATTACAGTATGACTTAGGAAAGCTGGCAGGTCTCCTTTTTGAATCCCTTTTTAGGTCCAGGTGGCAATTTTGTGCAGCTGTGGGCACAGTATATTTTGAACTATTTACAAGTCTTCAGAGGGCACCCCATCTTGATGAGCTCTAGACATCCCTCAGGTGCAACAGCTGTGCCCACCTTACCCAATGGGCTACCAGCTGCCCACACACTCATGCACTCTCATTGGCTCACAAATCCACTGTTTCTAATTGGACAGGGCTCTTAACTGGTTGCTGTGAAGAAAATGGACCTGGAAGCAGGACAGTAAGGAAAATGTGTAATTCATTTAAAAAGTCTGTGCAATTTATAACTTTTTAAAGAATCCTTGAAAAGGTCTTTGAAAAGTTTGCATCAACCATTAAGGGACCTACTGTAATTTTCTTGGGTAATGAGAAATACTGGCCCATGTGACCTGGTGACCCTTGAACTGGAAGCAGTATCAATAGAGTCATAGAGGTTTACAGCATGGAAACAGGCCCTTTGGCCCAACTTGTCCATGCCACCCTTTTTTTTAAACCCCTAAGCTAGTCCCAATTGCCCACATTTGGCCCATATCCCTCTATACCCATCTTACCCATGTAACTGTCTAAACGCTTTTTAAAAGACAAAATTGTATCCGCCTCTACAACTACCTCTGGCAGCTTGTTCGACACTCACCACCCTCCAAGAAAAAACTGCTCCTCTGGACTCCTTTGTATCTCTTCCCTCTCACCTTAAACCTATGCCCTCTAGTTTTAGACTCCCCTATCTTGGGAAAGATGTTGACTATCTAACTGATCTATGCCCCTCATTATTGTATAGACCTCTATACGTTCACCTCTCAGCCTCCTATGCTCCAGAGAAAAAAGTCCCAGTCTATCCAGCCTTTCCTTATAACTCAAACCATCAAGTCCCAGTAGCATCCTAGAAAATCTCTTCTGCACTCTTTCTAGTTTAATAATATCCTTTATAATAGGGTGACCAGAACTGTACACAGTTTCCACAGGAAGAATTCCACAGGAAGAAAGTTAAGACAGGAGCTATGTGGCCAGATACAAAGAAGAGCTACAAGCAGGAGAACTGGAAGATGAAAGCGATCAGCATACAAATACAGTCACAAAGAGAAAGCAGACCGAGACAAGAACACAGAATGAGTGTGAGAAGAAATCAGCAAAGCTTTACAAAAAGGTTGGTTTCTATTTAGCAGCAAGAAGAAAAAATAGAATCCAGGAGCCCTTGGGGGTAACTATGTACAGCGGAGCTAAAAGGGACCGAATTCTAAAAAGTGGTGTGAATAACTCAGGCATGTGAACGAGTGGAGAGTTTGTATTAAAGGTCCAGATCGCGAACTGGGTATTGTTGATTGAAAATTCTGGAAAACAATCCCATCAAAACAAACATCACCCAAATGAGAGAGAGTTGGCAGATGTGTGCCTTGTTGGTGCTAACCAGATTAAGGGACCGTGGATGGAATACATCAGCTGATGAGTGTGAGGCGAGGGCCAAAGCAATTGATTTGGAAAGATTGAGATTTCACATACTGCTACGATTGTGCAGGAAGTGATGCCGTGCTTGTGGTTACATCAGATGCATCTTTGTTGGAGCACATATATAAAGTTAAATTAATCTTTTACTTGAAGTATCATTTGCCTGCTAATTCAAGTTTAATTTGTGTTGCTTCTGATTTCATGTGAAAGTAAAAGTTACAAAAAGTGAAATTGTGTTGATAGTTTCTTCATTTGGGGGTGGTTTGGGTAACTTTAATCCTTTTGGTTTACAGTTCCCACACAGGAATCATAACTGTTACCTCCTTGAAAATCTTCTCCAGCGACCTCACAAGGCTAGTTCCATGTTCTCCACATCAGGATCAGGACCCCAAAACTAAAATTCAACTCTATGGGCCCGATTTTACCATTGCGTCGCACCTGAAAACGTGGTAAAGTCGGGTGTGAGGCCATTAACGCGGTCCGCGCAGATGGCCACTTTACCAAGACCCAGGAATGGCCGCGATCCGATTCGTGCCCGAAATGGGCGCATCGGCAATTTAAATGCATTTGCATGTATTTAAATTGAATTAATGAACTGCCCGCCCAACTTCACCAGCATTTCCCCCTTTACCACCGCGTTCGCCAATCCGGAATGGTGCTGAAATGGACATGCTGAATAAAAGTCTGAATCGGGCACTCCAGCTGCTGAAGAGGCGAGTTCAGAGCTTCCAACGGCTCTCTGACCCAGATTGGTAGTGGGGGAGGGAGGCGGGTCAGATTATTTTCTGGTTGGGGGGTGGGTGGTGGCGGGAGGCCCGATCGTTGTGTGGTTGGGGGGGGGGGGGGGGGGGGGGGAGAAAAGAGGGCCGCGGGCAGGGAGGCGAGCCAGATCATTCTCTGGTGAGGGGGGAGGAGGAGGCAGGTCAGATGTATCTCTTTGGGGGCGGGGGGAGTGAGGCCATGCGCAGTTCAGAGCTCCGATCGTTTCGGAGCCCCACCCACAGTGCGATTCAGATTTGCAATTTATTTTTCAGGCTAAGTGCGTATGGAGGCACCTGAGAACAGATTTCCAAGTCGGACCTGAATTGCGCCCACATTCAGCACTTAGAATGAAAATGGCAAAATCAGGCCCTATGTCTCCATTGAAAGATCCACAGTCCATACGTCTTTTCAAGTTTCTGGTAAGTGGTAACTCCCTATCAACATCCCGAGGGGGTTCCCATTCACCAGAAACTGAACTGGAGTAGTCATACATTCGCAATAATTTGCTTTTATCTTAAACACAAATACTGTGGCTACAAGAGCAGGGCAGGAGGCTAGGGATTCAATGGAGAATAACTCACCTCCGGACTTCCTTAAGCCTATCCACCATCTGTGAAACACAAGTGAGGAGTGTAATGGAATACTCTTCAATTGCCTGAATAAGTGCAGCTCCAACAACACTCAAGAAGCTTGACACCATTATGAACATAGCAGTCTAGTAATTGGCACCCCATCCACCATCGCAACATTTGCTCCCTCTGCCACTGATGCACAGTGGCAGCAGTGTGTACCATCTACAAAATGCACTGCAGCATCTCACCAAGGCTCCTTCGACAGCACCTTCCAAACTTGCAACCTCTACCACCTAGATGGACAAGAGCAACAGATACATGGGCAAACCACCACCTGCAAGTTCTCTTCCAAGCTACACACCATCCTGACTTGGAACTATATCACTGTTCCTTCATTGTCGCTGGTTCACCAGAAACTCCCACCCCTTCCTAACAGCACCATGGGTATTCCGACAACACATGAACTACAGCAGTTCAAGAAGTCAGCTCATCACCTTCTCAATTACGGGTTGGTAATAAATGCTGGCCTAGCCAGCAATGTCCACATCCTATGAACAAATTTTTAAAAACCATATTCTGCCACAAAGATCTGTGAATGTAAACCTCCAGGTATCAGTTCCTCTGCTTTATTTGAAATGTTCAGTTTAGTTCATATTGCCACTCTTCATTTCATGTCTGCGGCTGTGCTGTGTGGCATCAAAATATTGGTGAACCAGAGCTTTATACCGTTCAATAGTGGCAGGGTCAAAACAATCCCAATTGGTTCCTCCTACCTTCACCTTTCATGCTTATTATCTAAAGCTTATCCTGATGGTATCAATTCAAAAATAAGCTTCAAAGTCCATATCCAGTCTATTACCAAAAATTGAACCTCTGAAATACAAGCATCATCCATTCCTGTACCACTTCTATTGCCACTGAAGCAATCATTCATACTTCTGGTCTCCTTGGGTTCAAGATTCCATCCTCATCACTGGCTTCCCAATCTCTGACATACATAAACTAAAATTAATCTAAAGCTTCACCGATCACTTCTTTCCTACACATCGTGCAGGAAATAGTGTAGGAAAAGTAGCGACGACAATAATCTCTCCTCAACAAAACGAAGGAGATTGTCATTGACTTCAGGAAGCAGAGTGGAGGACATGGCCCTGTCTACATCAATGGGGACAAAGTAGAAATGATCGAAAGCTTCAAGTTTTTAGGTGTCCAGATCACCAACAACCTGTCCTGCTACCCTTCGGCCGAAACTATAGTTAAAAAAGCCCACCAATGCTTCTACTTTCTCAGAAGACTAAGGAAATTTGGCATGTCCACTATGACTCTCACCAACTTCTACAGATGCACCATAGAAAACATTCTTTCTGGTTGTATCATAGCTTAGTATGGCTCCTGCTCTGCTCAAGACCGCAAGAAACTACAAAAGGTCGTGAATGTAGCCCAATCCATCACGCTAACCAGCCTCCCATCCTTTGACTCTGTCTACATTTCCCGCTGCCGCAGAAAAGCAGCCAGTATAATCAAGGACCCCATGCACCCCATACATACTCTCTTCCATCTTCTTCCATCAGGAAAAAGATACAAAAGTCTGAGGTTAGGTATCAACCGACTCAAGAACAGCTTCTTCCCTGCTGCCATCAGACCTTTGAATGGACCTACCTCACATTAAGTTGATCTTTCTCAACACTCTAGCTATGACTGCAACACTATATTCTGCACTATCTCGTTTCCTTCCTTATGAACGGTATGCTTTGTCTGTATAGCAGGCAAGAAACAATACTTTTCACTGTATGGTAATACATGTGACAATAATAAATCAAATCAAAAATAGTGCTTCTCATCCTTCACACTCAGCCTTGCCAACCTCCAGTGTCTCTCTTAGCTCATACAATACAAAATCTTCATCTTAGTCTCCAAGTTCTACCACAACCTCATTCTGCATTTTGCAGCAATCTCCTCTCGTGTCTATCCCCTTTTCTCCTGACTTTGGTCCACTGAGTGTTCTCTGCCTTTTTGCTCTATCACCATCAGTGTCACTGCCTTTAATCTCTTGTTTCCATAGTCAAAATATGACCTCAATTATACCAAATCTCTTCCCATCATCAAAAGTCGCCTAATATAATTCGACCTCTAGCCACCTCTCCTAATCATCATCCCACACTGGCTTAGTTATGACCGATGGATCTTTAAAAGTTCTTTTTGATGTTGCGTAAATCAGTATACTTCATGCCTTCTATGCAGGTTAAAAGCACTTCCACATTCAAGATATTTACTCATGTAATAGGCATGTGCATACCAAAAGATACATAACAGTATCTTGGGCTGAACTGGTGTTTAATTGAAAGGTAAAATACATAGCATACTGCGATGTGGAGAGATACCACAGTGGAAATTAGCAGCAAAATTATATGTTACTGGCCAGTAGATATTACTAGCTAACTAATAATAATGTTTTTTGACATATTTTGTAAGTTAGTCAAGAAAGATGACCACTTGATTCTTTTGTGTATTTGTAGATTGAGACTCAATTGTGGGCCTGTTGTTCTAAATACAGAAAATGGTCTAAGGAAGCACTTGAAGAGCAAAGTATATCTTCTTTGTGTATGCTAATAATTATTAAAAACATAATACACATTAAAATAAATATCAACTGTCAACCCTCAGTTGCACCAAAGGAATTTGACAGTTGGGTTAGTTACTGAATGCGCTCAGCTAACTTTAGCCATGGACTCGGGTCACCTAAACATCTACCCATTGGGACGGCTGGCATCTGTCTCACTTTGGGATGCCATACTGAGGTAGACAACTTTCAAATAACTTTGAATGCACAGATGAATGTACAGCAAACTCGGATCATTGTGAAATTGCTTGGTGGCTACTTTCGATCAACATCCAGAAACAAGTAGTTTTTTTTGCACGACTCCAGCTGATCCACAATGTAAAGCCCTCAACATGAAATATCAATTGACTCTAATAGAAATGCAATAAAATAAATTTACAATAGAAATGTAAAAATGACTGAATATATGACATTAAAATGGGAACTGAACTTTTTTTTTAAACAAACCCTGCTAGAATTATCTCCCAAAATTTAACCACACATCATGTAAATAACTGTACATGATCTTAACTCCCACCATACAATACCATGAGGAAGTGACCAGTAAAACTGAAAAACAAAAATAAGAGATCCAAAATGCACAAAACCCGAACAGGGTTGAAAAGTTGGTTTGTTATTAAACCCACATTCCATTTCTGCCAACCACTAAAAACAAACTCAAAAATATGTTTTCATACAGTGAGCTGTGTGAACTGTTTCTCAGGCATTTTGTAATAAAATTTAGTTTAGCAACACTAGAGATGACTGTGCAGGGTTCTTTCAGTGTTTGAGTGAAAGAGTAAATAAATAGTAGTTTTGAGTCTTTGCCTAGTATAACTGCTGAAAAATAAACTTAATTATTTTGCCAGGCAGCAAATTACATCTCTGCGTCAGTTAATGGTTTAGGAAATACCAAAGCAATCAGATTCTTCAGGTCCAACTTGAATTTCACACGCAAGCCATCACATGCAAACATGGAATATTAACGTGGAACTCCAAAACTGTGAGGAATAAGCAGCTCATTTTTCAGATCCGTACACATGTATAGCAACAAAGAGAGAAAGCAAGCCTACCTGGTGAAACCCTAGATAATCCTGGATGGTGGAAGACGCATAAAAAACTAAACCTTCAGCTGTAATCACCAGCACAAATCCACTGAGAGCCTGGAGAGTAAAAAATAATACAAAATGGATCAGTGATGGGACAAAAACATTTTGTATAAAATGGTATATTGTATTTATTCAAAACTGAAATGTGCACCTTATGAAGTAGTAGAACAATGGGAGTAGAAGAAAGAAGCTTATAACAAGAAACTTCAAACTACTTTTAATGTCTTATTATGCATGTAATATGGCTGGATGCCGTGTAGAGTGGGGTTAAAAATAATTTTAAAAAGGGGGTTCAGAACAGTTAGTAGCCAAATACACCACTTTACATGGCACTATTTCAAACTGATCTGGAAGATTTTGGAAATTTCTTGGAGTGCAGGCGTTGCTGCCAAGGTCAGCATTGTCCTGGAGCAAGTAATGGTGAGATGCTTTCTTGAAGTGTTGGAGTTCATGTGGTGTAGGCACACCCACTGTGCTGTTGAAGGAGGAGTTCCAAGATTTTGATCCAGCCATTTATATACTGCGGCTACAAGAGCAGGTCAAAGGCTGGGAACTGTGCAGTAACTCAACTGCTGACTCCCCAAAGCCTGTGCACCATTTAGAAGGCACAAGTCAGGAGTGTGATGGAATACTTTTCTGGATGCACGCAACTTCTTTCATGGGATGTGGGTGTCGCTGGCAAGGCCCATCCCTAATTGTCCTCGAGTGGCTTGTTAGGCCATTTCAAAGCACAGTTAACAGCTGTGGGTCTGGAATTGCATGCAGATTGGGTAAGGAGGGCAGATTTCCCTCCATAAAGCACATTCATGAATTAGATGTGTTTTTACAACAATCAATTTCACGGTGACTATAACTGAAACAAGCCTTTAATTCCAGATTTTATTAATTAAATGTGCGTAGCATGTAAATACTAAAAAAAAAATTTCAAATGAATAACAAACTCACTTATGTAGATTTTGCAAAAAAAAGTACAAGAAAAACAGTGAATGTTAATAATTTGAAATAAAGTGAAAATATTGGAAATGTATAGTACTTGAGACCCCATAGAGAAGAGACAGCACTGTGAACAGTGAGAACTGTATAGGTCATCCAAATCTATATATTTATATAGGATTACCAAGTAATCTCTTAATGAGATACATATGCACTTACTTTAAATTACTATACTGCATTTGTTATTCAATGCAGTCACCTCTACATTTGGTAGACCAAAAACAGATTCTGTCACCACTTTGTCAAGTACCTTCAAACTATCCATAAACATGACTGTGAACCTCCTACAGTTTGCTACTTCATGTCCTTCTTACACTTCCATTATAATCATTGTCTTTGGCCTCCTTACACTGTTCCAAAACAAGCAGAATGCAAACTCTGGGAACTAGTGAGATAAGCCTGTCACTTTATAAATCATAATGCGACTGCATTTAGAAAAGTGCGCACTGTTCTGGGCTGCTACAGAACAAAAACAATATTGCAGCTATTGAAAAAATACACAGGAGAACAATCAGAACTATTGAAGTGACGGAGGGATTGGATTATGAATTATGTAAATTGGGCTTGTTCTTACTAGAGGAGGCTGGTTGAAAATTCACATGATTGCTTTTTTCAGGATTTGAAAAGGAGCCATAGACTACGACCAGCTGTTTCACCTTGTCCAGAAGAGGAGGATCAGAAGAAACAGCCTGCATTGAAGGGGAGCAAATTCAAAATAATCTGCACAAAACAAAATTCAATGAGACAGTGATCGGTGGAACAGGCTCCATAGGGAGATGGGAGAAGAAAATTATACTGATTCACTCAAATACAAATTAAATAGATTTCTTTCAGCAAATAATATTTTGGAATGCAGTATAGGAGTAATTTGAAATATGGCATATGGTAATGTAGCATGCTTGTGAAGAAAGGAAATTTATGGTTTATAAAGTTCGCCACTACTTGGCTTTTCCTTGCCTGTAGCTTAGAATTGCTGTGGAAGAATTGATAGTGAACTGATTGCAACTCCATCACTGTTGCAGCATGCAGTAACAATGATGGCAGAAGGTAAAATAAATTAGCTTGGAATATTAACTTTGCATTGAATGAAATTTCAGGGAAAAGGACAAATTCCGAGCAGAGCTATTTACTTCTAGCATTCAATTTAAACTGCATCATGACAACATTGAGGATTTCTCGCCATACAAGGGCCAGATTAGTAGTCCAGTACACTATATTTTATTAAGAATGGAGAGATAAAATGAAGAGGAAAGGAAGGGGGAAGAAAGCCAGAGAATGTAGGAAATCATAGAAATCATAGAAACCATAGAAACCCTACAGTGCAGAAGGAGGCCATTCGGCCCATCGAGTCTGCACCGACCACAATCCCACCCAGGCCCTACCCCCACATATTTACCCACTAATCCCTCTAACCTACGCATCCCAGGACTCTAAGGGGCAATTTTTAACCTGGCCAATCAACCTAACCCGCACATCTTTGGACTGTGGGAGGAAACCGGAGCACCCGGAGGAAACCCACGCAGACACGAGGAGAATGTGCAAACTCCACTCAGACAGTGACCCGAGCCGGGAATCGAACCCGGGACCCTGGAGCTGTGAAGCAGCAGTGCTAACCACTGTGCTACCGTGCAGCCCTAAGATAAAAAGGAAAGGGCTGGGCGAAGGAAAGAGGTAGGGAGTGCACAGTAAGAGGAAATGGTGTTGAAGGGAAAGGGGACAAAGGGCAAGATCCTGGCAGCCTTTGTATACAGTTAATTTACTCGATGCAGTAAAAGGCTGCACAGTCAGAGTTATTCCTTTTGTGGGTTGCCAAAGCTTGATAATAACCATTCTAAATATAAAATGTAAACGATTAGGAACAGGGTTCATAATTAGTAAATAAAGTGATGTAATTATCATTCAATAAAATACAGGATATCAGAGATAGCTGGAACTAATTTATACAGAGCTGCAATTTAATCCCATCATTCTGGTGCCATTGTAAACCACAATAGCAAAGGTTGAAATTGCTTATCAATATCAGCACTGTGCAGAGAGGGCCATACACTTCATTGCCACTGATTTGTTTCTGTATGCTACAAGGTTGAACTTCTTAACAAGGTCTTTTTTAAAAAATTGTGTTACCATTCCACAGATGTGTTGAGCCTGTTGCTCCTGTAAATGTGCAATAAGGTTAATTGGTTCAATTTAAACAGCATTGCGGATTTCACACCATATAAAGAGCAGATAAAGCATTCTGCGTACTGAACTGCTTATTAAGAATGGAGAAGGGGGTGGGTGGGTGAGGAGCCAGAAAATGAAGGAAATAAAGTAAAAGGAAAGGGATGGGGAAGGAGAGAGATAGGGAGAGAGTGGTAGGAGATGATGGAGTAAAGAGAGAGAGAAAGGCCTGAGAGGGCAAGAGCCCCTGAGGGCTTGCAGCCCATGTGAAATTAACAAATTAGTACCAATCTTTTTGCAAGGAGAGAGAATTGGTGAGAAAAACAGACCATTTGATTTCATTCCCAAACACAACTTCCTGCTGTTTAACCAGACCTGGCAAAAACTATAACAAGGTCAGGAAATTCCACCAGCAGCTTGGGACAGGGAGTTTCCAGAGTTGAGCAAAAAAATCAGGTAGAAGCCAGAGCTTGGGCCAGCTGCAAAAATGCATGAGGCAACAAAGTAGCATCAACCTGTACAGGTGCCAGATCGAGAACTGCTGAGCTATGTGACCCTGTTCAATTCATTAAGCTTTTAAATGCTACATGCCCATACCTGCCCTCCAATCTGAAATAGGTTAATCAAATGGACACCAAAGATTTCAGAATTTAGCCTGCTCCAGGTAATATAATCATTTATTACCTCTATACAGATTCTATAATCAATCCTGGAAACATAGGAAATAATGGTAAAATATATTTAAATAGCATCCAGTAGCATAGCTGAAACTTGCTACTCTCAGAACGTGATGTGGAGATGCCGGCGTTGGACTGGTAAGTTTGTGAACAGAACTCCCACTCACCTGATGAAGGAGCAGCACTCCGAAAGCTTGTGGCTTGTGCTACCAAATAAACCTGTTGGACTTTAACCTGGTGTTGTGAGACTTCATACAGTACTCTCAGAACTGTATACTAACAGTCTTTTCACCAAAAAGGTTTACCATGAGAGCTACTTCTATGGTGACACATTTGATGAAAAAACAAATTGGTTGGCTGCAGTTGAAAAATCCCTTGTAGCAAGTTGGTCTCCATCTTTGAAGATAGCTAATGTCGCATTCTGCATCTTTACAATCACTTGGGGATAATTTTCCAACCCAACGCACTCAGGTGCAGATCATGTTGGGGCTGTGCAGGGTCAGAGAATTGTGGGGGAAGGGACTAGTACGTATTCTTTTTGGAATTCTCCCAGGCCTCGCGCTCAGGCATAATCTGATTCCCGCTCTCAGATTAGTATATTGCTTTGGGTGGGATTTTCCCACCGCGCTCGCCCCAAAACCGGAAAATCCCACCCGAGGTCACTGGACCTTTGCATGGTCTGCCCGCCCCCCCCCCCCCCCTACAATTCCCGTGGCGGGCAGGTTGGGAAAATACCCCCCTTTGTCTGTTTCAAGCCAGATTCTCCCTGCTCCCAGAATTTTCCAGCCCTCGGGTACAGCAGGAACCAGGCACGAGTCACTATTGTCTCCACAAACAGAGGCATGGCATGATAACCACGGCAAAGGGCTCGGAGGCCAATCAAGCCCCCGGGTGGTGGGGGACATGTTGGGCACTGCCCACATGGCATAGCCCCCCGGCAGTGACCCTTGGCACACTGGCCTGAAAGCACTTCCAAGGAGTTAAGGCATGAAAGGGGGGTGTCCATAAAGGGGGACCCATTGTGAGAGCCCCATTGCCCTGATGCCGATGATCTGTGTTGTGTGGGGAGGGGGTGTAGGGGGTCCCGATGTCCGTGCTGGGAGTCTTCAATTTCACTTTGAGATCAGGGCACCCATTAAAAATGGCGCCCGATCCCGGTGAAGCCGGACTTGCTGGCATGTTTAAGCCCTACTACTGTCCCAAACCGGTGCAAAACTCACTCCCCTCCCAAAAAATGAAAAGGCGCGGGAAGATTATGATTCAATTTGTTACAGAAATACCAGCACAAATCACATCGGTTTTCTCACCCAAAATGACAGTAACTTTTTGGATGAATTCTGCCCCTTAAGTAAGAAGTATGATCAAATCCAGTTAATTTGTTCTGCAAATTATTTTGAAGGCAAGAAAGAGCATTTGAGGTTAAAAGAGTAGGATGATTTAATTAAATATAGATAACAGTTAGGTGGTCCAAAATAGTTTGCCATTTCAGCACCGAAATGTCAGAATTAATTATTGAAAGTTGCAAATCTTCTTAAATATTTTACATAAAAAGATCTTCCAAAATAAAGTGACAGCCAAAGATACAATCAGCATCAAAACAAATTATTAATGCACAGTAATATATCTCGCGGTATATTTTGGCAGAAGAGGAGAAAAATGCAAATAAATAAATTTGATTCTGTCACTGCTTCAAGTAGGATAAAGAACCATTTTTGAAGCCAACTTGAAAAAAAAATGATCCAGAGCGAAGTTTTATACTGTATAGCATCAGAGGTGAATTTTGACAGCATTGAATATAATTCATCTGCTGTAAATCGTCAATTGTTCAAACTAAATCCTGTGTATTAGTTCAGTTTGCTCAATAATTCTTCCAAGTCCACTCTCATGACATCAATCTCTCATGTATAGATGGCCATCTTCTATTTGTTTATTTTTCAGTGAGGTATATTTGGTGTTGATTTGTGCAAACTGCATTTTGCTCGCCGTCTGTAGCGGGGCTACAGAATTCCCTGCTTTTTGAAACTATTAAAACAAGTAGATTAGTTTAAAATAGGGACCACAGCATGTCTTATATATACTAAAAGTATCACAAGTGCCTCACTTATATTGTATGTATTATCTGTCTAGGCACATATATAGTCATTTTTGAACAAGTCTTATAGATTTAAACTGTATTTTTGTATTTTCTTGAGCTTTGACCAACAAGCAATTTACCCCTTAGCAGAACAGGAAATAAGTTTAATTTGACAGGCCACATTCTTTTGGAACAATGAAGCATTGAACATATACCCTATTATCAGGGGCAGGCCAGGCAGCTACAAGCAACCAAGGTTATTGAAATGAATAAAAGGATTCAGCTTCTAGCTGTAGTGAATAGCTGCAATTCAGCCTTCACTGATAAAGAGACAGAAAGCAGACCAGGGAAGATGACTCATGACTCCCTTCTCGAATTTCTAATTCTGCTAGAAGGTAGAATGCTTTTGGCTAAAGTAAATAAAGTGCATGAATGTAATTGGGCCATTCAGCTTGGATGACAGGTGGAGCGGGAGGATTAAATCTTCAGAAATGTATATCTGTTGTGTTCATGTGATGTAACGTCACAAAGAAGTTGGGATCCTCTGACTATCTCTCTCCCAATGCGTTGGTCAAATAAAAAACGTCTTTTACAGCATGCTGTCTTTTGCAAGTCTTTTGTATTCACTGAGATCAGCTGAATACAAGACACCCCAGTGGGATGCCCTGAGAAAATTCCCTTACACCGTCCAACTGACCTTTGTAATTTTTGTTGATGACTCTTATTTGCCCCATCAATTAACCTGTGTAAACTTTTTGGAAGCTAAATGCAGACAGATATTTTCAGATTTTTTGATATGATAGGATAAGATATGCAGGTGTTATGCAGATTGGACTATCCCTGCTGATTATATATACTATATGTTGTCTTGTATTTTGACATTTATGACAACTGATGCCCGGCACATATAATACATACATTTGAAATACTCCACCACTAGTCAAGCTATAATTAAATCAGACACAATGACTATTTTGGTCACAGAAAGCATTAAGTTTAGTTGTGGGCCAAAACTGATTGTCATGTCCCAGGACTTGTATGGACTGTTCAGTCAAGTCAGCCTTAAATTAAATCCACTCATTACAACATACAATAAATTAATATACGTACAAACCTATACAATAATATTAAACTTTTGAATCAGCAATGACAACACATAATCATCTTATTTATTGAAAGCACTATTTAACGAACATGGGTTAAGTTACTACTTGCAACCCAGGTCCTGGGCTGTGTTTAAATATCTGAAGTCATGAAATCTTGCAACAAATATTTTCAATTTTATCAACGTTATTAACTTCTTACTCAAATGCTCTGAAATCTTAACTGAGTTGTTGCCCATCAATTGTCAACTCGATGCCAGTGAGCAAATTGGGAACAGGGTTACTAGTACCTTCACACTGAGGAGTATCTGTTCAGATGGGGAAGACATAGATTTTGGAGACTGAGCACAGGTTATGAACTTTCATCGGTGTGTGTGGTTAAAATAATGTATTTATGGCAACAGATGATGAGTTGCCCCTCAAATCAAATTGACAAGAGAGGTGGAAAAAAAAAGCAAAATGCACCCTTGTGGATGCTCAAATACAGGTGTTCTATTTACATAAATATGTGAAAACAAGATGCATTTACAAGATAGGTTTTTAAGCTGGTTGACCACAATAGTAGTCAGAAATACAAGTATATATCAATAGCTAGTTAAGTGATTGCCCAACTGAACCACAATTAGGAATTCTGATGTTTGTATAGATCAAGATGCCTTGGTTATCATCAAGTTTCCTTCTCACCACTCTCCGGTACTGCTCAATTGTCAAACATAGTAGTATAAATCAAGCATTTATGCACTACAGGTGTCAATTTAGAACCTTTTCCAAAGTTAGATTTGTGTGTGAAAACAAGGAATTGCTGATAACACGTGAGCTTTAAAGAATGTCTCAGCAAAACACATTGCATCCAGTTTCTGTTCTCAACGTGGGAATTCAGCAATTCATATAGAGTCAGGAAGTAATTTTCATAGTAGTTAGGTGAAAGTGGATGATTGTTTCAGTATTAATCAGTGGCACATTAACCTTCAGAACCGAATAACCTTTTGGGTTCTCATACTTTCATGTTTCACGAGAAGTATCAGCAAAGACAATCAGAACCAAGGCCCTGGCACCCGCTCACCTGGTTGAGGTAATGGGGGAGGGGGGGGGGAGGGTGATGATTGGAGCGTGAAGAAAAATACACCAAAATCACAAAAGATGCATATTATTTGTATCCACACGCATATGCAAACCCAAGGGAACTCTATGGAAGAACACCCCATTTCTAGGTTACAATGTTCTTTTGGAAGAGGTAAAAGAAACAATTTTGGTGGTCAAAATAATGCTACCTCATATAGACATTATATAATTAAATGCAAATAAATATTGCTATTGAAATTGAGCTCATTAAGGTCGAGCACATTGAAATTTTGGGACATCCACACAGGAAATGCAAAGAACTGTTAAGAAATTACAATTAACAGAAAATGCTTGAACACATCAATAAAACACATTGACTCAATTCCAGGTAAACATGATGGTGGCAGAGCACAATATTAACAAAGTCTAGGATTTGACTCAATTCATCACAGAGGACGAGACACATAGGTGGAAGCAACTCAGTACCTGAATCATCCAAGCCACTTTGCATGTACCTCTTATTTGATTATGGGCTGGCTTGTCTACCCAGAAAATGACACATGGAAAGGTTGGGGAAAATAAAAGATAAATGCCTACATAATAACATTTTTGTGCAGAAAGTTGAAATAGGTCTTCCAAAACTATTATCCTTTAATTATTTTCTCAAATGAGAACTTTTGATGCTGTTAATTTCACTGGACTGAATTTGTAATTAAAAACCTAAATTTGTATCAATTGACAAACACAATGAAGCAGATCACAGCGCCACGCAGGATTTATATTTAGATTCCACTAATACTAATTTGTTCCAAGATTTGAGCAGAGAAAATTGGAAATTTTAATGCTTTTTGAACTCTCACGCACTTTAGATGTAAAATGCAACTTAGCATAATGTGGATTGAAAACACAAAACAAAAACAGCAGTAGTAATGTAGCTTCAAAGCCTCAACACTTATAAATAAGTCACAATCAAACAATGTTTGGACAAGATTTCCCCTGCACGGCAACTCGTTCTCGATAAGTCACGCAAGGGCCATTTATCTGCACTTTGAATCAATAGAGTTCATGGTGATTGCTGTGATAGCAAACAGAACATTAAAAACTTGGCAGACAAGTGAATGGGCTTGGATTAAATTCCATGGCTCCCAGACTATGAGCTTCTGCTCACGGTTATTCATAAAAAGCAATAAAAGAATGTTAACTGTTCTTACCAACAAAATTTAATTTGATAGAAGTAATCAGCATTAATTGCCTTCCATTGTCCACGATCATAATAACTTCACAGTGTGTGTGTGATGTGCTTCCGCACATCAATCCCAAAGCTTGCATCATCAATTTGTACCCTCGCTCCCTTTCCCTCCAGTTGTTGAATCATTTGAAATAATGCTCAGGTTTAACTTTTATATTACAGATAGTGGGCGGAATTCTCTGATCTCGCACGCCCTGTCACTGCTGCCAGCGAGAAAGGAGAATTTGGCGCTCAGCCAAAACTCCATTCACTGCAGCAGGACTGGAGATTCTCAGGGCGGACAAGGTTGGAGAATTCATGTCAGATTCTGAGGCAGTTTACTTATATTTATTCCACACCTTATCATAGAAAAACATCATGGTGTTAAGTAGAGGCAATTATCAAGGCAAAGGAGGAGAGGGTTAGAGTAAAGGTTTATAAAATCATAGAATCCCACAGTGCAGAAGGAGGCCATTTGGCCCATCGAGTCTGCACCAACCACAATCCATCCAGGCCCTATTCCCATAACCCTATGCATTTATCTTAGCTAGTGCCCCTGAGACACTAAGGGGCAATTTAGCATGGTCAATCCACCCAACCCACACAGGTTTGGACTATGGGAGGAAACTGCAGCACCCAGAGGAAATCCACGCAGACACAAGGAGAATGTGCAAACTCCACACAGGCAGTGACCCAAGCTGGGAATCGAACCTGGGTCCCTGGCGCTGTGAGGCAGTAGTGTTAACCACTGTGTCCACTGTTTAGTCAAAGAGGTGAGTTTTAAAAAGTTTCTTAAAAGAGGGGTTTAGAAAAGGAACTCCAGGGAACAGATCCATGGTGACTCAAGACAGGTCTCTAACTCTGTACAAATTTTCCAATGGAACTGGTGGATAGTGCTTACAGCACTGTTGTTGGATAAGAAGAGAGGATAAATAGGTAACTGCAGATCAATTGGTCCAACACCAGTTGTAAGTTTTTAAAAAACATTACGGGTGGAATTTTAAATGCCAAGAGGGGCAGTTTTGGGTGCAAGTCGGGGGCAGGGGGTGAAGGGGTTGCTCTGAAAAGTAGTGTTGGGTTAGAAACCAAACATAATCCCACCTCGTTACTGGTTTAACCCAGGTGAGTTTGCAGATGAGCAGGGAACGCCTGTGGAGCTGTCGGGTAAGTTATTTAAATCTTCAAATAACTTGCAATCTAACTCGGAATTCAATAGTCAGGGTCAACCAGGCAACGGCATAGTAGAGTGAAACTGGCAGGCTGAGAAGCCTTCAAAATGTGGAAATGAAGAGCTGCAATCCTGCCTCGATGGGACACTTATGTTCAGAGCACTTCTGAAAGTTAGCTTTCATTGTTAATCAACTTTTTGAAGTCACTCAATATTCACTCAATTTGATTTGCACTTCCCTGCTGTTGATTCACTCAATTTGATTTGCACTTCATTGCTGCATAGGAGAAGCTTATACAACTTTACCTTGGAGCTCTGATGGGGAACAAGAGGAACAGTACTAGCAGCAACAGTGACTGTCATCTCCTCATGCACATACCACAACACAATACAGAGAGAATGGACACAGAGATCCAGCACGAAGGAGGCAAGACTCCCAACACAAAATCTCGGGGCAGGGGATCAGCGAGCATGAGCACCAGTGACTCACGAGGCTCAGACTTTCATGGCAGATCACTGCTGACACTTGAAACCTATTCAAACAGGACATCCTTCCCAGTAGAGCGGGTGAGCATGCATTTGTCTGTTGCCAATCACTGGAGGGCAAACCCGAGCCATCTCCCTCAGATCTCTGGTTCTCAACTTCTCTCTGGAGATCTGGTTTCTCTTCTGCAAGGAGTGAAAGCAACGAGTGAGGAGTGTGAGAAAAGGATTATGTGGAGAGGAGTGAAGGACAACAGTTGTGGAGGTTCAGTTCGTTGCATGCATCAAAAAGATGAGGGTGAGTGAGAGAGTTGGCTATTCAAAAGGGGAAATGAGGTATCTGGAGAGGACTGCTGCCTCACAGCGCCAGGGACCCAGGTTTGATTCCGGGTTGGGTCACTGTCTGTGCGGAGTCTGCACGTTCTCCCTGTGTCTGCATGGGTTTTCCTCTGGATGCTCCAGTTTCCTCCCACAGTCCGAAAGACGTGCTGGTTAGGTGCATTGACCATTCTAAATTCTCCCTCAGATATGATTTGATTTATTATTTGTCACATGTATTAGTATAGAGTGAAAAGTATTGTTTCTTGCGCGCTATACAGACAAAGCATACCGTTCATAGAGAAGGAAACGAGAGAGTGCAGAATGTAGTGTTACAGTCACAGCTAGGGTGTAGAGAAAGATAAACTTAATGCAAGGTAAGTCCATTCAAAAGTCTGACAGCAGCAGGGAAGAAGCTGTTCTTGAGTCGGTTGGTACGTGACCTCAGACTTTTGTATCTTTTTTCCGAAGGAAGAAGGTGGAAGAGAGTATATCCGGGATGTGTGGGGTCCTTGATTTTG
The DNA here is from genome assembly GCF_964213995.1 of Mustelus asterias. Classification (NCBI taxonomy): domain Eukaryota; kingdom Metazoa; phylum Chordata; class Chondrichthyes; order Carcharhiniformes; family Triakidae; genus Mustelus; species Mustelus asterias. The sequence goes on along the minus strand of NC_135802.1, from coordinate 90,222,825 downwards.
CTGGCTGTTTTGCCCAGGCAGCAGGAAGTGTAGACAGAGTCAATGGATGGGAGGCTGGTTTGTGTGACGGATCGGGCTACATTCATGACCTTTTGTAGTTTCTTGCAGTCTTGGGCAGAGCAAGAGCCATTCCAAGCTGTGATACAACCAGAAAGAATGCATTCTATAGTGTATCTGTAAAAGCTGGCGAGAGTCGTAGCTCACATGCCAAATTTCCTTAGTCTTCTGAGAAAGTAGAGGCATTGGTGGGCTTTCTTAACTATAGTGTCGGCATGGGGGGGCCAGGACAGGTTGTTGGTGATCTGGACACCTAAAATCTTGAAGTTTTCGACCATTTCTACTTCATCCCCATTGATGTAGACAGGGGCATGTTCTTCTTTACGCTCCTGAAGTCAATGATAATTTTGTTTACATTACTGATGAGAGATTATTGTCATCGCACCAGTTCACCAGATTCTCTATCTCTTTCATCTACTCTGTCTCGTCATTGTTTGAGATCCGACCCACTACGGTGATGTCGTCAGCAAACTTGAAAATCGAATTGGAGGGGAATTTGGCCGCACAGTCATAGGTGTATAAGGAGTATAGTAGGGGGCTGAGAACACAGCCTTGTGGGGCACCGGTGTTGAGGATGATCGTGGAGGAGGTGTTGTTGCCTATCTTTACTGATTGTGGTCTGTGGGTTGGGAAGTTCAGGATCCAGTCGCAGAGGGAGGAGAAAAGGCCTAGGCCATGGAGTTTGGATTTGAGTGTACACAAACAGCAGGACTGTGGTGTCTAGGGGATTTTCACAGTAGCTTCATTGCAGTTTTAATGCAAGCCTACTTGTGACACTAACAAATAAACTTAATTTTAAATAAACTTAACTTAGTAGAGTATATACATCATGAAAGTACAATGTGTGTAGAACGTGTCTCCAGCTGCTGAGCTCAGGATTTCTGCGCTTGAGGAGCTGCTGGAGACACTGCGGAGCATGAGGAGGATGAGAATTTCCCAGATCATGCATTTCAGGAAGCGGCCATCCCATTGGCAGTGAGAGGTCAGGACAGGTGGGTGGCCATCAGGAAGTGTAGGAACTGGCAGGAAGTCCAGGAGTCTTTAGCGTGTGCGCCTCTCTCAAAGGGATACTCAGTGTTGGAAGGCTGCTGAGTATGGCAATAATCTGGACTGCACTCCTTCAGAATATGGCACTAGTAGCCAATGGCCAAGGAACTGTACAGTTGGGAACAGCAAGATGTAGAAATGTTATAGCAGATTCCATCATCAGGTGACAGATAGGCATTTCTGTAACCATCATCATGAGCCCTGCATGTGGATTGCTCATGGAGAAGGTGCAGAATATTCTGCAGGAGAGGAGGAGTGAGCCAGAAGCACACTGGTACGGACTACAGAGAGGGCAGGCATTGAGGTCCTGATGGTTAGATTTTCAGGAGCTCGAGAGGAAGTTCAAAAGTAGGACTTCGAAAGGTAGCAATCTCTGGATTGCTCCCAGTGCCACATGCTAGCTCACAATTTTATTTATTTTGTGTCACAAGTAGGCTTACATTAACACTGCAATGAAGTCACTGTGAAAATCCCTTAGTCGTCACACTCCGGCGCCTGTTCGGGTACACTGGGGGAGAATTCAGTATGGCTAATTCATTTCGGTAGGACTAATTTAAAGGTGGATTACAGGGTCAAAGGTAGGGTTCTGAAGACTGTGGAGGAACAGAGAGATCTTGGGGTCCATATCCACAGATCTCTAAAGGTTGCCACTCAAGTGGATAGAGCTGTGAAGAAGGCCTATACTGTGTTAGCTTTTATTAACAGGGGGTTGGAGTTTAAGAGCCGTGGGGTTATGCTGCAACTGTACAGGACCTTGGTGAGATCACGTTTGGAATATTGTGTGCAGTTCTGGTCACCTCACTATAAGAAGGATGTGGAAGCGCTGGAAAGGGTGCAGAGGAGATTTACCAGGATGCTGCCTGGTTTGGAGGGTAGGTCTTATGAGGAAAGGTTGAGGGAGCTAGGGCTGTTCTCTCTGGAGCGGAGGAGGCTGAGGGGAGACTTAATAGAGGTTTATAAAATGATGAAGGGGATAGATAGAGTGAACGTTCAAATACTATTTCCTCGGGTGGATGGAGCTATTACAAGGGGGCATAACTATAGGATTCATGGTGGGAGATATAGGAAGGATATCAGAGGTAGGTTCTTTACGCAGAGAGTGGTTGGGGTGTGGAATGGACTGCCTGCAGTGATAGTGGAGTCAGACACTTTAGGAACATTTAAGTGGTTATTGGATAGGCACATGGAGCACACCAGGATGATAGGGAGTGGGATAGCTTGATCTTGGTTTCAGATAAAGCTCGGCACAACATCGTGGGCCGAAGGGCCTGTTCTGAGCTGTACTGTTCTATGTTCTAATGCACCTCACCAGCACGTCCTTTGGACTGTGGGAGGAAACTGGAGTACCCGGAGGAAACCCATGCAGACACGGGGAGACCTGCAGACTCTGCATAGACAGTGACCCAAGCCGGGAATCGAACCCGGATCCCTGGCACTGTAAGGCAGCAGTTCCAAACACTGTTCTACCATGCCGTGGTGGTCAATGCATAGCTTCAAGTATGGTACAGGAGACAGGGCTTCAGGTTCTTGGCAAATGGGGACTAGTTATGGGACAGAAAAAAATCTACTCAAAAAAGGATGGGTTGCACCTCAAAGGACTGGGACCAATGTCACAAGGTTCATTAATTGGGTTGGGAAGCAGTTTTTAAAAAAGCCTACAGAGATGGGACACCAGCATATAGGAGAAGTAAGATACATAAAGTTTGAATATTTGGCAGTGCTACAGAATGGAAGAGTTATACATTAGATGCAAGTGGATTAAGAGGAAATGGTAAGTTATTAGGTGGATTCAGAATACAGGAGAAAAAAAAATCTAAATGAGGGCTCCCATGCATTTATGTGAATGCACTGAGTGTGGCGAATAAGATTGGCGAGTTACAGCCCAGATTGCCATATGATGCTGTGGCTATAACAGAGGTCTGGCTCAAAGATGGGCAAGACTGGATATTAAATATTCTCGGATAACAGGTGTTCAGAAAAGGTAAGAAAGTAAGGAAAGAAGGTGGGGTGGCAATATTGCTCAAGAAGAACATTGCAGCGCTGGGGAAAGAAGCTGCCCCAGAAGACAGAATTTATTTGGGTAGACTAAAGAAGCAAAAGAAGTGCAATCACATTACTCGATGTTTCCTTTTGGCTAGCAACTTGTGGGAAGGATGTAGACTGAGGAACAAATTTGCAAGGAAATTACAGAGAGGTGCAAAAATTATAGAATAGTTATGATGGGAAACTTTAATTATCCAAATATAGATTGAGATAGCAGTAGTGTGAAGGGCAGAGCGGGCAAGAGGTCCTAGTGTGTGTTCAGGAAAATTTTCTAAGCAGTAAATTTCCAGTCCAATGAAAAAAGGTGGTATTGCTAGAACTGGTTCTTGGGAATGAGGCGGGCCAAGTGGATCCAGTGTCAGTTGGGAAATAATTAAAGGAGACAATGTTCATTGTATCATAAGGTTGCTTATGAAAAAGGACAAAGAACAATCCAGAGTACAAATAACTAACTGAGAGAAAGTCAATTTCAATTGGATAGATCTGGCCCGATTTACATCGACACTAAGGTAAGTGAGCATGGAAATTCCATAGGCATTGGCAATAATTTTCCAGTATTCCTTAGACTCAGGGTTGATGCCAAAGAACTGGAGAATTGCAAATGTTACAGCCTTGTTCAAAAAATGGTGTAAAGTTAAGCCCAGCAGCTACAGGCCTCAGAATTTAACTTCAGTGATGGGGAAGCTTTTAGAAACAATAATTCAGGACAAAATGAATAATTAATTAGGCAAATGTGGGTTAAGGGAAACCAGCATGGATTTATTAAGAGCAAACCACGTTTAACCAACTAGTTGGAGCTTTTTGATTAGGTAACAGAGAGGGTTGATGAGGGTAATGCTCCTGATGTGGTATACATGGACTTCCAAAATGCATTTGATAAAATGCTACACAACAGACTTGTGGGTAACTCATGGAATAAACAGGACAGAATCAACATGGATACAGAATTGGGTGAGTGACAGGAAAAGTTTTTCAGGCTGCAAGAACGTTTCTTGTTTCGTTTTTAGGGGATGGTGATGGGACTCTTGTTCTTCCTGATAAGTATGATTAAGCAGACCTTGGTGTACAGGACACATTTTCTAGTGATATGACACTTGGAAGCATAATGAATTGTGTTGAGGATAGCGCGAACTTCAAAGGACAGAGGCAAGTTAGTGGAATGAGCAGACAAGTGGCAGATGAAATTTACTGCAGAGAAGTGTGAAAAGGTTCAGTTTGGTGCAAAAAACAATAGAAGCAATATAAAATAAAGGGTACAACTCTAATAAGAGACCGACGAGCAGAAAGATCTGGGTGCATATATGTATAAATCATTGATGATGGGATGACACGTTGAGAGCAGTCAATAAAGCATACAGTATCCTAAACTTTATCAACAAGTGTTTAGAACATCAGAGCAAGGAAGTTATATTAAACTTGTATAGGACACTAGTTTGGCTTCAAGTTCTGTCCAGTTTACTTCGGGAATATGCGAAGGCATTAGCATACAGAAAAGATTGACAAGATGGTCCCAGGAATAATGAACTTCAGTAACAGATAGATTGGAGAAGTTGTGACTATTTTCTTCGAAGAGAAGGTTAAGAGGAGATTTGATAGAGGCATTCAAAATCATGAAGTGTCTGTATAGAGTATGTAGGGAAAGAATGTTGCCCTTGGTGGAAGGATCGAGAACCAGAGGACATAGATTTAAAATAATCAAAGCAGTAATGGGGACATGAGGAAAAACTTTTCCATGCAGCAACTGGTTCAGATCTGGAATGGACATCTTGAGTGTGTGTTGGAGGCAGGGTCAATCAAAGTATTCGAGAGGAATTGGATTGTTATTTGAAAAGGAAGCTGTGCAGAGCGACACAGTGAGGCAGCAGGGGAGCGGCACTAGGTAAATCATGCCTGGGTATAGCCGGGGACTGAATGGCCTTCTGCTCTGCTGTAACAATTCGGTGATTCCGATATGGATGATCAGAGAGATGACAAAGAGTTCAAATATTTAATTCATTGAAAAGTGCAAATATTCTGCCATCCCCTAATTCAGGATTTGATATGAACACCGATTTAACTATGCCAAGAACTTAGCAATGAAGTATAGAAAAGTTGAAGTGATCCAGTGCTTTCCAAGCCATGCTCATCCTGATCACCCAGGTGCAGAAAACACGCACTCTTTGTCAAATGTATCCAACATTCATCCTCTTATCAAACTGTACAACATTATATATATTTTTGATTAAGTTGGCAAACCTTTCACGCAGCAAGCCAATAGAAGTTTGCAAGGTACTTGCTCAACTGATCCCTATTCAATTCCACTCTTGCTGTTGCAAGATTTTCTTTTCTTTCATGAATAATATTATTACGACCGGGTTAAGGGAGGTGAACTGACTCCCCTCTTTGTTCCATTCCTGGGCTGGTTGTAACAGATTTTGAATTTAAAAAGGTGATATTGCCAACATTATACAGACACCGAACTGTGTGTGGCTTGGTAGAAGAAATAGGCCAGCCAGGTTCCTCAAGTCAATAAGTAAAGATGTTAAAACTCACTTTGGTAAAAGAAAATGCAGAAATTAACAAAAGGTTTTAAAATGTACAAATCTGTCCAACTGCCCACTAATGCAAAAACACACACACAATTCCACCCCCCCCCCCCCCTGCCCCCCCACCACTGCCACTATCCCCTGCCTCCAAAGCATGCAAAAAATAAGTAAAACACGGCAAGAGTATTAGATCTTAAAACTTGGCCAAGTAACAAGTCAGGAAAAAAATCATGGATTGTCCAGATGTTTGATGATAACTGAAGGATCACTTCCCACAGTAACTGTTGGTACTTTGATTTCTCACTGGAGCAATCAGTCTGTGGTCATGGCTAATTGATTCCCTTTTCTCTTGGAAATAGTGGTATTGATTCAAAATCTTCCTTTAAGCACTCTCAGTTTGCTGCAATGAGGTCTTTTAGTGGGTTTTCAAATCACAGAACAACTCAGCTTCGATGAGAGAGGTTTTCGAGAAAGAGAGAGATGGAGTAAATCTGTTTCTCCTGACGCAGCCTCTGACTGAGGAATCTTTCTTTTACACCCATGACCTCTCTATGGTTGCAATCTGGGATTTTAGCCATTGTTTCTCCAAAGACTCTGGATGGAATCTTCCAGTCTGTAGACCAAGTCCACTGCCCAGCAGGATTGTCGGAGTGATTCCTGCTGGCACGGTACGGCTCAACACATGCAATCTTCCACTTGTGAGTTCATTAATTATGCATTCGCGAGGAGCTTGCTAAATCTCTTGGCAGGAAATTGCACACCCCACTGATACCTACTGGATTGGGATGTTCTGGTGCAATATTTCAAGGGCTCCTGGACAGCCATTCATTCACTGAAGGCCAAGTGCATTGGATAACCCATCCAGATGAATCCTCCCTGGAGAACTTGTTTTTGACAAATGTAATATAAGCCCTCCAAGCTCATAGGCTTCCATACCTCTCTGCATGAAGATGTTTGTGTCCATATTTGGAGCTGAATGTCCTTCCCTTTGTGATTTCCCATTCTCTGCATGCATGATGCTGAACTAGCTAAGTAAGCTAGTTCAACATCATGGGCAACTTAGACTTGACTGCAAGAGGGGTTAGAGTGTATGATTAATAGGTGTGTGTTCATCTTGACTGAGTTCCCACGATCTTTATTTTGACCTTAGCAAGGCTTTAAGCGGTTCTTGGATAAAGGCACTTGGATACAGGACTCAACTTGATGTGGAATTCACGATATGACAGCTCTTACTGTCTCAAGGGCTATGATGCTCTCAATGCAATAAAATATAAAACTCTCTTTAAGGCATCAACAGGGTCCATGCAGGAAATAATTGCTCACTGGTTGTTGTGCCAAATGTGACAGCTCAAGGTTTCACCCTAATGCAAAGGTCATCTAGGACAGAGACTCATCAGTTTTCTCACGCCTGCAGGGATCCGAGAGGTTGCACTTCAGCCCATCATTGCCCTGGTGAGTCACTCAACCAACGAGTGAGGAATACTAAAACAAATCTCAAAACTTTACTATATGATCTAGATGTTAATGGTTACTGCTTCCTGTGTGAATGGCAAGATAGTAGCATGAGGATGTGGTATCATTCTGAATTACGAGCTGGCGATGGGATACTTGGTGCTCTCATGAAATTGTTCCCTTTTAAGCCATCCATCTGGTTAAACCTGACAGAGCAATGTGCGTGGTTTGGGCTGCCTTTTTGAGCAATTGTCAGACTGACATGATTGCATTCCTATGTAATTTGGATTTCTAGTCACTTATAAGCTGCCATGCACGCTGATTTGGGCGAGGGGATATGAGTGAAAGTATCATATCATGTGCAGTTGCTGATGAATGTATGAGAAGGGAGTGCTGTTTAGGTTCCAAAGTGGCCATATGTTGCCAAGGCTGCTAGGTTAACTGTGGATTAAGCTCTTCCAAGTATAATCTCATCATTAGGGCAGACACTGAGTATTGATATTTTCATAATCATTATAAGAATATGCACTTTTGAGAGAATTTCTTATTGAGATAGAAGATGATGGAACCATCCAAGCAACAAAGGCAAAAGAAACTAACTATTGTGAAAATGTGTTTGCACTTTACTCCTCTTGCAATCTTCTGGTTATCAAGTTGTCACAGGCAACACATTGTTCCCATGCGATGGCTTCTTCACGTGGCTCGGCTATATCATGGCCCTTGTCCTTCAACGTCCTCCTTATCCAAGGAGACTTTACATTGTTCCACTTCTCTCTCTGGCAACACATTCCCCTCTTTGCAGCGCAATGTTGTGCAGGGTACAGAAAACAACACTGACCCTGGACATACTCTGTGGTGAGTATTGGAGAGCCTCACCTGGCCAGTCCAAACATCAGAATCGCATCTTGAGGAGCCCAATCATCTGCTCCTTCAAGGACCTGGCAATGGAATGTGCAGAATTGTATCTCTCTTCAGCAGCACCACGTGGACAGCATACAGGTATCACCATCCAGGTTTTCTGAGTGTATCCCTCTCCCTCAAGGAGCCAGCCCTGTAAGTGTCAAGGTCCTTCAAAAGATCTGTGGCATCTGTGTGTGTCAAGATGCAAGAACCATGAGAGCTCCCTGGATACCCATAACTACCATGCAGGATCTGCTTTCTGTGATCACAAATTAGCTTTATGATTGATTAATCTCACAGGCTGCTGCCAGAGAGCTTTCAAGGCCACGTGTGCGCAGCTGATGGTGCCATGTACTTGCAGAACACCACCTATCGCTGCAAATCCAATAGCTCTGGCTGACTGACTTCTGGCATCCAGGTGGAACTGGAAACATTGTTGAACTTTATTGAAGAGGGCAACTGTCACCTCGCTTAAGCACTTGTCTGCTGCCTATTGGGAGATTTTGTGAAGATCCCCTCTGGAGCCATGGAAGGACTCGATGATAAAAAAATTCAGTTCAGTGGTTACCTTCAAGGCCATGAGCATGGGATGTGCTCTAAGTCCTTGAAGCATCGGTTCATCATGGAAAAGGTGGAAAACGTGAACCATCACATCACTGGACAAGCAAAGACACCTTTGGCATTATCTTTCACTCATCTCCATGTACATGAGCAGCATCTTCTATAGGTCACCCATCTTCATGGAATCTGCCCCTCTTTGGGGATATCTTGGATTGCTTTGAGTCCCAATCCCTCTTTCTGCTCAGGGCAATACTTCTCCTGGACCTGTGCCAATCGGTGATGAACCCTTCCTCTCCTTATTAAATTAGATCCATAAACTTGGTAGTTGACTGCAGCCTGCATTCTCCACTCCTCTTTGTATCCATTAACAAATAGATTTGAGAATTCATTTGGGCTTTTCCATGACTGGTTTCTCTCCCTCTCCAAACCAGGAAGCCAATGTAAATCCCTTGGCCTGGTCTCCGACTAGACCATCACATCCCCAGGCTAGCCTATAGGTGAAGCACATCCTGGATACTCTGCTTCACACATGACTGCGTATTCACAAAGATCTTGATTGGGGTGAAATACAACCACGTGAGAGAACCCTCCATGAGCAACTGTCGGCCTTCCTCCATAGGCCTAGGCACTCCATATAGGTAGCATAGCCTTGCAATAATGTCCTGACTTTAGGCATTGTGCTTTGCAAGCAATGACCATTAAACTGGGAATACTGAGGCCCTGACATGCACATATAGCTTTTGTCCAGTACCTACGGCCTTTGAACAACTTATCCTCCATTCCTTTTTACATGCCTCTGTCAGGAACAGCTGGCCAATCACATCAACTCAAACATAGCACCAGAACTTAATAGATTCTCACATGAATGTGCATCATTAGTTCATGAACAACAAGTACTCTTCGATACCCATCCAATATCGCTTTTTGCAAGCTTCTCTTTTCAACGGTGTCATTACTCAATAAAGATGAAGAATGAAGATGGTGCTGCTAATATTTGTGAGCACGACCAATGCCTTCTAACTTCCCGCTGTCATTCAGTCACTAGCTTCTAATTCTACTCCCTCTGTAATAATCCCACCTTCCCATTACCCTTGACCCCATTATTGTTCATTTGGATATTCCTGTTCTCCCCTCATTTCCTTCAATGTTGGTGTCCCCATGCCCTTTATTGATCTGGCTCACGAGGCCATCTGTGCGCTTATTTTCAGAGAATCCCCCTCACCACGAGACCATCCAATATCCTCACCCCTGATTTTATAATTACCGACTTACCAAATCCAAATGCCTCCCTTGAACATGACTGTGCCCTCTGCATCCTAGTACCATGTCTCAAACCCCAGGATCAAATGCTTTAGTTGACTGCCCATGTCCTTCACACAATTCTGTGCATGAGCGTCACTGCCAAGAGAGGCCTCCCACCTGCCCAAGACCAAATCAAGATAGACGTGCCCATGCAGAGCTCTCCAACATGCCCTAGACCATGTGACCTCCTTCCCCGGACAGTCTATTAAACTTACTCCCTGGACAATCTTTCACCCTTCCTGTGGTCCTCTCGCAGTTCACCCCCCCCCCCCCCCCCCCCCATCCCACCCTTCCCCTCTGGTCCTTGCCCAGCACCCATCCCTCCCCAGTTCTACCTCCACCTCACCTTTCCCCACTGGTCATGCCTCCCATGCCCAGCCTTGGCACAGCTTGTGCTGCAGGCATCCAATATATGTTTGTGATGCTGTAAAAGGAAGGCAAAAGTATTGCCTACTGAGCTCAAAGTTGTAGTTAAGTGAAGCTCGCCAGGTGCGCACCACTTATATACAGTCATGAAATGGACCATTCTACTTAGCTGCTGGCAGGGAACTTAATTTGGAGGGGGAAATGTAATTCCGATGAGTTGGCAGTTTAATGAGCATTCACGGCGCGTCAATGAATTCAAATGGGGTCCACAACATTGCTCAGCAATGAACTGGGAGAACAAATTTCCAAACTAATTACCCTCAGTCGGGAAACCGAGTGTTTTGATTCATATTAAATGCCCCTTCCCACTGCTGGTGGGAGCAGAAAATTCCTCAATCCTGTGCGTCTCCATAGAGCAGCTGGTCCTTACTATGGCAACATAGTAGCTGTTGCAGCTTAACAAAACCATTATTCTCTGAAAGTTCAATACATATATTTGTCCAGCCGAAGACATTATTAGTGATATAAAACACATCTTCATACCAATATGCTAATTTCTTATTTCAGTCATTCATTCTGATGACTTATGAGAACATTCAGATCCACGTACAATATTTTTGCTCCCCCACCGGCTGATGAACATAATTTAAAGCCAATCATTCATGGAAAAATGCAAGTCATTTCTACAAAAGCAGGAAAACTCACATCTAAATTCAAGGCAGGAAAATCAGTTTAATTGTGTCGTTTTAAAGTAAAATTGAAAATTTGCCGCCCATTTTTGCTTGCTTTAAATGATCATTACCATTCTGTTTTTCAATGAGTTGTTCTACAATATTTCCTACTCTTCTACATTGCAAACATAGCAAACCTCATTCATCAGCTCCAAGCCTGAAAAACATGTAGTGTGGAGAACATAGAGGTTTTTGGCTTTAAAGTTCAATTGCTACAGTGTTGGTAAGTTGTACAGGCATTTCTTGCAATCACAAACTCCACCACAAAATGACAGTGCCAGACAAGATTCAGGTCTCCCTCACATTTCTAGTCTACTAACTCTCTCAACACTATAATTTCTTCACATCTGTCTGTGCTCCCACAAGGATTAAGTTCCCAAGATCCTGGCTTGTTTACTTCCAATTAAGAGCTTTCAAGTCACTTACTGTGAAAAATAAAACTGCTTTGCATCTTGTTTCAGGACCCTGGTGCGAATCTGCAATTTGCATAAAGTTGAGTTGCAATTCTGATAAACTGGGATAAATACATGGGTGAATAAAATATATTCGCAGATATGTGCAAGTGTCAATGATACGATTTTGGAGGTAATCTCATGCCTATACAAAGCATTTTTTTAAAGTAAAAAATAACAACAAATGAATCATCTATCCTGTTATCTCTTTACAACAAGATGAATTTGGATGGATATGTATGTTTTGTTAACATTCTAAGTGTTTGAATTGTTTGTTCCTGCTCACCCTATATTTTAACAAAAAAAAGTTAATGTTTGATTAGGGCTGAAACCTTTGGAAATCTTGTGGTAAAACTATACTATAAACCTGAATTTAACATCACCAAATGTGACCACAAACATTAACTTTGGGAAGAAGTGATAAGAAAGTAGCAAAAACAGCTTGGTACCTCAGCAACTCTTATAAAAGGTTGATCACAGATGGAAGCAGTTATACACAACAATTTGATGACCTCAACACTACATTGTACTTGCATGCATTGTATTCATAGTTTTATTCTCTGAATGTAACTGCAATATTCAATCCATTCCTTTGTATGTTAGTATTTTTTATTAATGGAGTTATAACTATCAAAAAAGACTTAAAATATAGGTATAAACAGCATATAGCCCTGCAAGTGGTCTATATATGCATTCCTGAGCACTGACCTACCTGCAATGAAATATTGCATTCAATGGTTTCATTTACTTCCAGAAGGAGCTTTGAAAAGCTTTTCTAGGTTAAACATTTTCTCAACTAACAACAAGGATGAGATCCCGCTTAGTGATAAGTGAAGATTTTGTTTAAATTAAGGAACCTGGCTGAAACACCAAACCTCATAATAGAGGATACCACCAAGGTTGAAAAGGCCCGCACGCAAGCTAGGTAAATCGAGAAGTAGTAATGAAATGGTGCCAAGTTCACTTTTAACAGCCTACAGATGGTAAAGGAAAAGAAAAACTGATGAAAACTCCAGAGTCAGAGACAAAATGTGGATTCCTTGATTTGAACTAAAGGAAGTGGTGAAGGAAGAGTACATAAAATACAGTAACGGATAGAAACCTAGAAAGATTTACAGCAGCAGAGAAGGAGGCCATTGTGTTTGTGACAGTCTAAAAAGAGAGTGTTATTCAGTCTAATCCCACCCTCCAGCTCTTGGTCCATAGATCTGCAGGTTGAGACATCTAAACTGCATATCCAAGTTTTTATTTTTGAATGTGATGTGGACTTCTGCCTCGACCACCCTTTCAGGCAGCGAGTTCCTGAGCCCCACCACACGGAGCAAAAACATGAAATGGCTTCAACAGGGGTCAGTGAAGGCTTCTTAATTACAATTGGGCCCCAAATTAATTGCACAAGTGATCTGGCTGTCAATGTTAAGCTGGGACTGTATTAAAAATAAAGATTGAATACTACACAAAGCACCATGCATCGATTGCAACATTGAAAATACAGTGCTGCCATGGTCTCACAACAATCTGACGCAGTTGTGGGCTGGCAGGTGGCATATGTGGCTTTCAGAAAACCTCCATTATTAAGTCTGGCTTTTGGTTTTCCTCACATTGGTAGTCTGCAGAACTTTACTCAACTTTCTAACTTGGTTCAACTATTTATTTTTCTGAACAACTTTGACATTGAAAGTTCCAAGGTGCGATTTTTAAGTTTTGAACTCCTTTGACATCTTAGCGATAAATACCTTCACAATGTAGAAACAGTACAGAACAAGCTCAGAGACACATTAGAACTAAAATGGGCTTTGTCCAAAAACATCTAAGACATTGTGGAAGTATTTCCCCAAACAATAGGTGCTAATGTACTGCTTGAAAACCATGCTCAGCTTCTTGAGGAATTTGTCGCTGCCCACCACATTGTTCATTTCTTTACTGCTGTAATGCGCCCATACCATAATGCAGTAAGTGAACAATGAAAACAGCAATGATATAATTAAGACATTGTGCTCATTGCTTCCAACTCTAAGAAACCAGCCATTACTGCAGAACAATCAGTGTTGATTTCATGTTCTTTTCAAATTCATACTTTTGTCTCAGGCAGTAAATGCGCACACATGGGTATAAGTTCTAATTTTTGTCATCTGTGTACACTAAGTGAGCAAGTGTTATACAACAGGACATGCCTCATGAGCTTCAATAGAATGTTTTCTCCCTATTACATCCCCCGATCCTCCAACCACTGCCTCACCCCGCCCCTGACAAAACAAGCTTTACTTGTGCCTATCAACTTGTCCAACACAAACAATTAAAAGTATAACAGAACTTGTTTAACTATTTTAGCCCGTCTGCCAATAGCAGCTGTGTCTTCAGCTGACAAAACCCTCTCTGGAATTCCCCCTCTGAATCTCTGTCTCTTTCTCGCGCCCCCCTTCTTCAAAATAGCCCTTTAAAACCTACCTCTTTCATTTGTCTGAATATATCCTCATGTGGCTCAGTGTCAATTTGTTTGATGATGCATCTTGGGATGTTTTACAACATTTAAGGCACTATATAAATGCAGGTTCTTGTTATAATTTACTTATTGTTCAGGGCATCACATTTCCTCCAACCTTTCATTTATCATTAAAAAATGATACCAGAAATGAATGAAATTATCAAGGAAATTTCATTTGAAAGTGAACACATGGGACCATGAAGGTCACAAAATTAAGATAATAATGAGGCTAAACATCTTCAAGGGTGCAAAAATTAACAGAATTATTGACCGGAATTTTCTGGCTGTTTACACTGGTGGGATCTTCTGGTCCTGCCAATGGCACAACCCTGCCATGGGTTTCCAAGCGGCGTGGGGTTGAGTTAATGGAAAATCCCATTGACAGCGGTGGGACCAGAAGATCCCGCTCCCAGCAAACGGCACGCTGCCTCCCTCCGCCAGAAAGGCACTGTGGGGAGGCCAGAGAATCCCATCCATTGTTTCGCTTCCAAATCAGTACACAGCAAATAGAAAATAAATTCATCCCTTCTCCTAAATATGATTTGCTCTCTTTTTTATTTTTTTTTCAGAACTCGTCTTACTTGTAACAGAAGCTCTCCCTCTTGAAGATTATCTCCTTGATCAGGTGCTATAATGTTTCCATGGATGCCATTCCCATTTGATTTCAAAGTAACTGCAGAAACAAAATGAAAACCATATTTATTGGTATGAACTCAAATGTTGCATGATACGTATAAAGAAAGTATGTTTTGAACAGTGCAGATGATGAGTGGCATGGCCACTTTGTATTTCAATATAAGCAATTATAATCATCGATTGCTATTAGACACATTTGATTTATTGTTCAATTAGAGTAATTGATAGCAAAACTTATTTGATTTTACGCTCACACACAGTTCCCTGAACAAGGTGGGCGGGTAGGATGGCATGTGCATTTGTCAAAGGGAATATTTCTAATTAAAGAAACCCTGGTATAGGTTCATCTGGATGTGCATTCCCGACGCTGCAATGATCACAGCAATGGGCAGGAGGCCTATGAACCCGGCCACCCTCGCCACCTCACCCACCCACAGGTCTTAGATTCTGGAAGTCCTGTTGCACGATTTGAAGGACTGAAGTGAGGTGATGCTTCCCAAAGACGAGAGGAAGGAGCCTGCCTCTACAAGCAAGCAGGCGTGCATGGAGACCAACCAATGACCACTGCCACTGGATGTGGCAGTATAGATAAGATCATCTTGGATTACTTACTTAAACATTCTCCACTCGCATCCCCCTGCCCCAACCTAATCATACTTCCTTCTGTGTCCACTCCATGGAGAAATCTCTTCCAATTCACTTTGAACTCCACTTTCAAAATCCCTACATTTTTGCAGCTACCAGTCTGCTCAACCAGACCCCACCTTCATTTAGTTACCATTACTCTCTCTCATCCTGGCCCTTCCCCTTGTAAGACCTTCACCTCTGCTCCCTTAGTTCCAAGGGACTGACAAACATTTCAGTTTACTTTTGACCATCAGATCTGGCCAGACCATTATCAGGTTCTGCTCATCTGCCAAAACTGATCACTGGTCCAGGATTATTCTGGAATACAAAGATATGTATCCCCCCATGTGCCCACTCTACCACTACCAGCCACCCTTCTTTCCTGTCTGCTTCAACCTCATCTGCAATAAAAAAATACAGGTTTATGACACTAGAATTGAAACTATCCCTCCAGCTGACTCTGCCTCCTTCCCCCTCACCTATCAAGCCAAACTTCTTTTAAGGGTTTCCCTTGCCGAACATCTGAACTTGCATCGTTCTCTAGTTTCTCTCCTATTTCCTCTCATGCTGTCTGATCTCATCTTGGCCACAAAACCCACTTCCAGCTCCCTCAACCTTATTGCTACCTAACTTCCCATCCTGACTTCCATGTTAGTCAACAGTATTAACTTCTCTCTCTTAAGGTACCACCTGTGACATTAGTGTACTTTTAAGAAAGTTTTTTTTAAACCTGTTCTCTGCAGTTGTAAGCAGACCTCTTTTAGTTTGGTTTCATTGCTGCTGAATCGTCTACGAGATATCCTTTTATTGCTACTTCAATAGCTTAAATGGGGTCTGTTTATTTTAACTCTGGGTTGTTTTATGATCTTGTATTGTCAGGAGGATGGTCATGTGGTTTTGGACAGTTTTTTTTCCTTTCCGGTGAGTTTACGGTTTCATTTTCTGTTTGGCTGCAGTTAGAGTTTAGTTTTAGAAGGGACATCAAGCTGGAAAATAAGTGTCTGTCTCTCTCTCTCTCTCCCTCTCCCTCTCCCTCTCTGTTTTTTGGAAATTCGGCTGAAAGCAAGGCATCTTGCCTTCCTGGAATAGAAAATCTGATGTTGGCGGCTTGATCAGAGTCGCTCCCTGGTGTTCTGGGAAGCTGATCTGACTCTAAGCCTGTGTATGTGTGTGTGCCTCAAGAGTACTGCAGCATTCATCCAGAGGACTCAGTTCCAGTATCACATGAGCATTGGTCTTTGCTGTGTTAAATCTGTTTGAAGGGTTGTTTATGAAAGGTGTTTGATTGGGACACTTCCTATATTCATTAAGGGTTATACATTATTGTGGTTGTTTTGTTATTATTTGTAATTGATAAAAGTTATTGCTAATTTTCTTTCCATACATGTTAACTACATTCTTAAATAAACTTTGTTTGATAAAAGCTCCCTAGTGGGTCATTTGAATCATACCTGAAGTGAAACATATCATGCTTATCCTGGCCAAGGGTGCAGAACTTATGATCCAGGCGGGCTCCATAAAACACTTTGGAGTTTCTGACTTGAACCATAACATACCTACCACTTTCCTTCAAATCTGTCACCATCACCTTTCCTCTCAAAAATCCAACTCCTTACTACACCTTCCTTGCAAACGACCGTCCCATCTCCAACATTCCTTCCCTCTCAAGGCCTCCCACCTCCCATCTTTCCTGGAATTCCATGCATGAATCCCTTGGCTCTCACTTAATTCCATTCTTACTCTGGTCACAATTAGATGAACATTACTTTCAATAGCTTCCCTCCCCATTCCTGCACTGTTAGCTTTGGCGTTCCCCAAGCTCAAACCTTGGCTCCTTCTTATATCTATATGCTGCCCTGGACAATATTATTTATAAAGAAAGTGTCATTTTCTACACATATGTGGACTACTGCCAACTCTACCTCATCACCATTCTCTGTGTTGTCTCTAAACTGTCAGGCTACTTATCCAGCATCAAGTAATGGATAACCAGATATTTCCTTCAACTAAATTTTGGGGAGACTGAAGCCATTGTCTTCAATCCCTGGTTAAAATCTCCCAGATACTTGCACTGCTCCAGCTCTGTCCTCTGAGCAGCCTGATTTTATCACTTTGCAATTGGCAGCTATATCTTCAGCTGTGTGGAATTCCCTTTTCCTAAACCTCCCTTTAAGACATTCCTTAAAACCTCTCTCTTTGGCCAAGCTTTTGGTTATCTGCCCTAATATCAGCTTATATGGCACAGTGTCAATTTTTCTGGATAACCCTCCTGTAAAGACGCTATATAAATTGTTGGTTGTAATCATTTGGGTGCTTGAGCGTCAATGCTGGAATTGAGACAGGGTTGTTAAAATGTGGCAGTAACACAAATGTGAGTTTGCAAGGATGCACTGATCAAATATAGAGGATCTGGATAAATTGGAAAGTTTGGTGGAGAGATGGCAAGTTAAATTCAATGCCAACAACATAATGACACCGGGGAAGAATAAGCATTGGAATTAAAACCAAATGATGTTAGCCTATAGGATCGATCTTAGAATTAGTGGGCCGAATGTTAAAACTTTATCCTCAGTATTTGGCAGCGATGGGTGGCACAGAGGTTATCACTGCTGCTCACAGCACTAGAGACCCGGGTTCAATTCTGGCTGTGTGGAGTTTGCATGTTCTCCTTGTGTCTGTGTGAATTTTTGTTAAGTTCTCCGGTTTTCTCCCACCCCCACAATCCAAAGACATGAGGGTTAGATGATTGGCCACGCTAAATTTCCCATTTAGTGTGTGTGTGAGCTTTTAGCCCCTGGCGACAGACTGGCGACCTGTTCCAGGAATAATGAGTAACAGAAACAGACCTATTCGCCGCCAGGCTGTGGGAAGGTTGAAAAAGAGAGAGATGTGGCAGTGATAAATAAGGTGAACAGGATCATTGGATGCATAATGCATGGTATTGAACAATTCACATGATGGGACATTAAGCCTTTGAGACATTAGTTTGCCCCCATCTGGGGCAGTGCGCGCTGTTCACATTGACAAATTACAAGGATATAACAGTCCTGGAAAAAGAGTAAATGGCATACGGTCTTATAACTGTTGACAAACACCAGAGCTGCAAGGAGAAATTAACAAACTGATAAAACTAAAATTAAAATGAAAAATGTCGACAATATGCAGCAAGTCTGACAGCATCTGCGGAGAGAGGAACAGAGTCTTTCAAGCTGATGACCAGCACTAAAAAAGTAAAGTTTAAACAAGTCGAGGCAGGGAAAGTGGGGAGTGCATTGAGGAACCAATACCAAAGGGAAGATCTACAATAGGATGGAGGGTAGGAGAGATTAAATGACAAAATTGATGACTAAAGGGAAAATGAGATGGCAACGGGAGAAGCAAAGGGTCAAATAAATGAGCAGAGGGGAGATGCAAATGGGAAAATTGGAATCATTATTTACATCTCCGAGATATATCCTTTCTTCACTTATCTTTTTCCATCTCCTTTTGCTTTGCACTCTCACCGAGCCCTCTACACCATCACTGATCTTCCCTTCATTACCCCACCCTTCCACACCAGTCCCCACCCTCTGTACTTGCTTGAAATCTGTTATGTCTCTCATCTTTTTCCAGTCCTGTCGAAAGGTCACCACTGTGAAACCTTTAACTCTTTCTCTCTCCCCACAGATGCTGCCTATCTGCTGAGTACGCATTCCAGCAGTTTTCTGATTTTTATTTCAGATTACCAGCATCCGCAGTATTTTTTCCACTCACATTGCTGAATGTGTGATATCGTTCTTGACATATTCTTCACTGCTAAAACGTAAACAGACTGAAAGCGTCCAATACAAAAATGTGGCAGATAGCCTAACATTTATTTGCAGGGTGGAAATAAAAAGGTATTCCATCACGACAGAAAAGGTAAAAACAAAACTGTTTGGAGGCTTGAACAAGATTCAGTGCAGTTTGGAATTTAGGTAAGCAATACTATAAGCAGTTTATAATAAATGCTTAGCCCACTTTACTGTCAGCATGGTGCATCCACATTCCAGCAAATATTAACAAACAGCACAAAGCAATATTTCAATTCAGTCAGTTAGACTTAATGGGCCAAAATTCCTCTGCACAAGATTCTGAACATATTTTATTACTAACCATTAGTGCTTTTTCTGTTAGGTAACTGTTGGCAGCTGAAGAGACCATGTTAAAAGAGATTATTGTAGGAGCTCAGAACAGAGATAACGATCAGGTAAGGAAATTAATTTTCAGAGCTTTGAGAGACGCAATCAGCCCATTCATTCAGTCATGGAGCTTTATGTCACTTCATTCAACCTCAGAGCTATAGAATACAGTGTAATTCACTTTCACCTAAAAGAGCAAAACTGGTTTCAGGTTCTCATTATGGACGTGTTTAGTGTAGAAAGCATTATTTGGAGGGTTTTGAAATAAATCAGCACATTTTTGAGGTCATGAGAAGGAAGGGAGGTCACAGATGGGGCAGTAGTTTGCAAGGACAGTGGGTGATGACAGCAGATTTAAAGGATAGAGGAATAACACCTGGACAGAATCATTAACTAATCTGCTAACATGCAGGCCAATAGGGGAGGTTAAGCGTTCAGCAGCTTAGTGGGAATAGGGTCAAGGGAGCAGGAAGTGGGTCACAGAGACAAGGTGAGCCCAATGAGGGCACAAGGGGTAACAGAAGAGAAACTAGAGAAAGGTGCAAATTCAGGGCTAGGGTTGTGGGGAAACTTTAGAGGAGGTTAGACTCAATGGCTTAGCGAAAGAGAGTGGCAGACACAGCTGATTGGATGATCTTTGTAACAAAGAGGTCCATGAGCTCCTTGCACTTACCATTGCAGGTGAGGCTGGAAAAGCAGAGTGGTTTGAAACATGTTGCAGTGGGGAAAAGAAGCCGGGAGTTATCTTTTGCATTTCTGGAATAGTGAGCAGTTTTAGCAGACAAAACCAGGACCCGATCGTGCTTTGGACAGATCAAAAATTGACTTGAATACACTATCTGATGAAATGAACGTTCTTGCACTTCTTTCTCCTCATGTGAAAATGAATTTCAGCAAAGTCCACCCTTTTCCCAATACATAAAAGAGTCTTTTCCACTTTGACAATCTCACACTGAGGTGATGACTTTTCTGATATGGGCAGTTTAATAACTATACCTGGAAGGTAATCTGCTTTGCACCTGGATTTACTCTATCTCACCTGGGATTTCTTAATGTCAACTCAGAGTACTGAAAATAGAAAGGTGTTCCATTCTTCAACTCACATTAACAAAAGGTTTATGCATGCAATATTGAGCTATACTTAGGGATATTATTTCAAAACTACTAATCTATAAACTGCAGTGCAAAAAGAGAGAGTTCACAGATAACATTGCTGGCACTGTGAAACTGGAACTGAGCAGCTGTAAATGT
Organism: Mustelus asterias; assembly: GCF_964213995.1. NCBI lineage: Eukaryota > Metazoa > Chordata > Chondrichthyes > Carcharhiniformes > Triakidae > Mustelus > Mustelus asterias. The sequence continues at coordinate 90,202,230 of NC_135802.1, read as the reverse complement.
CAGTAAAAAACTGGATAATTTATGTGAAAGAGAATCTATTTTAGCTGCATTAGCTTCCTACTGCAAATTCTATGGGTGCTGATAATATTCCGGCAATCATACTGAACACTTGTGCTCCAGAACTTGCTGCTCCGGGACAGCTACAACACTGACATCTATCTGGCAATGTGGCAAATTTCCCAGCTATGTCCTGTACATAAAAAAGAGGACAAATCCAACCCAGCCAATTACCACCTATCGGTCAACTCTTGATCATCAGTAAAGTGATGGAAGGGGTCATCAACTTGCTTAGCAATAACCTGCTCAGTGATGCTCAGCTTGGGTTCTTTCAGGGTCACTTAGCTCCTAATCTCATCACAGCCTTGGCTCAAACATGGACAAAGATGGGCTGAACGCCAGAGAGGAGGTGAGAGTGACCGCCTTTAACATCAAAGCAGCATTTGAATGAGCATGGCATCAAGGAGCCCTAGCAAAACTGGAGGCAATGGGAATTAGGGAAAACTCTTCACTCACTGGGGTCACAACTAGAAAAAAGGAAGATGTGTTGGTTGGAGGTCAACCACCTCAGCTGCAGGACATCACTGCAGAAGTCCCTCAGTACAGTGTCCTTGACCCAGCCATCCTCACTAATTACCTCCCTTCCATCATAATGTTAGAAGTGGGGATGTTCACTGATGATTGCACAATGCTCAGCACCATTCACAACTCTTCAGAGACTGAAGCAGTGAATGCCAAAATTCAACAAGACTTGGACAATATCCAGGCCTGGACTGACACGTGGGAAGAAACACTGACACACACAAATGCCAAGCTCTGACCATCTGCAACAAGAGCAAATCTAACCATCATCCCTTGACAGTCAATGGCATTACCATCACTGAATTCCCCCACTATCAACATCCTGAGAGTTACCATTGACCAGAAACTGAACTGGACCCATATAAATACTGTGGCCATATGGGCAGATCAGAGACTAGGAATCCTGTGGACAGTAATTCGCCTCCGGACTCCCTAAAACCTGTCCACCATCAACAAGGCACAAGTTAGGTGTGTGTTGGAATACTCTCCATTTGCCCAGATGATTGCAGTTCCAAAACATTCAAAAAACTTGACACCGTCCAGGACAAAGCAGCTCGCTTAATTGGCACCCCATCCACAAACATTTACTTCCACTACCATCAACACACAGGATGCAGGACTCACTGAGGCTCCTTAGACAGCACCTTCCAAGCCCATCTAGAAGGACAAGGGTAGCAGACATATGGGAACACAACCACTTATAAGTTTCTCTCCAAGCCAGACATCATCCTGACTTGAAATGTATCACCGTTCCATCACTGTTGAGTCAATATTCTTCCTTCCCTCCCAACAGTACTGTGGATGAAGCGCAATTAGAGATTGGTAATAAATGCTGGCCTAGCCAGCAATGCCCACATCCCACGAATGATTTTTAAAAAAAAACTAAGGCATTTTAATCTCTAGTTACAAAACATTACCTGCTGTAAATTTATAGCTGGTTTCATTACATTTTTGCAAATGATATTAGAATGCTGCTTATTAATTTGACTCTCTACCCTCCCAAACCCAAGTAACTAGTCGAGCTGACCATAGATAACCAGTGGATGTGGTTTATTTAGACTTTCAGAAGGCTTTCGACAGGGTCTCACATAACAGACTACTATGTAAAGTTAAAGATCATGGGATTGCAGGTAATGTCTCGAGATGGATAGAAAGCTGGTTAGCAGATAAGAAGCAAAGAGTTGGCATAAATGGGTCTTTTTCTGATTGGCAGTCAGTGACTAGCGGGGTCCCACAGGGATCTGTGCTAGGACCCCAACTGTTCACATTATATATTAATGATTTGGAAGAGGGAACTGAATGTATTATCTCCAAATTTGCAGATGATACAAAGTTGGGAGAGAGTGTGAGCTGTGGGGAGGATGCAGAGATGCTTCAGCATGATTTGGGCAGGCTGAGTGTGTGGGCATAAGCATGGCAGATGCAGTATAATGTGGATAAATGTGAGGTTATCCATTTGGGTAGCAATAATAGGAAAACAGATTATTTGAATGGGTGCAAACGGAGAGAGGTGGATACTCAGCGAGGCCTTGGTGTCCTCGTGCATCAGACGCTGAAAGTAAGCACGCAGGTACAGCAAGCAGTAAAGCAGGCAAAATGGTACGTTGGCCTTCATAGCGAGAGGATTTGAATAGCGGGATAGGGATGTTTTGCTGAATTGTATAGGGCATTGGTAAAGCCACACCTGGAGTATTGTGTGAAGTTTTGCTGTCCTTATCTGAGGAAGGATGTCCTTGCTATAGTGGGAGGTTTACCAGGCTGATTCCTGGGATGGCAGGTCTGTCATATGAGTAGGGATTAAGTTGGTTAGTATTATATTCACTGGAGTTTAGAAGAGTGAGATGGGGTCTCTCAATGGTTGGTGAGTCCAGAACTAGGGGTCATAGTTTAAGGATAAGGGGGTAAACCTTTTAGAACTGAGGTGAGGAGAAATTTCTTCACCCAGAGGGTGGTGAACGTGTGGAATTCATTACTACAGAAAGTATTTGAGGCGTAAACGTTGTCTGATTTCAAGAAGAAATTAGATATAGCTCTAGGAGCTAAAGGGATCAATCGATATGGGGCAGGGCAGGGCGGGGGGGGAATCAAGGTATTGAATTCAATGATCAGCCATGATCAAAATGAATTGTGGAGCAGACTCAAAGGTCTGAATGGCCTCCTCCTGCTTCTAGTTTCTATGTTTAAACCCAGTCTTGTATTGTGGATCACAACAGGTCTAAAATGAACAAAAACCTGTGTTCAGTACAATATAAATTATAACCTGAGTAAACTGGATCCAACAAGATCCAGCTTGAAAAGTGGTTTACAGCCGGTATGCTCAAAAACATCCCTGTGTAACTGTAAACTTCCTAAATCTTACACAGTCAAAGCAGAAACAAGTTCAAAACCAAAAGCATTAATTGACAACAAAAATGTTTCCTCATCATGAAATTATAAAACTCATAAATTCTATCATTTTCACCCTGCTAAAGTAAACAATGCTTCTTTATATGGTGTCTGAAACAAGCACTAATCAGTCATGTGAGGGCCGAAGAGCCTGTACTGCGCTGTAATATTCTATGTTCTATGTTCTATGTGTTCAACTGAAGAATATGAATGCTGCAAGAAGACATTTAGCTTAAATCCAAAGTTGGGATGCTGTAGAAGCGTAATTTATGATTTGGCGTCAATCAGCAGTTCTTTATGCTAACAGTTCCGCCCATTGTTCCCTTGCAGAATCAAAGCAGGAAGTAGGAAACCCATTAGTCCTCCTTCTCTATCTGCACATTTAGGCACTGTTTAACAGAAGTGCAAACTGATATGAAAAGTTCTGTGCATCACAGCTGTTGGAGAATATTCACTGTAGGATATTATTCTTGCTATTTTGTTGGAACCAACTCGAGTCTCTGGAATGCAAAGCTACCTATTTTCTCCGCGAAAATTGTGTTTCTCCGCAATCAAATGTTCTGTGAAATGAGAGCTTGTAATAAAAAAAAAACTCAATAAAGTTACTATATTTGATTATGCAGGTATGACGGCAAACATCATGAATCTAACCAAAAAGAGTAGAGGGCAGCCAATCAGCTTTCAACTGATGCACACTGGATGATCTTGGTTCCCCCACAAGCAAAGGAAGAAGCAAATTTTCAGACTTCAGAAGGAGTCACCAATTTTAGATAACAGCCATGCCTAGTATTCACTGTCCTCACTTAAATCCATTACATAACCTTTCAAACCAAGAAATAATTGGAGAATTCCACATTTACACAACTATCCAGTACTTATGCAAACTAGCCTTTCCAATAGTAAAAGAAACATCAAAAGTGTGGTGTTCAAGACAACAAATATATTATTCCAATCTTTTACAAATCTGATCACATTCATAACACTGAGAAGATCAGAATTCTAGGAGAAAAGATGCAGAAGTGAGGGGAGTTATAAGGGGAGAGGTATATGAAGAAAAAATAGATTAAACTTAGGAGAGGAGGAAGAAATAAAGATACAAAAAAATTGTTTTAGGAAGTACAGGACTGGAGAATGTTGGGTGAAAGATGGACTACTGTGGGGTGAATGGTAATTTAATGTCACAAGAACAAAGGTTACAGGCAAAGGAATATAGATGTTGCGTTCCCAAGTAAGATGGAGCAAATCCAGAGAGGTATTTGAAATCAATGTACAGGGCACTATTGAAACTTGTCATGCAGGACATTTTGTTGGAACCAACTCTACAAAATCCAGGATTGCACAACAATAGATTGGGGACAAGAAAGAGGGCAAGGGTAGTGCTAAGAAATCACACATTCAAGAGATGAAGGCATGAATGTGAATTTTAGCATGCTGATGAGATAAGGAAGTAGGCAGGCAACATCCCAGGAGTAAAATGCAGTTTTGTCAAAGGAACGGATGGTCATTTTACCACTCAATATTGAACAAAACGTAGGTGTTGTGCATTGTTATGTTCAGCCTGAACATGCGCCAAGGTAAAAAGTAAAGTTTATTTATTAGTCACAAGTAAGGATTACATTAACACTGCAATGAAGTTACTGTCAAATTCCCCTATTCGCCACACTCTGGCGCCTGTAGACACTGGCAAAAGTTGAATTGGGTAATTTTAACATTTCTAGGAGTTGATGTTAGACAATACAACATATTCAAGTATATCTAGAATCAATTCTATAAAAGCCAAGTTGGGGAGATGTGAATATATGTGAAATATGGCTTGTTTTAAAAACATTTAAACTTTTAAGATGTCATTAGTTTGTTATAATTAGGTTAGGTGGATTGCCCATGCTAAATTGCCCCTTATTGTCAGGGGTACCAGCAGGGTAAATGTGGGGGATTACAGGGACAGGGCCAGGATGGGATTGTTGGTGCAGGCTTGATAGGCCAAATGGCCTCCTTCTGCACTGTAGGGATTCTATATCATCAATAGCATCTTGTAGTCTCTAGCAGAAACAAATCATTCATGATTTTTTTTTTAAAAACCTTTCACAAAAACTTACCTCAACTTCCCCCTTCCCTTTTGAAGTGATTAACATTTAGGAAGTATTTGTTCAAAACTTTGTACAACTTCTCATTTCTGATATTTTCAGTGTATCCTTCCCACTGCTCTATCCTTTCCATAATGGGGTACCTAGAATCACATCTAACATTTCAAATGTGGCCCAACCAATTAGCCATGGAAATACAATATGATTTCCTTGCTTATGTATTCTGTGCTTCTAAATATAAAACCAAATTGTGTTCATGTCCACTCTCCTCCTTTTAAAAAAGATCTATGGGTACAAATATCAAGAATTTGGGATATATTGCCATGCATATGTATGATCTTTTATCCCCAAAATACACTTCATATTTCTCTGAACTTGCCACTTATCTCTGCACGCCACTGATCTATTTGTCTCCTTTATTTATCCTTACAGATTGTCATTCCTCAATTTGTAGAAATCAGTAAAATATGGCGTGTTAGTCCAATTGTCCCCATGTCCAAATCACTTCTAGAAAAGGGACCCCAGTGTGGACTGGTGCATATCGGCATATTTGAGTATTTTACCCTTTCACTGTTTCTGTCTTTCAGCTATCTCTCTATTTAATTAGAAACATTGGGCAAAATGTTACCAAAAAGGGTGGCATGTCGGGAGTGGGGGAGGTGGGGGGGGGGGGGGGGGGGTGGGGTGTGGTGGTGGCAGTTGTTTATCTTTGTGGCTGGAGATAATGCAAGGTTGCCTTCAGTTAAAAACTAAGAAGCCTTGTAAAATAAGGAGGAAATGAATCGTCATGCTGAGATAGGAAGATGGAGACAAATCCTTACTAATCTATATGTAAAGAATTGTACTTTCATTTACAGATCACAATGTACACAAGCTAATAACATACAAATGTAGGAAATCGTTAATGCAATATTTGCTCCAGTTTCTTATCCACAGTGTAAATAAGAGGGCTAAGTTGTAGCACAAAAAGTCTGGTTTACCTCATGGTATCAAAAATAAATCTTAGAGTGATGTCAGTCTGTATACCTCCCAAGGCCAAATGTTTAATTAGGTTATTCCACCTCTTATACCAAGGATATGTTAATTTATCCTAATCTTTTCCACTTTGGTTTGGTATATTTTAAGTTACACCTCTGTGAGCCACCTTAAAATGGCTTTCTATATTAAAGGCACTACATAAATTCAGGTTCTTGATATTGATATTAACGTTGGCGTATTGGCTTTGGTGATGTTGTTCGCTATCTGTTTTAAGTGCACCAATCAATTCATACAGATGCTCTTTTTCCAGTTTGCAATAGACTTTGGTATGAACTTTACACTCCTTGCCAGGTGGGTTTTGAGGTACGTGGTGGAGAGGGAGGTGAGTGGGGGGTGTAACTGCATTGGTGGTATGGTATTCCCTCCAAATCCCACCTGCCCTGACACTGATGCAGTTCTATGATGGGGGAAGGACCTCGGGCAGGAGTCCGCTCTTGCCCCTATTAAGGCCCTTTAGTGGTCACTTAAGGGCCTTTTCACACCAGACCTTAATTTTCAGGTTGGTGGATGCTGGTGCTGGATATCTTAGGGTGGGAAAAAGGAAAAGTTAAATGAAAGTGCAATTCTTTACATATAGATTCGTAAGGATTTGCCTCCACCTTCCTATCTCAGAATGACAATTCAATTCCCTCTTATCTTACAAGGTGTCTTAGTTTTTGACTGAAGGCAACCTTGATGGTGCATTATCTCCAGCCGCAAAGATAAACAACTGCCACTTTCTTTGAGCCCTCTATTTTAATCATGGTTATAATTTGGCTGAGTTCTCATCCTGTCCCTAATCCAACAGTACACTTGTTATATTGCTAACATTGCTCTACAGTCTTCCTCTGACATAAGGGAAGGTTCTGGCTACATTTGCAAAGTTGTGAAGACAATTTACTAACTCCAAGCGCATAAGATTTGTGTGCATCTAGTTTGCTAACCAGGGTCCTACTTGTCCTGAACCAACTTCCTTGCTGCTCATTATCACTGCCTCTTTCATTTAGAAGGACAAAATATGAGGGAAGGATGAACCAGATATCCAAGGTAACTTGAAGAAAACATGATTGATGTCAGTGAAGATAGGACCAATCCTTTAACAAAATGATCAATTTTAGTTCAGATGTTGTTGACCATTTTTAAAATCAACAATGTTGAAGCTGGGACAAGACTTCAGCTCAGAATACAGCCCAAGTAACACTGGTTTCCATTGTTCGCATATCTTGTTGTCTAGCAACTGTAGTCGTATCCAAAATCAACACCATTAAAAGTAAACATTGCTTTAAGAACTGGTTAATCCTACGTGCAAAGGCACCATATGCACCCGCAAAGAATGACAATTTGAATTATTTAAATAAAGGTGCGCCTGCCCACCGCCTGTCCATCCAGGTTGGTTATGGTTATTAATAGGGACATGTATCCTGACAGATTTCTGTGGGGAGGAGGGTGGGAAGGAGGTTGACTGGCATCAAGAATTGGGAACAATAGTGATTGATATCATTAGAAACAAGAATATAATAGAAATGAAAACAGAAAGTGCTGAGAAAATTCAGCAGGACTGGTAATATCTGGGGAGGGGGGTACAGATTTAAATGTTTCGAGTCCTGTGCAACTCCTCTTCAGAACTCCAGAATTCCAAAGGAGAGTCATATTGGACTCAAAACGTTAACTCGGTTTCCCTCTCTCCCCAGGTACTGCCAGAGCCTGCTGAGTTTTTCCAGCATTTTCTGTTTTTATTTCAGATTTCCAGCATCCGCAGTATTTTACTTTTATTGTAATAATTTAGTAGTCTTTTGCATTTGGTCATTTCAGTATTTAGTTCAGAAAAAGATTTGCCTCAATACCAATTTCCTCTCCGTCATTTAATAATGCACATCACTCGGGAAACTATACAATCACAAATCTGTAATTTTATGATAAAAAAAAACCAACATAAACTTATTTCCTTCTGTTGAAAATCTGTGAAAAAGGCATTATAGAGTAGCCAGGACATAGGCTGGAATTCTCCGACCTCGCCGGCAGCTGGGATGTTCCGTTGCTGTAAATGGAGTTTTGGCTGAGCGACCAATTCTCCATTCTCGCTGGAGGTGGTGGCAGGGCCCGAATGACATTGGAAAATCCCACCCACAAGGAAACAGAATTTACTATAGCTGGGAACAAGTGGCACCCTAGACTTGCCCTTGCCCATTTCCTTTCAAAGGGCTGCTCAATATTGAAGCCTAGTGTTTTCCCAGGGCAAGGAAATTTATTAAACTCCTTCAGATGATAAATCAGTATTACATTGAATATGCAGCACAGAAACAGATCAATTGCGCAACTAGTCTGTGGTGTTTGTATTCCACAGGAATTTCCTCCCATTCTATTTCCTTCATCTGAGCGTTTCCACCAAAATCTTGTGCATTATTATAGCCTTTTTTTCTGAAAGCTGGCAAAAAGGAATTGCGTTCAAGACAGGACCTGTGAAATTATGCTACTGGACATTATAGAGTTGTCTCCAGGCTTAAAGTTTTTTTTTTACAGTTCTAAAATTTATTTATTAGCCACAAGTAAGGCTTACATAACACTGCAATGAAGTTACTGTCAAATTCCCCTAGTCGCCACACTCCGGTGCCTGTTCGGGCCAATGCACCTAACCAACACGTCTTTCAGACTGTGGGAGGAAAACAGAGCACCTGGAGGAAACCCACGCAGACACGGGGAGAGCGTGCAAACTCCACACAGACAGTGACCCGAGCTGGGAATTGAACCCAGGTCACTGGCGCTGTGAGGCAGCAGTGCTAACCACTGTGCCATCGTGCCGCCCATTAGACTAAATCACTGCTGCAAAGTGAACATTGGAGCTCATTAGCATCTCTAATGGCAGGAATTCGGCACTTACTAACATTTCATAATAGTCAAAAACACAAGTTTTGATGTTATGAGCGACCAAATCATCAGGTCTCTTTTTTTCGTTCCCCACCACCCTAAGTAGGCTCCCATGTGGCGTGTCAAGATGAACAAAAGCAAACATTTTAAACTGTGCTCAGAATGTAACCTCATTTAACATAACAGCAATGACCTTAGACAACTTTTACAAATATCTGCCCCCGCAGACATTTGTCCTATGGGTGTAAGAGCAAATACTTACATTGAAACTGAATTTAAACAAATAGACACATGACTGTATTATGCAAAGAAAATAACACACTGGTTGGTAACCATTGGCAACTTCTACCTCTGGGGCATTGCCTCAAGGATGCATCCCAATCTCTTACAATTAGAAGAGCTTACATAAGCTTTTTAAAAAAATGTAAACTTGAATGATATTAAATGAACCAACTTTATAAGATGCTATTCAGAATGAAGCAATTTTAATAAAGTTTTAAATGCATAATGAAAAAGGTTATCCATAGTACAGAAATTAAAGGCATTTTTCTTGGTCAAAAAAATGGTCAACTGTTTTTGCAGAACTTAAATTTGTATTTTTTCTCCTTTTGTTCAGTGAAACTTTTCTGCTTACCTGCACATAAAAGTTTTTCAGTTTCCCAAGTCAGCTCTAATGGTTAAATATTTTCACTGCAGAGAATATTATAAGATGCATCCTTGTCTTGTTATACAAATTAATATTAGAATAAACATTTCATTGGATTGCCCTTCTGTCCAATGACTCAACATTGTTTAATTAGTTAGTAAGTTATCTTACTAACTAATTAACCACGTGGGCGGCACGGTAGCACAGTAGTTAGAACTGCTGCTTCACAGCTCAGGGACCGGAGTTTGATTCCCGGCTTAGGTCAATGTCTGTGTGGAGTTTGCACATTCCCCTCGTGTCTGCGTGGGTTTCCTCCGGGTGCTCCGGTTTCCTCCCACAGTCCAAAGATGTGCGGGTTAGGTTGATTGGCCATGCTAAAATTGCCCCTTAGTGTCCTGAGATGCGTAGGTTAGAGAGATTAGTGGGTAAATATGTAGGGGTATGGGGGTAGGGCCTGGGTGGGGTTGTGGTCGGTGCAGACTCAATGGGCCAAATGGCCTCTTTCTGCACTGTAGGGTTTCTATGATTCTTCTGTGATTATCTATATTTTACAGCCTTGCATCTGCACAAGAACAGGAGTAAGCCATTTAGCCCTTCCAGTCTCTACTACCATTCAATGAGATCATGAGACAATTTTTGCTCTTACCACCTACTGCCATAATTTTGTCAAACCATATCACACCTCTTAATTTAACAGTTTAAGTAATATAATGTATTAACCATTATACTTTCCATTCAACCTTCCCAATGCTATTACTATTACAAATTCAATCTCCCAGGGTTTCCATTGGTTCTTCGGATAATATTATTACTTTACAACTGAGTTGTTAAATTTCTTCACATCAAGAATTTTTATAATCCATTCTTTCCCCGATTTGTTGATGTTTTAAAAGTTATTTTCTCCCATTGCCTCAGTTGCCCTACTCGTCATTCACTGTTGGTGTGCAGTCCACTCCCAAAGGTTTCCAACTGTCCACTCTTGTTCTTTGCTTCTCATTTCAATCTTCAACCAGGATCTTCAAGGCTTCTACTTTTGTTTCTTCTTATCTGGTTTGTAAATCTGACCTGGGCTGAAACTGACTTCTTGACATTTCTTATTCTCTCTTTGCTAAACCCACATCCCATCCCAATACCTGCTTCAAATTTCATGGAAAAGCAGCAATGGGTTGGCTTTCCTTTTCTTTAAATATGAGAAGAGTTTAGACTAGATGTTGGGCATGTCCTGTTGTGTCAACAAATTAAATTATTTACCCCAAAAAAATTCTCCCTCAGGAAACTACCTCTCATCCTGCTATCTTTGCTGGCTCTTAATCCTTTTCTCTTCCTCTTATTCTGCTGCTCTGTAGTATTCACACAGAGACTTGTTTCACTACTTTTGATCATGGCTCCTCCAAGCTGCTCAAGTTCTCCTCTGTGACTCATTGCCCTTCTGCTGTTCTGTGTCAACAAGAGTCTGCCCCTCTCCTCCATGTCTGGCAGGGATAACTTTAGCACTGCTTTCTCTTTCTTGCTCCCTATTCCTCCATAGCTGCTTATTTCTGTATATTCTGATCCCTTTTTACCATCCCTGTGGGACTGCTTCTTTCAGTTACAGCCCCTCTTCTTTTTGACTTCAGTATAGCTCTGGATTCCTATGTCTACTCTTAGCTGAGAAAGAGAACTGCAAGTTACAAGGGCCAGTAAAGACAACAAAGACTAAACAGTTCTATAGAACGGTCATTTGGACTCAAAACATTAACTGTGTTTTTCTTCATGGATGCTGCCAGACCTGCTGTGTTTATCCAGCATTTTGTGTCTTCGTTTCTGATTTCCGGCATCCTCAGTATTTTTCTTTTCATTATGACTCAATAGTCTATGGAGCCTATGGGCTTTTGAGCTGGTGGGACCATAACGTCTTGCCATGGCAAGACACAGGTCAAAATACAAACAACATGGCCAGTGTGAATGGGTGGAAAATTGTAATCCAGCAAGTGCAGCAGCAGAACTATCCAGAACTATCCAACATGTTGACTGGAATGTGTGATCTGTCACACAATGCGTCTGGAAGACAGGGAAAAGAATCTTCCCTCGTGAGATTAAGCAAATCAAGTAGTGCACATGATTGGATTACTTGCATCTTATCTGTGAAATTTTCATGTGGAATCATAGAATCCCTACAGTGCAGAATGAGGCCATTCAGCCCATCAAGTCCACACTGACTCTCCAGAACATCTTACCCAGGCTCACTCCACCCTATACCTGTAATCAGGCCATCCCCGAATGTATGAAACAACAGAAGCTATAAAACAAAATTTTGCACTTGTTGCCCTTTTATTCATACAAATCACGATAGAATAGTAGTGAGCAGACTGGTAATGCACTGAGGTATCAGCGCATCATATAACAGAAAGGGATGAGACACTGGCCCAGGTTTAGCACATGCTGTGACATGCCCGATAGTTCAACCTATTCAAATTTTAAAAAGTTTGCCTCACAATGTTGCTAGGAGTGAGAGCTGATAACGGCATAGCGAGGACAACAGAACATCTGGGATCATGGTGAACCATGGGGTGAGCAGTGATCCTGCATAACCAACAAGCTTTTAAGGTATTGAGAAAAACACAGAGGAAGGAGTGAAGGAGGTGATGCGCGATATAACTCACGAGGCTAGAGATGCTCGAGGAAATAAAGGCTTTTATTAACTACTACAATAGAGCTACCATATATAATACACGATCCCAGACTGAGGGGTCCCAGACAGAGCAGTGACCTTTATACCTCTCCCAGGAGGCGGAGCCCGACTGGGATGTACCATAATAACTATAATACAGGTAGAACAGCCCAACCCTAACCCCAACAGTAACAAGTAGAACAACCCAACCCTAACCCCAACAGCAACATATATACAGACTCATAGTACTGGCCAGACCCTGGCTCAGTACTATCTGGTGGGAACCAACGATGGTTCACCACAGGAGGGCAGCTGAGTGGGTGAATGGAATGTCAACTCAGGCATAGAGAAAGATAGAAAGAGGCAAAGATTGGGTTGAGAAAATAATCATACTGTTAAAATGGTAATTATGCTGTTAACTACTTATTCGTGGAGCATTTGATGAACAATTAATGTGCAAACATAGCAACTTTGCAAAAATCCAAGGGAGGTTAAGGGTGCAATGATTTTGTGAAGCTAATGGGGGGCGGGGGGGGGTGAGCAACACAAATCGCCCAGCAACGATTTGTAATTGGAGGGGTATTTCTGTTGCTACAAAGTTGCTGGCTGACTTGTGCATAAATAACAAGGTGCATCATTCACATCCCATTCCTTTTCAGCAAAATCTGGGCCCTTATCTTATCTTCAGCCATAAGGAAGCAGTGGCAACATCCCTTAAATATGAGAAAGCAGAAAAATAAACATATGCAGCACTTGTATTACCAGCATATTGTATAATGTTGCAATTACATATTAATAAAATGCTCACACTTCTCCAGGATAAACAATTAATTATTAACTGGTGCTGCATATCTATGTCCTTGAGCTTATTTGGTAGGTTGCACAAGACCAGCCATGTCATTGGAGAGCTGATAAACTTCATGAAAGTGAAACTGGTCTTCATCCGCAATGTAAAATGGGCTCAGTGATTCGACAACCCATTTTGCAACGGGCCCCATTTTCTTGTCCACAATGGAAAGGAAAGGCTGGTGCGTATGAAAGGGACTGCTAATTCTCTATGATCCCATGCTACATCAATGGCAAAGATCAATTTCATCCTGGGCTTCGGGCAATCTGACAACACATATGTGCTGTATCATTTGTAACATGCAATTAATGTGCAAAAATAGCAACTTTGCAAAAATGGCTTAAAACAAAAAGCACCATGATCTAAAGCTTCGTGTCTAAACTTGGCCACCTAGCAGTCACTGTTTAACTATCACCTCAGAGCTGGCTTAAAGACGAATGGCTCAGAGAATGCAACACTTATATACTAAAAGTCTGGTACATGACACTAGCTGTATGTCCCTAAACATAACTTCCTGAAAAACCTCTCAGGTCACTATTTATAATAGTAAAGCATGTCAAAGGCAAAATGATATGAAAATAGATGTTTGCAGCAGTTTGATAATGAATCAATGCACTTATTAAAAGCCATTTTTAGAAAAAAATTACCTTTTCTCAAAAACTGAATTTTGTATGCCCAATAGAATATTTTAATCAAAAATTGTAAATATTTCATAACATATCCTTTATGTCCAAGAATACCTTCAATATATTTACAATTCAAACTCCCAAAAGCTAGCTCTTTAACTGGATATTTTTCCCCCCAAGTGGCTGGATAGGGTTCAGCCACATTTTCAGCAGAGTTGTCCAGCATACAATCTTGCAAAATAATAAAAGCTGAAATCCTGGGAGGATTTGAGCTTTTCCTTTTTTAAAAAAAGTTCGGAAGGAAGCTGGAGATTGAATTCTCCAAGCTTTGGACAGTGATTCCCATGGAACCCTGCTCAATAAGAGACTGACAGGACTGGATTCATCACCCAATTAAGAACGCACCCCATTTTACTCTCCACAATGTTAAGAAAAATCAGTCAAAAAAAATGTAAAATGAATGGCTGATCTGATCCCATCTGTTTTCCACCTGACTGGTTTGTTAAAAAAATACCCATTTTATTTCAGGGAACTTATTTAGCAAATATTATTTTCTATGATCAGCAGTTGCTGCAATCAGTGACTTGTGGTTTCGCTGTTGATTGGTTAGGAAAATTATTGAATACAGTAAAGCCTCTGTTCACTCACACACCTCCATTTTAGTTATGTGCTCAAATTAGAAAATTCCTCTCTCCTGAGCAATTTTGTTATCATACATAAATGTAAAGTCACCACAGTCCCAGATGACCATTGGCTGCTCTCCCCTTTGAGGGGGAGAGGTGACTGGTGGTGATTTAGCCTGAAGATCACCACACCTCAGACAAGGGGCTAAGTTGAGAAGGTGAGCCCTCATACAGAAAAGCTAAAGTTTAAAGCTTTTAAAGTTCTAAAGAAGTTTATTTATTATTGTCACAAGTAGGCTTACATTAACACTGCAGTGAAGTTACTGTGAAAATCCCTGAGTCACCACACTCCGGCGCCTGTTCGGTTACACTGAGGGAGGATTTAGCATGGCCAATGCACCTAACCAGCACATCTTTTGGACTGTGAGAGGAAAACGGAGCACCCAGAAGAAACCCATGTGGACATGGGGAGGACGTGCAGACTCCGCACAGACAGTGACCCAAACTGGGAAGTGAACCCAGGTCCCTGGCACTGTAAGGCAACTGTGCTAACCACTGTGTCACCCCACTTATTTTAAATGTAATAAGCTTATATTAACTCACAATTTAAATATGCATTACCTATCACACACACACACAAGCACTAAACAAAGAACTCCACCATTTTATCAGATTATTTTTGTGTTTATGAAAATAGCTGTGGTAGATGAAACTAGTGTTCTCCAGTAGTGCCAAACCAGCTCATAGCAAATATTTGGCTTGTTTTACACCACACCAATTCACTTTCCCGTATGAATCCATTTTGCACTAATGGCTAAAAATGTACTAATAGTGCCCACGAGGCCAGATTTTCTGCACCTGCATTCCTGGCCAACACCCATATCAAGTGTTGCTTGATTATCAGATGCAAAAGTTGAACCTTAAATGTTGAAGTTAGGGCAATGAGTGGGTCTTTTGGCCCAATCACTATAAACGTTGAAACATAGTTGGATAAATTTGACGAATGAGGGTCCTGGATCTAACACAAATAAAATAGTTAGGAAAACGTTATGCTGAAAGCAGATTTTTTTGGTATTACGGGGAGGAGGTTGGAATTAAGGAAGAGAAAGAAAGGGTGTGTGGATGCAACTAGAAAAAAAGAGCACACTGGGGAAATCTTACAAAAGACACGGCAGTGTTATTTCTGGCGAGAAAACCAGCGTGTTTCTCTCCAGAGAAATCAGTCGGTTTTCTCTCCAGATTCTACCAAAATAAATCAAGGGGCGTGATTCACTCCATTGTAGAGAGGGCAGGGCCCAAACTCACTGGCAAAACCCACGACAGCGCAGAGTCGCTGAGCAGAAACTGATAGCCAAGTTCCGCACACATGAGGACGGCCTAAACCGGGATGTTGGATTTATGTCACATTATCAGTAACCCCCACAGCTTGCCTCCTGGACTTGCAGAATTCCACAAGCTGTTCTGTCTGGAGACAATACACATCTCTTTAACCTGTGTTGAATGCTCCCTCCACCCACATTGTCTGTACATTTAAGACCTGGCTGGCTGTAGAGATTTGCATTCTAATCAGTATTCTGTAATTTGATTTCTGTGTCTGTGTACTGTTTGAGAACAGATATCAACTCCATCTGACGAAGGAGCTCTGCTCCGAAAGTTTATGGTATTTGCTACCAAATAAACCTGTTGGACTTTAACCTGGTGTTGTGAGACTTCTTACTGTGCAAAACCCAGCTGTTCAGAGATTGGGACACCATCTTTAAAGGTCGTTCCAATCAGATCTGCAATAAATTGGCCCCACTACACCACTGAGTACCCAGGGGTTCTCTCACACACCCACAGTCGAAGCTGGCACTCCACCCCTTGCATTGCCAATCTGTGCCATGAGGCAGTGCCAGGGGCATTGCCAGAGCACTGCCATGTCCCTCTCCCCCAACGGCTATTCCTACATTTACATCCCCAGGGATACCCCCACGACAGGTTCACGTCAGTGTGAACCTGTTGTAAACTGCCCTGATGTGACTGAATATATGGAAAGGAGCCATGCATTTTAATAATATTTAAATGCATGCTAATGGGTGTTATGGGTGTGAACCTGATGACATCGCCAGTGAGGGATGGGGAAAATCCGAAGTTACATTCTCGCTGGCGAGAACTCCGACTTCTGGATCTTGAGCCTGTCGGCAACCTTGCAGCTGGTGAACGCAGGCTCAAGGTTTCGCCCTTAGACAGCACACATGAACATGTGCACTGAGTCATTGAATGGACACTCCAGATAAAACAGCAAGCAACCAAGAGCATTAAAGGAGAGGGTGGTGGTGGGAAAAGGAAAATATGCAATAGAGAAAGGATGCAAAATTCACAAAGGGGGGTGGGAGGTAAGTGCAAAACAGGGAGGTAAAGAGGGAGAGAGAGAACATGTTTACAAATGGAAATACAAACGGAAAGGAAAAGTCCATCCCCTCGCAGACACTTCCTCAACTTCTCTTGAAAACACTGCTGGAGATAGAATTACAATGAACTTTGAAAAAGAACTGGCACATTAACCTTTCTCCTAATAATTGAAACTCTATAAAGTTGATTTCATAAAATTGATAGGTGAGGAAGGATCTGAAGAACTCAGACGAATTCCTTACTAAGTCAACCTTTCAGAATAAGCAAAAAGCAAAATACTCCAACCTGAAATAAAGAGCAAAAAATGCTGGAAATAATCAGCAGATCAAGCAGCAAGTATAGAGAGGGAAATAAGAGTTAATGGAAGCAATTCTCCCAAAAGTGCTGAATTGACGGGAAAACTGTTCTAAATCCCGACTGTTTTGTCAGTTCAGCTTCTCACCTGAATCTCCACACCCTGATATTCACGACTGGGACCTCTTCAGTGCATTAAAAACCGGGGGGGGGGGGGGGGGGGCTATTCGCATCAGAGTTTGACAGTTCTGGAGCTCTGCACACGCGCAGTGGCCCCAAGCTGTCAAACTCCCGTTTACTGACCAGCTCGATTGCTGGCCAGCCCGGGGCCCCCACAGTGCTGCCCCTCCAGCGCTCCCCCCCCCGACAGAATTGCTGTTCTCCCTTTAACCCAGATTGATCCCAATGTAGACTGGCAGCGGGACCCCCCACCCCACCAATCACACCTAGGCCCTGACCACAATATACCCCACCCCCTTGGCAGTGCTCAATGCCTGGTGGGCAGTGCCAAAGTGCCCCTTGAGCATGGGCACTTTGTCCCTTGGGCATTGCCAGGGGGCACAGGCTGGCACTGCCAGGTTACCCATGCCCAGAGGGCACCACCTCCGCCGCCCGACCCCCTGGGGGGCCCCCCGAATGCCCCTCCTTCACTCTGGCGGGGTCTCCCGCTAGCTCCCCGAAAGCGGGGAGCTAGTATAAACCCCACCGGAATGAAGAGCTCCTGATGGGGTAGGCAATTCGATCAGGACCTGAAAGGTCCCGATAATTAACAAATCTACATATTTAAAATAGATTAAAAACAGATTCAAATTACCTACCTGCCTTCCCGCCGGTTTCCAGTCTGGTCTGGCCAGCGACTGTTTGCCGGCTCTGGGAGATGCGCATGTGTTCCCGACGCATGCGCAAATCCCTGTTCAAGGTCGCAGATGCTCGTCTCCTGGCCGGACCCGCCAGAAAAGTGGCGGGCCGCAGTGAGAGAATTGTGGCCAATGTTTCAATCAGGCATTAAAACTGATGAAATGTCATTGGCTTGAAATGTTAAACCTGTTTCTCTCTCTACAGCTGCAATTTGATCTGCTGAATAATTTCTGCCATCTTCCATCATCCTATTTGTAAACTATGGGCAAGATTCTCTGGCCTCCCTTCAGTGGAGGCACACCATTCACTGGCTGAATCATAGAAATCATAGAATCCCTACAGTGCAGAGGGAAGCCATTCGGCCCATCGATTCTGCACGACAACAATCCCACCCAGGCCTTATCCCTGTAACCCCACGTATTTGCTCCGCTAATCTCGCTAATCTACACACCCCGGGACACTAAGGGGCAATTTAGCATGGTCAATGCACCTAACTGGCATGTCTTTCGGACTGTGGGAGGAAACCAAAGCACCCGGAGGAAACCCACGCAGACACGGAGAAAATGTGCAAAAGTGTGCATACAGACAGTGACCCAAGTTGGGAATCGAACCCAGGTCCATGGCGCTGTGAGGTAGCAGTGCTAACCACTATGTCACCGTGCTGGCTGCAGGTTGTTTTGGTCCTGCCATTAATGGGATTTCCAATTGAAGCCAGCCCATACTGCCAGAAAACTCATGGCAGGGGGTGTGCCGCCAACAGGCCAGAGAATCCCACCAGCGTGAACGGTCAGAGAATTCCAACCATTACATCACTAGCCACTGGCTGGACTTCAGATGGGGCATCAATCCTTTTACCATCTGAGGTGAGACCGCGGTACATAAACAAGATGCACGTATTGTTAATTGCAGGTCACTGAACAGTATGTGGAGGCAGTCCAATTCCAAGCTCAAATTCAATCCAATACAGTTAGGTCCTCGCTAGGTTAATAGCACCAAGTCTAACTATTCATTAAATTGAAGAGGAAAAACTACAATAGGTCTGTTTTGCCATGACGAAGTTTATCTCAGACTTATATAAACACTTCATATATCCTTAACATTGTGTGCTAGCAGAGCATTAAGATACTATCTCAACTGAGCTGAACTACAGTTTGCATGCAAACCCAAGAACGTGGCCCTTACACTGGTTTATATCAACTTTTGGCAACGATTCAGCCAAACAGGTCAAAGTTTGTAGTTTGAGCCAACAACTATCAAACTGTTTCATAACCCCTCTGTAGAGTCAAGAGTTCAACTTGTCTCCTCTAGATTACTCACGCAACCAAGTTTCCCCCTCCTCTTGGGAGTTTTGTAATTGATGCCAACCCCGAAAGCACGTTACAGTTTGTAACCACTTTGTGGATTTTAATCTCCAGAAGGATTTTACATTCTCAGTATATTAGCAACATAACTGCAAGTTGGATGCAGGTTCATTTCCATTATTTTGAGCAATTATTTGCAATTACATAGCACTGAAAAAAAACACACCGGTTTGGTTTTGAGACGCAAGTCTGCTGAACAAATCGGAGCTTCTCAGAGTTTACCACAACAACGTGGATAGTTAGAAGCAGGCAGAATTAGATCACCCGAGGTTCTCTGAGCCTGAAAAAAATAAAAATCTTAGATCTTTCTTACATCATTAGCGAAGCAGAGACCAAATTCTCTCAGTCCTCCCCATGGGAACACCACAGTAACAAATAGCTTTACAATGACAAACCCTACAAACACTCCTCTGGATCATAATGTTTTTCAAATTGGAGCCTTTGAATCCCAAAGGTCAATAAGTGAGCGCTGGAAATGATTTGCTTTCTAACATCTTGCCAAAACTTCTCTACTTCACTCATTTTGACTTACTGGCATGTTATTTTTATTTCTATATACGAATAAACACTTTCTACAGTGATAGCATTATTTTCTTAGGGGTGGTTGGTACTGTCTTTTTAGAAGGTAAAACAGGAAAGGTCAGCATTTGTACTGGTCCTACACACTATACAAATGGAAACAGCCATTCTAAATTGCTTTGAAGATGTGCAATAGAGGATTCAAAATGCACAGTTGGTCAGCCTCATGAGGAAATCAGATCACAATATACTTTTACATGTAAATGTGAATGTGCATCAAACACCAGACATCAAACCTTGTAACAGATGTAAAACAATTAAAAAACATGTCAACTCTTGATAGATTGTTCTGACCAACAGTCAACTTTACAGGCAACTGTAATTATTTTGATTCACCAGGCTAAACCACTTCCTCACAGGAAGTACCTACAAACACAGGCCAGGTGCATCACTATGCTCTGGACCTGAAGGCTACCTGTATACACCACCACAGTAAATACTAAAGTGCACTGTATTCTTGCATCTGAACATCCAAAATGAGGGGCACAAAGGAAGAGGTAAGTAACTTTGCCACGCCACTGCTTACAGAGTGACAAAAGAAAATTTATGACCCCAGTTACTGAATCCCAGAAATCTATGCAAATCATCACCCCGTAGGTAAGATTTAATTCCTGTGTCAGCTTTCACTAAAAGACATCCACGTCATCAAAACAAGAATAAATCTGTTCATTTCTTAATGGCTCAACTTTTTCATGAAGAGCTGAAAAACACAATACAAAAGGCTCTTATCTGTGCCTTGTTAGCTGAAACTCATGTGCAATTATATCACTCTCATAAAGGCTGTCCAACTCAACATATTACAAACTTGTACATCTTCCTCTAGATCCACACAATAAACGGACTTCATGCAAAATTGTCAAATGCACTGAACCTTATAAAATATTTCCACATAAGATTTAATATGCTTAGTGGCCCTTGTAACTGCAATTTGTAATTTTTAAACATTTCTCATTTTTTGTGAACGCATCAAATCTGCAGGAAGACAATTATTTGCCAAAACTATTTTCAATCTGGCTTATCGAGAAAACCTTAACAACTGTTGAAGGATTTATCAAGTTATTTTCTGCACAACGATTCTAAAAGTTTATGCATTTTGAAATGAACAAAAAATTAGTACCTTGCAGACTTAAGTTAGCCAAACACATTTATATGGAGAATAAGTCATATCAAAACTGGTTTTATTTAAAAATTATTCTGTTATGCACAGCCAAAATTTCCAAATGGCTCGTCTGACTAAGCCCTATCTTGCAATGAGATGCAAATTAGTAATAAGTTGTCAACGTTTTCTCGATGGTAAAGAAACACTTAGACAATGAAAAATTAATCCTAGGATCTCTTCTTTCATTGTCAATGTTTTATGCAGATTTTCTACAGATATGCACAATTAGTCTACTGACTCATTAACTTAACATAATTTACAAAAACACAATGCAATTATTGATCTAATCATTGATTAATTAAAATAGTTTCATTTTAATCCCCATACAGAAGTAAAGAGAAATTACTGGATGAACTAGAACTTCATATAGATATGTAAAACTTGTGACAAATTATATTTAGTGACTACATTTATGAATGAAACACTCCAACCAGTCCTCAGATGACAATATTCATCTTGAAAAAATACAATTCACTCTTCTATTAACTATTATTAAAAAGAGCACAGTTCTGAAACAAGACTCAGTTCAGACTCTGCCCTGCTGCTGGCATCGTGGCAGACATTGGGAAATTTAACACCACAGCTCTTCTCACGGGAAATGAAAAGAATGAAAAGGAAAGATAGGTTCAGACACTGAAACAGTGTGTGGATGCTCTTCGGTTACGTACTCAAGAAAATGCTAGTTGCAATTAACGGCAGCCAAAATTAAATGAACTATTTTTGTCAGAAGGAAATCTGCTGTATGCCCTTCCAAATCAACGTCCGCAAGGGACCAAAACAAATGCATCCTGGCCTCCAAGTCCTCTGCTGAGGGAGGCTTCAAAAGTGTCTCGATATTAATCACAGGGCAGAGGAAGAATTTGGCAATTGAAACAGAGTGCAGACTCCATTTGAATCGCACAGTAATAGTCTCAGAGAGAGTCTAGCATTTACCACAATTTCTGATCGTTACAGGCAAATCCCAAAACTGTACAAATTGCAGTATTACAGATTCACTCCTCTTTCTTGCTTGAATTCCAAATTACTTAAAATTATGAAGGAACATGAAAGGTTACGAGAAAAGAAATACATCAGCATCCCCGAAGGCAAGATTTAATTCCTGCATCAGCTTTCACTAAAAGACATCCACATCATCAAAACAAGAATAAATCTGTTCATTTCTTAATGGCTCAACTTTTTCATGAAGAGCTGAAAAACACAATACAAAAGGCTCTTATCTGTGACTTGTTAGCTGACCTCAATTGAAACAGTTTCAACTGGATCTGGCCTCAGCATCCATGTGCGTGTATGCAGAGGGAGGAAGGGGTAAAGGGAAGGAAAAGAAAGTCAGGAATCTTGCTTCCAAAAGAAGTTCACCAAACTCTGCTAGTGTGTTTAAGGATGGGTGCAATTATTAAGCTCAGCTGCATAGCTGTCTGCAAACAAATAGCCTATGACTACTTCTATATCAAGAATGGATACTTGGGCTAGGCTCGAGGGGCAACTGGCACCTTTTGAACCAAATACTGAGTATGTTAAATGGATAAAAGGCAGAATATCAGGGCAGGAATATTAGAGAAAGGATTGGCGAAATTCTCCCATTTTTCCCATGAGGTGGGAACATGGCGCGTCTCGCTCCAGAGGCTGGCAGGAAAATAGAAGTAAAGAGAAATTACTGGATGAACTAGAACTTCATATAGATGTGTAAAACTTGCAGCAAATTATATTTAGTGACAACGTTTATGAATGAAATACTCCAACCAATCCTCAGACGACAATACTCATCATGAAAATAAACAATTCACTCTTCCATTAACTATTATTAAAAAGAGCACAGTTCTGAAACAAGGCTCAATTCAGACTCTGCCCTGCTGTTGGCATCGTGGCAGACATTGGGAAATTTAACACTCCAGCTCTTCTCATGGGAAATGAAAAGAATGAAAAGGAAAGATAAGTTCAGACACAAACATTGTGTGGATACTCTTGGGTTACATACTCAAGAAAATGCTGGTTGCAATTAATGCCAAATCCTCCAGCCTGACCTCATTAATTTTGCACCCAGGTGCTTTGTTCCATATTCTGTGACAGAGCAGGCCTGGATGTCACTTGGTGTGCCATCATGTTTGGGTGGCATACTGAAAAGGTGCCCAACGTCACTGATCCACTATTGAAGAAAGAAGGTGAACCACCTGAAAATGAAGATGGATCTCCAAGAACATTCTGAGGCTGGAAGATGGGCCCCTCCAGGACACCGATTCTGGAAGGTCCACCAGCAGATGCTCTCCCCAACCTGTTGCTGTAGTGTTCCAGGGTCTTAGGATTGCGGGCAGCCTCCATCCCAAACTCCGGAGGCACTTCCTGGCATTGTTCAAGTGAGTTCCAACATCTGCACACCATGTTGCTCCAAACATGTTTCACTCTGGCATCACAGAGAATCTGGTGTGGTGGTGGTGGTGGTGGCGACGGTGGGGGAGGGCCTTCACCTGCATGCCATTAATGGGATGCAAAGAAGTTCAAGCTGGCCTCTGGCAGGTTTTCTGACATGCCGTGTAAGATCCTACTGTAAATTCATGCCAGCGTAAGGCCTCCCACCATATTCTCCCCCCCACGCATACCATTAAACCTGCCAGTGGGGGGTTGGGAAAATTCTGCCCCATAGGTAAATTGGCAGAAAGAAAATAGAGATAATCTTCAGATGTTCGTTCTGCAAAGTATTACTTTGTAAACACAAAACACATGCCTGAAGAATTGCGACTGTCAATGTAATTCATTATAGAGACATGTTGGGGCATTTATAAATGCAGATCTCTATTTATGTTTATGGAGTTTATAGTATAAAAAGATAACTATAACAGTGATAACTAATTCTTAATAACCAATTCAAATACTCAAGATAATAAAAATAGCCCCAAATGTCGATGTTAAAAAGATGGGAATATGGACTATAATAAGCAATTCAGATTGAGATAAATTCAGCACCATTTACACCTTTTCAAACATCCACTCCTAATGACACTTGCTCCTTCATCGCTATATATTATGCTGGCCGTAGAATTAATCAATAAAGAACAAAATGCCTAATAAAGATTTTTTTAAAAAATAACAAAGGCCTTGGATGATTTTCAGGCAGTAAAACTTCTGGTTCAGACAGTTAAAAACCACTCAGATTTGTTTTTGGTAGGTTCGGAAGTCACCTGAACCCCTGAGTGTTAAACTTCCTCAGTTCCCAGAATTATCCACAGATCTAGCAGTCAAATCATACTTTGGCCCCTGATGAAATTTTATTTGTCTGCACATCTGTCCCAGAAAAAGAAATGTTAATGCAAAGCCAAATTCATCAGCAAGATAGATGGCATCACATGGCAGCTTACTTCTGACCACTAATCCACAAGTAGTGACTGGTATGTTGAAACTAAAATATTCTGGGTTTTTTTTCTCCATTTCTGAGTCACAGCTGGAAGTTGCATAAACAAGCATTCCACAAACAATCCAGGGCCACACCCGCCATTGTCATTGTTGGGCACTGTTACAATGGGACAGTTAGGTTAATTATTGTGTAACGTAACATACTATAGGAAAACGCAAAATTCTACAACTCAGGAGTGGGGGGGGGGGGGGAACCTCCACCCAATTGAGGTGCAGAAGTCCACCTCCATCCAATTTGGAATGCTAAATGGCTGTGGGGCAGCTGTGTCGGCAGCAGCGCATGCTCCACCAACTCTTCTGGTGCTGGGGCGAGACCCTAAAAATCCTGGCCTCAGTGGGATAGAGGAAAAAAGGAATCACTGAAGTACAAATATAACAATCACTAAAAGTTGCACAGAGTAGCAGGTCATTGAAAAAACAACCAGACCAAGAATTAGGTTTTATTTTTAGAGGGATAGAATTGAAAAGTTGGGAAGTTATGCTAAACCTGTATCGAACCTTGGTTAGACTACACAGTATTACTGTGGTTAGTACTGCTGCCTCACAGCGTTAGGGACTTGGGTTCGATTCCAACCTTGGATGGAGTTTGTATGTTCTCCCCGTGTCTGCATGGGTTTCCTCCGGGTGCTCTAGTTTCCTCCCACTGTCCAAAGATGTGGCAAGGTGATGGCCTAGTGGTATTATTGGTAGACTATTAATCCAGAAACTCAGCTAATGTTCTGGGGATCCAGGTCCCGGGTTCGAATCCCGCCATGGCAGATGATGGGAGTTTGAATTCAGTAAAAAAAATTTGGAATTAAGAATCTACTGATGACCGTGAAACCATTGCCGATTGTTGGAAAAACCCATCTGGTTCACTAATGTCCTTTAGGGAAAGAAATCTGCCATCCTTATCTGGTCTGGCCAACATGTGACTCCAGAGCCACAACAATGTGCTTGACTCTCAACTAGCAACTAGGGATGGGCAATAAATGCTGGCCAGCCAGCGATGCCCATGTCCCACAAATGAATAAAAAAGGTTAGGTGGCTTGGCCATGCTAAATTAACCCATTAAGAAGTGTAGGTTAGGGGAATTAGTCATGGGAAATGCACAGCCTCCCAACCATTGACTCTGTCTACATTTCCCACTGCCTCGGCAAAGCAGCCAGCATAATTAAGGACCCCACACATCCCGGACATTCTCTCTTCCACCATCTTCCGTCGGGAAAAAGATACAAAAGTCTGAGGTCACGTACCAACCGACTCAAGAATAGCTTCTTCCCTGTTGCCATCAGACTTTTGAACGGACCTATCTTGCATTTATTTGATCTTTCTCTAGACCCTAGCGATAACTGTAACACTACATCCCGCACTCTCTTGTTTCCTTCTTTAAGAACGGTATGCTTTGTCTGTATAGCATGCAAGAAACAATACTTTTCACTGTATGCTAATATATGTGACAATAATAAATCAAATCAGAGTTGCGCGGATAGGGTCAGGGAATGGGCCTGGGTAAGATGCTCTTTCGGAGTGTTGATGCAGACTCCAGGGACCAAAATGGCCTCCTTCTGCACTGTAGGGATATTATGGTAGAGGCAACCATTATAAGATGGTCACCAAGAAACCCAATAAGGAATTCATAAAAAACTTGTTTACCCAAAGTGTGCTGAGAATGTGGAACTCACCACCACAGGGAATAGTTCAAATGAATGGTACAGATTCTTTTAAGGAGAAGTGAGCAAAACGCATGAAGGAGAATAAAATTGAGGATTGCAGTGACAGATTTAGAGGAGGAAAGATCGGAGGAGGCTCGAGTGCAGCATGAATGCCAGCATGGACTGGCCAAATGGCCCGTTTCTGTGCTGTACATCATATGTAATCCTATGAATTAAGGCATGCTGTTCCAGAGAAACTTATTTCAAGTGGTGTTAAATCAATTGTGAACCAAGATAATGAATTTCAGCAACTTCCTCAACCATAGGATATCAGAATATAGTCTGACAAAGCCCACTTTGGATACCACATCAAGAAAATGTACACTATGGATATCACTGGATAGTAAACAGGAACCATAGTTAAGTTCCTCGTTGAAAGAGACCAAGAGTAAAATTCATTATGTATGTATTAAAGAGCATTTATTACAGGTAGCAGAATCATTGTGACTTGATGTAGTACTCTACCACTGAAAATCAAACAACTTATCTTTGTATAGCACCTTTAACATAATAAATGCCCCAAGGTGATTCACATGAGTATTATAAAACAAACAGAACACCGAGCCAAATTAGGAGCAACAACATCAGATGACAAAAGCTTCAAAGATGTATGTTTTAAGGTGCATCTTAAATAAAGAAAGCAGGGTTGAGAGGCGGAGAGTGTAGGGAGGGTATTACAGCACTTGGTGCCAAGGCAACTGAAAGGTGGCCACCAAGGGTGGACCAATTAAAACCGGAGATGTTGATACTTAAAGACAAGAATCAGGCAACACATATCTCTGGAGGGTCATGGGGCCAGGAGATTAGAGGGATTAGATGAGGGAGGGAATTTCATGGAGGGATTTGAAAACAAGAATGAACCTTTTCAAATCAAGACTTGACTGGTAGTCAATTAATTTCGGGGGCACGGGGCGATAGATAAGCAGGATTTGCCGAGGGTCAAGACATGGACAGCAGAGTTTTGGGTGGCCTCCAGCTTGTGGAGAAAAGAATGTGGGAGTTCAGCTGTATTGGATCGCTTAAGTCCAGATATAACGAAGCCACGAATGAGAGTTACAGCAGATGAACGGAGACAGAGGAAAAGTTATTTAGGTGAAATAGTGACAGCACAAATGTGGTTGTTTGCTCATCTTGTGGTCAAATATGGCACAAAAGGCTGTGAACAACTGGCTTACCCACAGAACCTTGCTAGGAAGAGGGATGGAGTCAATAGGTTGGAAGTGGAGTTTGGAATGGGGACTGAAAACAATGGCTTCAGTCTTCCCAATATTTAATTCAAGTACATTTCTGCTCATCCAGAACTGGATGTCAGATAAGCAGTCGGATAATTTGGCAAAAGTAAAGAATTGGAAGGGTGGGGGTGATGATGTAGAGCTGGGTGCTGTCAGCATGCATGTGAAAATGAACACCATGTTTTTGGATAATATTTCTGAGAAGCAGCATGTAGATGAGGAGTAGGAGGTGGACAAGGATAGATCTTTGAGGAACAACATGCAGGAGAAGGAAGAGAAGCTAAATTTGCAAGTGATACTCTGGAGACAATGAGATAGATCCAAACTGGAACCAATTGAGTGCAGTCCTCCCCAACTAGATGACCATAGAGAGGCACTGGAGGAGGATGGTGTGGTCAAACATGTCATACTGGGGTCAAACATGTCAAACCAGGGCAGCACGGTAGCACAGTGGTTAGCACTGCTGCTTCACAGCTCCAGGGACCTGGGTTCGATTTCCGGCTTAGGTCACTGTCTGTGTGGAGTTTGCACATTCTCCTCGTGTCTGCGTGGGTTTCCTCCGGGTGCTCCGGTTTCCTCCCACATTCCAAAGATGTGCGGGTTAGGTTGATTGGCCATGCTTCAAATTGTCCCTTAGTGTCCTGAGATGTGTAGGTTAGAGGGATCAGTGGGTAAAATATGTAGGGATATGGGGGTAGGGCCTGGGTGGGATTGTGGTCAGTGCAGACTCGATGGGCCGAATGGCCTCTTTCTGTACTGTAGGGTTTCTATAAACTGCAAGCCAATCAAGAAGCACACTGAAGGAAAGTTTATTTTTGCCACAGTCACATAGAATGTTTTTTGTGACTCTGACAGGAGCAATTTTAATACTCTGCAGACAGAAACCTGATTGGAGGAAGTCACATATGGATTTCCAGGTAAAATTGAGCATGGGTTTATGACACAACAACATATTCCAGAACTTTGGATAGGAAGGGGAAATTGCAGTTAACTTGTAAGGTTGGTGCAGTCAAAGATAGATTTTATGAAGAGAGGCAATAATGGCAGATTTGAAAGGAGATGGAGGCATCATCCGAGGACAGAGAATAAATTCTGCCAAAATGGGGACCAGGAGGGAAAGCTGGGTGGTCTCAACAGTTTAGAGGGAATAAGGTTGAAGGAACAGAAGGTGAACAACTTAGACTTTTGAAGCACATATGGGGAGATTGAAGTGAAACTGGATAAACTTGCAGATTCAGGAGTAGGACAAGGGTGTGCTTTACAGGAAGGTTGGCCCAGAGGGCGAGTGGAAGGCAGAAACATGACAGAACCAGCTGATCAGATGGTCTCCATCTTAGTGACCATGAACTCCTCACAGTTATCATTTGAGGTGAGCACGGAGGAGGCAGGAGAAAGGGATTAAAGGTTATCGTTATATCTGGATGATTTTGGCATCAGCCATAACAAACAGAAAAAATTGAATGAAATATAGAATTTTCTTGGTCAGTTTGTGCTAGTTCCACAATGGGCACTGTACACCTAGCTTGAGCTATCTGGGAACACTTCATGCGAGTGGTTATTGCTCAAGGCCTAGGTGAATGCATCAAATCATTTTTTCAATCAATACAGAAATTTTGAAGGTGCAGCAGATTCGATACATTACTTCAATACAACGCTGTCGTGCTAAACACAAGGGCAGCACAGTGATGAGCATTGCTGCCTCACAGGGACTTGGGTTCGATTCGCAACTTGGGTTACTGTCTATGCAGAGTTTGCACATTCTCCTCGTGTCTGTGTGAGTTTCCCCTGGGTGCTCCAGTTTCCTTCCACAGTCCGAAAGACATGCTGGTACTGAACAGGTGTCGGAGTGTGGCCACTAGAAGATTTTAACAGTAACTTCATAGCAATGTTAATGTAAGCCTACTTGTGACACTAATAAATAACCTTTAAAAAAAACTAAACTTAAACATGCAGCAACCAGTAGATTTTTACTTTCAAAATAAACCACTGAGGACTCTCCCCACACCTCTTCCAGTCATTTATAAAATCTGCAGCAAATCATCCCAAAGCATTTTTTAGTTGTGTCCTTTGCCAACCATTTTCTCATTCATAGGATCAAATCACAATTAAAAATCGATATTTGGCATGATTATCAGCATGTTCCATGATTAATCATTATCATGTAACATCTTTTTATTCATTTAATCTGATCATATTTTGTGAAGTTATATCATTGGTGACAATTTTGGGAACGGAAAATACACTTTCAAGAAGAAAAAGCAGAGTAAAAAACAAAGTTGATGAAAGCATAAGGGTTGAATCGTTCTAAGCTACTTCAGATCTTGGGAACTGGACAAAAGAAAAATTGATTCTGATCAACAGTTAATAGGAGGCAAGACCAATAGGAGGCAAGGCCGAGGTAACAATACAATGGTTTAAGAACACAATACCACTGGTGCAAAAGCAGAAAATGCTAGAAGCACCCAGCAGGTCAAGTCAGCATCTGTTCTCTCTACAGGTGCTGACAAGTTGATGTTTCAGATATACATTCTTGGCCAGAACTACTGTGGTGCTAAGCTGCTTTCAAGATTGAGGACTCATTAATCTCACTCAATCCAGTTTTCCTTCTAATCCTTTAGATAAAAATAAAACAGGATCCTTCTGTATGGTATGCTTATGCTCCATTGTCCACTTTTACAAGTGGAAAAGATCTCACCAATTTGCAACAACCATAGAGGAATTTCATTCCTCTCCATCATTGGTAAATCTTTGCCTGAATCCTTCTGAATTGCCTTGTGCAACATCCCGATCAGGATCTGCTGTCATTCAGAATAGGTCAAGGAAGCTCTGATAATGGTGTTTGTGGTTAGACTGCTTCAAGAGAACTATCAAGAACAAGCATGGACCTCTGTACCACATTTACTGACTTGAACAAGGCCTTTGACATAAGTCAGCCATGAGATCTTTTGGATGGCAATGGAGAAATTTG
The DNA here is from genome assembly GCF_964213995.1 of Mustelus asterias. Taxonomy (NCBI): domain Eukaryota; kingdom Metazoa; phylum Chordata; class Chondrichthyes; order Carcharhiniformes; family Triakidae; genus Mustelus; species Mustelus asterias. The sequence goes on along the minus strand of NC_135802.1, from coordinate 90,171,967 downwards.
GCTACCCTGACCATTCCAGGAAGGCAGGCCCACATGTGTTTTGGATGTTGGCGAATCTTCTGACCCATTCCTAGTCACCAATGGAGTTAAACAGGGCTGCTTGCTAGTGGAACCCCTGTTCAGCAGGTTTTTCTCTGTCATGCTCCTCAATGCCTTCCGTGATGATAATTCTGGCATTGAAATCAGATGTAGCATGGATGGGAATCTGTTCAATCTGTGATAAACTCAGGTGAAGACTACAGTCCGCAAGGGCATACTTCACAATTTCTAGTTTGCTGTACACTGGCTGCCGGCTCACAGCTGTACATGCAATGTAGCATGGACTTGCATGCAACAACTTCAGCTTTCTTTGAGCTGATCGTAAGGCCAAAGTTATGTACCAAACCTGTTCCAGGAAAGTTCTATCTTGAGTCCAATGTTTCAGGCCATGACTAGAACTTATAAGCAGTGGAGAAGTTTGCTTATCTTGGCAGTGCTCTCTTGAGCTGTCTACATTGACAATGAAACACATGCAAGAATTGCCAAAGTGAATGGAGCCTTCAGTAGACATCGAACATCAGTCTGGGAATGAAGATGAGTAAGTGTGCCAACCAAACTGAAAGTCTGTAGAGCAATAGTCCTGTTCTACGCATGCAGGACTTGGACTGTATACCAGGGTCATGCCAAGAAGTCCAATCACTTTCACTACCTTCAGAAGCTTCTGAAGGTCAGATGGCAGGAAAAAATTACGGAGGTGCCCACCAGCACTCCAGGCACAAAAACATCCACATCATATCGAGACAGTCACATTGGAGTTGGACTGGTCACGTATCTGGACTGACATTTGCCTCCAAAGTGAATCTTCTATGGAGAGTTCAAGTCTAGGACGTGTTCTCATGGCAGTCAAAGGAACTACTACAAGGACACTCTGAAGGCTTCACTTAGGAGTTCTGATAGCGATTTCTGAAAGAAGAACTGTTAAACTCAAAGGTGCAAAGCACAACTCTAATTACAACATAAATATGTAATCTAAAACCATTCAACTTATTCCTGCCATTTTTAAATCAACATGTCTCCAGGCACAAAAACTTGATCTGGCCCTCGAGTCAAAATATCCAGTTCAGAGAAGTTATGATGGGTGTGTATTCCACAAATTGACCCAAGTGATAAATCTGTGGCTAATTGGTTGCCTCACTCCAAACACAAGTACAAATCATCCTTCAATCTAAAAGTAAAACAATGGTCCATTCAGCAACCATTCAAATTAATGTTTATTAAGTAGTGCATTTACTTATTGCATTTGCCTATATTAGTGATTACATGCAATTTCTTTCTTTATTATATTCTGCCTGCACAATAAGTCAGGATAATATTATTAATACAATCCCTACAGTGCAGAAGGCGGCCATTTGGCCCATCAAGTCTGCGCCGACACCCCAAAGTGAATCTTACCAGGCCCACATCCCACTATCTCCGTAACCCTGTGCATTCACCATGGCGAATCCATCTAACCTACATATCTTAGGACATTAAGGGACAATTTAGCATGGTCAATTAACCTAACCTGCGCATCTTTGGACTGTGGGAGGAAACCAGAGCACGTGGAGGTAACCCACGCAGACACAGGAAGAATGTACAAACTCTACACAGTCACCCAAGACCAGAAATGCTGTGAGGCAGCATTTCAAACCACTGTGCCGACGCGCCACCCAATGTTTGGGAAAAAAAACATAATGCCATAATGTCGTCCATGGCGAGATTTTCTTCCTTTACAATTGCGTTCAGTTTTTGAAAATAATTTATTCTGAAGTCACACTAATAGTGTGGAATTTTCCTCCAGAGGAATTTGCCACTCCTGCCAAAATCAATGGACTATTGATTGGCTTGCCACATTTTCCAGCCCCGACTTCTCTATGATGGAGCCATAAAATTCAGCCCGCTGTTTTTTAAGGAACCATTAATTAATGTTGCAAAGTTTTTCCTATAATGGCTGCTTCATGTGTTGCAAGATAATGCTGTTTCTGAATGTTCTAATTATTTGGTCAAACCAGACATCTTTACGGTAGTTATATTGACAGACCTAAGTTTATGGTATGATTGTTCAGTAGCAAGTATGTTTTGCCGAATGCTCCATTTTACAAATTGCACATTTTGATTTTACAAGACAAGTTGACTGAAGCAATAGACATTTCATTCGCACACAAGATGGAAGCATTAAGATAAAAGCTGCACTAGGGTAATAGATATGTACATATTTTTAATTGCCTGATATTGTGCACAATGCACATGTCAACTTGAAGAAGTTTCTGTATATCAAAGGAAAAAACAAAGCCAAAAACTATAGGCCAGAATTCTCCGACCTTGTCCGTGGCTGGGATCCTCTGGTCCCACTGCTATGAATGGCGATTTGGCAGTGGATCAAATCCTCTGCTCTCACTGGCAATGGTCCGGGGGGGGGTGGTCCCAGCCATAGATTATAATTTCCAAAATGCTCACTTTCATTTTATGAAGACTTTAATATTTAATTTTCACTCTAAAGCACCAAGGGACATTTTACCATGTTAGAAAGTGCAACATAAAATGCAGCTTGCTGTTGTCCAATGCTAATTCAGTGACTTTATTTGAAAACTGTTAACAAACTGAAGGGCTCAGCTATACATTCTCCTTTTGAACTGTGGCTATTATGGGAGTTGTTATCAACACTAAATGCAATTCCAAATAAGGAACCAGAATGATTTCAGTCTAAGTCCTGACCATTTGCCAGCTTCTAGAATTGGAAATTCGAAACAATTTTTTAGTTTCTTACAACTACAGCAAAATCCATCATACAATTAATGCATGGCACCGCTAACATTTTTAATTTCTTCTACTGAAGGAGAATATCAGCTACATAATACATAAAAATTTATGTATGTGCAAGACCCGCTGTAACTAGTATAACCAAATTTGTTTAATATGTTTGAAGTGTACTGGCCTTTTGCAAAAATAACAAACTCGAAATATTAATTTTCAACTGTCTCCCCAGAACAATTCTTTTATTTCATTATCCATCCGTCAAGATGTGACAGCCACCAAGTAGATGGCAATTGTGTAAGCCGGTATTTTAGCAAGTATCACAATTACATAAATAAGACACAGTACATTATTTTCTCCTCTGTAGAGAGCCCAGCTAAAAACAGATGAAGATTTATCACCATCCTTCAGCAACTGTTATATTTTTCACAAAGTGTTAGGACCTAATAGTTATGTGAACACATGTCCTAGGGTGTCACATTCATTGCTGCATTGTCATGTGCTGAGTAACAATGCATCAGTCTAATCAGTCCACCAGCCACATGGGAGTATTTAAAGAAATACATTATTATTTTAGAATCATAGAATCCCTACAGTGCAGGTGGCCATTGAGTCTGCGCCGACCACACTCCCACCTAACCCCACCTATTTACTCTGCTAGCCCCCTGACACTAAGGGTCAATTCAACATGGCCAATCAACCTAACCCGTACATCTTTGGAGTGTGGGAGAAAACCGGAGCACCCGGAGGAAACCCACGCAGACACAGGGAGAATGTGCAAACTCCACACAGACAGTGAACCAGAATTGAACCCAGGTCCCTGGCACTGTGAGGCAGCAGTGCTAACCACTGTGCCACTGCGTATTTTTTAACGTATTTGAGCCAGAAGTCATAACATGGTGGCAGCTGCTGTGAGTAAAACTCCAAACATTTTAAACAGATTTAACGCTGAAATTGATTGAAAAGTTAACGGGAATCATTGTCAGAGTGAAAAAAAACTAACTCAAAATTTTGCAGAAACAAAATGGTCATCACAACAATAGATACACAACTGCAGCCCATGGAGAATTGGGTGGCTGATGTTGTTGTAGAGGATTTTGAGAAGTTTGAACAAAAGTACAGACTGACTTTCTCTAGCTTTCTAAAAGGCACCATCTAAGAGGAAAGGGTCAGCTACATCCTTTTGTGGACAGAAAAGAAAGGGTTAAATTGTTTAATAGTTGGGAACAGATTGAAGATAACAGCAGAAACTCAGGACAACATTTTTGAAAACCTCAGCACACATCTCCAGTCAAAGTTAAATCATTGGATCTATCAATTTGAATTTCAATGCGAGGCAGAAATCGGGTGAGCCCGTTGACAATTTCTCAACAAAACTGAAAAAATGCAGACAGAAAATGAAAATGCAAGGACATGTTAAAGGCGACAAGATCAGCTCATTTGGGGTTCTACATACTCTGAAGTACAAAAAGGTTTAATTGGAAAGGACAAGCTCACAATATCGCAAACTGCAGCCACTGCCAGAGCACATGAAGCCACGAGTAGATAAATGAAGACGCTGACAACCCAAACAGCTAGTTTTTGGTTTAGTCAAGAGAAAGGCAGCAAGATTGATGCAGCGACAGCAATGAAAGTTTGCACACCAAGACAGCGATGTATGCAAGGGCTGTGAATGATCACAAGTTCTCAGGCAGAAAGAAATGTCCCGCATATTGCTCAAACTGCAGAACTTGTGGAAAGCCAAACCACTGGGAAATAGTGTGCAGAACAAAGAAATAAGATGGTAAATGAGTTATCTAAGTAATTGGGTGAATGAAAATTAAAAGAAACCAGGGCATCCCTATTCTGGAAGATGAAGATAAGTTTGAAGACATGATAAGAGTTCCATATAACTGTACAAAATTAGTGGATGTATCAGTACCGAGGGAAAAGAAATTCATAACCATTTAGATCAGGAAGAGGCACACAACGGTAAATCTGAAGCTCAATACCAGAGTGCATTGTAACAGCACCCCACTCAGACCATACCAGAAGATCTTCCCTGAAAATTTGAAAGAAAATGGTTATCCATGGAAAGGCGCTCTGAAACTGAGGACATCATGCTAATGGCATAGAGAGGAACTGAGAATCAACAGCTTGCAACAACCCAAATCAGAGGGACACACAAAGGAAAAGATGTTTACTATACGTTGGACATCACTGAAATGGATAGTCCTGCTCTCCTGGAGTTGAGCAGTGGTGAAGCTAAATATTAAATCAGGAGACCAAGAAGGTTACATCGAGGGCTGAAGGTGGCACATTGATTAGCAGCCGGCCTCCGATCAGAAGCCAGGAAGATCTGGTACAAATGTACCCAGCATGATTTGATGAGATGGTTGGATGCTTTGAAGATTTTGAATATTCCATCACTGTTGATCCAAAGATGAAACCAGTGATTCATCCCGTAAGTGAAGCGCCAGTAAAACTAAAGAGAAAGCTGAAAGAGAGCTCCAAGGGAAAAGAAGTTGATTCCCAGAGTCACAGAGCCTACAGATTGGGTAAATTGTATCATAGTGAGAGAGAAGCCAAATAATAGCTACAAATTTTCTTGGATTCCAAAAATCTTAATCAAGCCATGAAGAGGAATCACTCAGCACCCTATTTCAACGCTGGATGAAACCACGCCAGCAAAACATTTGCAGAAAGTCTGACACCAGAAATGGCTTCTGGAACGTGAAGCTCGACTAGGGATCTTTGCTGTTGACAACATTTGACAGTAAAGAACTAGGGACTAACTATTATAGGAATATATATCCCCAGGTACCACATTCACTGCTGCACTGCAATTATGTGGCGAGTCAGTCCACCAGCCACATGGCAAGTTGAAAGAAATACACTTGAAGCAGCTCTGGCATTTTGATCCAAAGGTGTGATTATTTCAAACTTATGGGAACCAAGCGATATAACAGCAAATTAAAATATTGACCTTGGTTACAACTTGAATTCAGCAGCTACACTATAGGATTACTAATTTTTGATACCCCGTTTTCATTCCATATCACTGTCAACAACGCATATATTCCAGATTGAAATAAATATTTTGTACTATTCAATAGCTGTTTTAGAATGTTAGTGCTAGTTAATCAAGTATTTATGTCTGCAACCTGCAAGTCTTAAAACTGAAAATCTTCCCCGGTGGTCTACAGTCAATAAAATGCAATGCCGAAAACAGTGGAACCTCCTGCGCTGCATAACATTCAGTACACAACTTTAAACAAGCTATTTAGCATTATCCATACGATCCAGCAATCAAGAAAGAATCCAGATTTTAAAAAAAAATCTAATTTCATGCATACAATTTAAGCCAGGCAACATGTTGTTCCATTGTAACAGTGGGTGGAATTCTCACCCAAAAATTCTAAGGGCGCCACTGCAGCAAGGATGGAGACTTTGGCGCACAGCCAAATTTCCATTCACTGCAGTGACACCAGAAAATCCCACCGGCGTGAATGACCGTAAGATTCTGCCAAGTGTTGTCCCCAGCGATGAAACCAGTGAGGTTCCTGCTGGGAGGGTCCGTGCAATTCAATTCACAATTTAACCACATTTTAAAACATTTTTAGAGCCTGGGGAAACTGTCATTGATTTGATTTGATTATTGTCACATGCACTGATATACAGTAGAAAGTACTGTTTCTTACATGCTGCACAGACAAAGCATACCATAATAGAGAAGGAAAGGAGAGAGTGCGGAATGTAGTGTTACAGTCATAGCTAGGGTGTAGAGCAGGATAAACTTAATGCAAGGTAGGCCCATTCAAAAGTCTGACAGCAGAGGGAAGATGCTGTTCTTGAGTCGGTTGGTATGTGTCCTCAAACTTTTATATTTTTTTCCCGACGAAAGAAGGTGGAAGAAAGTATGCCTGGGGTGCGTGGGATCCTTGATTATGCTGGCTGCTTTTCAGAGGCAGCGGGAAGTGTAGGCAGAGTCAATGGATGGGTGGCTGGTTTGTGTGATGGACTGGGTTCATTCACAACATTTTGTAGTTTCTTGTGGTCTAGCACAGAGCAGGAGCTATACCAAGCTGTGAAACAACCAGAAAGAATGCTTTCTATGGTGCATCCATAAAAGTTGATGAGTTGTAGCTGACATGCCAAATTTCCTCAGTCTTCTGAGAAAGTAGAGGCGTTAGTGGGCTTTCTTAACTATAGTGTTGGCATGGGGGGGGGGGGGGGGGGGGGGGGGGAGAGACCAAGACAGGTTGTTGGTGATCTGGACACCTAAAAACTTGAAGCTCTTGGCCACTTCTACTTTGTACCTATTGATGTAGACAAGGGTGTGCCCTCCACTACGCTTCCTGAAGTCGATGACTATCTCCTTCATTTTGTTGACAAAATATTTTTGGAGTGGGACCTAAAGATGCCGTAAGGCCAGGTCCTAGGATGCTCTGGTTCTACACACATCACATGCCCTACTCGCCAACTAAGACCTAAACACACCTACCCACCCTCTCCTCCACTGGCCCAGCATACCCTCCCCTTAAGTGAGCGAAACCCCAATATGGGATCACCAAAGATGCCTCCAACCCCCCTACTCGCCACCCCTCTGAATTTGCACTGGGGCCACATGGGGCTGGAGAATCCAGCCCAGTGATTGAAATCTGATTGAATTAAAGGCGGCAATTTAACATTGCTATAATTTAATTAGTAGAGTTGCTCAAAACCAAAATAAAAATAGACTGCCCAAAGTTTAGTCATTTTTACCCACTAAGTCCAGCAAAGTTCCAGATTCTATTCTTGTTTTAATAAGTTACTGAATTACATCTGAGCAAAATCAGCAAGGAGGGCAGGGGAGTAGCGGTGAAGCTTCACTTTCCCACTTCAGACCACAATCCAGCCACCCAGTAAAGTTCACAAGTGGGGGCAGTGTTGGGCTCCTCATGTTATGATGTGGAGATGCGGCGTTGGACTGGCGGAAGTACAAGAAGAAGTCTCACAACACCAGGTTAAAGTCCAACGGGTTTATTTGGTAGTACAAGCTTTCGAAGTGTTGCTCCTTCCTCAGGTGAGTGAAGGGTTGTGTTCATAAACAGGACATAGACTCAATTTACAAAATAATGGTTGGAATGCGAGTCTTTACAGGTAATCAAGTCTTTACACGCACGGACAATGTGAGTGGAGAGAGGGTTAAGCACAGGTTAAAGAGGTGTGAATTGTCTCCAGACAGGACAGTTAGTGAAATTTTGCAAGCCCAGCCAAGTCATGGGGGGTTACAGATAGTGTGACATGAACCCAAAATCCCAATTGAGGCCGACTTTAAGTGTGCGGAACTTGGCTATCAGTTTTTGCTTGGCGTTGTCGTGTGTCGTGAGGGCTGCTTTGGAGAATGCTTACCGATGATCAGAGGCTGAATGCCCGTGACCGCGGAAGTGTTCCCCAACAGGAAGAGAACACTCTTGCCTGGTGATTGTCGAGCGGTGTTCATTCATCCATTGTTGTAGCGTCTGCATGGTCTCGCCAATGTAACCTGCCTCGGGACATCCTTTCCTGCAGCGTATCAGGTAGGCAACATTGGCCGAGTTGCAAGAGTATGTAGATGGTGTTCTCACGTGAGATGACGGCATCCGTATCGATGATCTGGCACATCTTGTGGAGGTTGTTGTGGCGTCGTGGTCACTGCTCTCCTGAAGGCTGGGTAGTTTGCTGCGGACAATGGTCTGTTTGAGGTTGTGCGGTTGTTGGAAGGCAAGAAGTAGGGGTGTGGGGATGGCCTTGGCGAGATGTTCATCTTCATCGGTGACATGTTGAAGGCTCCGGAGAAGATGTCGTAGCTTCTCCGCTCCGGGGAAGTACTGGACGACGAAAGGTACTCTGATCGCTGTGTCCCATGTTTGTCTTCTGAGGAGGTCGGTGCGGTTTTTCACTGTGGCGCATCGGAACTGTCGATCGATGAGTTGAGCGCCATATCCTGTTCTTATGAGGGCATCTTTCAGCATCTGGAGGTGTCTGTTGCGATCCTCCTCATCTGAGCAGATCCTGTGTATACGGAGGGCTTATCCGTAGGGGATGGCTTCTTTAACGTGTTTAGGGTGGAAGCTGGAAAAGTGGAGCATTGTGAGGTTATCCGTGGGCTTACGGTACAGTGAAGTGCTGAGGTAACCGTCCTTAATGGAGATGCGCGTGTCCAAGAATGCAACCGATTCCGGAGAGTAGTCCATGGTGAGTCTGATGCTGGGATGGAACTTGTTGATGTCATTATATAGTTGTGAGCGACTGTCTGTGTGGAGTTTGCACGTCTCCTTGTGTCTGCGTGGGTTTCCTCCGGGTGCTCCGGTTTCCTCCCACAGACCAAAGATGTGTGGGTTAGGTGGATTGGCCATGCTAAATTGCCCCTTAGGTATCCCAAGATGTGTAGGTTAGGTGATTCACTATGGTAAATGCACAGGGCAACAGGGATAGGGCAGGGCGGATTGGGCCTGGGTAAGATGTTCTTTTTAAGAATCGGTGTAGACTCAATGGGTCGAATGGCCTCTTTCTGCACTGTAAGGATTCTATGGTTCTATCTCCATTACTGTGGCCTGCTGTTTTCTCTCCCCAGAACTACGAAATTGCATTGAATGAAGGATTAACAGAGAATAGGGACAATAATTAGAGAGATAGGAGGGTGGGAGTGAAGAAAAGACCAACATTAAGATGTATTTTAAACAGTTTAAAAATCCATTACTTTTACATTACATTACAGCAGTAAAGCTACCACCAGCAGTCCAGCAGCACCATTTATATATACCAGGTAATCCTTCCACAAGCTAAAGGCAGTCATCGCAGAAGGTGCCAAATTCCCTGAAGCTTCTGTTACTCGAATGTTAGGTGCCAACTTAAGATATTTTTGTGCAGTCCAGCTAAACTATGTTTTAAAACATTTCTACAGACACCAGCAGAATGTTAGTAAGAGGATAAAAGCAGGAATCTGTCACCAGATTTCAAATTCTGGCAGTCAAAATATTTCAGGTTTATTACTCAAACATGTATCTGTTCCTCCAAACATATTACAAGAATTCAAAATGCATTACTTATCTCGAACGGGTACAATAGACATTTATGGGAAAACAGCAATGTCTTGGGTTTTTCCTTCACTGTTGTACTTTTTGGGAAAGAAAAACAACACTTGACTTAGTGAGAGCACAGTTAGGTGGTCTTGGATTCAAATCTCAGCCGAGAGATTTCCACATGTAGCCCAGAATTCTCTGGCCTTGCACGTGCCTCTGCCGCTGCCAACGGGAATGGAAAATTTGGCGCTCAGCCAAACGTCCATTCACAGCAGCGGGACTGGAGACTCCCAGCTGTAGGCGAGGTCGGAGAATTCCGGCCATAATCTAGGCTGAAGTTTCAATACAGTACTGAGGAGTACAGCTGGGGTACTGTTTTTTTTTGGACGAGAGGTTAAATCAAGTTGACTTGTGCTCTCTTCAGTCGCCGCGCAAGATCCCACGGTACTATTCCAAGACGTTTCTCTGTGTCCTGACCAACACTTATCCCTCAACCAGCATCACTAAAACAAATAACCATTAATTCTTCACCAAATTTCACCGTGGAATTTTTCTTGCATGAGAAGCTTTCAGCCAGCAAATAGTCTGGAACAACAACACATTCAGTGTTCCAACAAGTTTCATAAGATTCAAAAATCCTCAAGGTTTAGAATTATCTGGCGAGTTTAACCATACTAAATCAATGTCACTTTTTCCATTTCATGCAAACTGTTACTAAATGGCTGACAATGGATCAAAGGAGCATTATAAGTAAATTTGGAAGTAGTTTTTGGATGCACACATTGTGTAGCTGTGATGCTGCATGCATTTTTTCCAAACAAGATCATTCTTTTATATGCTACTTTAAACGTAGCCATGTAAAGGCCATTGAACCTCCAATATACTGTTTCCCAGCAAGAGAGAGTCCGGAAACTGGCCAGTATACATATTACAATAAATAAGTGACATGGAAACATTTTTTTTTATAAAAGTGAATGATTTTGTAAAACGACACTTCATACAACAAATCTGATGGGAGAGCAGGCAAAATAGTTCCTGGAACAGCTGTGTTTTGAACTAACAACATAAGCATGCTGAACTTGTATCCACTTTCAGGATTTGTTCCCTGGCGATTTTAGTAACCTTAAACTTCTACAAATTTCATTTTGATTCAAATTTGGATGAACTGAAACAAAGCAATTCCTACTAAGTATTTTTCTTCTGAAGACTGTGAGAGAAGCACACACTTGCATGGTTTATTTTTAAATGTTCACTAAAGTGGCTTATCTCCCAATATGGCTGGGGAAGGACAATTGATAAAAATCTTCTTTACTAGCCTTCGTGGCAAATAGTAGGAGAATCCACAGCAGGGAGTACTCCAACAAGTGTCTTCGGTTGCCAGAAGAGTGACAAGCGATCACTTCTTTTAGCACTGCAGTTCTTTAGCGCTGTCCTATAGGAAGATCACCTCGTTTGTGAAGCACTGGTCTTGGAGATGAGAAGATTTTGCAGACAAAGCATATGTAATTCCCACAGATAACAGTTGTCTTGGTGTGTCCAATCCAGGGGAGGCCCCACACAAGGAGGTTCAAGCAGAATTTTCCAGACTCTTGGCAACCATCTTCGCCACCATGTGAGTGTCCATCTTAAAATATAAAGGCAGTTCCAGAAATTTCAACAGGAACAGTCCATGTTATTTATAGACAACCAAACAGTAGTGATAGTATGGGACTTGGTACTAATCAAGAGAATAGAGAAGAAGGAGTAGCATGGCTAATACAGAAATCATGGGTGACTTCAATCTTCTCACATTGGACAAATCTAATGCGCACTTGTGCTGTGGCGGGCGAGTTTCAGGAGTGTGTCAGGAATGGCTTTTTTGGAGCAGGAACTGACTAAAAAAAGGCAGATCTAGTATTAAGTAACAAAAAAAGGGCTAATTAATAATCTTGTTGTAAAATAATCTTTGGGGGGGGGGGGGGGCGGGGGGGATGAGATACCACACTATGGTAGAACTTTATTGTATGTTTGAAAATGAGGTAATTCAATCTGAAGCCAAGGTGCTGAATTTGAAGAAAGGAAATTATGATGGTATGAGGAGCAAATTGGCTGAGGTGTGTTGGGAAATTACATTAAAATGTATAACAATACACAGGCAATGGGTAGTCGTTAAAGACTTATTTCACAGTTTACAGCAACTATACATTCATTCAAGGTACAAAAACCCAAAAAGAAAAGTCAGTCAACCATGGCTAACAAACAATGTTTAGGATTGTATAAGATTGTAAAAAAGGCTTATAAAGTTGCCAGAAATCGTAGCAAACCTGAAGATTGGGAGCATTTTAAAATACAACAAAGGAGGACCAAAAATTGATAAAGAAAGGGAGAATAGAATATGACCGTAAGAGTAAAACACATAAAAACAGACTGTTAAAGCTTATATAGATACATAGAAATAAATGTTTGGCTGAGACAAATGTGGGCCCATTACAGGCAGCACCAGAAGAATTTGTAATGGGGGGACAGAGAAATGCTGGTCCTCAACGAGGAAGATACAAGAGATCTCCCAGAATGAGAGATACAAGGGATTAGGGAAAATGAGAAATTGAAGGAAATTAACATGAGGTAAAAAGATTGTATTGGAGAAATTAATGGGACTGAAGGGTGATAAATCCCCAGGACCTGACATTCTACATCCCAGAGTGTTGAAAAAGCTAGCTATGGATTGGTAATCAACTTCCAAACTTATATAGATTCTGGAATAGTTCCTGTAGATTGGAAGGTAGCAAATGCCAACCCATTATTTAAGAAAGGAGGGAGAGGGAAAACAGGGAATTACAGGTCTGTTAGCATGACATCAGTAAAAGGAAAAATGCTCGAATCTATCATCAAGGATGTGATAAATGGACACTTGGATAATAATGATCTGATTGGGTAGTCAACATGGATGTATAAATGGGAAATCATGTTTAACATTAAGTTGAGGATATTACTGACATAATTGATAAAAAGTGAGTCAGTGGATCTTGGATTTTCAGAAGGCTTTTAATAAAGTCCCCCACAGGAGGTTGGTTAGCAAAAGTAAAGCACATGGGATAGGAGGTAATATACTGACATGGATTAAGGATTGGTTAACAGGCAAAAAACAGAAAGTAGGAATAAATGGCTCAATCGCTCATTGGCAGGCTTTAACTAGTGGGTTATCCCAAGAGGCTCCAGCTGTTCACAATATATAATGATTTGGAGATCACTGGGGACCAAATGTAACACTTTCAAGTTCACGAATGACACAAAGCTACGTAGGAATGCGTGTTATAAGAAAGATGCAAAGTGGCTTCAAGAGGATTTGGACAGACTTAGTGAGTGGGCAAGAACATGGCAGATGGAATGTAATGTGAGGTTATCTATTTTGGTAGAAGGAACAGGTATGCAGAGTGCTTCTTCGAAATACAGCATCCAAAGATTTGATTTAAAAGGTCTGTATAGCAACCAAGAAAATCTTTTGCCTCCGAGATTTCTAATGTAGTTTGAAAATGTATCTTTTGCAAGAATCCACTGCAGCCTGCAATAATTAAAACAATTATACATGCTTTTAATACTTACGTAGAAAATGAAAACCAGCTAAGTTTAATTCCATTCAAGACAATATAGCTATAATTTGTAAGATCATTGTGAAGCCATATCTTCTAAAATGGCCAAAGAACATAACCCCAAACCACAAACATATTTCAAAATGTTGTGAAATGGGAATGATTTAAGACAAACATTATTGTGCTCACTTGTTTTCAATGATAAAACTAATTAGTCTGTGGCACAAATGCAATTCAGTGCTACTGTAGAAGAATGGATTCCATGTTGCAATGTAGCTCTTAGGTATTTTAGAAAGGATGGAAGCCAATATAATTGGGCATGCCAACATTTTTAGTCATTCCGTATTTTCCAGCAGACACCAGGCAAATATGTTACACAAATTAATCCTTTTCGAAGATCAAGCATTATAGAAAAAAAACCTCAGGACCACTCTACAAAATAAGTTTTCAGAAATGATGGTAATTTGAATGTGTAGACTCTGGATACTATTCCTATAATTTTCCCTAATAGCTCATTGAGCACTCAATTGATAAAGACTAGGGGGGACCCAGTTCCAATCCCATTTCTTTGCTGAGTTGCCTGGTCTCTACTTGGGTGGTGGTAGCAGACCTCAGTTCAGCTGGAGAAAATGGGTAAGGAACCCAGATTGTGAACCAGCTTGAAATGCACAACGATGAATGCTGGTGATGACAATGCTATCTCATGGTAAGTAGTTCATGAGTATTCAGCATCAAGATTAAACCCAAGAATAAGAGCTGGGAATACAATCATCACCTAGGGAAGCACAAACCAGTACCAAGAGAGAACGAAATGTAACTAAGGTATCTATAAATCTGGTGAATGGAAACAGGTCCAAAATGTGACAGATAGTACAAAAATGTGTGCAGGTGTACATACTTAGAGGAGAAAAATAGATTATATACAGTTCTGGATGTAATAAAGGAAAATAGGCCCTTATCTGGCAGTTGTCATTTAGTAATTTCCATGCAAGTAGACCTTTCAAAAATTCATTCACTGGGATCAATGCTGGAAAACTATTGAAACTAGAGGATCAGGACATGTAAATATTGATTTGTAACTAAACAATAGGGCCTTGGTTAGGCCTTATCTGGAATACAGTCCAGCGTTTTCAATCTGTTGGGGTAACTGGGGACCCCTTTAAAAATGATGAGTCGGTTCTGATTCCAGATTTCTAACCCCGTTCCTGATGTGTATTAATTTCAAAGTGCCTTTAAAGGGTGCAGGCTGGTTCCTGTCAGGAGCCCGTATCTGGTACACCCAACCTGGCCTCTATTGGGGAGTTGGCATACTTCAGCGTAATTTTCATGGAGTCAGGCCAGGTCTTGAAAGATTTGCAGTTTTCAGCTCCTCATGCACACTCGTCTGGTCAAGGGGACTTTTTAAAAGGCAAGTTTAAAAGCTCCTACCTCACATCCCCTTTTCCAAGCTCGGCTCTTCCCCACTCCCCATGATCCCTCATGTTTCCAACGCCAAGCTCTGCCCTACCACCTACCTACCATGGTCCCTCATGCCAAGCTATGGCATTTCCATGCCCACTGACCCACTATACAAAACTAATGAACCCTGTAATGACAATAGGATGTGTAAAAAAAAAAACTTTTGAAAAAATTGATTCATAATTTTCTGCTATGTTGAAACTAAAAGGCATTTCACGACAAGCTAATAAAGGCTTGAGCACCCAGACATGTATCAAATTTGTTAAAACCCCTGCATCACAGAAAAAAAAGTTTGATAAGTGATTTCAAGGTTTGTGTTTGGGCTCTGAATGATTGAAATTTTTATTAGCTTGTCATGAAATGAGGCAGGAGAGCTGAAGGGCCTTTTGTGTTTTTGTTTTAAATGGGACAAAGTACCACAGCCCCGAGGTGAATCTTTTAAACAGCCTGACTCACACCAGGCAGCCCGTGGTTATCTCCAAATTTCTCCCCGGGTCGGCTGAAACCAGCCTGCACCAACCCCGCCCAGCAACGAAGAGCCTGCCTTTGAGGAAACTTTCTTCCAAGGCAGGCGAACAGAACTAGGAATCATCCTGACTCCCGCTACCTATCCTGAGGATGACAATCAAGGCTACAGTTTCCAGTTTTGGTCCTCTCACAGTATGGGGAATAGAAGCCCTGGAAAGACTAAGGAAGGTCAATAGAGTGATACTTAGCTACATGCCCACAGTTACTGAAGTAAGCTAAGATGTTTAGAAAAGCAACATGCACGTCGCAGACACACACAAGGAGAACGTGCAAACTCCACACAGACAGACACCCAGGCCACAATTGAGCCCAGGTCCCTGGTGCTGTGAGGCAGGATTAACTATACAAACTATATAAGTTGGGGGTCACTTGCCTCTGAAACAATTTGCTGTTTTGTGCAATAACTGCAGATTTGAACACCCCTCCCCCTGCCATTGAACCCATCAGCGGGGGCATGGGAGAATTCCACCCATACATACACTTTAAAATCAAAAAACATACTGCCTGACATTTCCTTACTTTTTAAAGGACATTTTTAATACTTCAATTTACAAAGCCGCTGCTGTTCTACACAGAGACAAGATATTTAACCGTGCATTATATTGAGCTTGCACTTTCCTTACAGAACATTAAGTTCAATAACCTCAGTTTTCAGTTCAATATCCCATTCCCAAAAATCCTGTTACATAAACAGCAGCATAAAAGTCACAAGGACAATGGTTCACTGGTTTCTGGCACACAAGGAGTGACTTCCTGTCTCATGTGACTTCTGCTCTCCATACAACTCAATTGTTGATTTTTTAAAAACTCCTACTTCCGGAAACAACCACCGTGCTAAATGATATGAGCAGTTTTAAACTCAAGTTCGCAACTTAATTGGACACAAATTTTAAACGTTTACTCACATCAATCAGGCTATTGCAGAACAGCAGAAGAAAAACTTTTGGTGTTAGCGGGATTTGAATGAGATGTATACTTTTAAATAGAAAATGATTTTTGGACTATCGTAAATATTTATTTGACCACTGAGGGAAAGTTTGAAAAAAATTAACACAGCCATTAACCCACATGCTTCTATGGTCAACACTTCAATAACTTATGCATTAATCGTAACTGAATACTGGAAATTATTTTCGAATCTGTACGCAAGAACTTTAAATCACAGTAAACTTAACTTCTCAACAGAAAATATAAAACGATCACCACCTGACAATTTCACAGTCACCATGGCATAAAGTTTTTAAAATTATGAAGGAGAAGTGTATATTTTTAAAAGTCCCTGCTCATCCCTAATTGCATTCGCAGGGATAATTAAGAATGGACAACAGATGCTGGCCTTGCCAGTAATATCCACATCCTATAGAAAAGTTCTAACACAGAAGGGTGGCCATTCGGTCCATCTTGTCCATGCCAGCGTGAGGACACCCAGGTGCCCTTTCTAATCCCACTTTCCTGTATCGACCCATAGCCCTGAAGCTTACAGTACTTGAGGTGAAGATCCAGATACTTTTTAAAAAGAATTTGGGAATCTCTGCCTCCACCGCTAACTCGGGCAACAAATTCCAGACACCCATCACCCTTTGCGTAAAAAAGTTTTTCCTCAAATCTCCTCTGCACCTACTGCCACTCATCTTATCTAGAATTCTCCACCAAGTGAAACAATGAATGAATTTTAAAAAGTTTAGCAAATTAATTAAATCAACTAATGATCAGTTAAAGCAGCTTCTTTTTAAATCCCATTAACTTTTTAAAATTTATTTCCTCAGAAGTGATTATTGCTGGCACGGCCAGTATTAGTTGCCCATTCCTCATGGCTCTTGAAAAGGTGGTGTTGAGCTGCCTTCCTAAACAGCTGCAGTCCTTCTGATGCTGGCACATGCACGGTGCTTTTAGGGAGCTCCAGCAACAGGGAAGGAATATAGTTCCAAGTGAGGATAGTGTGCTACTTGGATGGAACTTACAGGGAGTGCTGTTCCCATGTGTCTGTTGCCGTTGTCCTCCCAGATGGTAGAGGTTGTGGGTTTGGAAGGAACAATCAGAGGACAATGGTGCTGTTTTTGAAACCCTCGGGTGATTCTCCCCTTTAAACATTTGTGCTATTTTTAACAATCCAATAATTTTTAAAAATGTGACCACTGAACTAGGTATATCAAATTTTAAAAAAAAATTGAGATTATATATTGTTTTCAACTTAACCTTTTTTGTCCCTTCATCACTTCCAAACTTGTTCCTCAAAAAAAGGGCAACTGTTATTTGTTAAAAGTCCACAAGTGAACCTAACCCTCCAGATATCTGGCTCAAGTAGCCATTTCTCTGGTGTGAGCCTAGATCAGAAATGTCATAAAACTTATTAACAATGAACAGCATTAAAGTCCAGTCCAAGCCAAGCTTCAGATAAAGTTTATTTATTAGTCGCAAGTAGGCTTACATTAACACTGCAATGACGATACTGTGAAAATCCCCTAGTCGCCACACTCCAGCGCCTGTTCGGATACATTGAGGGAGAATTTAGCATGGCCAATGCACCGAACCAGCGTGTAAACATTGTTATTGGACACCCCACCAGCAGAAAGAACCATGGCTTAGATATCCTCTTTATAGGTCATTTGTAGCATCCCAATTGCTGCTCCAGTTCAGATCGATTAACTCAACACAGACCAAGAACGAAACCAGGGCTTTCTGGTCTGAATAGTTTATAATTTGCCAAATGGCTTCTTTTTTTGCCAGTTCTTCACCAACTTCAAGATAAGGAATATTTGGAAAAAAATGCTACTATTTGAACCATATCAGCTATATGGTAAAATATTCCTGCCAAATATGGCTTAATAATAAAAATCATCTTAATTCAAAATCCATTACATTCTTAATGTAATCCTGAAAACTAACATTAACATTACGGTGATAAATTTTGTGAGTTTTTCCTGCTCCACAACGTTGGAAACCATGTTTACAGGTGCTACAGCAGCAGTGGAAAAATCCCTGAGGAATTCACCAGGACAGCATGGTAGTACAGTGTTATCACTGCTGCTTCACAGTGCCAAGGATCCGGGTTCGATTCCAGCCTTGGGTGACTGTGTGGGTTTCCTCCAGGTGCTCCGGTCTCCTCCCACAGTCCAAAGATATGTAGATTAGGTGGCTTGGCCATGCTAAATGGGCCCTTAATGTCCCAAGATGTGTAAATTAGGGGAATTTGCAGGGTAAATATGTCGGGTTACAAGGAAAGGTCTGGGTAATATGCTGTCAGAGTCGTTGGGCTGAATGGCCTCCTTTTGTACTGTCGGGATTCTATAATTTATAATCAGATTCTCCTGATCACAGTCACCAATGAAAAAGATGGCATCTCAAATTTTGTTTAAAATTTGCCAACTAAAAATGGTAAATTTGGATCCCTATTGTTTGAAGTGATTTTCCTGTACAACATGAGTAGGGTTAAGTTAATTTTGATATGAAAGAATGAATTGATGGCTTATGATGAATGACAGTCTATGGACTGGGGAGAGGTATGAAAAGACCACACTACACTTGAGACCTCAGACACAATAGTCTTCAAAGCATTCAAGTACAGGAAAGGATAGGGGGAGTGAATGATATTCAGGAAAAAAGAACACATAACTATAAATAGATAGATACCATTTTTGGTAAGCGTTCCACAAATCTGGCATTTTACAATTCATCTCTCAGCTTTTCACAGTGTCAGCAAATCTAACTAATGGGGAAAAGACTTTCTGAAGATCTAGTCTGTGCTCACTGGTACCATCTGAGTCTTTCCCTTAAAGAAAAACAAATCTCAGCCTCCAACACCGAGCAAAAAATGTCCAACTCTTCTCTCATCCAAAGTGATTTGATTTGCCGATTTAGTTGAATGGTCTTCAAAAAATCTTATAACCAAATCTAAAAGTCACCACCAAAAACAGCCAGCAGGAAGCCTCGTGTCTGAAAAGGAAACCACCTAGTCTGGCACTCAACCCTCAAATTCAGACAATTAGCCACAAAGCTACTAATAGATTAAATCATAAGCCCTGCTTCTAAAAACCAGACATACAGCCACAAAATGAGGCCATTTCACAATAGAAACTTTCATTTTTGGAAAGCACAGTTAATATGATGTCTATATGGAACATGACCAACTATACCAATATACAACATTAAATTCCTTTGCCAAGGGCGTAGGTTTAAAACGTTTAGGAGTTGACCAAATTGCACAACAAATTATTTTTTCAAGTGATCATTCCAAAGACAAAATCGAGAATTCTTCCCATCAAAATGATTTGCATGCAACACGTGGATCAGGGACAGCCTCTTCTCCCAGTCGTGAAGGTTTACCCCATATGAATGTTTGCTCCACATGAATCTTGCACGCAGCTAGATTCTCCCAAGCCTTCCTCAGACACAATGGCCACATCATTCTCCAGCATACACATAAATTAACCAAGTGACAAATACAACTGTGCATGAGACAACACCTTCAGCACTTTGCCCTGAGAAAAGGAAGCAGCAGCTGGATTCAACCACAGTTTTCAGCAGTTGGCAAGATTCTGCTGACTGCAAGGCATTGCACATGGCACCCATGTGAGCATCAGGTCTCCTTATGTTAACCCAATGACCTTTGTGAGAGGAAACAGGCTTTTTGCACTCAATGACTGTTCAGGTGATATCTGACCACAGTAACACGAGTCGGCACGTCTGTAGCAGTTATCCAGAAAATAACCATGATACCTCCATTCAGCAGCACTGCTCAATGCGTGCACTATTTGTAAACGGAGAAACATTGGATGGATTTATGGAGCATTTACCAGCAATAGTATCTTCCTATTATATTTTTCCCCAGATATCATTCACTCCCTTGTTCTTTCTGGACTTGAAGACCTTAAACAAGATAGTCTTCAAAGCATTCAAGTGCAGTGTAGTCCTTCCATATCTCTCCCCAGTCCATACGCTGCTGGCTGAGATCCTCCAACCTCGTCCACAGCTGGGATTCTCCAATCCCGCTGCTACGAATGGAGATTTGGGTGAGCACCAAATTCTCTATTCTGGCTGGCAGTGGTGACGGAGCATACATCATGAGCTGTCAATCCATTCTTTCAAATCCAAATTAACGGAACATAACTGGATTGGTCATCGACAACATGACTGTTGGTTGCATTGGGTAATTCTAAGTAGAAGAGATCCTTATCCTGGACATTTCAGCTGCCACCTTCACCTTCCCCCCCCAAAAATGCCAAGCAGCTTGCACACAAGGAAAGGTATGTATAAAAGGAACAGTAATTATCATAGAAATCATAGAAACCCTACAGTACAGAAAGAGGCCATTCGGCCCATCGAGTCTGCACCGACCACAATCCCACCCAGGCCCTACCCCCATCCCTACATATTTTACCCACTAATCCCTCTAACGTACGCATCTCAGAACACTAAGGGGCAATTTTATCATGGCCAATCAACCTAACCCGCACATCTTTGGACTGTGGGAGGAAACCGGAGCACCCGGAGGAAACCCACGCAGACACGAGGAGAATGTGCAAACTCCACACTAGACAGTGACCCAAGCCGGGAATCGAAGTATTATGCACAATACTTCAAAATGTTAACTCCCACAGAATGGGAACTTCCAAGTTAGGTTTTCCCCATGCTCCATGAGGTCCACAACAAATGCTTGCAAGTTTGAGCTTGCTCCCAATCCCAGTAATTTAAAATGTGAACAAAGGTTATGAATTTTTATGCATTTTAGAATAGCTAGCTAATTTACATTGATGCGAACAGGGTTAAAAGGGTAAGAATAATGAGCAGAAGTCGATCATAGAATCCTTACAGTGCAGAAGGAGGCCATTTGGCCCATCGAATCTGCACCGACAACAATCCCACCCAGGCCCTATTCCCATAACCCCACGTATTTACGCTGCTAATCCCCCGACACTAAGGGCAATTTATCATGGCCAAATAACCTAACCCGCACATCTTTGGACTGTGGGATGAACCCCATGCAGATGCGGGGAGAATGTGCAAACTCCACACAAACAGTCACCCGAGGCCGGAATTGAACCCAGGTCCCTGGCGCTGTGAGGCAGCAGTGCTGGGCACTGTGCTGGAGCTTTGGGCAGTTTGGAGTTTATTTAGGATAGAGTTCAGAAGGTCAGAGAAAGAAAATATGGAAAAACTTAAGTCTTGAAGCAATGAAGGTATGATGTAGAATTTCAGCAACGGGGCATGCGACTTGGTGATGGATAGGTTTGAAATTTGAGTTTCAGGATCAAGCAGCAAACCTGGATTTCACAGTGCCACATTAAACTGAAGTAACCAGCAGAAAATCGGGAGGCGAAACTGTAGTGAAAATCAAACAGGTTGGTTCTCGCTTTAGCAAGGTTCAATTCAAAAAATTCTGGCCCCTCGATCACTAATCAACCCAACAATTGCTTACACTTTCAGTTCAACACACAACTCCCTCTCTAACAGACTACTGCTTGGTCACATCCAGTCTAGAAAAATTACATCGTTCAAGCATCAGTTATAGTCATAGAGATTTATAGCATGGAAACAGGCCCTTCTTGTCCATGCCACTCAGTTTTTACCATCAAGTTAGTCCCAATTTCCCACATTTGGCCCATACCTTCTATACCAATCTTACCCATTTAACTTTCTAAATGCTTTTTAAAAGATAAAATTGTACTATTGCCTCTGGCAGCTCATTCTAGACACTCACCAACCTCTATGAAAAAATTGCCCCTCTGCACTCTCACCTTAAACCTATGCCCTCTAGTTTTAGACTCCCCTATCTTTGGGAAAAGATATTGACTAGCTGATCTATGCACCTCATTATTTTATAGACCTCTATAAATCACCCCTAAGCCTCCTATGATCCAGGGAAAAAAGTCCCAGTCTATCCAGCCTCTCCTTATAACTCAAACCATCAAGTTCTGGTAGCATCCTAGTAAATCTTTTCTGCACTCTTTCTAGTTTAATAATCCCCTTTCTATAATAGGGTGACCAAAACTGTACACAGTATTCCAAGGGTGACCTTGCCAATGTCTTGTACAACTTCAACAAGACATCCCAACTCCTGTATTCAATGTTCTGATGTGGAGATGCCGGCGTTGGACTGGGGTGAACACAGTAAGAGTTTTAACAACACCAGGTTAAAGTCCAACAGTCCAAAAGCGCAGAGTCGCTGAGCAGAAACTGATAGCCAAGTTCCGTACACATGAGGACAGCCTAAACCGGGATGTTGGGTTTATGTCACACTATCAGTAACCCTCACAGCTTACCTCCTCGACTTGCAGAATCTCACTGGCTGTCCTGTCTGGAGACAATACACATCTCTTTAACCTGTGCTTAATGCTCCCTCCATTCACATTGTCTGTATCTTTAAGACCTGGTTGGCTGTAGAGATTCGCATTCTAATCAGTATTCTGTAACTTGATTTTGTGTCTCTGTGCCCTGTTTGAGAGCAGATTTCCACTCCATCCGACGAAGGAACAGCGCTCTGAAAGCTAGTGGCATTTGCTACCAAATGAACCTGTTGGGACTTTAACCTGGTGTTGTTAAAACTCTTTCAATGTTCTGACCAATGAAACCAAGCATGCCAAATGCCTTCTTCACCACCCTGTCCATCTATGACTGCACTTTCAAGGAGCAATGAACCTGTACCCATGGATCTCTTTGTGCTATGATTCTCCCCAACCCCCTACCATTAACTGAGTAAGTCCTGCCCTGGTTTGATCTACCAAAATGCATCATCTCGCATTTTCTATCCAAATTAAACTCCATCTGCCATTCATCGGCTCACCTGGTCCAATTGATCAAGATCCCATTGCAATTCTATATAACCTTCTTTACTATGCCACCAACCTTGGTGTCATCTGCAAACTTACTAACCATGCCCCCTAAATTCCCATTCAAATTATTTAAATAAATGACAAATATCAGTGGACCCAGCATCGATCTCTCGGGCACATCCAGTCGCACACTGCTGGTCACAGGCCTCCAGTTTGAAAAACAACCCTCTCTGTCTTCTGTCATTAAGCCAATTTTGTATCCAATTGGCTACCTCGCCCTGGATCCTGAGAGATTTAACCTTATGCAACAACCTACCAAGAATACCTTCTTACAGCGGGGCGGCATGGTAGCACAGTGGTTAGCACTGCTGCTTCACAGTGCCAGGGACCAGGGTTCGACTCCCGGCTTGGGTCACTGTCTGTGTGGAGTTTGCATGTTCTCCCCATGTCAGCATGGGTTTCCTCTGGGTGCTCTGGTTTCCTACCACAGTCTGAAAGACATGCTAGTTAGGTGCATTGAATCTGAACAGGCACCGGACTATGGCGACTGGGGGAATTTCACAGTAACTTCATTGCAGTGTTAATTACTTGTGACTAATAAATAAACTTTAACAACTTACTCACTACAGACATTAGGCTCACTGGCCTGTAGTTCCCAAGCTTTTCCCTGCAGCCCTTCTTAAACAAAGGCACAACATTTACCATCCTCCAATCTTCTGTTGATGGTTGTTATATCACCAATTAAGGACATGAGACAGATTTGACAATAACTTAGTGGCACTATACCCATTATCTTATAGCATTTTATTATTTTGAATACAGAAGTAAATTTGGGGGAAAATGTTTTTGTTAAAATATTTTCATATTGCACTGAAGAGATCTTAGAAACTCAATTGTAACATGTCCCATTGTTTTGGAATTTTAAACAACTTAACATCCTTGTATATTAATTTGTTTTAAAATAATGTTTGTTGACTTGAGATTCATATTAAGTGTCTGCACAGATTGATGTATAAAGAGAGAACATGAGTTTAATGCTAATTTCCTGCCTTTAAGTTTCTTTTTACATAAATATTTAGAATAAATACAAGCTGTTGTTGAAGCACTAAATCCTTCTGAATTCAGTGATGTGTAAACTCGTGCCATGTACGCATTAAGGAAAAGTGTAAAGGTGAGAATTTAGGATAACGGTGCAAAAACTGCTTTGTTCAGCCTTGTCCTGCTTTCCATGCGTGGTCCTTGCAGGATTATTTGAGGATAAGAATGTTGGAAGACACTGATTTGGCACTATCCTGTCTTCACATTGCTCAACCAGCTGATATGATGTGACTGCAGTATCCCAATTTTGGGCAACACGCATGATAACAGACTCTTCATTGTTCACTCAAGAAAAAAAAAGATTGAGACTGCAAGATGGGCCCTGTACTAGCATTAATTAAAAAACCATGCATCCTACTTACAGGTAATTTCCTGGAATTTTTTTCTATTGCAATGTTTCTTGGAATACTTTGGGATATTTTCAGGGGTGGTTTAGCAGTAGAGGGAAAAAAGGTGGAGGTAGTTTGATAGTAGGAGGTATTCACCAGGATTCTCCTATATGCTGGTCCCATTAAGGTGCTCACTCCAGTCTTCTGCAGCAGTACCCATCTGCCACCTTGGCCTCAGGTGATCTTACACATGAACCATCCTTTACCCCTGGCAAGAGTGCAGGCGACTGGTCTTCAGATGACTCATCATGTGTTGATTCTAACTCTATAAAACGTGCGTCCAGGGTGTGTGCAATGCCTATATTTGAGTTGGTGACCTCAAGTGTCTCTTCATTAGTGCTGTGCTGCTGTCCTTTTTCCTTCCCCTCAGTGACTGTGATTGGCACAGTGACAATTTTTGGGTGTCGGAAAGCAAGAACTCAGAAGGGGAACGTGGCATGGGGTGTGATGCAAGAGATTGAGGTCACATCATGTGCAGCTTGCTCATCATGCCAGATAGCAGGATAAGGGCCAGTGGAATTGAGAATGAGCGTAAGGCAGGAACATGCTGTCATTCTCAATATTCTCAGTGACGTTGGATGTCACAGACCCGATTGCTGCTAGCATGGCACCATGATGCTGACAATCATCTCCATAAGGAGATAAGGTGTAAGGGTCCTTTTCCCCCACCAGTTCTGCTCTTTCCCTTCTATTATGTGCCCCTTTGTCCTGAAAGGGGGAAGGCAGCATATCAATGGGCTGAACAACAGTGTGTCTGGGCAATATGCCTACCATAGCTGAATAGTTTATGGTATACAGAAGCCAGTGAGAGATGAGTGAGAGGTTGGCAGCACTGTAGGTGTGTGGGGGTGAGGTTGAGTATATGGATTCTAGATGCAAGTCCCGAGTGCTGTGGAGTGCTGCTGGATGTGATGCATTGAGAAGCATGAAGGCCCGGTGTTGTGGTAGGGTAATAGATGTCATATAAAGATGTATACACTGACTTTCACCTCATAACTGAGGTTATTAGACTTCTTGTGGCATTTTTGCCAGGTTCTCAGTTGCAGACTCAGAGTTGACCTCCCTGGCCACTTGCTTACAGTCCCAACTGAGGGTGATTTTTGATGACCTCCTGTATCCCAACAGTACCAAAGCACCTCACCTTCTGCCTACCTGCAGCTCCAGTGCCACATACATCAGTATGGAAACCTCTGTCTGCCCTGATGTCTGCTTGCAATACTTTACACTGTGACAATATTTTTGCAAGAAGTCTCACAACACCAGGTTAAAGTCCAACAGGTTTATTTGGTAGCAAACGCCACTAGCTTTCGGGGCGCTGCTCCTTCGTCAGGTGAGTGGGAGATCTGTTCACAAACAGGGCACGTAAAGACACAAACTCAATTTACAGAAATAGTGGTGTTTGCTACCAAATAAACCTGTTGGACTTTAACCTGGTGTTGTGAGACTTCTTACTGTGTTTACCCCAGTCCAACGCCGGCATCTCCACATCATGACAATATTTTTGTGCAGCTTCCCTTTAAGATGCAGCACACCATGCACAGAGGCGACAGGCAACTTGGAGAACAGGGAAGGAGCACTAGAGACATTTAGTCTAGTGCTATAGCCATGCAGATGAGGTAGGGCCATGAAAATTGTGCAATCGAACCTTGATCTACATGGTTGCAAATGTGACACTTCTCCCCCCAGCCACACCCAAACACCAGGGCAAACCATTTTTCTACCCAATGGGATTCCAAAA
The DNA here is from genome assembly GCF_964213995.1 of Mustelus asterias. Taxonomy (NCBI): domain Eukaryota; kingdom Metazoa; phylum Chordata; class Chondrichthyes; order Carcharhiniformes; family Triakidae; genus Mustelus; species Mustelus asterias. Next base: position 90,145,621 of record NC_135802.1, on the reverse strand, counting down.
ATATACAGCTTTAAAGGGCTGCATCCATGTAAAGTTGCAGAGGTGAAAAAGAGGACTATAGCTGGTGTTATAAATAACCAGTTTATAGTTCATACTTTTTTGCTTAGGAGTAATTGACTCAAAATAAGAATTGCCAAAACCCAAGCACTCCCAGAATAATGATACAGACCTGCAAGTTACAAAACAATGCTACTACAGTCTCCTTTTTCCTCACATGTATGGATTATAATTGGTGCTAAAATCAGGGTCTACAAGATCAATTTTTGAGGTAAGTTACAGAAAAGAGATCCAGCAATAAGAATGAAAACAAGATGCAATTCTTCAGGCGCCACCTGTGTAGGTGTGTGTACCAATTCTCCGATATGCAATTCATTTAGTGCTTTAAGGCATTAGGAGTTTTAAATGCTAGCCTGTAAAAAAAAACACCATCTGCAGTAATTTAGAATCTGACACAATTTAGAGTTAAAACACATGGTGAATAGCTACTAGAAAACAACAATTTGGAGAGAAAGAAAAGTTCGCTTAAGCCCTAAAGCAGTGTTTAGCAGATTGCTCACTGCTCTTTGCGTTCATACATTTCCTTCAGAAATCCCAAAACAGATAGCATGCCAAGTTTTGTTAATGCGACTACAAACGCATAAAAGCAACGTACAAAACAAACATCTCTGTTAAATCGGTAATCATACAATTACGGTTCATTTTTCTTCCCAAATAAAGGCAATTGGAACTCTTAATAGAATAAACATAAAAGAATGTTCACCAAGCTGTTTCAAAAGCAAGGGGGCGGGTGGAGTTGGCCAGTTGTCAGTGGTTTTTGGTTGCTTCAGAAATCAGCAACAATAAAGAGATATATTGTTCATATTATGAAACATCTTTCAAGTAATTGTTCTAATATAACCAGCTAACTCACATTGCCAATCATATGCAAGGAAATCCCACATGTCCTACTATAGTCATTTAAATATTCAGCTCAGACTTCAATGCTAAATTATATAACAAATTGTCTTTACTGGGGTAATGCTAATAGAATTCAAGTTGGTTGATGAAGTCAAAACTAAAACACAGCTTTTCTTTGTTGACTTTGTTCAGTCTCGTAGTTCATCCCTCATGCCCAGTGTCCCAGCTGCCCCCTATTTATACCCTTTTAGTTAATGAAAAAACAATAAGTTAAACAACAATCAAAACTGAGAGGGGGTAGCAGCCCTTGGTGGGGCACTGTAACAAAAATCAAAATGTCAAAAGGAAAGTTAACAAATCAAATTCCTGTGGTGATGATGCACCCATGCCCCTGTGGTGCCCACAGTTCACAGAAGGCCTAAAGCATGCAAGGGGACATTACGTGCTCCCTCTCCAAGGCCACACAGCCATGCATATAGCCACAGTAAAGGGGTAGACAGTCAGATTGGATGAAGCACTCCACCACCCACTGTCTGGACCCGTTAATGGCGACCTTGGTTAGGCCCAGGAGCCAGAGAAGGCCTACGAGGTGGTCCTCCTCCCTCCCCGCTACCCTCCACACCAGGTGGCCCCCTATTTAGTTGTATTCGGAGTACTTAATTAAACAATGTCCTTCACCTGTGTATCCTAACATTAACTGACATACCAGTGACAGCTAACTGCATTACAACTAAAGAATTATTCTAAATCTAAAAAGACACTTGAGTAATAAAAACTAAACAGTTCTATATCTGTCCATTTTGATATGTATTTTATAGAATGCAACAGAAGAAAATGCATCAGCCTAAATCATATGGTTAAAGCCTCAAATATTTAAACCAACAGCAACCAATAGGTTAGCTGGATAATTCAACTCTAAAGTATGCGGGTATACGTCTATCATTGAGTTAATATACAGCAGTGACTTTTAACAACTCTATTTCTACAATTTATAATATTATAAAACTTAATTAGCATTACTTTTAAACTACCACAATGATTCAAAAACTTGCTGTTACTAAGATTCAGCTAAAACAATTGCCCTATAGCAGTGAAAATATGATTATGGCAACACAGTCATCTTCAGGGGCCTGAAGAGATCCAATCATTAACAGTTTTTTTTAAAAAATCACTTCAGCCAGAAAAGGCCATTCAAATTTGCTATAAAGTTAGATATCATTTCTGTCTACTTTTATGTCCTTCATGTTGAGATTGGGATTTCTCTTTTGCACGATAAAATATTTATATGTTCAAGAAACATCTGCAGGAAAAAGTGCAAAATCTATGTTTTGCACAAAAAAAACATTCAGGGTAGGATTTTCCAGCCGTGTTCGCCCCAAAGCTGGGAAGTGCCGCCCGAGGTTAACGAACCTTTGCATGGTCTGTGTCCCGCCTGTTACGATTCCTACGGAGGGCGGTATCGGAAAATTCCACCCATAGTTTATGTGCACACAAACACGTTTATCCCACTCCAATCCTCTTTGGCTTTCTCCCACTCACCACTCTCTTTATCCAGGTCTTCTACAAGTCAATGACCCTGCTTTGGCAGTCAAAAGATTTGTTAAGGGAATTTTAGTTTCAATTCCAATTTTGCCTCTTCCCCTTTCATCTCACTTGCCTCTTCCAACAGATCATCAATCTACCACATGGCACTCTCATTTAGTAGCCACCCATGAATTAGCAAACTGACTCAGTGTGGTTAGAGGATTTACAAACTAAATAGCTCATTGGAAGTTGGAATTTATTATACAGATCCTTGGAATGGCAGACCAATGCTTTCCCAGTGGAGTTGCAAGAGTGCCTAATTTTGCATGTTTCCTCCACTGCATCCCCCAACACCATGGCCCTGTCACCATATCCAGCAGCTAACTGCTTTACTTTGAAAACAAACTTGTATAGCAGTATGCTTTGTATCAATCTCAGAAATCAATACATCTTTCCTAGAAAAAAATTGTAAAATTATGTTTTGCTAAATAATTATTAACTCCATATCTATTAATTGGGAATGGACTAAACTGTGTTCCAATGATAAATAAGTTTTGAAATTCTCCAGAATGACAAGTTCAAGTTGGGTTGTTTATTATTTAGTCTTCAGAAACCAAATCTCTGCAAGTGATTAACTACAAAAAAAAGTTACATTCATATCCAGCTCAAACTCTAATGCACTGTCTAAGAAGCATTATGATTTTTGTAGGAAGTAGATGTGGACTAAAGTACCTGCATTCATAAAAGAAAAATCTATTTTCACAGCAAAAAGAAAACTTCCCTTCCACCGTCCAAAGTTCAAGATCATATGATAACATTTAAATTTTACTTTCCGCAGGAATTACACACCCCCTTTTGCATCCTGTTATTCACAAGAGTACTTTCCTTTTGGCTAATAACATGAATATGAAACATATTTCAGAGGGCGGCCTTACCATTAAAGAAACTTTTAGCTCGGAGATAACTGACACTGAGGCGGAGAACAGACAGCTTGTCCAATTTGGCTACAACATCCTGTGGGAAGGGCAGGAGGCTGGCTAGGCGCTCGAGCTCTGCATTCAATCTGTCCCGATGCCTTTTAGATGGATTTGACTTTGCTCCTTCACAAGCCGGGGCTTTCACGCTTGAAATAAAAAGAGAAAAATCTTGCGTTCATAATACAATCTTTTAACTTTCAAGTCATGAAATTCGAAACATTAAACACACTTTCAATCTGTGCCAAATAGCAAACTTGTTACCATGCATCTCCGTGAGGATGACAATGCAAATAATAAATCCTAAGTAATTAGGATTTGTTGAAGTCTACTCAAAAAGGAGACTTCAACAAATAGAAGACCCATATGCATTTCTCACTTCATAAACACAGGATTTCAACTGCAAAAATGCAATTACATTTTTCTGGCAAAGTGAGCGGCAAGTGTCATCAACTGTAGCTATCCAATTTCTATTTTGTCACTAGCTATTACATGAATCTTAGTCAATTTTTATAAAAGTATAAGGAAATGAAAAGAGGAGAAATAAATGGGTGACTTTTTCACTGTAAAGTTCATTATGGTCATTTTGAGTGAACATTTTCTGGTACCCTGGTTTACAGTGACAAATGGATCAGATTGAATCAGAAATCCAACCTTAATTTGCCGATATGAAATTGCCAAACATTTTAAAACAATTGGCACCAGTATCACTTATGCACCTAGCAATTTGGATACACTCTCAAAACTAAGCAGGAGCTAAATCACACTCGCACGCACCCACCCACCCCTGCCAAACTTCAGGGTAACTAATTTAATGGGAATTTATTCCATCCGAAAAAGCACATCAATTATTCTGTCCCCACCTATTATAAATTAAGAAGCCCCGGTCTAACTCACTGATTGATCATACTAGTGGTTGAAAGCAAACGCTCTCCACTCCAACACTGGTCTCACTCCTTCACATTCCCTTCACTGCCCTGCTGATTGTTGTTTTTAGTGTTGTTCCTTTGGCTGTAATATCCCCAGTCCACCCATACCAACATTGAGACACAGCATTCCATTTGCATGGCTTAGAACTTTTAACACTCATGATGCTGCAGTAAACTAACTGCACTGAATTTGTTGGGATTTCTAAAAGTGTTCTGAAGTACTTTCATTATGTAGGGCAATTAAAAAAGTTAGGTGCCAAAAGATAAAATTGTATTATAATCAGGCATGCCCTGTTTATTTATTCATTTTTAATCTATGTTTCAAGCTGTATCTTAATGCAAAGTATTATAGGTTACAAGTCTTCCATTTAGCATGCACTTCCTTTTTGTCATATTTACTTCCTGAGTCACATTTTTCCTCATACCTGATTATGTTTAACTGGACAGCCACATCTTATTTACATTTTTGTCTTCAGGGCGATGCTGCTGCTGGTAAAATTGCCATTTTCCAAGTCAATTTCCACAGGTGCTTTTATTCTTTGTATCAAACAATGATATCAGGCAAAGTTTATTCAAATTTGGCTTCATTATTTTATGTATATAATATTATCTAACCTGCGCACCTTGCTCTCTCAGTCTTTATGTCCCCTTGCTCTAGGCACTGCTTTTTCCCTAGGTTTTACACTGCTCACCCACTCACTCTTCAACACTGATCTCCTTTCAGGCTGTTATGCATCCCTGTGTTCTAGTCTTGTGGCTGTGGTTACCTACCAGCCCACTGGCAATGCTTGTTTACCCACTCTTGGAGTCTGATCAGAGTTCACATTACGCTTCCTTGTCTATTTCCCAGTACTAAACTAGTTAAACTTTTTTTCCCCCCACTTCATAGATTATAGTACTACTGAAAAAAAAACAACTAATGCTGGTAATCCTAATTTAGTGCTGGGAAGCTTTCATGTTCGTGTTGATGGGTAAGAATCAGGGAGGTATAGGTGAGTATGACTGAAGGAGGGAGAAGGATTCAAGAATGTAATGGAAGGGGAAGCGCAAGTGATAAATGACAGGTGGGGGTGGAGGAGGATAGAAGTTGGTGAGAATAATGGTGTAGACTGTGTGGATGTAGTGCCTGAAGGGCGAATGCAAAGGGGAAGTGTTATATATTAGATGTTTTGACTGGTAGCACTAACAAGACAAAAGATGCCACACTGTAGGTTTTGATGCCACACTGTAGGTTTTGAACCAACTCGATACAGATTTATTGAACAGCTGTTGCCGGATTAAAGTCCAACATAAAAGAGAGATAAAAACCCGCCAATGACTGAGGTGACTTCACTGCAGGTCATATGACTACTCACAACAGATGCATGGCTTTACAATACAGAATAGAAAAGAGCTGTGAATTCAATGGGAGTAAAGGAATGGTGACAAGAGGAAAACACAAAATTGAGGCGATGAGAAGGGAGTTTCCACGGCCTGAAAAGTGGATTTTCAAGCGGGTGGTGCAATTTGCATATTCTCAGATCCCTTCCGATCGTCGCACTCATTACCTTTCCATCCAAGAGAAAAGACAGTAAACAATGTAGAGATGGGAGGGAGAAGACACACAAACCTACTTTACAAAAATACATGGAAAAAGTGAGAAAGAATGCATATTTCCTTATTTAAGTAAAAGCTTCCCCACTGAAAATATAATGTGGTGAGAGTTTAAAGAACTAAAAACTTCATAAAACATTTATAAGAAAGGACTGATTCATAAAGATATGATGTGCCATAATCATGAGGAATGGAAACATAAAAGCAACATCGAATGGTTTGGTGAAACATGCACATTTCTAACCACAACTAACCATAATTTGTTTGCATTTTGAATGTGGGAAAAAGTCTACAAGCACATTTTTTTTTAAAGTAGAGTTTCAGCCCAGATTTGAATTATTATTCAACAAAGGAAATGAAGTTTGAAAAGTGCTTGTAAATTTGAGGCTTCAGCATTAAGAGACTACGTTTTCTGATCTCAACATTTTTTTCTTCTAGTGCAGCAGATGTGCAAGGTGAAAGGCTCTTACACATATTCATTCATGCAATACCCCATTGAGTTCAACTTTGATTGCAGGACAGAAGGAAGCCATTCAACCCTCGAGTGAGCTGGGTTTCTGCAAATTAGCTAGTCCCAATTCGCACCATTTCCCCTTAGCCCTTCAGGTGTTTATCCAAATCCCCTTTCAAAGCCACAATTGAATCTCCCTCCACCACTTTTTAAGACACTATGGTCGCGATTCTCCCAAAAGTGCTGAATTGGCAGGAAAACTGTTCTAAATCCCGACTGTTTTGTCAGTTCAGCTTCTCACCTGAATCTCCCCACTCTGTGCACTGCAGAGGTCGCGCGCGGGGGGGGGGGAGCGGTGTGGTGGCCGGAGTCTGACAGTTCTGGAAATCTGCGCATGCGCAGTGGCCCCAATCTGTCAGTCTCCCTGTTTGCTGGCCAGACCAATCGCTGGCCATCCCGGGATCCCTGCAGTGCTGCTCCTCCAGCCCCTCCCCCACCCTGGCCCGATCGCGGCCCCAACAACAATTCCTAGGCCACCCCCCGCAACCCCGGAGTGCCCCGATGTCCATCCCCCCAGCCCCCTCACCGCAGCAGACCCCCTTTCCACATCCCACGCCCCCCCCCCCGCCCCCCGGGGTCAGACCCCTCCTGGCACACCACTTCCCCAGCCCAGCATACGACCCCCCCCCCCCCCAGCCCGCCCCAATCACTGCCCTCCCTCCATCCCAGACCAATCCTGTATGCAGAGTGGCAGCGAGACCCCCACCTCCACTGATCGCCCCTAGGCCCCACCCACAATAGGTCCCACCCCACTGGCACTGCCCATCATGCATCGGGCAGTGCCAAGGTGCCCTCTGGGCATGGGCACTATGCCCCTTGGGCAGTGCCAGGGGGCACAGGCTGGCAGTGCCATGGTGCCCATGCCCAGGGGGCACCACCCCTGCCATCCGACCCCCCTGGGGGCCCTGATTGCCCCCCCCTTCATTTTGACGGGGTCTCCCGCTAGTTACCCAAACGTGGGGAGCTAGTGTAAACCCCGCCGGAATGAAGTACTCCTGGCAGGCTGGGAGATTCAATCGGGACCTGAAAATTCTCGATAATTAAAAATACATTTAAAACATATTAAAAACAGATTCAAATGACTTATCTGCCTTCCTGCCGGTTTCCAGCATGGTCTGACCGGCAATTGTTCGCCAGCTTTAGGAGATGTGCATGCATAAATCCCAGTACAAGGCCGGCAACGCACATCTCCCACCTCAACCTGCCAGAAACGTTGCAGGTCGCGACTGGAGAATCGCAGCCTGTATTTCAAATGGTAACCACTCACTGTGTATAAAGGGTTTTTCCTCACATTGCTTTGGCTAAAGAACCCAATCTGTGTTTCTGATTCTTGATGCTTCCACCAGTGGGAACAATTTCTCTCTATTTATCTGTCTAAATTGCTCATGATTTTGAACACCTCTCTCTCAAGGAGTACAACCCTAGCTTCTCAAATCTATGCATGTAACTTAAGTCCCTTATTCCTGGAGATAAATCATGTAGGCTGCAAAACCTAGATCATCAATCACTGAGGTCAAAACACAAAGAAGACTCAATGGACAACAAACTATCAGATGACACTCATCTCACAGAATGACAGGACACTTCTGGATGTTAATAAAAGACCAGAGTGTAGAACAGCCTTCACAATCAGAGTGCTGGCGGGTGCAATATAACTGCTTCTAAGAAACAAAGGTGTTCATCTTGAGGAAACAAGCTACACATTCTACTGCATTGGCAACTCAAAAGACCAGTCGGTCAAATAGGCTTTGCCATTTAACCTGAATTGGCACGCAAGCTGACTCCCTTCCCAAGGGTATTCATGGTACTTTAAATAAGTCTTTGCAGCAACCCGTAATAACACAAAGAGAAAGGTGATCAAAGAAGCATTCAACAATGATTTCATCTGGATCATCAAAGGAATACCATACCAGGACAAACTCATCATTCTTGATGATTTCAAGGCCTATTTTGGCATAAATTGGCATATGGAACACCTGACAATGTTACAGTAAACTCCAATGTCTAGCTTCTTCTACCCAAGTGCAGCAAGTTTGGCCTTACCATCACAAACGTAATCTTCCAATAAGCTGATAAACTGAAAACAATGTGGATGCACCATAGATCTAAACAATGGCACATGTGGACTACGTTGTGTACGACAGACCTCAAGGATGCGCATTCTACTTAGAGGTAATGAAAGTTGATCATAGCACCTTGCTTCTGACAACTCCATGGTCTGACCAGCATTCAGATGATAACATCCAAAGTGCTACATGTAACCATCCTAAATGACTCAGTCAAGAGACAGGAACCGGAACAAAATTAGCAGTAGAGCGTATTAATATCTTAAAAATTAGACATTTCAGATTCTTGGAAGAAGATAAAGATGTCGTTCATATTGCAGTATCAGAGATTCGGCAAATGGAAGCACCAAGATTTATGTGACAAGAATGAACAAAATTTTGTCAAGATACTTGATGACATTCACAATGCTCACAGATCTGACATATCTGACAAAAAGAAAAATGCCAGCAAGAAAAGCCAGCTACCATGAAGTAAAACATAATGTAGGTCAAACAGAGAGATGAAGAACTGATGGTGGTGGGAGAACAAGGCTGCTGAGCTTCAGGAAGCTACAAAAAACACAACCTGATGAAGGTTTTAGACTTGCCTATGAGTCCAAGGCTAATGGTACAACACCTGTCCTCTTAGTCGATGGCAATCAGCTCCTAACAAACAGTCATGAGATTCTCTCTCATTGGGCAATGCACGTTACCCATCTCCTAAACCAAGGATCCACAAAATATAATGATGCCACCGAATCACTTCTACAGCATTGCGTTCTGGATAAACTTGCTCTCCATCTATCACAAAGTCACCAAATCCATAAAGCAACTCTCTGTGGTTAAGTCCCGAGGAGCTGATGGCATTCCACCTGATGTATTCAAATATATATCATTACAAAATAGGAGTGGGAGAAGATCATATGGAGGGTAGTGCCTGCTCCGCCATTCAATATTATCATGGCCGATCTTGGGCTTCAACTCTACTTTCCAGCATGCTCCCCTCAAACTTCGATTCCATGAGACACCAAAAATCTGTCCACTGCAGCCTTATTCAACAATTGGACATCAACCAACTCTGGGAGTAAAAGAATTCCAAAGATTAACAACACTAAGTGAAGAAATATCTCCTCATCTGAGTCCTAAATGATCAGCCCCTTCTCCAGATAAACTGTGTCCCCTTGTTCTAGATTCTCCAGCCAGGGGAAGCAACCTCTTCGTTGCTACCCTGTCAAGCTCCGTTATAACCTGAATGTTTCAATGAAATCAATTCTCATTTTTCTAGAGTATAGGCCCAATTTCCTCAGCCTCTCTTCTCAGGAACAAACCACTGAACCTTCACTGTAATGCATCCAGTGCAAGTACAGGGGTGCTCAGGTGGTTAGGAGGCTCACTTGGCTCCACTGTTGTATCTGGAAACTGAGCAGTCTGCCCCAAGATTACAAGAATCTTTCAATAACTCACCTGAACAAGTGAAAGGGAGGCAATTCCATCTGTGACAATTATCATGGTATTTTACTTTCTCCCTACAACGGGAAAGATTCTTGCAAGGGTCATTCTCAACAGAACTGTCACTCATCTTAATAATTTGGTGTAGCCAGAATCATAATTTTTGTGCTTGAACTTTATGGCAGGTCAAATTCAAGCAAAGCCCTGCGAGCAAAAAACAGACCTCCGCATGGTATTTGCTCACTTGACCCAAGGCCTTCGACACATGAAGCCCTGTGGAAGGTGCTGTACAAATATGGCTGACCTGAGATGATGATCAGGGTGACCCACTCATTTCATGATGGCCAGTGTGATGCAGAATGGTAACTCTTTAGTTACCTTGCTTGGTGACACCAGGCAAGGCCTCGTGATGGCCCCAATTTGCCATCTGCTTTTTGCCCATGCTCTTTTATGCTTTCAAAGATCTCGATATAAGAGTATATTTTCAGTTTCAGGACATACTGCAAACTCTTCAATCCGTAAAGGCTCAAGACTAACGCAAAAGTGACAGAACAGCTACTAAGTGAATTCTTGTTTGCCAATGATTGTGCACATACTCCAGAGGACCTCCAACAGCTTGCTGTCCAATTTGCCCAAACCTCAGACCACTTTGGCCAGATAATAAAAGAAAAATACTGCAGATGCTGAATACTGAAGAAGAGTCATGCGGATTTGAAATGTTAACTGTTACTCTCGCCACAAATGCTGAGTTTTTCTAGTACTTTCTGTTCTTATTTGGCATTACCATTAGGCTGAAAATGACAGATAATTTGTACCAACCTGCTCCTGGTCACAAACTCCAAGACCCCATAGTCACAATCAATAATACATCCCTCAACCCAATTCAGAAATTCTGCTACCTTGGGTGTATCCTCTCCAACAGCATCACTTTGGATGAAGAAGTCATCAGTCGCCTGGCAAAAGCAAGTTCAGCATTTAGCAGGTTCGCCCACAGGCTTTGGCATTTGCTTCTAAACAAAGATCAAAGTCTGCCAGGTAGTGATTCTCACATCATTTCTCTATGGCTGTGGGGCATGAACAATCTATTGGCGGTGTCACATGAAGCTACTAAATGCACTCTATCTCCACACCTTGCTATGTATATGCAACATCAAGTGGGCATAACACTAAAGTTCTTCCAAGGCACCATATACCTGGTAGAGAGTATGCTCATCATAGCTCAACTTCACTAGGTCAGCCACATGGGTCACATGAAGGATTCGCACATGTCTTGAGGTACTCTACAGCCAGCTGAGCACGCAAACCCACGCCACAGGACACCCAACTGAGACACAAAGATATTCTGAAAGCTAATCTCAAAGCCTGTAAGTTGGACCCAACTACATGGGGGGAACTAAACGACTACAAAATCTACTTTCTCAGAAGACTAAGGAAATTTGGCATGTCAGCTACAACTCTCACCAACTTTTACAGATGCACCATAGAAAGCATTCTTTCTGGTTGTATCACAGCTTGGTATGGCTCCTGCTCTGCCTAAGACCGCAAGGAACTACAAAAGGTCGTGAATGTAGCCCAATCCATCACGCAAACCAGCCTCCCATCCATTGACTCTGTCTACACTTCCCGATGCCCCGGCAAAGCAGCCAGCATAATTAAGGACCCACGCACCCCAGACATTCTCTCTTCCACCTTTTTCCTTCGGGAAAAAGATACAAAAGTCTGAGGTCACGTACCAACCGACTCAAGAGCTGCTTCTTCCCTGCTGCTGTCAGACTTTTGAATGGACTTACCTTGCATTAAGTTGATCTTTCTCTACACCCTAGCTATGACTGTAACACTACAATCTGCACTCTCTCGTTTCCTTCTCTAGGAACGGTATGTTTTGTCTGTATAGCGCACAAGAAACAATACTTTTCACTGTATGTTAATACATGTGACAATAAGAAATCAAATCAAAAAAACACTGCACAGATCCAAATGGGGGAATCTCTGTCATCAAACAATCTCAACATTTGAAGAGAACAGAGTCAGGCCCCTCCAGGACAAGCAAGCACTCTGCAAAACCAGTGTCTTCACCCACCCTACAATAATTACTTCACATATTTGCAAACTCGTCTGAAAACTACAAGGTACCGGATGGTAGGTTGTTGCAAAAGGTTAAATCTCACGGGATCCAGGGTGAGGTATCTAATTGGATACAAAATTGGCTTCTTGACATGCTTGTAGAGAGTTGTTTTTCAAACTGGAGGCCTGTGACCAGCGGTGTGCCTCAGGGATCAGTGCTGGGTCCACTGTTATTTGTCATTTATATTAATGATTTGATGAGAATATAGGAGGCATGGTTAGTAAGTTTGCAGATGACACCAAGATTGGTGGCATAGTGGACAGTGAAGAAAGTTATCTCCAATTACAACGGGATCTTGATCAATTGGGCCAGTGGGCTGACGAATGGCAGATGGAGTTTAATTTAGACAAATGCGAGGTGATGCATTTTGGTAGATTGAACCAGGGCAGGGCTTACTCAGTTACTGGTAGGGCGTTGGGGAGAGTTACAGAACAAAGAGATCTAGGGGTACGTGTACTCCTTGAAAGTGGAGTCACACGTGGACAGAGTGGTGAAGAAGGCATTCGGCATGCTTGGTTTCATTGGTCAGAACATTGAATACAGGAGTTGGAATGTCTTGTTGAAGTTGTACAAGAGATTGGTAAGGCCACACTTGGAATACTGTGTGCAATTCTGGTCACCTATTACAGAAAGTATATTATTAAACTAGAAAGAGTGCAGAAAAGATTTACTAGGATGCTACCGGGACTTGGTGGATTGAGTTATAAGGAGAGGCTGGATAGACTGGGACTTTTTTCTCTAGAGCGTAGGAGGCTGAGGGGTGATCTTATAGAGGTCTATAAAATAATGAGGGGCACAGATCAGCTAGATAGTCAATATCTTTTCCCAAAGATAGGGGAGTCTAAAACTAGAGGGCATAGGTTTAAGGTGAGAGGGGAGAGATACAAAAGTGTCCAGAGGGGCAATTTTTTCACACAGAGGGTGGTGAGTATCTGGAACAAGATGCCAGAGGTAGTGGTAGAGCCAGGTACAATTTTGTCTTTTAAAAAGCATTTAGATAGTTACATGGGTACAATGGGTATAGAGGGATATGGGCCAAATGCGGGCAATTGGGATTAGCTTAGGGGTTTTAAAAAAGAAAGGGTGGCATGGACAAGTTGGGCCGAAGGGCCTGTTTCCATGCTGTAAACCTCTATGACTCTGACTCTATAAATCAAGAATTGGTCTAACATCACATATGAGACAACACCAACCAGATGGCGAATGATTGGTGTCCTTGCTAAGCAACTCCTCCTTTGAAGCAACAGGAGAATCCATCAGTCTGGACATCACAATATATTCCAGGTGTCACGGCAATACAGTAACATTTTACATTTCAAGCAGGAACAGAAAACGGAGATTTATTTTTAAAAATGCACAGTCATAATCTACCAACTATGATGAATGGGACTGTTTAGTTAGTTTTCCACACATCGCTTAACTACTTGTGGAAAATGAAATCAATTTGGCTGAAGGATCTCAATGTTAACAAACACAGGAAACTTACCAAGCCTCGTTGTTAACCATCTATTCTTCTTACGGTGTTGAAGCCAATGAACCTTGCTTCTCCCCTTTCAGATTTAAATATTTCTCATATATATGAACTTAGGCTATACTTGTGCATAACAGAACCATGATTGAACCTCTATGATCTGCACTTAAATTCTACCCAAACTAATAGCATTACAAGTACCTTTGGATGGATTTCACCATAATAAATAACATGAAACATCAGAAAGTATGTTATTAGCTGCAAAGTGCTTTAGAACATCTGGTGGATGTGAACGGTGCTATATAAATGCAAGTTTTTTTCATTTCAACAAAAAAGTTTGAACAGTCTCAATCACCATGTCAGTGGTCATAATCTTGTACTAATCGAGCAGCCACTTCTAAAGCAGAAACAGAATACTCATTTTAGAGAAGATGGTGAAATATGACTATTTCAGGGAAATGCTCTATCACATTTGTAAGGTTATAATGCTGTTGGGTGCAAACGTTTTCAGTGCACCAGCACTGCCATAAACTATAAGATAAAGAGCATCAAGTCACAGAAAATCCTGCCCATAAAATTTCCCTGAATAAAGTCATTTGGGTAAAAAACACAAAAACAAACCATTGAGTGGTTAATTGTATAGAGACCTCAAAAACCATCAACTTTCCAGAAACGCCTGGTGACATTTATTTGTATGGGTGGTTAGCACACATGAAGGCTGCTTGGAAGGAATGATTTAGAAACAGCACTGAAAAGTGGAAAATAGCAATCTGAACAAATTGCGAGAAACTCTATGTTAGTTATACTTAAGGAGATCCATCTGATTGATCACACAGTCTCTTAGTCTTAGAAGGATAGAAACTGGAGTAGGCCATTCAGCCCCTTAAACTTGTGCCACTATTCTATTTGATCATGGCTGATCTGTACCTCAATTCCATTTATCCAACTTGATAGGTATGTCCCTGTCAGGCAGGGAGGAAATGGCCAAGTGAGGGAACCATGGTTCACGAAAGAGGTGGAATGTCTTGTGAAAAGGAAGAGGGAAGCTTATGTAGGGATGAGGAAACAAGGTTCAGATGGCTCGTTTGAGGGTTACAAGTTAGCAAGGAATGAGCTGAAAAAGGGGCTTAGGAGAGCTAGGAGGGGACATGAGAAGTCCTTGGCGGGTCGGATCAAGGAAAACCCCAAGGCTTTTTACTCATATGTGAGGAATAAAAGAATGACAAGGGTGAGGTTAGGGCCGGTCAAGGACAGTAGTGGGAACTTGTGTATGGAGTCAGTAGAGATAGGCGAGGTGATGAATGAATACTTTTCTTCAGTGTTCATCAAGGAGAGGGGCCATGTTTTTGAGGAAGAGAAGGTGTTACAGGCTAATAGGCTGGAGGAAATAGATGTTCGGAGGGAGGATGTCCTGGCAGTTTTGAATAAACTGAAGGTCGATAAGTCCCCTGGGCCTGATGAAATGCATCCTAGGATTCTTTGGGAGGCAAGGGATGAGATTGCAGAGCCTTTGGCTTTGATCTTTGGGTCCTCGCTGTCCACGGGGATAGTGCCAGAGGACTGGAGAATGGCGAATGTTGTTCCTCTGTTTAAGAAAGGGAATAGAAATGACCCTGGTAATTATAGACCGGTTAGTCTTACTTCGGTGGTTGGTAAATTGATGGAAAAGGTCCTTAGGGATGGGATTTATGACCATTTAGAAAGATGCGGATTAATCCGGGATAGTCAGCACGGATTCATGAAGGGCAAGTCGTGCCTCACAAATTTGATAGAATTTTTTGAGGAGGTGACTAAGTGTGTTGATGAAGGTAGGGCAATTGATGTCATATGCATGGATTTTAGTAAGGCGTTTGATAAGGTCCCCCATGGTCGGCTTATGATGAAAGTGAGGAGGTGTGGGATAGAGGGAAAGTTGGCCGATTGGATAGGTAACTGGCTGTCTGATCGAAGACAGAGGGTGGTGGTGGATGGAAAATTTTCGGATTGGAGGCAGGTTGCTGGCGGAGTGCCACAGGGATCAGTGCTTGGTCCTCTGCTCTTTGTGATTTTTATTAATGACTTAGAGGACGGGGCTGAAGGGTGGATCAGTAAATTTGCTGATGACACCAAGATTGGTGGAGTAGTGGATGAGGTGGAGGGCTGTTGTAGGCTGCAAAGAGACATAGATAGGATGCAAAGCTGGGCTGAAAAATGGCAAATGGAGTTTAACCCTGATAAATGTGAGGTGATTCATTTTGGTAGGACTAATTTAAATGTGGATTACAGGGTCAAAGGTAGAGTTCTGAAGACTGTGGAGGAACAGAGAGATCTTGGGGTCCATATCCACAGATCTCTAAAGGTTGCCACTCAAGTGGATAGAGCTGTGAAGAAGGCCTATAGTGTGTTAGCTTTTATTAACAGGGGGTTGGAGTTTAAGAGCCGTGGGGTTATGCTGCAACTGTACAGGACCTTGGCGAGATCACATTTGGAATATTGTGTGCAGTTCTGGTCACCTCACTATAAGAAGGATGTGGAAGCGCTGGAAAGAGTGCAGAGGAGATTTACCAGGATGCTGCCTGGTTTGGAGGGTAGGTCTTATGAGGAAAGGTTGAGGGAGCTAGGGTTGTTCTCTCTGGAGCGGAGGAGGCTGAGGGGAGACTTAATAGAGGTTTATAAAATGATGAGGGCAATAGATAGAGTGAACGTTCAAAGACTATTTCCTCGGGTGGATGGAGCTATTACAAGGGGGCATAACTATAGGGTTCGTGGTGGGAGATATAGGAAGGATATCAGAGGTAGGTTCTTTACGCAGAGAGTGGTTGGGGTGTGGAATGGACTGCCTGCAGTGATAGTGGAGTCAGACACTTTAGGAACATTTAAGCGGTTATTGGATGGGCACATGGAGCACACCAGGATGATAGGGAGTGGGATAGCTTGATCTTGGTTTCAGATAAAGCTCGGCACAACATCATGGGCCGAAAGGCCTGTTCTGTGCTGTACTGTTCTATGTTCTATGTAACTTTATTCCATATCCCTTGATGCCCGTGCCAAACAAAAAGCTGTTAACCTTGGCTTCAGTCTGGCTGGAATTTTAAGACTTTCTCCCCTTTTCTGGATTTCCTGCAGAGGAAATAGCTTCCCGATAATTACGGCACCAAATATCATTTTAAACACCTTGGTTAGATTATCCTTCAACTTTCTAAATGCAAGGAAATAGAAAGCAACTTCATGCAATCCATCTTTGATTTGCCCCTTGAAACCTTGGTGCCATTCTGATGAGTACGTACTGTACTCCCTCCGATGCCAACATCAGTTTCATGGATTTTGATGCTGAAAACTGGAAAAAGCAATCCAGATAAAATCACACCAGTGCTGTGTACAACTGAAGCATAACTTCCTTACTTGGTAATCTAACCTCATTGAGACGAAAATTCTATTAGCCTTTCAGATTTAATTTTGAACTTGTGCATTTGTTTTTAGGCAGTCACAAACTCTTTTCAGTGGGACACAGGATTATCGCATACCCTTGTACATGCCATCACAAGGAGCAGTGAAATCAAAAAGTCAACTTTGTCACTCAAGTGAAATGATCAGTTCAAAGTTGAATGTGCAGTTTCTCATTGGAAATCCAGCGTTTGGGATCAGATAATTGGGAACTGATTGCAACTCACTTAGATCCTTTTTGCAGAAGAGACAGGAATGGTTGATGTAGCGGCATCAAATTTATGAAATAAAAGAAATAAAATTTAAAACAAAAATCACAGAGCAGAATTTACCAAGTATTTAAAGTTTTTTTTGTACTATTTTAGTGTATTAAAGAAAGTACAAATTTGCATACGTGGCTCCAGGCAAAGCTTAAACTGTTACTATAAAAAATATCCAACAGAGGGAATATAAAATGTCTTGGAACCTAGAGCCTTCCAAAGAGTTCCGTCACTTCCCAGAGATTACTGGGAGTTATCAATAGCAAATCAGTGAAGGTGGATTTCATAACATGCAAGACAGGGTTCTAAACAAATCTCTGCTCTCAAAAAATGCATAACTGGCCAATTTTAAAGCACACTACATGGTTCTGAAGTATCCATCTAAGAATACAGCAATTTAATTAAAATGATAACTAGTGCCTATGTAAAGAATCTCCCTTGCCACACTTAGCTCGCTGCTTCTGATCGCGGGGATCAATGGGATCTACCCCACTTGTTTGCATATTGGCTAGCCCGCCTGAACCAAAGTTTCCATCTGATCTGCTCTCTCCTCACTTCAGTTTCTCCAGCCATAACTCATCTCACTTCAATCCTGTCTCGCACTATACTCCCAAACAGAACCCTTTCCCCATTTGATACTACGCTTGACCTACCTTCTCTTCAATCTCCCAAACCTGCAAGAATTGTTCCTGAACATTGTCTCATTATGCTTCTCTCTTGGTATTGCCTTGCATGCCTATTGCAACAACCCCAATTGTTTTATACCCCAGTTTCCAACAACCATTTACTCTTCTCACTCTCAAAGCTTAATCTCACTAGCTTTTCAGCCCCACTAGTGCTGTAACAATCACTGCTCATTTCTGCATCATATTCTAGAATATTTGCTCTCTCAAAGCTTTCATGATCCATGACCTGCTTATGGATAAACTTATTACATCCTTGTCCATATCCTAATTTTCACCAAGTCTATTCATTCCTCAACCCTGTATTCACTGATCTACCTGCTCAGCAGGTATTCAAATTCATCCAGAACTCTGTAATCCTCTGCATCATCTTTATAACTCTCCAGGAACTCTGCATTGCTCCAACTGTAGCCGGTGTGAAGCCCCAACTTCATTTTCCTAACAAGATGCAGCAATGCCTTCGGCTGTCTGGGAATTAAACTCTGGAATTCCTTCCCTAACCCTCTTCACCTCACTACCTCTTTTGCGACAATTCCTACCTCTCTGACTATATTTGGTCACCCATACTACTATCTCAGTGCATGTTTTGAAGTCAGATTTTTCCCTACAGTTTTTCTATAAACTGTCATGGATTATTTCAGCATGTTAACAGCTTAATTAAAATGCACATTATTGGTGATACTGCTAATGGCTCCCTTTGTTGAATGACATCGCTTCTATTTTCAAACCAGCTATCATCACCTTCTCATTGTGACCCTACATTTGACTTGTCCATCTTATCCCTATCCTTCTTTTCCTCTCCACAGTGTCCTGAATCATCTCCACCTTCAGGATCCAAATCCATCTCTCTCAAAACTCTTTTGTTTAATTGCTTTCAGAAGGAGAAAAGAATATATGCATTTATATAGCACCATTTATTTCTGAATGTGCCCAGCTGTTTGGCAACCAATAAAATACTTTTGAAGCACAATCATTGTTGCTTTAGGAAAAGCAGAAGCCAACTTGGGTTCACATACAGTACTATGAGAATAACCAGATAATCCATCATTAGGTACTGGTTAAAAAATAAAATTGGCCAGGACAGTGCAGAAAATTTCCCTGGTCTTCTACAAAATAGTACCATCTTTTAATCCACAGTCCACAGACATTAAATTAATTTCTTGTTTCTATTTGAGCAAATTGGCCAAAGATAAAAAACATTCTTTTGTTCTCCTCGACCTTCCTGTGGTGTATAAACATCCCATTACCTCTTTTACATTCTCCAGCTCCAAGTGACTATGCTTGGTGGTTCCATCTGTATGTCCCAACACAGCCATTATATGTTTTCATTCCTCCTTTTCTATCGTCAATTTCAGGCTCCCCGAGGGTATGCCCATGACCTATCTTCTTCCTCATCAAATGCCACTTGTCAATGACATCATCCACCAGGTCAGCTTACATATATATGCTGCCAACACTCAGTTCCACTTTTCCATAACTTCCCTCAACCCCAGAGGGCTGGGCTGTCAGACTTCCCTTTTTGCACTGTGTCACAATATCCTTCAACTGATCATCAGTCATAATTTTTTGGCTTCTGTCATGAAAACACTTCCATTCTGACCCTCAATCACTTCCTAGCAAATTGCTTAGGTTGAATATGGCAATGGAAAACATGGATGAACCTTTCAAACCATGGCTGATCGTTAAACTTCACTTCCTATTCTGCATGGAAACCATTTACCCCGCCTCTAAACTCCCTCACCTTTGCTGAAAGCCTTATCCAGCTACCTATCACTTCTGGACTCAATTCTGCCATATTCACCCTGCCAATTGACCTCCCATCATTCAATCTCAATAAACTCCCACTTGACGGAATGCAATGGTGGATAACCAGTCCTATTCTGTACACCACTGAACTACATTGGTTCTTAAACCATTGCATGTAAACTTTGCAATAATTTAACATCTCCTGACCTACCCTTTGTTTCCCCTACTTCGTTCACTTTCCCTTCCAAAAATCAGTCCTCTGGCCTTGGTATGTTTGCATCCCTCAGCCCTCCCTTTCATTCCACCATTGGTAACTGTCTCAGCCCTATTTTCTGAAATTCTCTCCCTAAATCTCACTGTCTCTCCATTTCTCCTCTTCCAACTTTAAAACACTTCAGCATCCTCTCCCACCATTTTAGCATTCATTCCTTTTGTTTTCCATTTGGGATGGTTCTCTACATTCAAGGCATTACAGTTTGTTTTTGTACAAAATGTTTTGCCTCAGCTCAAAAACATCTGCCTTATTCAGCCCGAACTTGTTAGAGTTCTTGTCCTTTAAAACAGCACCTAACCAACATTTAACAAAAGCAGATGTACTCCCCTACGAAGCAGAATTCATAAGAGTGCATCTGTTAGATGCCATAATCTGCAAAATGTTATGCTCGAAAGCAGAAAAGATATTTTTTCTTTTTTTTGCAATGGGACTTTATCACCATCCCTACCTCCAGTCCGGTGATGAGGAGGAAAGATGGCAGGAGGTACAAGTACAAGAGGAATGGGAATACACTGATTGGGCCAAATGGCCTGTTTCTGTGCAAAATAGCCTATATAATCTCCACTGGCAATCTACATTACCATGTCTCCTTCTACAGTGAGGAGAACAAAACACCCCAAAGAAAGGGATCCTGATGTTTTGAGTCAGATTCTATGTGATCCAATATCTGGCTGTCCAGTTCTTATTGCCCAAAGTGAGACCAAACTACCAGTATTTACTCTCGTTCAATCAAAAGCACGTCATTGCAGCAGAGTACTCATATTTCCTCCTATGTACTGTTTCATAAATCAACTTATAGGTCACATTCACATTTGGGCAAAATAGTCCAGTTGCAAATTGTGAATAGAAAATAAATAATATTAAAATGTTGTCATTAGCTGGTTTCAGTTTTCTGGCTCCACTTAAGCTAATAAAGTAAACAACATTTTTGGCTCGAAATAAATCATAGCACCAGAATCTAGAATATCTTAGATTTTACAGAACAAAGGAAAACCCTTTAAAACTGGGGAAGAAGTAATCTCGGCATTATCATCTCCAGCCATCCTTCTCTGCCAATCTAGTTAAAATACCACATGAAAGATACATCTATGGGTTTAATTTTATGCACATCCACACTCAACAGATGAAAAATGTATGCATATGTGCTAGAACTTTTGATAGAAAAAACACTTTTTTTTAAAAAACTTGCATTGTTGCACCTTGGATCGTTTCCAACAATAGTAGATTCATATGTTAAACTGAGAGCCTTATAAAAGTGTCTCAGTACAGCTGCCAACTTCTGCCCTTTACCAGAGGTGGCACTTTTCCAATAAATCAAACTTGACTGGCTTAATAAATCCCATAGAATCCCGAGTGCAGAAAGAGGCCATTCAGCCCATTAGGTCTGCACTGACCCTCCAAAAGAGCACTCTAACAAGGCCCACTCCCCCACCCCATCACCATGACCCACACATTGGTGCCAATCCACCTAACCTGAACATCTTTGGACACTAATGGACAATTTAGCATGGCCAATCCACTTAAACTATACCTCTTTGGAAGAGTGAGAGAGGAAATCAGAGCACCTGGAGAAAATCCACAGACACAGGTAGAACATGCAAACTCGACACAGTCACCAAAGGCCAGAATCAAACCTGGGTCCCTGACACTGTAAGAAGTTTAACACCACCAGGTTAAAGTCCAACAGGTTTATTTGGTAGCAAAAGCCACACAAGCTTTTGTGGCTTTTGCTCCCAAATAAACCTGTTGGACTTTAACCTGGTGTTGTTAAACTTCTTACTGTGTTTATCCCAGTCCAACGCCGGCATCTCCACATCATCCCTGA
The DNA here is from genome assembly GCF_964213995.1 of Mustelus asterias. NCBI lineage: Eukaryota > Metazoa > Chordata > Chondrichthyes > Carcharhiniformes > Triakidae > Mustelus > Mustelus asterias. The sequence goes on along the minus strand of NC_135802.1, from coordinate 90,123,892 downwards.
CACTGTGCCACCATGCCACCCACAAGCATATGGACATTATCTTGCACTTGCAATGTCCCGATTGAGGAATTTACACCGGGAAACAGAGTTACAGAATATCTAAAAACAGTAACTTAAATTTAGATTGTGCCTTTAATGTAGATAAATATCCCAAATGTGTTTTTACGACAAGCTGAATCAGTTAATTAAATATTTGGATAGGTCAAGAAAATGGATTTTAAAAAGCTAACATGCACAAAGCCCTGTTCATCTGCTTCCCATTGTATTTTTTAATTGCACTTATGTCACTCTTTAAAAATAAAAGTCCCTATAATTTTCCTTAAGGTGTAAATGTATATTCCTTCCCTTTCTGCCAAGTAGAAGTTGGGAGCCAATTTCAAAATGGGTAACAGGCTACTGTGCATTGTGGCCCAGATCCTGTTTTAAAAGACACACAACAAAGGTTATGCAACGTCAGGTTAATCCAGCAGCTAATAGAAGACGGTTGCACGGCGGAAAGTATAACGTTTCAGGCGAAATTAACAAAGTGATGCCATTTCTGTAACTGTTATCAGAGAGACAGTCTGTCACATAAACTACCTTTACCCCTTGTTTACAATCACTCACTTCCAACCAGGCTTGGCAACATAGATGCATCAACACAAGTAGGAGAAACATAGTCACTGGCTCAGATTAGAAATTTCTACCCAAAACATATACATGGGAGGTAACATTATGAAAACTGAACCACTCCTGTATCATCACCATCAGTGAACTAGCTCTGCTCAAACATATAATCATATAACTGGAAAATACTCTGTAAGCTACAAGTGGAATATTTTAATGACAAGTGTAGCAGGAACTTGGGTGGAATTCTGTCTCTGTACACAGCATTTTAGGTAAGTAATTAAATGATGGATGTAAATTTAAATCTTAAACCAGGGCTACGTTGTTGCACATGTAGCAAAGCGGTTCCAGTGATGTCACTATGAAACTTCCCCTCCTCCACACAGTGCAGAGAAGGCAATATTGGTGACATCATCTCCAAATATTACAATCTTCTCTTCTGCAGGAAGATGACATAGCAACATCAACCTCCTTCAATTCTCTCACTGCCAAAACCACCCCCAACACTCCCACCCCCTTTACCATACCAACCCCCATACCTCCTCCAAAATAAAAAAATGGGTTTGTAATAGGTCACATGGAGTTATAATTTCCCCCATTTCCTTTATTCTACAGTACTTTCACAATCTAATTGTACTTGGAGTGAGCAAACATAACACAAATGCTCCAGCTAGTTAAATACCATATAAATTTTATATGTTTTTTAAACTGCAATTTCTTGTTTTGAACTGTACTGCACAGTGCTCAAGTTACATATAGCATTTCACTGCTGATAAATGTTATTGCTGAATGTCACGCATTAACATTAAACAAGCAAACAATCATTTATTTTTTCCCAGAGAGCACACTAAAGTTAGCTTGTAGTGCAGCAGCTAGTACAGCTGCAGTACGCAGCCACTGTAGGTTATTATTTTGGGCATGGTTGCGGATTAGGTTTCAAAAAATACAGGGCAAGAGTGTTCTGTTCACCTGTTATGCGTGTGGATTTTTACAGAATTTTCGCGTTTAGTGTGAACGGTGGGTTTTGTTTGTTGGATTAAAGTTATTAATCCTAAGGGCTTGTTTTTTTTTCCAAGATATCACCAATGTTGACAAACAGTTCTAGCTACCGGCACAGTAACAAGATCAACAACAAATCCAAGCTACCCAGTAACTGTTCAGTCGATATTAACAAATGGCCACATTGTGTATAATCGCGGTGCACCCTGAAGATTAAAAAAGATGTTACTTCGCACCGACACCACTGAGACTTAAAAGGGGGAGAGGGCAGGATTTTGAGAGATCAGAAATACGACACGTTTATAGATCGCCAAAATGAAGCAGCTCACGGTACTGAGAGCAAAATAAAAAATTCTGGAGGCTGACAGACGGATCAACATATAGACAATTTTCTCCATATGCCGAAACCAATGTAACTTTTAACCCGCTTAGAGTCTCCCGACAGCAACAAACTAGCTGCGGCACTCGGGAAGGACAATGTAGCAGAGTCACAGTCCACATTAACCTCCAACAACCTTACCTTTTCTGAACTGGCTTTCGCCTCTTACGGCTTGCGTAAATACTGCCGCTGTTCATCCTCAGCAAAGGCGAAGGGAGCTTCTCCACTCGGTCTGTCTCTTTCAGTCTGCTCCAGGAGAGAATTCAGCGGCAGAAAGCGTCCCGGTTTACGGCGAGTACACAAGTTAATCCAATAAGGAACATATAAGGCGTGCGGACCTCTTGCGCTGATCTGCTCTCTCTTTCCGACACAAACTTCTTCTTCTTCCTTATTAGACGGGGGGCGGGGGCTTGGTGATTGCACAAGAAGCTGTGGCCACTCGATGGAGCAGCAGAGCCAGGCGGCCGATTGGCCGGGGCTCACACAGGAGAATAGGAAGCTTTCGGATCAGACTCTGCAGCAACACTCCCCCCTCCCAGTGCCCGAAAATGTGTTCACTCCTTTCAATCAGCACTCAACCCCGCCTCAAACTGGAGTGCCCACTCTGGGTGCGGAATAACCCTCACCCTGGCACCCTCTCTGGGTGCGGCTGTGCCCCTCACTCCCTGGCACCCTCTCTGGGTGCGGCTGTGTCCCCCCACCCTTCCCGTGCCCTCTCTGGGTGCGGCTTTGGAGCCCCCCTCCCCTCACCCTCGGTGTTTCCCAGCGCTGCTGCCGGCGAGCGCTGCTCTGTGTGCGGGGAGCGAGTGCCGGTGCACTGCCGGGGCTGGACTGGATCAGGCCCGGCCCACAGTCACTGCAGCCTCCCCGGCTCGCTCCTCCTGCCGGCCCCGCCGCTTCTCTTGGCCCCGAGCCGGCTGTGAGCGTGCGGCCAGCAATCCGGGGGAAGGCAGCCGGCCTCTCTCCTCCTCCTCCAGCCGGCCCGCCGGCTCCTGTGCCCCTTGTGTCTGTGAGCACCGAGAGGCCGGCCAAGATCCTGGAGAGTCTGTATAAATATTAAATACTGATTCAACACACCACAAAAATCACATTGAGTTGACAAAGTTTCAACACAGAGAGAGGGAACCAATGATTTATATCCCCAGTAAACAAAGATTTGCATTTATATGGCGCCTTTTCACCATCTCAACATTATCACAGAATCCCTACAGTGCAGAAGGAGGCCACTCAGCCCATCGAGCCTGCAACGACCACAATCCCACCTCGGCCCCATTCCCATAATCCCACACATTTACCCTGCTAATCCCCTGACACTACGGTCATCGAGGAAACTGGAGCACCTAGAGGAAACTGTGAGCCCTAGACTCTCCAGCCAGCATTTACTCTATCAAACCCTTTAAGGGTCTAATATATCTCAATACAATCACATATTGGCCCAGGTATAGGAACATAGGAAATAGGGGCAGGAGTAGGCCATTAGGCCCATCGAGCCTGCTGCAACATTAAATCAGATCATGGCTGATCATCTATCTCTTATGTGATTTTTCTCACTATCCACAAATCTATTGGTGTCATTAGTATCCAGAAATCTATCAATCTCTTTGTTGAACATGCTCAATGCTTGAGCATCCTCAGCCCTCTGGGATACAGAATTCCAAAGATTCACTACCTTCCTTAGTGTTAAATGGCCTGCACCCTATTCTGAGACCGTGTCCCTTCACTTACCGACCAGGGAAACATCCTATCCACATTCACCCTGTCACGCCTGTAAGAATTTTGTAAGTTTCAATGAGATCACTTCTCCTTCTTTGAAACTCGAGAGAATACAGGCCCAATTTCCTCATCTCTCCTCACAAGACAAACCCACCATCCACGGGATTAGTCTGGCAAACCTCCTTTGCACTTGCTCTATGGTAAATACATCCTTCCTAAGATGAGGAGACCAAAACTGTACGCAAATCTCCAGGTGCAGTGTCACCAAGACTCTGTGGTAAACCACTGTTAGCTTATTGCCTGTGTGTGTGTGTATGTGACATGCCTGGGCATGTACCTGCCAGCCCTGCCTGAGACTCCTCCCTGCCTGGTCCAGGTATAAAGGTGACTGCTCCCAACCCCCCTGCCTCAGTCGCCGGACTCAGTTCATCAGCATGGGTGTGCTCCAAGTCTTTTGCGAATAAAAGCCTATTTGTTCTTGCATACAAACTAGTCTTTGCTTGATTGATAGTGCATCAATTTTATTCGCAAAAAGTTTTGGGATGGGGCTGATACCAAAACCCGATAGATTAGAATTGGATCCTCAAGCCGTAGGAGCCTCTAACAGCTTCGATCACTAGCTGCAACGTTTCGAAACTTTCCTCTCCGCTTCCGTCGTCCGGACCGAAACCGACAAGCTACACGTGCTCCACGCCCGGGTAAGCGATCAAGTATTCTCGATGATTAGAGACGCTGAAACTTACGAGGATGCGATCGAACTTTTAAAAGGCCAGTACAACAAACAGACTAATGTAATCTACGCCAGACATCTTCTGGCTACTCGCAGACAACAGCCAGGAGAATCGGGCGACCAATTCCTGCATGCGTTGTGAGCACTTGGCAGGGCCTGCAACTGCAAGGCTGTAACAGCCGCCCAAAACACTGAGGACTTAATCAGAGATGCCTATGTCACAGGTATCATGTCAAACTATATCCGACAACGACTGCTGGAACAGGGTGGGCTGGATCTACAAAAGACTGTAGCGCTTGCCGACTCGTTAGAGGTGGCCTTCCGTAATCTCGAGGCCTACACCCCCGACCACGGGGGCGCATCGTGGATGCCGCAGTCGCCACCACCTCTGTAGTCGGGAGGGCCGCAGGCCTACGCCACGCCACGTCCCACCAATGACCCGACTGCTGCGGCAGTCTCTGGAGGCCCGAAGTGCTACTTCTGCGGCCTGGGGAAGCACCCCCGACAACGCTGCCCGGCGAAGGATGCGATCTGCTCTGGGTGTGGACAGAAGGGGCATTACGCGAAGGTATGCAGGGCGAAGTCGACCTCCAAGCCCAGTAGCGCCGTGTGCCATCTTGGGCACCAGGAGCCGCGTGTGAGCCGTGCGGACCGCCATCTTGGACACCTTCAGTGGCGTGTGAGCCGTGCGGGCCGCCATCTTGGAGGCTGTCAGCCGCATGTGAGCCGTGCGGGCCACCATCTTGGAGGCCGTCAGCTGCGTCGCAAAATCCAACGGTGGCTTCGGTTACGCTGGACCAATCCAGGCCTCACCAACTCACCAGGTCCATGATGGACATCGAGGTAAACGGTCGCACTGCAAGCTGTTTATTTGACTGTGGGAGTACGGAGAGCTTTATTCACCCTAACACAGTGAGTCGCTATGCCCTTTCAGTACTGCCAGTGAAGCAAACGATCTCCATGGCTTCAAAGTCCCACTTGGTGGATGTCCTTGGGTACTGCGTGGCGACCCTGACTGTACGGGGCACAGTGTACAAAAACTTCAGGCTCCTCGTGCTGCCACAACTCTGTGCTGCCGTACTCCTGGGGCTAGATTTCCTGTGTCACCTTAAGAGCGTCACCATAGAGTATAATGGACCTTTTCCCCCGCTCTCTGTTTGCAATCACCAGTTCTTAGATTGCCCACCGCGCACCACCTGCAGCCTCTCGACCCTTAAAGTCGCCCCTCTCTCACTGTTTGAAAATCTCACCCCCACTGCAAGCCCCCATCACCACCAAGAGCAGATGGTACAGTGCTGGAGACAGGGCTTTTATCAGGTCCGAAGTACAACGGCTCCTAGGGGAGGGGATCATCGAGGCCAGTACCAGACCCTGGAGAGCCCAAGTAGTAGTTGTTAAGACTGGGGAGAAACATCGCATGGTCATTGACTACAGTCAGACCATTAACCGATACACGCAGCTGGACGCGTACCCCCTTCCCCGCATATCTGACATGGTTAATCAGATTGCGCAATATCGGGTGTTCTCCACCATCGACTTAAAATCTGCATACCACCAGTTCCCTATCTGCCTGGAAGACCGCCAATATACTGCCTTCGAGGCGGATGGCCGCCTCTATCACTTCCTTAGGGTCCCCTTCGGTGTCACCAACGCTGGTTTTCCAGCATGAGATGGACCGAATGGTAGACCAGAACGGACTGCGGGCCACCTTCCCGTACCTGGACAAAGTCACCATCTGCGGCCATGATCAGCAGGACCACGACGCCAACCTCTACAAATTCCTCCACACCGCCACACTCCTAAATGTGACCTATAATAAGGAGAAGTGCGTATTCCACACACGCCGCCTCGCCATCCTTGGTTGTGTTGTGGAAAACGGGGTCATCGGTCCCGATCCCGACCGCATGCGTCCCCTCCTGGAACTTCCCCTCCCCACCAGCCTCAAAGCACTGAGGAGATGCCTGGGCTTCTTCTCGTATTACGCCCAGTGGGTCCCCAATTATGCAGATAAAGCCCGTCTGCTCATCAAATCCACCCCTTTTCCCCTGACGGCAGAGGCCCGCCTGGCCTTCGACCGCATCAAAGCAGACATCGCGAAGGCCACGATGCACGCTGTAGACGAATCCATCCCGTTCCAGGTGGAGAGCGATGCGTCTGACTTCGCCCTAGCCGCCACCCTTAACCAGGCGGACAGACCCGTGGCCTTCTTCTCATGAACCCTCCAAGGCCCTGAAATTCGACACTCCTCTGTCGAGAAGGAGGCCCAAGCCATAGTGGAAGCTGTATGGCACTGGCGCCGCTACTTAGCTGGTAAACGATTCACCCTACTCACGGACCAACGGTCAGTTGCATTCATGTTTAATAACACGCAGTGGGGCAAGATCAAAAATGATAAAATATTGAGGTGGAGAATGGAGCTTTCCACCTACAATTACGACATCTTACACCGGCCCCCGGGAAGCTCAGTGAGCCCCCAGACGCCCTGTCCCGGGGAATATGTGCCAGCGCACAAATAGACCAATTGCAGACTCTCCACAACGACCTCTGCCACCCGGGGGTCACCAGGTGTTTTCACTTCATTAAAGCCCGTAACCTGCCCTACTCCATTGAGGAAGTCAGGTCTATAACCAGACAGTGCCAGGTCTGCGCAGAGTGCAAGCCGCACTTCTATCGGCCAGACAGAGCACACCTAATAAAGGCCACCCGCCCTTTCGAATGCCTAAGCGTCGACTTCAAAGGCCCCCTCCCCTCTTCTGACCGCAACATATATTTCCTCAACGTCATTGATGAATATTCATGTTTCCCCTTCACTATTCCCTGCCCGGATATGACCTCGGCCACGGTCGTCAGGGCCCTGCACAGCCTCTTCACCCTCTCCTTAGCTCTATCCATAGCGACCGGGGATCCTCCTTTATGAGTGATGAGCTGTGACAGTACCTTCTCTCCAAAGGCATAGCCTCGAGTAGGACCACCAGCTACAACTCCAGGGGGAACGGACAGGTAGAGAGGGAGACCGTGACAGTCTGGAAGGCCGTTTTATTAGCTCTGAGGTCTAAAGGTCTTCCAGTCACCCGCTGGCAAGAGGTCCTCCCTGATGCACTACACTCGATTAGATCACTCCTTTGCACAGCTACCAATACTACCCCTCACGAAAGGATGTTTGTTTTCCCCAGGAAGTCCTCCTCGGGGACCTCACTACCGTCGTGGCTGACGTCCCCAGGCCCTGTCCTGCTCCGGAAGCACGTGAGCACCCATAAGTCGGACCCCCTGGTCGAAAGGGTCCAGCTCCTCCACGCCAACCCCCAATACGCCTATGTGGCGTACCCCAACAGGCGGGAGGACACGGTCTCCATTCGAGACCTGGCACCCGCAGGTGCCCCAGGGACCACGACGACCCACAACCCCACAACCCCAACCCCCGTATACAGCATGCCTGAGCCCCAGGAGCCGCCACCACGCACCCAACAATTGGAAGGGGCTACAGACGACTCGAGCGACTACGGCCTGGCGCCTGAACCCAACACCGCGGCCACCGGAACTGACACCACAACCGGCACTACGGCGGTTGCAGCGGCAGATCAAGCCCCCAGAGAGACTGAATTTGTAAATTTGTAATTCTGTAAATATCGTTCCACCCACCTCACCCCCGCCGGACTCTTTTTTAAAAGCAGGGGGTAAATGTGGTAGACCACTGTTAGCTTATTGCCTGTGTGTGTGTGACATGCCTGGGCATGCCCCTGCCGGCCCTGCCTGAGACTCCTCCCCCCCTGGTCCAGGTATAAAGGTGACTGCTCCCAACCCCCCTGCCTCAGTCGCCGGACCAGTTCATCAGCATGGGTGTGCTCCAAGTCTTTTGCGAATAAAGGCCTATTTGTTCTTGCATACAAACTAGTCTTTGCTTGATTGATAGTGCATCAGACTCTATAACAATTGCAACAAGACATCTTTACTCCTGTACTCAAATTCCCTTGTGATGAAGGCCAGCACACAATTTGCCCACCGAATTGTTTGTTGCACATGTATACTAGCTTTTAGTAGTTCAGGAACAAGGACACCTAGGTCCTGCTCAACATCAACACTTCCCAACCTCTCACCATTTAAGAAATACTCTGCCTATCTGTTTATTCTGGCAAGGGGGATAACTTCACATTAATTCACATCATGAATTTCACACAGTTGTGTTTGCCACATGGGCAGGCTGGGAAGTGAATGTGGAATCCGCTCATTGCACATTTCATGCATGCAGGCCACTTAAGGCCCATGATCCTTTAGTGGTCCAGGTGGGAGCAGGACTGATGGTCCCATGTCCAGTGGTGACCCAATGGAAGCTTCCTGAAGAATAGCTTGAGTCGGGGAGGAGCCTGAGGGAGCTGGCTGGAAGAGAATTGCTGACCTTACCCTTCTCAGTCATCATGGCCTAAGCACCTGATGGCACACTGACAGGAGGGAAAGTCCAGATTTTTGGGTGAATGCTTCGGAGTACTGGTGGAGGTCAGTGCCAGGTGGGACATTTTGCTGTCACAGGATGGCAGGAGGAAGACACTGCACCTCAGCAAGAAGGCCCGGGTAGAGGTGGCAGCCCAGGTCAGCTGCCATGAGGTGGTCTAATGCACATGGTTCCAATGTCACTGTCAGCAGCACCAAGATGCAGCACTCACAATCATAAACTGTGAGCACAACAGGGACTTTCCATGGGTAATCTTCCGTTCTGCCATTATTTGTTAAGTTGTTTACTGGCGTGACTGTTAATACCTCATAATGTTAGGTTCATTTTCTGTAAGTGCCAAAAGCATAGAAATGTTGCTTTTGTGTTAATTGATTATGCTTCACTTGTTTTATAGGTGCAGGGCATGCCAGTGTCTTATGCTGGATGTGAGGGGTTGTGAATATAATTGCACAGATACCGAGTGGACTTTGGGTTCAATGGAAGGGGTCATTGCAAATGCCTGGCAAGGAGGCACCTCCCCTGAGATGAAGTGGAAGCAGTGCCTTGGCAACCTAGATGAATGTGTGTTGAATCAAGGCTTTCCTGGTGTTCCTGCTGAATGTGAACTCACATGAGCACTGTAAAATTTCACCTCTTGAAGTTTTAATTACTCATTTAATTATCAGCAGATGCACTGCCAACTCTCATGCACGCCCGTCAACCATAACATTGCTCCAGTGCAGGATGATGTCCTCTTGTGCGATTTCACATGAGTTCAGGTCGGGTGCATGCTCGCATTTGCAGCATAAAATAATGGTCTATATTCCATCTGGCATATTCTTCCCCATTCACTTAGCCTCTCCAAGTCCCCTTGAAGCCCCTTTGCCTCATCCTCGCATCTCACATTCCCACCAAGTTTTGTGCCATCAGAAAATTTGGAAGTGTTGCATTTGGTTCCCACATCCAAATTATTTATATAAATTGTGAACAGCAGTGGCCCAAGCACTAATCCTTGCAGTACCCTAATCCTGAGAATGACCTGTTTATTCCTACTCTCTGTTTTCTGTCTGTTAACCATTCCATTGCAGGTATATTACCCCCAATCCCATTTGCTCTTGTTTACTAACCTCCTGTCTGGGATCTTATCAAAAGCTTTCTGAAAATCCAAATGCACCACAGCCACTGGTTCTCCTTTATCTATGCTCCAAGTAACACCCCCAAAAAACCTCTAACAGGTTTATAAAACATAATTTCCCTTTCATAAATCCATGTTAACTCTGCTCAATCATATCATTATTTTCCAAGTATCTTTGAATAGATTCTGACATTTTTGCTACTACTTATGCTAAAGTAACAAATCTGTAGTTCTCAGTTTTCTTCCTCACGTCTTAAATCATGGGGTTACATTTGCTACTTTGCAGTTTGCAGGAACTTTTCCAGAATCTATAGAATTTTGAAAGGTTAGCACCAATACATACATTATCTCAATAGCCACCTCCTTCAACACTCTGGGGTGAAGCCTATCTGGTCCAGGCAATTTATTAACCTTTAGTCCAATCAATTGTTCAACTACTTCCTCTTTGTTCATAATAATTTCTTTTAGTTCCTCATTTTCACTTGTCCCACAATCTTGTGAACCTTTGTTGCACTTCCTTTAATGGCAAGTCCTTAGGTACAGAGATTTAAATTGTGCGTAGTACTCCTGGTGTGGTCTCACCAAAACCTTCAACATTTGCAGTAATAGTCCTTTACTCTTCAACTCCAATCCCTTTCTAATAAAGAGTAATCTATAACTTCCTTTCCTAATTGCATGCTTCCTATGATTCATACAGAAGGGCTTCCAGGTACATCTGAATGTTAACATCTTCCAGTCTCCCACTATTTCAAATGTTCTGTTTCTCTCATTTTCCTACCAATGTTAGTAATTTTACATTTCACCAAATTATTTTTCATCTGCCATGATCTTGTCCACTCACTTATTGGTCTAAATCTTCTTCAGACCTATTTTCCCACCTAACTTTGTATCATCGGCAAATTTGGATGCATTACAGTCGATCCTCCTCATCAAAGTCATTGATATACAGTAAGATAAGCAAAATACTGCAGATGTTGGAAGCTGAAACAAAATGGAGACAGAGAATGCTGAGGGAAGGAGGGTTTTTGCCTTGAGACAAAGAAATGTGTGGGCTATTTTTTAAAAAAGGGTTAAGATGGAGGAGAAAGGTCACAGTCTAAAATTGTTGAACTCAATGTTGGGTCCTGAGGACTGTTACACGCCGATTCGGAAGATGAGATTCTATTCCTCCAGCTTGGGTTGGGCCTTACTGAAGCATCGCAGCAGGCCAAGGACAGATATGTGGGCATAAGAGCAAGGTGCTGAGTTAAAATGGCAAGCAACAGGAAGGTTGGAGTCATCCTTGCAGATAGAGTGAAAGTGTTCCGCAAAGGGTCATCCAGTCTGCCTTTAATCTCCCCAGTGTAGAGGAGAGCAGAAAATATAGTAGACCAACTTAAAGCAAGCTGCTTAACCTGAAAGGAGTGGTCCACTCCTCTATTATGCTCAACTCCTCATCCCTTTCCCATGGCGATATCTGTTGCAATCACAGAAGGTGCAACACCCGTGTGTTTACCTCTTCCCTCCTCAACATTCAAGACCCCAAACACTCCTTTCAGGTTAAGCAATGTTTCACTTGCTTCAAGTTTGTCCACTATATTCATTGCTTCCAGTGCAAAGTCAAACGGATTTGTAACGTTAATTCTGTTTTCTATCCCTACAGACGCTGCCAGAGCTGCTGAGTTTTCCCAGCATTCTCTGTTTTTGTGTCATTGATACACAAGGGGTGAGATTTTCCAGCTGTGCCCACCCCAGGACTGGAAAATCCCCCCCCCCCAACACTGCCTTCCCCACCACCCACTAGATTCATGTGGTGGGTGGGACGGGAAAATTACACCCAAGGTGTTTATAAAGCCCTTGATAAAAGGAAACTGTAAATAGCACATGGAAATTTGCAAAGTTTATGTTTGTGTTAATGCTGTTTTTAATATTCTCAATGATGCCGAAACTGATTGAAAATGGTGACAGTAGAAGAAAAGATAGAGTCATAGAGGTTTACAGCATGCAAACAGGCACTTCGGCCCAACTTGTCCATGCCACCCAGTTTTTACCACTAAGCTAGTCCCAATTGCCCACATTTGGCCCATATCCCTCTATACCCATCTTACTCATATAACTGTCTAAATGCTTTTTAAAAGACAAAATTGTACCTGCCTCTACTACTGCCACTGGCAGCTCATTCCAGACACCCACCACCCTCTGAGTGAAACAATTGCCCCTCTGGACCCTTATGTATCCCTTCCCTCTCACCTTAAACTTGTGTCTTCTAGTTTTAGACGCTCCTACCTTTGGCGAAAAAATGTTGATTATCTACCTGATCTATGCTCATTATTATTTTATAGACTTCTATGGGATCTCCCCTAAGCCTCCTACGCTCCAAGGAAAAAAGTCCCAGACCGTCCAGCCTCTCCTTATAACTCAAACCATCAAGTCCCGGTAGCATCCTAGTAAATCTTTTCTGCATTCTTTCTAGTTTAACAATATCCTTTCTGTAATAGGGTGGCCTGAACTGTACACAGTATTCCAAGTGTGGCCTTACACTTGTGTCTTGTACAACTTCAACAAGACGTCCAAACTCCTGGATTCAATGTTCTGACCAATGAAACCAAGAATGCTAAATGCCTTTTCACCACCCTGTCCACCCGTGACTCCACTTTCAAGGAACTATTAACATGTACTCCAAGATCTCTTTGTTCTGTAACTCTCCCCAAAGCCCTACCGTTAACTGAGTAGGCTCTGCCCCGATTCAGTCTACCAAAATGCATCACCTCACATTTATCCAAATTAAACTCCATCTGCCATTCATCAGCCCACTGGCCCAATTGATCAAGATCCCGTTGCAATTCGAGATAACCTTCTTCACTGTCCACTATGCTACCAATCTTGGTGTCATCTGAAAACGTATTAACCATGTCTCCTAAATTCTCATCCAAATCATTAATATAAATAACAAATAACAGTGGACCCAGTACCGATCCCTGAGGCACACTGCTGGTCACAGGCCTCCAATTTGAAAAACAACCCTCTACAGCCACCCTCTGTCTTCTGTCATCAAGCCAATTTTGTATCCAATTGGCTACCTCACCCTGAATCCTGTGAGATTTAACCTTATGCAACAACCTACCATGTGGTACCTTGTCAAAGGTCTTGCTAAAGTCCATGTAGACAAAGTTGACTGCACGGCCCTCATCTACCTTCTTGGTTACCCCTTCAAAAAACGTAATCAATTCGTGAGACATGATTTTCCATTCACAAAGCCATGCTGACTGTCCCTAATCAGTCCTTGCCTCTCTAAATGCCTATAGGTCCTGTCTCTCAGAATACCTTTGAACAACTTAACCAGTACAGATGTTCGGCTCACCGGCCTGCAGTCCCCGGCTGTTCCCTGCTGCTCTTCTTAAACAAAGGCACAACACTTGCTACTCTCCAATCTTCAGGCACTTCACCTTTGGCTATCGATGATTCAAATATCTCTGCTAGGGGACCCGCAATTTTCTCCCTAGCCTCCCACAATGCCCTGGGATATAGTTCATCAGGTCACGGGGATTTATCTACCTTGATGCACTTTAAGACTTCCAGCACCTTCTTCTCTGTAATATGTACACTCCTCAAGACACCACTATTTATTTCCCCAAGTTCCCGAACACCAATGTTTTTCTCAACAGTAAATACCGATGAGAAATATTTATTTAGGATCTCACCCATCTCTTGTGGATCCACACATGGATGACCTTGTTGATCCTTAAGAGGCCCTACTCTCTCTCTAGTTACTCTTCTGCCCTTCATGTATTTGTAGAAACTCTTTGGATTCTCCTTTGCCTTATCTGCCAAACCAATCTCATATCCTCTTTTCACTCTCCTGATTTCTCTCTTAACTCTACTCCGACAACCTCTAAATGCTTCAAGGGATCCACTTGATCTCAGCTGCCTACGTATGTCATATGCCTCCTTCTTCTTTTTGATCAGGGCCTCAATATCCCGAGTCATCCAGGATTCCCTACGTCTACCAGCCTTGCCCTTCATTCTAAAGGAATGTGCTTACCCTGAACCCTGGTTAACACATTTTTGAAAGCCTTCCCTTTACCAGAAGTCCATTTACCTGTCAACCGACTCCTCTAATTAAAAATTTTGAAAGTTCACGTCTAATACCATAAAAATTGGCCTTACCCCAATTTAGAATTTTAACTTTTAGGCCAGACCTATTATTCTCCATAGCTATCTTAAAACGAATGGAATTATTGTCACTGATCTCAAAGTGATCTCTCAGGAGCTGTAGTTGGACACATTTCTTGCACGTGAAGGAGCCAGAGACACTGGAAGAATCCTTGAATTCCCACATCGCACAAGAGGAGCATGACATGGGTCTGGGATCTCCTGCCATGATGTAACCCAACTTACAGCAACAACTACAATGCCAAGACAAAATAAAGAGAAAAAAGAAAGGAAAAACTACTTGCAAGTCACCAGCCAATCACTTGCTTGCTGGCTGTGATGGCACGGTTTGATTTCTTTCTACTTCTCACTTCCCCTCGAGTCTCCCTTACAGGTCCGCCTCTCCGCTCCTCACAAAGATGAGCACCTCTTTCCCCTCAGCACCGAATTCCCACTCAGCTCCAAATTCCCGATACCCTCACTCTGGCTGAACCTCACTCAGGCTGCAGTCTCTCTCCCACTGGCTTGCGCAAGCTCATTGGTCCAATGAACCTGAAAAATCAGGTTGAATGGTGTATCATTAAAGATGGCAGTTATGTTGATGCATAGAAATTTAAACCAATTGTGTGCTAGAACGTTATGAGTTATGCATCCATATGCTATTTATACTTTGTTATCATGTGTACATTCAAAGTTATTTAGGTTTAAAGTTGCATAAGGACTTTATAAACACAATGAAGAATGTGAATAGCTGAAGCCTAAGTACTAATTCTTGCAGTATCCTTTGCCAGCCAACCCAAAAGTCACCTCTTTATTCTATTCTTCATTTTCTGTACGTTAACCAATCCTCAATTCATGCTAATGCATTACGCACAATCCCACAACATTTAATTCTATGTAATAAAAATGTGTGACACTATTCCTCTGAGTTATAGTCCTCCAGACATAAATAGCTCTACAATGTTGATAGCCTGCAGTGACACAATAATATGCTTACTTCATATTATAGCAAGAAGATTGTTTCCAGCACTATTGCTGCAAGTTATATCAAAAGAGCACCGCTAGTCATAACACAATAACTAAAATGATTTATCACCTAGAAGAACAAGGGCAACAAACGCAAGGGAACACCATGTTCAAGTTCCCTTCCAAGCCACATGCCATCCTGATTTGGAAATATATCACTATTCCTTCAATGTTGCTGGTTCAAAATCCCTTCCTAACAGCACTGTGGATATCCCTACAACACATGGACTGCAGTGGTTCAAGAAGGCAGCTCATCATCACCTTCACAAGGGCAATTAGGGATGGGTGACAAATGCTGGTCTAACCAGTGACACCTGCATCCCATGAATGAATAAATAAATAAACTTCCATAGTTCAACTCTAATTTTTGTGAAACCAACTTGCGGAGCACACTGAGAGCCCTCCCTTTCTGGGAACAAAGAGGCCAGCGCTATTTTCAAGCCTTGGCCCCATTTAAATAGAATTGGCAAGCTGCAGATGCACTTAATTGGATTCAGGCTGACAAACTTTCTGACTGGCTGAGTGGGAGGGGAGTTGGGGAGGCGATGAGGAGGGATTGCAGTCACATCGGACAGGGAGGGGAGAACCAGGGCAGCGGTGAACCTGATTATTTTTGTAAAGCTAGTAAGAGAAAACGTAGCTTTATCCTGGCTTATTCAGCTTCATCAACATTAAAATTGATCAGAGTGCACAGCGCATGACCCAATCTAGTTCTGTCTTAAAATTGTAACCTTGTTTCTATGTACATTATAGGCCCCAAATTTACAAACTGAAAGAGCTCTATGACCTGAAACAGGCCTGCGCTTTGGCCACCCAGTAGTTTCCATAAAAGTCACCTTAATGAATTGGTGAGACTACCAACCTTATTTTAAGATTCATAATGCCCCATTAATGCCAATTTTTGCAAATTAAAATTAACACCTTACAAACAACACAATACGTGTGTATCACCATATTCGCATGTATGTTCTCTATTACACGCACACAACACACACATATATATCATACCTGAATAAAGAACAGCAATTTCTACAGTAATGGGAAATATTGCTAATATGACAAAAAGGAGAATTATAGTTGAATGTTATTGTTGTTCTTTAATTATACTGCACAGGCCTTCAATATATTTCAGCTAGGTTCTAGATTACTCTTACAGGACGAGCATGTGCAGAAAAGATTTACTAGGATGCTACCGGGACTTGATGGTTTGAGTTATAAGGAGAGGCTGAATAGACTGGGACATTTTTCTCTGGAGCGTGGGAGGCTGAGGGGTAACCTTATAGAGGTCTATAAAACAATGAGGGGCACAGATCAGCTAGATAGTCAATATCTTTTCCCAAAGGTAGGGGAGTCTTAAACTAGAGGGCATAGGTTTAAGGTGAGAGGGGAGAGATACAAAAGTGTCCAGAGGGGCAATTTTTTCACACAGAGGGTGGTGAGTGTCTGGAACAAGCTGCCAGAGGTAGTAGTAAAGGCAGGTACAATTTTGTCTTTTAAAAAGCATTTAGATAGTTACATGGGTACAATGGGTATAGAGGGATATGGGCCAAATGCAGGCAATTGGGATTAGCTTAGGGGTTTTAAAAAAAAGGGTGGCATGGACAAGTTGGGCTGAAGGGCCTGTTTCCATGCTGTAAATCTCGATGGCTCTATGACCCTATGTGATGTTTCTAATGTGGAACAGGAAAGTGCCTTAAATGAAATAAATGGAAATGGGATTTGATTAGTTCTCCTAGTACTTCTTTTCATCTGAAAGAAGAATGATACCTGTTATGTGACAAATTTTGATGATGTTGCTGCTGCAAGGACTGTGTTCCCCTACCTCAGGTCGACAGGAGAAAGAACATGGCCTGCTTATCACACATTCTCGGTCATTAGCCACCCAGTGCCTAGGGATCTAGGGAAGTTGGAGGATTCCCCCCAAATGGGTCTGTTTCTGGGTATGGCAAAGGTGGCCTTCAGTAGATTCAGGTCAGATTCAGGCCATGGAGGTGTAAGTTCTGGCGGCCTGCCTTTCTTCTATGGCGTTTCCATGCATGGGAGATACTGGAGAAGGAGCATGCTTTGTCTGTACTTTCAATGACTTCCATAACCAATAGCCTCTGCAGTGACTGGAGTGCATTGTTACCATCGGCAACAATGATATTTAAATTTGTAGGTTTCCATTGTTTTATAATTTAGGCTTGTTCTTTGTGGTTCATCTGCATTGTAGGCTTCTCTGAGCCACAAGGTGCCAAAGACTGCAGCCAAATTGTCTTGTGTGGTTTCATCACCTGCTGGCTTCTTTCTCAGTAGATAGGAATATCACTCCCAGGATGTGCACTTTCTTTACAAGTGCACCATTCAGCTCCAAACCTGGTTTCCTGCAGTGACTATAATTCATTCATCCTGTGACACCTTTATTCCAACCAGGCTGTCAGGTCATACGCTGCCTACTGAGTGCCAGGAACTGTCTCCTACAGATGTAGCTCATAACTCTAGTCAGTTGTCAAGCTTGGCTACAATGACAGGCATATTGCCATCATAAATGTTATTGACCTGACTATCAGCATATTCAAATAACACTTCCACTGCCCCAGTTGTTCAGGAGGAGCTTTGAAGTACGGCTCTGCTCATGTAACCAGGCCTGTGGTCATAGACTCATGCTGCATTACCTTGTCATCATAAGGAACCAGCCCTTTCTAACACCTGAGAGACTGAGTAAGTAGTATAGAGATATAGGCTGATAAATACCATTGAATTTGCAGAGGTCCGCAACCCCTCTCCACACTCTCAATGCCCAGAATTTAGATGGCCCTCCCTTCATAAGGAATCAAGGAACACAGGTTTGGTCATCTGTTGGAGGACACCTTTGATGCAACATACAACCCATTAAGAGTCACCAAATAAAGGCAAAATACTGCAGATGCTGGAATCTGAAACAAAAACAGTCAGCAGGTCTGACAGCATCTGTGGAGAGAGGATAGCACCAACGTTTCAAGTCTGGATGACCCTTCGTCAGAGAGTCACTGGAGCTCCCAATGTGCACCATGTGCCTGGGATAACACCTTGAAATGTTGATTAATTGATCTTGCTTTATTCAAAGTTCAACTGTTTACACTGCCAATGCCCACAGTACTTGGGGAGCCGTGGTTTCTGGGCCGTTACACAGGGGCCACATTTTTACCGCTAGATTAAAGGTCATAATTCAATTTAAAAATACAGAGCATCTTTTTCCCAAAGTGAAAATATGTGCTATGCTTATTAACCTGTTTAAATCTCAAATCACAGTCAATATTGATGTTGATTGCTAATTATTGTACTTTGAACTTGCCTGGAGGTGTTAGACATCTACCCTGCAGGATTAGCACTCAAGTTCTGATTAGATGGAATTTTTGTGGAGCAATTTAAGAGTGTTCCTCATACCCACTAAGTGTGCTGGCTGCCACATAGTTGCATGTTCCAAATTAGAGATAGACGGACAGGCAGACCATTGTCAAACACTGCACTGGAGGCCCTGGTGTAAAAGATGCAGAGGAAACCAACTCGACCTCCTCACTCTCCTGTCTCAACATATACTGAATGTTGAAATAAAAATCCTGCTGATGCTGGAAGTCTGAAATTGAAACTGAAAATGCTGAAAGCTCTCTGGGTCAGGTAGTGCCTTTAGAGAAAGGAATGTAGGTATTTCAGGTTAATGACTTTTTACCCACCCTCCCCTGACAAATGCTGTCTGACTTGCTTAGTGTGTCTCCTATTTTCTGTTGAATACTGAATTACTCCATATTCTTGACAACTGTATCAGGATATTTATAGGTGATTCTCAGATGTCCTTTGTAAACATGTTTTATATTTTAAATCCAGTGGTTAGAGACAGTCAGGAAATTAACACCTTAGGGCCAATTTCATTGTTGCAATGCAATGAACATATAAACATGAGTTTTCCAATGAAACTAAGGAACAAGAAACTTTGAACGTTCTTTTATATTGGGAAAAAATACATTATACAGCATATGTTTAAAATTAATTATGCAATTAGTTATCAGCAAAAAACGTTGAACAGAAAACTCAAAGCAATGAATGCAAATAATGTTACCTGTGACACGCCCCTGTTGTGCTTAAGCCCTTAAAATTATGACTGTGGGTCTTGTGTCTTGGTGCCTCTCTCTTGCTGGCATTGGGGGCAACCTGCTGACTTTGCTGTTGTGATGGCCGTGATGACCTTAGTGGGCTTCCTCTGGCCACCAGTGACTAGGTTGGTTCCAGCTGGGAAGGAACATCTAGCCCAATGGCTGGGCTCCCCTTAGATATTACGGCATTGACAAATGTAGCTGCCACTGGCAGAGGGATGGAGGAGTTGGTGCTCTCCTCTGGTCCACCCTGAGAGGAGTCCACGAGACATCAGACAGCTCGCCACCAGGGTGAAGTACGTCTGCACCTCCCTGCTCTCCATTAATAGAAGACCATCTAGCAGAGAGACGAGTTTCCTCAACCACCTCTCTCACTAGCAGTGACCTCCAGAGGTCACAGCTGGTGTGCTAGCTTGCAAGTCCAAGGGCGACTCCTGGAATCCCTGGGGGTGTCCCTGAAGCAGCCTATCCACAAGTGTCACCACTCTCAGTGATGGAAGCCATGGCATGAAGATCCTCATGGATCTTTGACAGAACCCCCCACACATTCTACTGGGCATAAAGCTCTGCCGCCTGATGGACATCTCCAGTGGCTCATCATCTGCCTTCAATTCAGTGTGGTCCTACCCTACAGCAGTGCTTCCACTGATGGTGCACTAGGAACTCTCTGCATCTGCCACTTCCTCACACGAACATGAAGTGCCCTCACCACTGTGCATTACCCATAGAGGCAACCACCTAAAGCCCACTGATGTGTAAGTATTTGCGCTGGTGCCTGGTACTGAAATCTAGTGTGAGGGGGCTGGACAGGGGGTCCTTGAGGTCACCTGCAGCCAGTGCAGTTGGCTCATCTGCAGAAGGAAGATGTAACATCAGTTAATTCAATCATCCTCATCACTATAGATGCTAGATGGCCTGCTGAGACAATGGAGGGATGTTGCATGTTGACATCTGCATTGGAGCTTCAATGGGCACTCTGGCTGGGACAGCTCACTTTCAGATAAGAGGAACCCGTGAACTCTCCTGTATCTGTGGAATACTCATCTGGAACCTACACACTTACCTTCATTTCAGACCATCGTCTCACCAGGACCTGAGGAGCAAGCTGGCTGGTGGCAATTCAAATCCAGGGCATCACCCTCACTCCGAGTCAGGGCCAGCAGATTGAGGACTCTTCCACCAGTTCAGCTTTGCATTATTGTGACTTGTCTTCTGCTGACAGGGGACAAAAAAAAGGGTCATCAGTGTTCCATCTTCCTTGAGGCCCATTCCAGATGCCCCTCTCCCTACATGGGGAATTAGCAGACCATTTCACTGTGACACACATCCCCCATCCAATGCACAGCAGCCTATTGTGCTTTCTAACTGCAGAAGATCATTGAACCGTTTGTGGCACTAGAGTCAGGTGTGGGGCCTATGTCATGCCCATTAACCTCAGCTGCTACCATGATCCAGGCCATCTTAGTCAGACAGGGTGGCCTTTGCTTGCTGTACCTGGGCATCAGGATATTGTACCTGACACTGACCTGCTGCACTAGCACAGACAGGCATTCATCTGAGAAATGGGAGGCATTTAGCCAATCTGACTTGCCTTCCCACTTTACATGGACTCCTGGCACTGCTGACATTACTGGACGGCAGTAAAGTTATTTCTCCTCAGCTGCATCCACTGATTTTAAACACCCATGTTGGATCCTCATTGGACCTGGCGCCTGATACATTCTCACTGCTGCCTGCACAGAGATGCAAGCGGCAGATGCATTGCATGCTGGGTGGGCCTTAATTGGCCACCCACTGTAATATCACATTAACAGCTTTGGGATTGTCCTGAGGGTAAAATTCAGGTCTTGGAAAAAAAAATCTCTTCTAGCAGTTTAATAGATGTTTGTTGGAATAACCCTAAGTGCTATCATTGAAGAATTACTACTTTGCTGCTTTCCGCTATAAGCTCATAGTTTTATTTACAGTTCAAAGAGGCTATCAAAGGATTAACTATTTTGATGTTGGTTATGAATACAAATATTTGTTTTCATAGGGATTAAACATTTGAGAGGATATACATTTATTAAATTGGCTTTCATGAATGGAATTTATTATTTTATACAGTTAACGCTATAATAAATATTTAGCTCATGATTTTATTTCATCTCAGTATGGCCCCTGAGGTCTGCCTATGGTGATTACTGGATGAATTAGCATGGAGGGTCTAAGGGAAAAGGGTGGTGGGTAAAGGCACATGGGTTGGCATGAGTTGGCACTAAGTTGAAATAGGGATTATAAGAACCCATATGGATTGGTAGGGGATCATGAGTTTGCATGGAAAGAAGAAGGGACCATTAGGGATGGGTAAGATACTCAAACCAAGCTGCAGTGTTTTAACCAAGGCTTCTATTTAAGTTCAATAGACCTTCGCTGCTTAGCAATTCTGTCTCTAGAAATGTACACCAGTTTTTAGTTTGCTTTATTTTTCATGGTTTTATGAACCTCTGTCACTACTTTCAGTACTTTGTGTATTTCTACCACAGATCACTTTGTTCCTTCCCCCTTCAGATGCTTATTATCCAATCTGTATGTGGCCTTATTATTCTTCTTACCAATCTGTATCATTTCACAGTACTGAACTCAATTTGTCAATTACACACCTATTATGCAACTTCATTAATGTAAGACCATAAGACCATAAGACATAGGAGCGGAAGTAAGGCCATTCGGCCCATCGAGTCCACTCCACCATTCAATCATGGTTGATTTCAACTCCATTTACCCGCTCTCTCCCCATAGCCCTTAATTCCTCGAGAAATCAAGAATTTATCAATTTCTGTCTTGAAGACGCTCAACGTCTCGGCCTCCACAGCCCTCTGTGGCAATGAATTCCACAGACCCACCACTCTCTGGCTGAAGAAATTTCTCCTCATCTCTGTTCTAAAGTGACTCCCTTTTATTCTAAGGCTGTGCCCCCGCGTCCTAGTCTCCCCTGTTAATGGAAACAACTTCCCTACGTCCATCCTATCTAAGCCGTTCATTATCTTGTAAGTTTCTATCAGATCTCCCCTCAACCTCCTAAACTCCAATGAATATAATCCCACGATCCTCAGACGTTCATCGTATGTCAGGCCTACCATTCCTGGGATCATCCGTGTGAATCTCCGCTGGACCCGCTCCAGTGCCAGTATGTCCTTCCTGAGGTGTGGGGCCCAAAATTGCTCACAGTACTCCAAATGGGGCCTAACCAGTGCTTTATAAAGCCTCAGAAGTACATCCCTGCTTTTGTATTCCAAGCCTCTTGAGATAAATGACAACATTACATTTGCTTTCTTAATTACGGACTTGTATATTGTTGCATTCTTCTTTTGTAGTTACTACGCCTGTCAGTTTGGTGCTCTCTGCAAATTTTGAAATTGTACTTCTGATTCTGAGTCCAAACAATTCATGTAAATTGTAAATTGTGAATGGCAGTGGCCCCAGCATCACTCCTAGTGGAACATCATTTTCTACCTATTGTGTTTCTACCTATTGTATACATCTACTTATTACCTATCACGGTAGCATAGTGGTTAGCACTGCTGCTTCACAGCTCCAGGGACCTGGGTTCGATTCCCGGCTTGGGTCACTGTCTGTGCGGAGTTTGCACATTCTCCCCGTGTCTGGGTGGGTTTCCTTCGGGTGCTCCGGTTTCCTCTCACAGTCCAAAGATGTGCGGGTTAGGTTGATTGGCCAAAACTCAATTGCCCCTTTGTGTCCCGGGATGCGTAGATTAGAGGGATTAGTGCGTAAATATGAGGGTCAGAGGGATTAGCGGGTAAATATGTAGGGATACGGGGATAGGGCCTGGGTGGGATTGTTGTCGGTGCAGACTCGATGGGCCGAAAGGCCTCTTTCTACACTGTAGGGTTTCTATGGTTTGCCTGGTGCCAGTCTATGGATCTACCATTAAGCCTCATTCCCTTTTTTATGTTTTGTAGTCAATGTGTGATCCATTCCGTTACCTAGCTCCACACATTCTGACTTTTCTTGTGAATCCACAATTTGATATTCAAAGGCCTTCTAAATATCCAAATATATTTAATATATTGCATTCCTTTATCTGCTCTTTTTGATACTTCTTCAAAGAATTATTAAGATTGGTCAAGTGTGACCTCCACTTTTGAAGCACTTTTTAAAGGTGACACGATGGCACAGTGGTTAGCACTGCTGCCTCACAATGCCAGAGACCTGAGTTCAGTTCTGGCCTTGGGTGATACTCTGTGTGGTGTTTGCATGGTCTCCCCGTGTCTGTGTGGGTTTCCTCTGGATGCTCCGGTTTTCTCCCATGGTCCAATGATGTGCAGGTTAGATGGATTGGCCATGCTAAATTGCCCCGTTGTGTAGGTTAGGGGGATTAGTGGGGTAAATAATTGGGCTTACGGGGTTGGAGCCTGAGTAGGATGTTCTGTCGGAGAGTTGGTGCAGATTCGATGGCCCAAATGGTCTCCTTCTGCAGTGTAGGGATTCTATGATTTAAAATCCATGCTTTATTACATTGTCAGTTTCTTGATGTTTTGCTATTACATCTTCAAACAAAATTTCCATTATCTTTCTAACCACAGTATTACTATGAGAGTTAATAAATTATACGTTCTTTATATGAAAGAGGGAAGGTTTTTACCCAGAGAATTTAAATTTGTAATCAAGTGAAATTTAGTTTATTAACCTCAGGCTGCTGTTTAATTATTATTTTTAATTAAGATTCATGGTTCAGATCTTAAGTCATACGATCCGACAGAGTGTATATTTTTCTGCTGTCCAAACATTAGGAAATTATAAATCAGTTCTTGTTAATTCCAGAAGTTATTAGAGTCTCAGATTCACCAAGGGCCAATGCAGCATTCCTGCAAAATGTATACAGAAAGTCATGGCCCAAATAAAGTGAGTAAGAAAAAATTAAGGGAGTGATCTTTGATGCCCAACACAGGAGAAATATCAGAGTAAACCTATAAAAATATACCACACTTGTTTGGAGAATGGCATGAAAAGTTACATGAGCATTACCAAGCAAACCTAAGCATGAGATGTCAATCTGGTGAAGTTACAACACAGAACAATATGCATGTTAAACAACAGAAGCAGCATGCTATAGATAGAGGCAATCCCACAATAAACAAATCAACTCAGTGCTGTGCAGTCCTGATGCATCCAGTCTTAAATTGTGGTGCATAATTAAACAAATAAGGAGAGGAAGAGTATCCATGTATATACCCATGCTCCACGATGGCAGTGGCCATCATATGAGTGCAAAATACAAGGGTGAAGTGTTTGCAACCACCTTCAACCTGATTGCCGAGTGGATGCAGACTTCTGCTGAGGTCCCCATAATCATAGTTTCCAGCCAATTCAATTCACTCGCTGTGATATCAAGAAAAGGATACAGCAAAGGCTGTGGGTGCCGACGATGTGCCGACTGGAATGCTGAAGATTTGTGCTCCAGAACTGTCAACGCGTCTAGTCAAGTTGTTTGAGCAGAGATACAACATGGGTATCTATCTGACAATATGGAAAATTGCCCAGATATGTCCTGTTCACAGCAAGCAGAAAAGTCTGAGCTGACAAATTACCACACAATTAACCCATTTTCAAAGATCAGCAAAGTGATGGAAAATTTCTTTGATAGTATTAACTCACTAATAATTTGCCCACTGTTGCTTAGTTTGATTTTCTCCAGATATCATTACCTTCATCCAAATATGGGCAAAAGAGCTTAATTTCAAGGGTGAGGAGAAACCACTATCCTTGACATCAAGAAAACATTTAACTGAGTGTGGTGTCAAAGAGCCATATCATTTATGTCAATGGGAATCAGGGGGAAAGCTCAGGTTAGAGTCATACCTAGAGCAAAGGAAAATGATTGTGGTTGTTGGAGGCCAGGAATCTCAGCCCCAGAACATCACTGCAGGAATTCCTCAAGATAGTGTCCTAGGCCAAACCATAGAATCCCTACAGTGCAGAAGGAGGACATTGAGCCCATCGAGTCTGCACCGATCACAATCCCACCCAGGCCCTATTCCTGTAACCCCACATATTTACCTTGCTAATCCCCTGATACTAGGGTCAATTTAGCACCGCCAATCAACCTAACCCTCACATCTTTGGACATCTTCACATCTTCACCTTTTCCATCAATTATCTTCCCTCCATTGTAAGGTCAGAAGTGGGGAGATGCACTGATTATTGCACAATGTTCAGTTCCATTCACAACTCCTTACATGCTGAAACAGTCCATTCCTGCATACCGCAAGACCTGGACAATATTCAGGCTTGGACTGATAACTTGCAAGTAACTCCACTCCACTCAAGTGTCATGCAATCATTTTCTCCAATAAGAGATAATCTCCTTCCCTCGACATTCAACAGCATCACTATCACTGAATTCCACACCATCAACATTCTGAGGTCACTGTTGACCAGAAGCATCATGGGTCAGAAATTGCATATTTTGTGGCAAGTAACTCACCTTCTGACTCCCCAAAGCCTGTCCATCATCTGCAATGCACAAGTCAGGGGTGTGATAGAATACTCTCCACTTGCCTGGATGAGTGCAGCTTCAACAGCACTCAAGAAGTTTGACACCAACCAGGACAAAATAGCCTGCTTGATCGATACCCCATTTAACACCTTGAATATTCACTTCCTTCACAGTAGGTGCATGGTGGTTGTAGTGTAAGCCATCTACCAGGTGCATTGCAGCAACTTGCTAAGGCTCCCTTGACAGCACCTCCCATTTGAGAATTCATTTGCAAAGATAATGGTGCAGTGGTGCTTCCCAAAATGAAGGAATAAAACATATGTCTGCTGAACCCCAGATAGTGCATTGTTTAAAGAAATTGAAAAGTCAAGAGAGGAATGATGAACGAAACATGCTGCTGAAGTTTAATAGCTAACATATTCTTGTGTTATCAAAAAGAAGTGCTATGCACTTTAGACATATGTTTCCAATTAACATCAAATTCCAACCTTGCAAAAATGTAAAAGGTTGTTGAAGTAATGTTTGAACACAGCCTTTTAATATAGAGCTATTTAAGCAGTCAGTGAGGAAAAGTTTTAAAAAAGTATTTGTATCCTTTCTGATTTAGATATTTATGCATTTTAAATTGAGCAAAACCTCTGAAGAAACACAAGATTAAATGGCGTGACCAGTCAACTTACAGAAAAGTGCCTAAATATGGATGTCTTAGCAATATTGAGGCTGTCTTGATAACTTCTGTAATTTGAATATGGCTTTCAGTATGCGAGTGGGACAGTCAGGATGGCAGTCAGGCTGCAGACCAAAATGGAAGGAGAATGGCAAGGAGACAAATGCAGATTTCTGTCGACAGAGCCACATTAGAATCAGTTAATCTTTTACAGCACAGAAGGAGGTATTTTGGCATTTCAAGTCCATGCCAGCTCCCTTTGGAGCAATCCAGTCAGCCCAACACTCCCACACAATCCTCGTAGCCCTGCAAGTTTATTTCCTTCCAAGTGCCACCCTACCTCATTTCCTTTTGAAATTATTGATCGTTCCACATTAACTGTCATAAAAGTGCTGCCTTCCTAACAGCACTGAGTATACCTCCACCAGGTGGAGTGCAGCTCACTCAAGGGCAATCAGGGATGGACATTACAAATAACTGCAACTTCTGTTTACTGACCTTTCTGTCATTGGAAACAGGTTCTTCTTCTTATTTATTAAGAAAGCCAAGGATTCCATATACTGTTGAGGCAGCCTTTTCAACTCGTCTTGCCACCTTCAAAGAGATGTTGTGAACATATAACCCCAGGTCTCTTTGTTCTTGCTCCCCTTATTGTACTAGTTAGTTCATATTGCTTCTCTTTATTCTTGGATTCCCTTCTTTGGAACAGTCACTCAAATCCTTAACCCTGTTTCTTTCTCCCCAGCTGCTGCCCGACCTGCAGAGTTTTTCCAGCATTTTATGGTTTTATTTCAGATCTCCACCACCTGCAGTGTTTTGCTTTTATTTTAGTGTTAACAAATCTGTGCTGACTTTAATTTATTACTATCTTATTAAACCCACCAACAATCTCAAGCTGACTGGCCTGTTGTTGCCCATGGCCTGTTGTTGCCCAATTTACCTCTCTATCCCTTTTTAGTAAGAAGGCTGTAGAAACTTGATGTCTGTGTTGATATGCGTGATCTTCTTGGAGATCCTCTCCACTTTGAGCCGGTGGTTTGTGGTGTCGGTGGTAGCCGTGATGTGGAGCTGCCGGCGTTAGACTGGAGTGGATACAGTAAGAAGTCATCGATATGCGCGATCTTCTTGGAGATCCTCTCCACTGTGCCCACTCCAGTCCAATGCCGGCATCTCCACATCATGGCTATCCTTTTTTAAGCAGTGTTGTAACATTTTAAATTATCCAGTCCTCTGGCACCACACATATCCAAGGATTGGAAGATTGTGGCCAGAGCCTCGATAATTCCAAAGCTCAGTCGCCTGGGATACATCTACCTGGAGCAGGCGACGTTTCTATTTTGAGGACTGCCAACCTTTTAATTACTTTCTCTTTATATCTTCTTACCTTATCCAATAGCACTACTGCCTCTGCCTTTACTGCTTCATTGGCAATGCCCTCTTTCCTAGTGAAGACAGTTGCAAAATTAATTTAGTGTCTCTCTCATGCCCTCTGCCTCCACGGGAAGATTGGGTTTCTTTTCTGTCCAATATCTCAAGAAGAAAATAGCAAAGCCGATTGATTGAAACACAGAACTAGCTATTGCAATGTCTCATGTATGGTATGTGATTCTCTACTCTTCAAAAGGTAAACTGAATGTGCATTCTATCAGCCCAAGACTCAGCCTTTGAACCACACAGATGGTTTATTTTTATTACACAGGTAAATAAACTGTACACAGTAGAAAGCAGCGAGTTTCACACTTCACTACCCTCCAAGATAAGATAAAATAGTGAAAGCCTCACTCATTCTTTCTATATAATATCTTAAACAGAGCCCACTGCCTATTCTGTGAAGTTTGAAATTGACCTTGCTTTCCTGCTGTGCTGGCACTAACTTGAAACACAGAACTGCTGACTGAAAAGCTGAAAACCGACTGCAGACTGTTGAATTAAGCACATGAAACCCGATATGATATCTTCAGTGAAGACCCCAACCACTTAGCTGTTCATCATTTAGTGACCCTATTTCATTCTCAAAAGTCTCAGCAGCAAGTGTTAATCAAAACCATAGCCCCCATGTTGGGCCTGATTCTTTGATGTGTGCCAACATGACTTGGACAAGCTCTGCAGGCATGTTCAAACAAAAGAGCTTTGTACAAAGAATGATGGTTCCCTTATCAAAATTACAAGGCCAGCCAATTTTTGACAATGACAATAATGTCTGTGATTGAATGCAATGGTTCTGGCCTGAAACGATTAACAGCTTAGATCTAGCATTGCATTTTTCTCCAAAAATATCACTTTGTGAAGCTCATGAAAACCTTGTATTTAATTCATGTCCATAAAGAGTCCAAATCCAATGCCTTTGAGACAGAAAGAAAGTCTGTTTTCATCACAATATAGGAACGATTTCTTTACTCAAAGGGTTGTGAATCTTTAGAATTCTCTAATCCAAAGGATTGTGAATGCTCCATCATTAAATCTATTTAAGGCTAAGATAAATAGACTTTTGGTCTGCCAGGGAGTCAAGGGATTTGGGGAGCATGCGGGCAAGTGGAGTTGGATCAGCCATGGTCATATCAAATGATGGCGCAGGCTTGAAATGCCATATGGTCGATTCCTGCTTCTCTCTCTTTTGTTCTTGTGGCTGAAGGCAGGAAGTCCTCCTCCCTGGGGTAGGAGGAGCAGACCTGACAATTAACAAAGAACAAAGAACAGTACAGCACAGGAAACAGGCCCTTTGGCCCTCCAAGCTTGTGCCGCTCATTGGTCCAATTAGACCATTCGTTTGTATCCCTCCATTCCCAGACTGCTCATGTGACTATCCAGGTAAGTCTTAAATGATGCCAGTGTGTCTGCCTCCACCACCCTACTTGGCAGCGCATTCCAGGCCCCCACCACTCTCTGTGTAAAAAACGTCCCTCTGATATCTGAGTTATACCTCACCCCTCTCACCTTGAGCCCGTGACCCCTCGTGATCGTCACCTCCGACCTGGGAAAAAGCTTCCCACTGTTCACCCTATCTAGACCCTTCATAATTTTGTACACCTCTATTAGGTCTCCCCTCATTCTCCGTCTTTCCAGGGAGAACAAGCCCAGTTTACCCAATCTCTCCTCATAGCTAAGACCCTCCATACCAGGCAACATCCTGGTAAACCTTCTCTGCACTCCCTCTAAAGCCTCCACGTCCTTCTGGTAGTGCGGCGACCAGAACTGGGTGTAGTACTCCAAATATGACCTAACCAGCATTCCATACAGCTGCAACATCAGACTCCAGCTTTTATACACTATAACCCGTCCTATAAAGGCAAGCATACCATATGCCTTCTTCACCACCTTCTCCACCTGTGCTGCCACCTTCAAGGATTTGTGGACTTGCACACCTAGGTCCCTCTGTGTTTCTATACTCCTGATGGCTCTGCCATTTATTGTATAACCCCCCACTACATTAGTTCTTCCAAAATGCATCACTTTGCATTTATCTGGATTAAATTCCATCTGCCATTTCTCCGCCCAATTTTCCAGCCTATCTATATCCTGCTGTATTGTCCGACAATGTTCATCGCTATCCGCAAGTCCAGCCATCTTCGTGTCATCTGCAAACTTGCTGATATCACCAGTTACACCTTCTTCCAAATCATTTATATATATCACAAATAGCAGAGGTCCCAGTACAGAGCCCTACGGAACACCACTGGTCACAGACCTCCAGTCGGAAAAAGACCCTTCGACCACTACCCTCTGTCTCCTGTGGCCAAGCCAGTTTTCTACCCATCTAGCCACCTCTCCTTGTATCCCATGAGCCTTAACCTTCTTAACCAACCTGCCATGAGGGACTTTGTCAAATGCCTTACTGAAATCCATATAGATGACATCCACGGCCCTTCCTTCGTCAACCGTTTTTGTCACTTCCTCAAAAAACTCCACCAAATTTGTAAGGCACGACCTCCCTCTTACAAAACTATGCTGTCTGTCACTAATGAGATTGTTCTGTTCTAAATGCGCATACATCCTGTCTCTAAGAATCCTCTCCAACAACTTCCCTACCGCGGACGTCAAGCTCACTGGCCTATAATTATCCGGGTTATCCCTGCTACCCTTCTTAAATAACGGTACCACATTCGGTATCCTCCCCCAATCCTCAGGGACCTCACCTGTGTCCAATGAAGAGACAAAGATTTCCATCAGAGGCCCAACAATTACATTTCTTGTCTCCCTGAGCAGTCTAGGATAGATGCCATCAGACCCTGGGGATTTGTCAGTTTTAATGTTCCCTAAAAAACCTAACACTTCCTCCCTTGTAATGGAGATTCTCTCTAACGGGTCAACACCTCCCTGTGAGACACTCCCCAGTCAACAAGTCCCTCTCCTTTGTGAAGAGGGACATTCATTTAGGATCTCCCCTGACCAAGCAGGTATGGATGGAGCAGATGTGCGGAGACCGCTGTACCTTGATTCAGTACCGCAAAGGCTCAATTATCTCATTTAGTCTGCCTAGGTGAGAAGATGCAATTGGTGCAGAGGAATGACCAACCAGGTGGTGGCAATAGGATTATGCAGTAGCATCTGCTGTCAGAGGCATGAGTGCATCTCAGTGGGAGACATCCATCTGTTATTTGTGACCCTCACAAGGTGCCTCCAGAGTGTCCACATGCAGGAGGCATTTGTGTGCCCCCATCATGGACCACTGGGCATCTCTCTCTGGGCAAACTAACAACAGTGTTCATTTTTATGCTTTTAGTAGCAGGCAGTTCATAAAGGGCCAAGACAGGCAGAGGGCTGCCATATCCTGACCCCATGGAGGAGGAGACCTTGGAACTAACAGGACAGACAGGATGACCAATCCATTGCTGATGACGAAGCAGCACTGTCAACCCAAGAGAGTCAGTGAAGGAGCACGAGGGTGAATCTGCAGAAACAAGCTACCACATGGAGTTCAACAGTAGGAATAGTTGGAAATACACCATGGGAAGCCTATAACCTTCCGGTGTATCTGTTCTCTCTTGCAGCTCAGGGTCATGTCAAACAGCAAGCAGATAGCTGGAGAGATCAGAGAACAGTCGGCCACCTCTGATGAGTTAACTGTTTCGTTTTTGCCCCTGGGAAACAACACATCTATTTGGGTCCTCATGTTCTCCAGGATTACCACCACAGGATACCCAGAGAAGAACTGCTGGCAGCCTTCACACCTCTCATCGGAATCTTTTTCTTCCTGCAGCTTTCAGATCCAATATATGATGCAGTCATTCTGACCACTGCCCATTCCCTTTAAATAAAAAAGCTTCCATTGACATCCCACCCACATTCTGTAATTGATTGGGAAACTTGGAGCTGGGACACTAAAGCCAAAGCTGAATTAAACGTCACAGCATTGCAATGGCTGGGTTCCCAACCTGCTACAAGCCCCTGCCCTTGCCCTGTGTGCTCACCCCTGCTCTTGGCTGCACTGTGAACGGATTGGTTCCATTAAAATTCAGCCCAAAGATTCTCAAGTATTACAGAAACATTAGGTGACTGCCTTTCAAGCCAGGGTCTGTTGTTTTACTCCTACCTTCTCCTGGAAGTTGAAAGAATGCCAGTTTAATAATAGTAAGATTATATCCAGAATTGTCTAAAGCTGCCTGAACTTTTATTATGATGTGGAGATGCCAGCGTTGGACTGGGGTAAACACAGTAAGAGTTTTAACAACACCAGGTTAAAGTCCAACAGGTTTATTTGGTAGCAAATGGCATTTGCTACCAAATAAACCTGTTGGACTTTAACCTGGTGATGTTAAAACTCTTACTGAACTTTTATTAGACAAAGATCTAAATGTGGCAATCTTTGGAACCTTTCTTAACTTATGAGAGAAGTCAGTAACGAGAAAATCCACTATACTGTTGCCTTGTGCACTTGAAAGTAGAAGGAGATGGTAACACAGTGGTATTGTCACTGGGGTAATGACCAAGGGTAGTGCTCTGGGGATCTGGGTTCAGATCCCACCATGGCAATGATTAAAATTTGAATCTGGAATGAGAAAAAGGCCTATTGATGACTGTGAAATAATTGCCATAAAAATTCATCTGCTTCACTTCCTTAGGAAAGGAAATCTGCTGTGCTTACCTGGTCTGGCCTCTGTGTGACTCTAGACCCACAGCAATGTGGTTGACTTTTTAAAAATGCCTCAGTTTAAGGCCATTTAGGAACGGGCAATAAATGCTGGCTCAGCCAGTGATGCCCAGATCCCATGAATGAATTTTTTAAAATGTGGCCCTACGTGTGGGCATTTTGTAGATGGTAGGTGTGTTAATTAAGTCAAATTAAAGGATCTTGAATTGCAAATGGATTTTCCTCCATGCTGAACTTCAAGTACTTTCTGGAGGAGTCATATGCCGGAATTCTATCACCCCGCCTGCCACGGAATTGGAGCAGACAAGGAGCGGACAACGGATATGTTCATTGACTTATACAATCATAGAAACCCTACAACACAGAAAGAGGCCATTCAGCCCATCGAGTCTGCACCAACCACAATCCCACCCAGGCCCTACTCCCATATATTTACCCACTAATCCCTCTAACCTACGCATCTCAGGACACTAAGAGCAATTTTAGCCTGGCCAATCAACCTAACCCGCACATTTTTGGACTGTGGGAGGAAACCGGAGCACCCGGAGGAAACCCACGCAGACACGAGGAGAACGTGCAAACTCCACACAGACAGTGACCCAAGCCGGGAATCGAACCCAGGTCCCTAGAGCTGTGAAGCAGCAGTGCTAACCACTGTGCTACCGTGCCGTCCTTAAGGTGGGAATTTCTGGTCTCGCTCAAGCAAGGCTATAAAATCCCGCTCTTGGAGTTTCAATTAGGAGTGTACATTTTTGTGATTCTTACCTGGCAGTCTGTGCCTCAGATACATCACCTGAATGATTTGTGGTGACATTACAATTGTCAAAGATCAATATTTTTGGCGTTTGCAGCAACCCTGCTGAATTCTAAGAGAACAGAAGTATTTGAAACAAGTGTACTTCCAAGCCAGCACTGTGCAGACAGACAATCTTTGTAAAGAAAGTTTTGCTATTGTGTAGCATTTTTCATGACCACTGGATATCCCAAAGTGCTTTACTGTCAATAACATGCTTTTGAAGTGTAGTTACTGGAGCAACATAGTGTTATAAAGGTTGATTGGTAGAAGTCTTGTGTGGTTAAACATGAACTGTTTATAAAATCATAGAATCTACAATACAGAATGAGGCCATTTGGCCCATCGAGCCTGCGCCAACAACAATTCCACCCAGGTCCTATCCCCGTAACCCCACATATTTACCCTCCTAGTTCCCCTGACACTAAGGGGCAGTTTATCATGGCCAGTCAACCTAACCCACGCATCTTTGGAGTGTGGGAGGAAACCGGAGCACCCGGGGGAAACCTATGCAGACATGGGGAGAACATGCAAACTCCACGCAGTGACCTGAGGCCAGAATCGAACCTGGGTCCCTGGCGCTGTGAAACAGTGGTGCTAACCACTTTGCCACCATGCCACCCTGAGTAACCCGTAACTATACATGTATCCAAGGTTCTGCCATGTCTGGA
Source organism: Mustelus asterias (assembly GCF_964213995.1). Classification (NCBI taxonomy): domain Eukaryota; kingdom Metazoa; phylum Chordata; class Chondrichthyes; order Carcharhiniformes; family Triakidae; genus Mustelus; species Mustelus asterias. Next base: position 90,089,920 of record NC_135802.1, on the reverse strand, counting down.
TGCTGTCTCCATGTTGGCTCCTTCCAGACTCAACTACACACATAATCAACTATCATGTGACTCCCTCCATTATACTGTGGGTGGTACTGTTCTCCAGTCCCACATTAACCCTGCTCTGCTGAACACCCTTATCCTACATGTTGGAAATCTGTCAGCCAATTTGCACACAGCCAGGTTCAGTAAACAGCAATGTGATAATGACCAGACAATCTGTTTTTGTGATGTTGATTGAAGAATAAATATTGGTCAGGATATTGGGGATAATTCCCCTGTCCTTCTTTGAAATAGTGGCCTGGGATCTTATACGTCCATCTCATTAGGGACCAGTTAAGAAACTCCAAGATACACTGTGAAGTTAGCCTAGACCCCAACTATTTTTGATTTTATCATTTTATCATTAGTGTGGGCATAAGGTGTTTCACTCCAGGTGTGATTCTATTGACCCATTAAGAAGTCTCACAACACCAGGTTAAAGTCCAATAGGTTAATTTGGTATCACGAGCTTTCGGAGCGCTGCTCCTTCCTCAGGTGAGTGGAGAGTTGGGTTCACAAACAGGGCAAATATAGACAAAGACTCAATTGCAAGATAATGGTTGGAATGTGAGTCTTTACAGGTAATCAAGTCTTTACAGGTACAGACAATGCGAGCGGAGAGAGGAGAGAGGGATAATCACAGGTTAAAGAGGTGTGAATTGTCTCAAGCCAGGACAGTTAGTAAGATTTTGCAAGCTCAGGCCAAATGGCAGGGTTACATGTAATGTGACATGAACCCAAGATCCCGGTTGAGGCCGTCCTCGTGTGCGGAACCGGGCTCTCAGTTTCTGCTCGGCGATTCTCGTCGTGTGTCTTGAAGGCCACCTTGGAGAATGCTTACCCGAAGATCGGAACTGAATGCCCGTGACTGCTGAAGTGTTCCACTTGTGGAAACTTCAAGCTTGTGTGGCTTTTGCTACCAAATAAACCTGTTGGACTTTAACCTGATGTTGTCAAACTTCTTACTGTGTTTACCCCAGTCCAACGCCGGCATCTCCACATCAGAAGTGTTCCACGACAGGAAGGGAACACTCCTGCCTGGTGATTGTCGAGTGGTGGATCTATTGACCCATGAGGAAGCTTTTATCAAAACAAATTTTATTTAACAATACTGGTTAACTATAACAAAAGGAATTAGCAAAACTTTTACCAGTTGAAATATTTAAACATGACAAGCTGGAATTCTACCGCCATGCTCACCATGGGAATTGGAGCAGTGGGGGGCAGACAATGGGACAATTGACCTGGGTGGGATTTTCCTGTCTCGGGTCGAATGGGGCCGTATAATTCTGCCCATAATTCTTAACTGCTAGCCTAACTCTATTAATTCCAATTTAAACAATATTCCTCATAGATGTAAACTCCTCTTCAAAATCAGTCAGCTAACAACAGGCTTATGAATTGGTAACAACTCTGGAGAGATACCTATTTTCTAGCAGGTTCCACCTGAGGAGGGGGGACAGACAACGGAGGGATGGAAATGATATGGAAATAGGGCCAGTAATGGAGGCACTGCTCCCCATGCACCCCCCCCCACCCCACCCCCGTCCCTTGCCAGAAGCCTAAATAGGCATTCCAGAAGACTTTGCTTCCCCCCCACCCCCCCATCCTCCCATCTCACTTGGGATGAGGATGGGTGTACTATTAATTTCTATCCCATCTAGTTGCCTCTGCTCATATCCCTTAATAACTTTAGCTACCAAAAATTCCCCTGTCACAATTTAAAAATGAACAATTGATCTAGGGGGGGGGGGTTTCTGGTCTGGCCTGGTAGGAATTAGATATGCAAACAGCATATCACCTGTAGATCTTTGAAGAATGTTAGCATTTATGAATTGATTGCCTCCACAGTCCATGAAGGCTCCATCAGAACTGTCCCTGCCACAAACTTCACAATCTCCTGAAATAAAGGTAGCACCACTTTGGAGTAAATGGTTTGGACCCTGAATAAATGACTGTGGCACAAAGAGAAGTCAAACTAATAAGAATAGTTGTGAAGTAGTAAGATATAATGGAGATTTCTCCGGGTGCTTTGGTTTCCTCCCACAGTCCAAAGATGTGTAGGTTCGGTGGATTATGATAAATGTTTAGGGTTACGGGTGGGCCTGGGTAAGATGCTCTTTCGGAGAGTCGGTGCAGACACAATGGCCTCCTTGGGCACTGTAAGGATTCTATTCTATGGATTTCTATACATTTGTGGTAATTTCCCTCTTTTTATATAGTGATTAATAGTTAACAAATGAGACCTCTTTAAAATTCATTTTCAGGACGTGGGCATCATTGAACCAGTTGGATTTTTACAACAATCTGCAATTAGAATTTCAATTCAGATTTTTATTGAATTCCAATTTCACTATCTGCCATGGTGGGATTTGAACCCAAGACCCCAGATTTTGCACTGGATCTCTAGATTACCAGTCCAGTGACAGACACCACCATGCTACTGCCTTTCCCTAGTGGAGCTATTACAGATTAAGTGACTTGTTTGAGAGCAATGAGAGATTTAATTCAGGATTTTAATTTGAAATACAGATAGATGCAACTCTTTTAATTGATAATGGCTTCCTGGCAGAGGGCAGTTTCAGCTGGTCAACAGTGTCTGGTCATCTCTCTCTCTCTTTGGCTTGTTCCACAATGAGCCATTTTCTAAAAAAAAACAAATAAATGCAATTTGCATCAACAAATGCACTGTAGATCATACATTGCAGGTGGAAGCGTTACTGTAACATGAGAACAAGAATACACATATTAACTTACGTTACGCTCAGGTGATACAGACTCATTGATTTATTTGAAATGAACATTTTCCCTTAAAACAAAGTGGAGAATGGACATCCTATTTTTGAAAGCAAATGGATTTGAGGGATCAATTCTATTAATATATATGGAACTACACAGGTGTTGGAAGCTAGTCTGCATGTCTGGACAAGACGTTAAAATTAAAATCACCTTTTGGGACATTTCGATAAAAGCAAAATACTGTGAATTCTGGAATCTGAAACAAAAACGGAAAATGCTGGAAAATCTCAGCAGGGCTGAGAGCAACTGTGGAGAGAGAGTAGAACCAAAGTTGACTTGAAATGTTGGCTCTATTCTCTCTCCACAGATGCTGTCAGATTTGCAGAGATTCTCTAGCATTTTCTGTTTTTGTTTTGGGATATTTCATTGAGAAAGCATTAAACTGTAACAAACCTTTCCTGTAGATTAATGGCTGCCATTATCCAAATATTTACAGAGATCCGCTCACAAAGGAGCAGACTTCTTGGCTTCGGAGTGGAATTCCATGAACTAGTGTGAGAAGAACCTCATTTGATCACAAAGGTATGTAAATGGGTGAAACTCAATCAACATAGTATGTCAGTAGCCAAGGAGTCAGAGATCAGTTGTGAGGACAATAGATATACGAACATACAAACATACGAATTAGGAACAGGAGAAAGTCATTCAGTCCTTGAGCCTGATCCACCATTGATAAGATAATGGCTCAATGTGGCCTCAACTCCAATTTCCTGCCTGCCCCCCCATAACACTTGACTCTAGTGGGCATATGAGCGGCGCAGGCTTGGAGGGCCGAAGGGCCTGTTTCCTGTGCTGTATTGTTCTTTGTTCTCTCTTGTCAATCAAAAATCTGTCAAACTCAGCCTTTGGTATATTCAATGACCCAGCCTCCACTGTCTATGAGGAAGTGATTTCCACAGGCTCACGGCCTTCTGAGAGCAAATACATCTCATCTCCATTTGAAATGGGAGACCTCTTGTTTTTAAACTGCATCCCCTAGTGATAATCTTGTCCATCCTCCTAACATCCACTCTGTCAAGCTATTCGAGACCTTATGGGGGGTTTCAATGATCCTGTTCACCACTAGTGGGAATCCCAATTGCCCACTGAATGGGGCGTTGGGTCTGAAATGGGATTCTCGCCGGACGTGAATACATTTTGGATTCACCTGGCCCGCCCAGCCGCCGGATTGGGTTCCCACCCAGAGCGGGCGGGGATTCGATAATTTTGTAAATATTGTAATCTTATTAGCAAATTGAATGGCCCATTCAGAGGCCTCCCTCTATTCACCCAGCTCTCCAGTGCCCAGGCACTGCCCCATGGCACAGATTCTGAGAAACACAAGGTTTTAGTGAGGAGCCAGCCAACGTGAAATCACACTGCAGACCACAATCTGGAGCATGTTTTGTGTTGATGTCTGGGCCTGCCGAGTACACAGGGGTAATTCTCCCATTCCAACCTGCTAACTTTTTGGTGGGATGGGTCGGGAGATGCGCGCGTGTACCGATTCGTGGAATTCGCACGTGTTCCCGACGCACATGCACCACCCACCGCCGGAGATCCGGCGTGGTCGGGACCACACAGGAAACCAGCGGGAACACCAGGTAAGTCATTTTAATCTATTTTTAATGTGATTTAAATGTGATTATCGGGCCCCGGACTGAATTCTCTGGGCCCGATAGCATCTCCCACCCAGCCAGTACAAATTCACTCTGGCGGGGTTTAGAGTAGCTCCCCACTTTCGGGAGCTAGTGGGAGACGCTGCTGGAGTGAAGGTGAGCAATTGGGGCCCCCCCAGGGGGTCAGGTGGTGCACGGTGGTGCCCCCTGGGCATAGGCACCCTGGCAGTGCCAGCCTGTGCTCCTGGCACTGCCCAAAGGACAAAGTGTCCATGCCAGGAGGCACCTTGGCACTGCCCACTAGGCATCAGGCAGTGCCAAGGGGGCAGGGAATGGGGGGGGCCTAGGGCTGGGGCAAAGGGCCAGGGCCAGCTGGGGGCAGAGCCGAGGGGTGATTGATGGGGGTGGGGTGGACCCCCTGCCACTCTGCATCGGGATCCAGTTGGGGCTGGAGGGAGGCCAGTGATTGGGTGGGCTGGAGGGGGGTGGTCTGCTGGGGGGGTCTACCTCCGGTGGGGAGGGGGTCTGCCAGGGTGGGGGGGTCTGCCTCCTGGGAGGGGTGTCTGTGGGGGGATCGTCACTGCTTTGGTGGGGGGGGGGGGGTGGGGGCTGGAGATCGGGGTGCTTTGGGACGGGGGGTGAGGGCTGACCCAGAAATGGTTGTGTGGGCTGCGATTGGGCCTTTGGGGGTAGGTGGAGGGGCAGCAGTGCAGGCCCAGGCTGGCCAGTGATCGAGCTGGCCAACAAAGTGTAGGCTGACAGTTCGGGGCCACTGCGCATGTGCAGAGTCCTGGAACTGTCAGACCCTGGTGTAACTAGGCCCTGCCCGCCCAAGCTTTTAATGATATTCACAATTGTGACCTCTGCAGTGCACAGAGTGGGGAGATTCAAATCTGAACTCCCACTGAAAAAAAATAATGATTTACACTATTTTTCCTGCGAATTCATCATTTGGAATTTTTTTGGGACAGGCAAAAAATTCAGGCTCATGTGTCTTTGATATAAAGACTAACGTAAATAATTGATGTTCATGTCATCTATTTTCATTAGTTTTTCAAATAGGTGCCAGCTCTGTTTAGTGCTGGCAGTTCTTCACCTCTTCATTTGGAAGCCTGTGGATTTGAGCTGTGGTCCAGACTTGAGCATGAAATCTTGGGCAATGCATCTGAGCTGTAGTGAAAGAATGCTGTATTGTCAGAACTGCCCTGGGATATTATTTGAAAAAGAGCAACAAATTTCTTCTGGTGGCACCAGCCAACAATTATCCCTCACCCAACATCATGAAAAGTCCGATTATTTATCACAAAGGGATTTATGGGTATATGTTATGTGAACATTGGTTGCCATTTTTCCTATGTCACAACAGTGACTTCATTCTAAAAGAATTTCACAGAATCACAGAATTGTTATGGTGCAGAAGAAGGTCATTTGGCCCATTCTGTCTGCATTGAACATGGAACAGTACAACACAGCAACAGACCCTTCAGCCCACAATGTTGTGCCGAACATGACGCCAAATTAAACTAATCCCTTCTGCCTGCCCTTGGTCCATATCCCTCCATCCCTTGCATATTCATGTGCTGTTCTTCAAATAAACAATTTACTCAGGACCATTCTCCTGCCGTCTCTCTTTAATTTTGCATTTTCCTCCTTTTCAGATAACAGTCTAATTCCCTTGCTGCAATTGACTCCGCCTCCACCACACTTTCAGGCAGTGCATTCCAGTCCTTATACACTCGCTGAATGAAAATGTTTTGAACTGGTGTCTTATACAAGTCAAAATTCATACTGCATAAGGTCCAGCCAATGACCATCTCTAATAGAGGATCTAACGATCGCTCCTTGACATTCAATGGCATTACCATCGCTGCATCCCCCACTGTCAACACCCTGGGAGTTCCCGTTGACCAGAAACTGAACTGGACTAGCCATATAAATACTGTGTCTACCAGAGCAGGTCAGAGGCTAGGAATCCTGCGGCAAGTAACTCACCTCCTTACCCTCCTCCCCTCGAATCTGGCCATAATCTACAGGGCTCAAGTCAGAAATGTAATGGAATACTCTCCACTTGCCTGGATGAGTGCAGCTCCAAAAACACTCAAAAAGCTTGACATCATCCAAGACAAGGCGGCCTGCTTGATTGCTACCCCTTCCACAAACATTCAATCTCTCCACCACCGAGGATAGATGCAGCCATGTGTAGCATCTACAACATGCACTGCAGGAACTCATCAAGGTTCCTTAGGCAGCACCTTCCAAACCCATGAGTGCTACCAACTAGAAGGACAAGGGCAGCAGATACATGGAAGTACCATGTCACCATCCTGACTTGAAAATATATTGCCATTCCTTCACTGTCACTGGGTCAAAATCCTGGAATTCCCTCTTTAACAGCATTGTGGATGTACCTCAGGGACTGTAGCGGTTTAAGAAGGCAGCTCACCACCACCTTCTTAAGAGCAACCATGGATGGGCAATAAATGTTGGCCAAGCCAGTGACGCCCATATCCCGTAAATAAATAGAAAACCCTCTTTGTTCTTCCACTCTCTGCCCAAATTAACAAAGTCCAGGATACCGTATGCTTTATTAACCACACTTTCAACCTGTCCTGCCACCGTCAATGACCTATACACATATACACCCAGGTCCCTCTGCTCCTGTACCCCCTTTAGAATTGTGCCCTTTTAAAATGTTATCTTCCCATATTCTTCTTACCAAAATGAATCACTTCACGCTTCTCTGCATTGAACTTCATCTGTCATGTGTCCACCCATTCCACCAACTTGTCTATGGTGTTTTGAAATTCTGCACTATCTTCTTCACAGTTCACAATGTTGCCATGATTCAAATCCTCTTCAAACTTTGAAATTGTGCCCTGTACACCACAGTTTAAGTCATTAATATATATCACAAAAAGCAAGGGTCCCAGCTATTTCATGGGCTGTGTATTTCCTATGGATGTCCTGAAATGCTATATGAGTGCAAATTCATTTGTTTCAGCTGCTCATGAGATGAAAATGATAACTTACCTCCTAATCTCCAGATAGTGTGCTTTTCTTGTAACAGCTGCACATTATGGTTGTGTTCTTATGCTTTCATGCTGTTTGATTTTTCAAAATACTAATCATTTAAAAATGTAGAGCTATACATGCATACACAAGAGCTAGGCTATGTATTGCATCACAAAAAGCTAAACAGTAATTATTTGAACAAAATTGTGAAGATAATATCTGGCTTGCTAAGTGTTCAATATTAAAAATGTTTACGATCGAGAAACATAAGAAATGGGGAATCTGGAAAGAGAGAATATTTGCTAAAGACATACAGTAATTGCAGCAAGTTGTAAGTTTTTATAAGACTTTAATAAAACTTACCTTCAGGTATCAGCTAATTCATTAGAAAATGATAAAAATCAAAGGGAATTTTGTCCATAGTTATTCTATTTTGACTTTTCTTACAGTTTTCAAAATCCCGGAATGAGGTTAAATGTTTGATAATTAGTTTAAACTAGAGTAACAGGAAACTGTTTCAAACGAACAATTGTAAGGACTAGGAGGCAACTCATATGTACCAAATAATGAGAAATTTTCCCATGACTCATTCACAGCAACTTTGAAAGATAGAGGGAGAATTGAAAACATAAGTAATGGTTGTGAATTTCCCCTGTGTATAGAACTTTGAACTACAGTGAATAATAAAGCAGTGTTTCAGGACAGACCACTAGTTTTTTGCAGTTTCCAGCATGAAAAAGATTTTTGTTTTAATAGCAGGTCACCACCATGTTAAGTTTTGACCTGGAGAAACTCAAACTTTGAACGGCACTGTTTTAAAACCATGTCATTATTTATGTACTCCAAATAAGAGCAAGTAGCAATTTAGCCCTTCCTTTTGACAGCCCTATAATTATTTCAACGACATGAAAGATATGTAGAAAGTATTTTTTGCTCCAGTGCTTTTGCTGGAATTGCTCATTAGGGGTTGAGACAGTAAGTTCAACACAACATTATACAATTTCATTCATTAAAATGGGAAAAGGTGCAGGATTATTTTTTAAAATCTTTTTCCCGTTCTAGTTGAGGTAAATAATATATGGCAGCTGTGTGTAGTTGCAAAACTTGCCTGTTTTTCCAGCGGGACTGGGAGAATGTTTGGATTTATTGTGAGCAAAGCTTCTCGCTGAAACAGGTGGAACTGTCATGCATGCGTGCAAACCGAGGCTATGTAGCATGTTTGTGATGCCAGTGTGATTTTACAACCTTACCACGTGATTTGTGCCACTCTCTGATCCTCCCCAAGGTTGGTTTAGGTTCTGAAGCAACCTTCTGAAATGTTATTAAAAGGGATCCTCACATATTCTAAGACAAAGCTGGACAGGGTCTTCAAAGACAATTTTCTTGCTACAGCTTTGTGGATAGATAAAATTATTTTTTTCAAAAAAGCCTTTAGCATGGCCAAAAAATTAAAAAAAAAATTCTTGGCATTGTATTTGTTTCTTTTACTGAGTACTTCTCAGTATCCTACTCTGGAAGGAGGAAGTCGAGGAAGGAGTAAGAGGGGCAGCCAACAAGAAAGTTAATGAATGGATGTATGCTTAGGGAATTCTTTAGCCGCGCAACAGAGTTTATTGATCCCTGAACAACACAATGCACAGTTCTCTGCACAACAATGTAGAAGGAGACTTTGCTTTTCCAGGGAAACAATCATGGAATTTATCCTCTAAAAAGAGCTCTCGTCAACTGCTACAGCTAACATGCCACTACCTGCTGAACCTCCTCACCTCCAGCTCCTTCCTGGCTGCTGCTGGAAAGGACTCCAAAGTTTGCAGAGGTTGCAGGGGTTCTTGAAGTCTGGGGCATCATTGGATGTGCCCTTGTTGCCCTGCAAAATCCTTCACAAAGGAATTACCTTCGTGAGTCACGACAACGTCGAGATATGAAAATTGAAATTTTGGTTTGTTAGACCCAGGGCTAAGACAATCACAGACATTAATGTCAATTAAAATGACATTAATTAATTCAGTTTATTTATCATCCTTGGACACTGTAAAGATTTAAAAGCTATGCTTATAACTTAACCAGAATATAAAATGATCAGACATTTGTCCTGGGACAAACAGAGTGACTATGATGGTGCATTTTAGCTCCCTTTTTCCTGTAACTAATCAATAGTTTAGAGGTTAAAAAAATACTGAATGAGTAAAAGTTTTAGAAGTAGCACTTTATATTTAAATAATATTCAACACAGTAGCTGGGAGCCCAATTTCTGCAAAGAATAGAAACTTTGCAAAATTACTCTCAAAATTTTTGGTATAAATATAAGTTACTTATGCTGGGCCCAATGCAAAGTGCTAACTTGAAGGTTTCACCAAAGTATGGTTAATTTTCTACTTAAAAATATCAGATGAAAATTTCAGATGAAAATTTAATAAAATAATAATTAGAAACTGAAAAGTGTAGAATGTCTTTTACATGATTTATGAATGATGTGAATTCTTACCATAAAGGGTCAATAGGGGGATTGAAGACATTGAGATATTCCCCTCCTTATTTTTTTTATTTTTAAAAGTATTTTATAATCACAGAGGGTACAGATGAGATTTATGAGGATTTTTGACAGGAATGGAGAATTTTATCTATAATGAAAGATAGGTTGGGATTATTTTCTTTGGAACAGAGGCTGAGGGGAAATTTCATCAAGGTGTATAAAATTATTAGGGGCCTGGAGAGAGGGGGTGTTGTGAGCTGGTTAGCTCAGTTAGCTAGATGTCTAGCATGATTAATGCCAACAGTATGGGTTGTATCCCTGTTCCAGTCGAGACAGAATTCTGCCTCCTCCCAACCCCTGAGAGCGGAAGGCAATGGCAACACCCCCACCCACCCCCCCCCCCCCCCCCCGCCCCACCCCCCTCCCACTGACAAAAACTGCCAAGTAAAAAGGCCTCAGGGTCAAGTATCAGCAGTTAATGAGCTAAGGACCTGCCTTCAGAAAGGGCACACATGACATGACTGATGAAGTAGATAGAAAGGACCTATCTCTCTTAGCAGAGAGGTCAATAATCAGTGGGCAGAGATTTAAAGTAATTGGTAGGAGTTGAGAGGACTGTTTTTCACTCAGAGATTACCGGGTAGCTGGAACTCACTGCCTGAAAGGGTGGTAAAGGCAGAGACCTTCATTGTGTTTTTAAAAAATGAAAATGTACTTCAAGTGTTGTAACCTACAAGGCTAAAGGCTAAGAATGGGAAAATGAAATTAGGCTGAATTGCTGTTCCTCAACCATCACAGGCACGATGGGCTGAATAACCTCTGTCTGCATTATAAATTTGTATGGTTCTGTGATTTACTATTTCATTATGAGTGGCAGCAAGAAAAAACTGCAACCCTTTTGTGTTAGTATGATTGCTAAAAGTTTATTTTATGACTGCAGTGTAAATCCATAAAGTTTATGTGCCAAAATGTTCAGTTGCTTTGGGAATTGAAGCATATTAACTCTGACCAGGAACAATTATAAAAGGCCATTTAGTCTAGATAAGTCTAAATTTTGCAGGGATTTCAAGGAGACCTCAAGGTTGGGAAAGTGAAGGGGCCCAGGGCAGGGAAAGCCTAAACCTTTCTTGTGGAGCTGGGAAGAGCCGTCCTGCTTCTTCTGCTCCCACAAGGAATGTAAAAAAAACTTCCCTTGTTGGGCCTTTCTGACCCCAGACCTCTCCAACCACAATATGTTTCTCATTTTGGCCACCGGGTGAAATAGTAATCAGGTATCATCAGTGTCAGCAGAATTTAATCTGCATGTTTAAATCTGCGTCCCATCGGTTTCAGATGGACATCCTTGTCACCGGCTCAAAAGATTGGTTAAAATTAGATTGTGGGAAGGACACACAACATCGGCAGTTAAGTTCCCAGATCATTTTAACTGACCACCTATACAGTTTCAGCTGGGTGTGCAGGTAGGATTTAAATTGTTTCTGTTGATCTGAATTTTTCAGGTGACAGTGAAGCCCCACCACTGGGGCCAAAATTAGGATCTGATTCTATTTCAGATGGTGGCGCAGGACCCTGGGCAAGAGGCACATTTATTTGATGAAGTGGCTGCTCTCATCTTGGCTCCATTGATCCTGTGCCTTTCAGCATCAGTCGAGAAATTGAGAGATCTGGTCAGGTCCTATTACTTGGTGGACGTCTGGTGTAATCTCCATCCTGCTTCCAGTATCTTCACTTTCGTGAGGCCTGGAGGAGAAGTGTCCAGAGTCAACTGTCTTTACATTTCATTATGTCTCCTGCATTCTGATAGCTTCCATGCAGCCGGCGATGTACTTGGACTACCACCTGGTGTGGTCGGAGCTAGTTCCATTCTGCACATGGATGAGGCCCGTGTACTGGCACTTTAACTACCTGTTGCTAGAGGATAATGATTCCAGATGCATTCTGTTGATTCTGGGACACCTGGAGAAAGAACAGGGAGGCTTCCCTACATTGAGGTTATGATGGGATAGCAGCAAGGCTCACATCTGCTTCTTCTGTCAGGTGTATTCAAAGGGTTTGATGAAGAGGAGCAAGTACAGGATTGAGAGGTTGGAGCAGGAGGTGATCAGCCTGAAGCCCTGTCTCAGTCAGATCATTGAGGACCTGCCCTGCAAAAGGCACACAAATTTGAAGAAAGACAGCCTGAGAGACCTACGCCTTGTTGAGTCTGAGGCACAGATTCGGTTCCATCGGGATCTGGATGGTGGCTCCCCCTTCTTTTGCTTACTGAAACAAAGGCAAAGGGTGGGATTTTCCAGTCCTGACTCCAGCGTGCATCATTGCAATGAAGCCACCTGGTGTTGGGGCCATAAGGGCAATAAGGGAGTCCTTGTTTCAGATCTGGTAGATATCAGGTCCCAAATGCTGGCATAAAATTTGGGGGCTAGTCTAGCACTGTCTACTTCCTCCTCGGAATAGTTTATGCCAGAAGCACAAGCTTTGGAAGCTTTAAGAATACTCCATAAAGAAAGGAGTGTGAAAGCTTTTCATCTGCAACAAAATCACAACATTAGGAACAGTGAGTATTAGTACAACCCCAATACCGCTGTTACTGATGGATCTGCAGGCAGTTGTTGCCGTGGTATTTTTTTTCCTTTTCCCTGTACAGCAAGGGAATTTTATTTTTAAGCTTCAGGGAGAGTTTATAGGGGTTGAGGCATTGTTTGGATGACTGCCAAGTTTCCATCCCTGGATTGAAAAGCAGCTGATCTTTTATCAGAATTCCAACTCTTCAGACAGCGAGTCGAGTTGTGTTTCCTCGACTTAGCGGTTTCTGAGCCTGACAAACAAGCTGTTAAAATTTGCACTGAAGGCCTGTGTCAGCTTAATATTTCTGGTCTCACAGAAGGAGCACAGAAAGATCCCAGCAATATTTTGCCCATACTGGAAGATCAGTTGTGAGTCAAGCTGAATTTCCTTGAATTTCTGTCTTTCCATCAGCAACCACATGAACCTATTGACCACTTTGTCAGTAGATGTTCAGACATGGGACATGATTTCTCAGAAGCAGAACTCACGGAACATCTCATTGAGCTAGTCATCATTTCCACACTGATCGAGGCATTCCAAAAGGATTTCTTGGAGAAGCTTAAAAGTTACATCTTGAATGCCTTAGATGCAAGTCTGAAGCTTTGATTGTAGCACAAAGAATTTTACAATCCCAGAATGGTGCATTCGCCAAAGGTTCCAAATTCAGGAAAACAGATCCTTGCATGTGCCAAAGAGTTGTCCGGCATTCGAGATATGCACAAAGCTTGCAGTGCTGGAAGTTCAATCTGATGCCATGAGCGAGTATTGCGACAAAAGTTAAGCCAACCACAGGGAGGCTCCACACCCCAATCAGCAGAGTTGCCATGCTGCATATCCAAGTGGACATAACCATGATATTGAGCTTAGGGATGATGCTAATGGAACAAACATTTCACCCAATAAATGTCTATTGTTTTTGTCACTCCACTGGAAGCATTTGCCTCGATACCTTTTCAAGATGCCTTTTCAGAATGGAGATCTGTAGGTAGTGGTATTCTGCAGGGATCAATGCTGGGACCTCTGTTGTTTGTAGTGTATATAAATGGCCTGGAGGAAAATGTGGGTGGTCTGATTAGTAAGTTTGTGGGTGGCACAAAGATTTGCTGATAATGCCAAAGATCGTCAGAGGATACAGCAGGATATAGATAGATTGGAGACTTGGGCACAGAAATGACAGATGGAGTTTAGTCTGGACAAATGTGAGCTGATACATTTTGGAGGATCAAATTTAGGTATGAATTATACTGTAAATAGCAGAACATTAATGTACAGAGGAATCTGGGCGTACAGTTCCCTAAAAGTGGCAGCACAGGTAGCCAAGGTGGTAAGAAGGCATATGGCATGTTTGTCTTCATCAGCTGGGGCATTGAGTACAGGAGTTGGGAAATCATGTTGCAGCTATATAAAACCTTGGTTAGGCTGCATTTGGAGTATTGTGTACAGTTCTGGTCACCACACCATCAGAAGGATGTGGAAGCTTTGGAGAGAGTGCAAAGAAGGTTCACCAGGATGTTGCCTGGTCTCAAGGGTGTTGGCTATGAGGAGAGGTTGAATAAACTAGGATTGTTTTCACTGGGAAGGTGGAGGCTGAGGGGAGACCTGATAGAGGTCTACAAAATAAATGAGAGGCATAGATGGGGTGGATAGTCAGAGGCTTTTTCCAAGGGTGGAAGTGTCAATTACAAGGGGGCACAGGTTCAAGGTGAGAGGGGGAAAGTTTAAGGGAAAATGCGGGGGAAGGTTTTCACGCAGAGAGTGGTGGGTGCCTGGAACGCGCTGCCAGAGGATGTCATAAAATCATAGAATCCCTACAGTGCAGAAGAAGGCTATTCAGCCCATCGACCCTGCACCAAACAACAATCCCACCCAGGCCCCATCCCCGTAACCCCATGTATTTACCCTGCTAATCCCCCTGAGGGTACTAAGGATCGATTTAACATGCCCAATGCACCTAACCTGCACATCTTTGGACTGTGGGAGGAAACCAGAGCACCTGAAGGAAACCCACACAGACACGTGGAGGACGTGCATACCCGAGACAATTACCCAAGGCTGGAATTGAACCCAGGTCCCTGAGGAAGCAGTGTTAACCACTATGCCACCATGTGCTGGAAGCAGGCATATTAGCAACATTTAAGAGGCATCTGGATGGGTACATGAATAGGGAGGAAATAGAGGGATATGGACCGAGTAAGGGGAGAAGGTTTTTTTTAGTTATGGCATCATGATCGGCACAGGCTTGGAGGGCCAAAGGGCCTGTTCCTGTGCTGTAGTTTCCTTTGTTCTTGATACAAAGAAGGTAGGCAAATGTCCTTTGGGCAAATGTGGGTACAGGGGTGAGTGTAAATATTCTCTTTTTATCTATTTTTAAGAATTGTATCCTGTAATCCATATTAACTCTCACAAACACCCAATGTATGACTTACAGTGGTTCAGCGATTACATGTTTGTGTTCCATCATGATTGACTGCAGATATAATCAGTAGAATGGACATCCCAAGTCTTCTATAAGAGCAAGACAGAGCAATTAGCTCTATTGATGATCTGACTTCATTATGCCCTGACTGTTTCGATCGGATTGGTAGTTACAAAGGAGATGCTACTCTGCATCTGCGCGATGATGCAACATCATCAATCAATCTGCCTCATAAATGCAATGTGTATATTCAAATTGAGCTTGATAAGATGGAAATAGATAGAGTCATCATGAAGATGCGGGACCACATTGATTAGTATTGTTTAATGACCTGTGTCTTCAAAAAACATGGAACTAAACGTGTTTGTTTAGATCCTTTGGACTAAATGAGGCACTCAAAACATTGCCCACATAAGATTGCCACTTTGACTGGACTTAACCCCAAGTTTGCTGGAGCACAGTACTTTCCCAAGCTTGATGCGAAACATGGTTACTGTCAGTGTTCCTGGCAAAACACTTACAGGAATTAACCACATCTCTCACATTCTGTTTGGTTGATACTGCTTTCAGCTGCTTCCTTCTAATCTGTCCATAAGCCAAGATCTTTTTCAACAACATGATGTGAACTACATAAACAGTCAGGTTCTTGGAAGCATTTGCACCATGGATGACATAGCTGTTTTGGACAAGACCAAACAAGAGCATGACCTCAACTTACATTCTCTCATGCAAGTGGAAAGGAGAGAAGGTCTTGGATTCAGTGATTGCAAATGCAAGATCAATGTATACGGGATCAAGTTTTTTGGGTCAGTTTATTCCAGTTAAGGTATTCAACCTGATCCCAGTAAAATGGAAAATCTTTGTATCTGTGCCCCAGGGCGAGGAAGGTCTCCAAAAATGTTTAGGTCTTTTTGTTTTAGTTGATCCTAAGTTTTGTTCAAAATGCTTAAATACATAGAGATTGGCTTAAGAAACATATTCCTTTCTTTTGACAGGATGATCATCAATTTGTACTTGTGACCATTGTCTGAAGATGTTTCAGTGCTTCAGAGTTATGATCCAGCTGAAGTTACAACTCTACATGTTAATACTTCTCAGAAGAATCTCGGAACATGTTTGTTGCTGAAATGGCATATGATAGAGTTCAGTTCCAAGACATTATCATCATCTGAAGCCAATTATTCAGACATGAAAAGACAAACATTAGCTCTAGTCTTTGACATCATGTGTTTTCATACCTACTATTTCAGTAAGAGTTTTGTGGTGAAAACAGATCACAGCCAGTTTGAGATTATCTGGGAGAAGCCACTAATGAGTGCACCAACGTGACTACAATGATTACTTGTCAAGGTACAGCTGTGATGTGGGATACTAGACAAACTCTTCACTACGTATGATACACTCGGCAGACTACCCAACTTGACAAAGACTGAGGATGTTTCGGTTGATCTATAAGTTGAGCTGATTGGTGTTGAGCTGGAAGACATTCTACATATTATTTTGCCACATTTGAGACAAATGGAAAGAAATGAATTGCAAGATCCTACCTTTCAAGAGCTCTGGAAGAGCATTGTAGGAGGATGGCCAGACTCTTTCCATGACGTGAATGAGAATGTGAAACCCTTCTGGATTTTTGGAGAAGAGCTCAGGATTTTCCAGGGCACCATTTTTATGGGCAAGCACTAAGCCCTTAGTCCAGAATCACTGTGGCCTGACACATTACAGCAAATACTTCTCCAACTTGATTTTCCAATTTTTCACCAGAGTGGGTTGGATCTCAAACAGAGATGAGATGGAGCGCAAGAAAGAGATAGAGAATCTGGTGAATTGGTGTGACGACAATAATCTCTCCCTCAATGTTAGTAAAACGAAGGAGATAGTCATCGACTTCAGGAAGCGTAGTGGAGGAACTGCCCCTGTCTACATCAACAGGAATGAAGTGGAAATGGTCAAGAGCTTCAAGTTTCATTTTCAAGTTTTTAAGTATCCAGATCACCAACAATCGGTCCTAGTCCCTCCATGCCGACGCTACAGTTAAGAAAGCTCACCAATGCCTCTACTTTCTCAGGAGGCAAAGGAAATTCGGCATGTCCATTATGACTCCCACCAACTTTTACAGATGCGTCACTGAAACTATCTTTTCTGGATGTATCACAGCTTTTTATGGCTCTTGCTCTGACCAAGACCGCAAGAAACTACAAAGGGTCCCATCCATTGACTCTGTCTACACTTCCCGCTGCCTTGGAGAAGCAGCCAGCATAATCAAGGACCCCACACACCCCGGACATACTCTCTTCCACCTTCTTCCATGGTAGTGAGAATGAGGAGAGTCCTTTATTTAGCTGAATGCATATTCAGCTAACAGTGATTAGCACAGGTATTCAGTGGAGTTGCGTGGACCACATTTGAAAGAGATGCCAAAAGACCAAAGGTCTGTCTATCTCAGCCTTAAATATATGCAATAATCCTTCTGGAATTGAATATTTCAAAGATTCATAATCCTTTAATAGAGACATTTCTCCTCAGTCCTGAATGGTCTGCCTTTATCCTTTGACTGTGCTCTCAATTCAAAAGATAAATATTTGCCTCCTCTTCATTTCCAGCAATTTGACATGGTCCATTTTGGCAGGATGTATAAAAAAAGAAGCATTTCAGAGCTCTGAGATGCAGAGGAGCTGACTATCTGAGTGCATGACCATACCGGTACAACAAGTAATTAGGAAAATTAATAGAATGTCATTGTTTATTGAGAGGGAAATTGATGACAAAAGTTGAGAGGCTATGCTTCAGTTACACATGGCAATGGCGAGACCACATCTGGAGTACCGTGTACAGTATTGGTCTCCTTATTTAAGGAAAGATGTAAATGTATTCAAAACGGTTCAGAAAAAGTTTACTCAACTAATACCTGGAATAGGAGGGTTGTCTTGTGAGGAAAGGTTGTGCAGGTTAGTTTTTTAGCTGCGAGAGTTTAGAAGAGTAAGAGGTGATTTGATAGAAAGGATAAGATTCCTGAGACGTCTTGACAAGGTGGATGTAGAAATGATGAGAGGAATTTTCCCATCCTGCCTGCCACACGAATCGTAGTGGGCGGAGCGGCAGACCATGTGACCTCGGGCGGGATTTTCCAGTTTTGGGGCGAGCGCAGCTGGAAAATCCTGCCCACTGTTACCTTTTGTGGAAGAATTATTGTGCTGTCAAAATCGTAGGTTTAGCTGGATCTTAATGGTAGCTTTTTCTGGTTATTATTTTTATGTAAAGTTCTTTGTACAATTATTTCTTTTAATTAATTAAGACTGTTTCACCTTAATCATACAATAGGCCAAAGGATACTGAGCACAAAAATCTCAGCACCTCTTTATTTTGAAGTGTTCAGTTGCTGCCTTGGATTCAGGCCAAAACAAAGACCAGCATTCTGTCCTTGTTTGACAAATGCTTCAAAAAGACCACCATGGACAATGTCTGTGCAGCAGGATATAAAACAGATTCTACTTGTGATTTGATATGCAGAGGAAATAATTATTGTCTTGCTGTGATTTAATCAGAGTTCAGATGTTGTCAACAACCAAGAGAATAAATGTTGATCAGTTTATAACCATCCTCTGAACTCAGAGATTACATTCTGAGTCTATAATTGGCTGATGGATATCTGTCATCATTCATATTATTTAATATTTGCCTCGGTGGAGTTTTATGTTTTATGTTTAGTCTGTGTGCTATCGGTGTCTATTAGAGCAGTTGGCATTCTGAATATGGTGCACATTCTTAATGCATCATGACGCTAATAGAACAGGATTTTTTTTTAAATGGCAGGAAACAGAAGGAAGAAGGAAACAGACAGGCAGGAGGGTGGGAAACAACATTAGAGGAATTATGTAAAAATGGAAGAGGGGAATACAGAAAGGGGCGCAACAGAGCTTTGTACTGGGATCAGTGTTTCCCAAATGAGGTGAGGCAATGGAATCAGGAGGGGCAGTTTAAAAATTACGGGGGCGGTTCTCCCAAAAAAATTCAAAGTGTTGAATTCATGTAAAGACTGGAGTAAATCCTGCTTTTTTTTTTAAGCGGGATTTTCAAAATGGATCTCCCAAACACTGCACTGCAGAGTACACTAGTGTGGATCAAAAAACAAATCAGAGGGCAGGGCCTATTCCCGCTGAACAGGCTGAAATCAGCGTGCTGAGCGGACCACTGCGCATGCGCCGATCTCTGGGAGATCGTGAAATGAGCCTTCCCAGCATTGACATCGCTGGCTTCTCATTCCCCCCATGGACATTGCTGCCCTGATCGCTGGCCCCTCACCCCTCTTCCCCCCCACAAGAAAATCGCTGGCCTCCTGGCCTCCCCATTCCCCACTGACCCGAACATCGCTGGCCTTCCCCCTCCCTACCCGCCCCCCCCCCCCCCCCCCGCCCCCACTGCTGCTCCTGAACCAGCTCCCCTGGACACCTCAAATGACACCTCAGTGGGAGGCCCAGAAGAATCCTCTGAGGAAAGCACCCATTGCCCCACACACTTGTGTTCCTAATCCTTACTGCTATGTGGACCCAGGTGGCAGTGTGCATTCGGAGAACATGTAGGAGTCAGACTTGAGTCACACCAGGGGTAGTGTGCACAACAGCAAGTCGTCATCATCCTCCAGCCTTCACCAAAGACTCACTAGCATGGCCAGCCCAGGCCCATTAACCTGTTGTGATGTTACTCGGAGTAGGGGGTGTGGGGTGAGAGAGGGTGGAGGAGGTGGAAGGTCATGTGGGATGAGGGAGCAGCTTTGCGTTTGGGGGGTTTGCGGTTGCAGTGGCTCTTGGGGTGTGGTGGAAGGGTGTTGGGAGCAGCCTCACACTACACGGCAACTGCTATTAGGGCCTCCCTTGCAGCCCTGCCCTGCTAGACTCCTGCCATCACCACCTATCCTCCGTCCTCCTTCTCCTCATATGGCACCTCCTCCACATCTGGCTGGTGTCTATCCTTCTTCTCCAGCTGGTCTCCCCACTGTTGTGCAATGTTGTGCAGGATGCAATACACTATAATGATGCGTGAGGCTGGCACAGGGTCATACTGTAGGGCACTCCGAGAATGGTCCAGGCAGTGGAACCGCATCTTGAGCAGGCCTATGCAATGCTCAACAATGGATCAGGCGGCAGCATGGGCCTCATTATAACGGGTCTCCACCTCGGTCTCAGGCCTCCATACTGGCGTCATCAGCCATGACCTCAACAGGTAGCCCTTATCGCCCATGAGCCATCCCAGCAGCCTGGGCTGGTCTTTAAAGAGCCCAGGGATGTCTGACCGCCTCAGTACATAGCTGTCATCGACACTCCCTGGGTGGCATGCACAGACCTGCATGATGTTCATCCGATGGTCACAAACAATTTGAACATTGAGTGAGTGGAACCCCTTCCTGTTAATGAAAGGCTGCCCCTCACTTTGTGGGGACCACAGGGTGATGTGTGTCCCATCCACTGCCCCCTGAACATGGGCCATCCCAGCAATGGCGGCGAAGCCTGCAGCCCGGGCCTCCTGCTGTGTCTGGCCAAAATCAAAATGGATGTATTGGCCTGCCCGGGCGAACAAGGTATCTGTGACCTGGCGAACACATCTGTGGACAGAGACCTGCGAGGTTCCACAAATATCCCCACTGGGTGCCTGGAACGACCCTGTGGTGTAGAAACTAAGTGCCATCGTCATCTTAACTTCTACTGGGAGTGGGTGGCCTTCCCTCCCCTGAGGTGCCAGGTGTGCTAGGATCTCATACAAGTGTCGGACTGTGTCCTTAGACAAGCGGAGCCGACGAATGCACATGGCCTCCTCCCTCTGGGTCTGTCACTGGCTGCTCCTGGACTGGACTAGCTACTCCCTCCGCCTCCTGAGCCGCCTCCTCTTCCTCAGCCGCCACTATGATGACCAGCTGCAGATCAGTAAGTCTGAAATCCATTCTGCATGGTGGGTGTTAGAGAGAGAAAGAGAGATTGATAGGTACATGTCATTGCTTGTAACTGTTCCAGCACCACCCCCCTCTCCCTAATACCCCTGCACTCAGTGCAGTCCCTCACCACACCCCACAGCCAGAACAATGGAACATTCCTGTGGCTGCAGAGAGCAGCCTGACCAGCATCCAGCAAAGGACCCCCACCCTACTCCACAGAGACAACATGGAACATCCCTTGGCCTGGGGACAGCACTTCCAGCTCTCCAGGAACCTCCCCACACCAAACAGAAATTTTCCAGCCCCTGCCTCCAATCTCCCCTGCTGTCCGGGGGCTGTAGCCCCATAGCACTTACCTCCTTACTCCTGTTCTACGCTGTCACGCCAGGTCCCGGCTTTTATAGAGCAGTTGTAAACCCCGCCAGTGTGATGTCACACCGGAAAGGGGGGAGACACTAATGGGGGGAAGAGGGAATTTAGTCGTGGACCTGCTAATAATATGGTAAGCTATGGTAATGCATACAAATCGCCGCCACACTGATTTTCAGCGCGAATCCGTTGACGCTGAAAAACTTAGGCTGGGAGATGCGAGGAGGCCTGGACGCCCAGTGGGAATTCCGCGAAACGGCCACTGCTGATGTCTCCAATTCTGCAGCGCCACTCAATCAGCGCAGCGGGATGGGAGAATCGACCCCATAGAAGTATTTGAACAAAATATGGATTATGAGAAGAACAAAGGCCGATAAAGTTTTATACAGACAAGTGTGAAGTGCTATGTGTTGTTGCTTCTCTTCCTGCATCTAGTCGTGCTCAAGGCAGATTTTCATCTGATTCCATTGTGAGTTTATAAAATTTATTTGTGGGACATGGGCATCGTTGGTTGTCCAGCATTTATTGCTCATCCCTCGTTGACCTTGAACTGAGTGGCTTGCTAGGCCCTTTCAGAGGGCAGTTGAGAGTCAACCACATTGCTGTGGCTCTGGAGTCACATGTAGGCCAGACCAGGTAAGGACAGCAGATTTATTTTAAGAGATGTCAGGACAAATACATGAATAGGGTGGGAATAGAGGGTGTGGTCTCTGGAAGAGGAGGGGGTTTTAGTTCAGACGGGCAGTGTGGTCGGTGCAGGCTGGAGGGCTGCTGTGCTATAATTTTCTTTGTTCTTTGTTCTATTTCCTTCCCTAAAGGTCATTAGTAAACCAGAGTTTTTCCAACAATTGACAATGGTTTCATAGCCATTAGTATATTCTTAATTCCAAATATACTTTATTGAATTTAAATTCCACCATCTGCTGTGGCCGGATTCAAACCCAGGTCCCCAGAAGATTTGCTGAGTTTCTGGATTAATAGTCTGGCAATAATACCACTAGGCCACTGCCTCCCTCTTTTTTTTACCTGGAACAGGTTGCTAGTCTGTTACCTCAGGCTTATAGTTTGAGGGCACCACTTCACATCAAGGATGGCTGATCAGGAGTCTCTCCCACTCTTACCACCTACCACTGGCGTATGTTGGAAGGATTTTGCAGATTGTTACTCAACTTGTTGGCCATGTTATGAACATGCCTTCCTTGGCCATCAAGTCCTTGGGTCTAACTTAAACCCAGAGTTGTGGCTCAGAGGTAGGAATGTTACCCATTGCGCCAAATGATCTCCTGCAGTGCTACATGTAGAAAGGATAAATAAGCACACATGCTTCATGAATAGTGTTGAAATGTATGAAATTAAATGAGAGCTGGGAATCTTAGTGGACTCATTGTTAAACACATTCCAGTCAATGCAGAGCAAGAATCATCAGTCCAATAGGATGTTGGACTACAGAGCAAAAACAGTAGAGTATATGTCAGAGAAAAGAAAGGAAGACTTGCAATTATATAGCGCTTTTTATGACCACAAGAAACTCCAAAGTGCTTTACAGCCAAAGGAATACTTTTGAAATGTAGTCATTGTTCTAATACAGGAAGCATAGCAGCTAATTTCTACACAGCAAGGTCCCACAAACAGCAATGTGAAATTGCCCAGATAATTTGTTTCTCCAGATGTTGACTGAGGGATTAATACTTGCCAAGGCACTGGAGTAATTCCTCTGATCTTCTTCAAAATAGAGCCACGGGACCTTTAATATACACCTGAAAGGGCAGTCAAGGCCTCAGTTTACTTCTCATCTAATATTCGTTAGTGTAACACTCCACCAGTATGGCATTGGAATATCAGCTTTGAATTTTCTGCCCAATTTCTGGAGCTGGACTTGAACCCACAACCTTTCAAATCAGAGGCAAGTGTGCTACTGACTGAGTCACAACAGATAACAATCAATCCATACAGTGTTTTGGTCAGACAGCATCTTGAAAATGTGTACACTGGTCACTAAGGTACAAGAGCAGAAGCTGCATCACCTTTGCCTCTTTTACACTATCACCCCAAATTAAAATGAAGCCTTTCCACCATTCGTGATTGCCTTCCTAACATTAGTGGTGGGATTACTGACTTCTGGCTTTTCAAGCCCTATGTTTCTAGCAGGTAATGAGATCAAAGGAAGAATACTATGATCCTTGAGAGCATAGGATAGTCAAATTGCCAGGATAATACTCCACTAGACTTTAGAAGAGTAAGAGGCAACTTGATCAAAACCTTAAAGATCCTGACGGGTATTGAGAGGGTGGACGTGGAGAAGATGTTTCCTCTTGTCAGGGAATCTCAAACTAGAGCTCACTGTTTAATAATAAGGGCTCGCTCATTTAAGACAGAGATAATTTTTCTCTCAGAAAGTCGTGAGTCTGTTCCTCAAAGGGCAGTGGAAGTAGAATCTGAATAATAATATTTTTAAGGCAGAGCTTGGTAGATTCTTGATTAACAAGGGGATGAAAGGGTATTGGGGATATGCAGGAATGTGGGTTGAAATTACAATCAGGTCAGTCATGACCTCGTTGAAAGTGGGAGCAGGCTCGAGAGGCTGAGTGGCCGGCTTCTGTTCTTAATTCACATGTTTGCATGTTTGTACCTGGTCTCAAGAATAAAAATTGTAAGAAACGCTTAAACTACTTGGGGTTCGTAGAATCATAGAAACCCTACAGTGCAGAAGGAGGACATTTGGCCCATCGAGTCTGCACCGACCACAATCCCACCCAGGCCCTATTCCCATATTCCCACATATTTACCTGCTAATCCCTCTAACCTACGCATCCCGGGACACTAAGGGGCAATTTAGCATGGCCAATTAACCTAACCCGCACATCTTTGGACGTGTTCATGTTCATGGGTTGTTCATGTTGGAGATTCTGATGTGACTTTGGGTTTCAGAATTCTGAAGCAGACCACTAGGGATTTTACAGTTTTGGGACGAGTGAGGCTGTAAAATCCTGCCCATTATACTAATCTGCCAGATTTTTGTACACTCACACAACCTATATATATCCATCTGCAACCTCCTTATGTCCACTTCACAATATACTTTCCTACCTATCCTTGTGTCTTCTGTAAATTTATCTACCATGCCCTCACTCCCTAATCTAAGTTATTGATATAAATAGTAAAAAGTTGAGGCCCCAGCAGAGACCCCTGTGGGACTCCACTCATCACACTCTGCCAATCAGAAAAAGATCCATTTATGCATTCTTTTTGTTTTTTGCTAGCCAACCAATCTTCAATCCATGCTAATATGTCACCCCCTCCATCATGAGATTTTATTTCCCGTGATAACCATTGATGTTTTGCTTTATCAAATTTTATGGAAATTGAAGTATAGTACATCTACACATTCTCCTTCATCCATAACACATGTTACCCCTTCATACAACTCCAATAAATTGGTTAAACCTGATTTCCCTTTCACAAAACCATACTGACTCTTCCTGATTACCCTAAGTTTTTCCAAATACTCAGTTATAACCTCCTGAATGATCGATTCCAGCACCAACCAAACAACAGATATGAAATGAACTAATCTTTGGTTTCCTGTATGCAGCCTCCCTTCTTGAATAGAAGGGTTATATTTGGTGCTTTCCAGTCTGATGGAATCTGTCTGGGATTCAGTGAATTTTGTGAAATTTACACCAATGCACCTCTATATCTCATTAGCCACCTCTTTAAGACCTGAGGATGAAATCCCTCAGGATGCGGAGATTTGTCAGCCAGCAGCTCCATTGGTTGGCTCTGCATCACTTCCCTAGTGTTTGTAATTTCACCAAGTTCCTCTTTCCCTTCCACCTTCTGATTACAGCTATTACTGATTGTTTTTTGTATCCGGCACAGTAATCTCTCATTACATCTCTCTCTCATTACTCTATTCCCCACAACAATCCTTCATTCTGCCTCTCATCAATCCATTCACTGTAATGCACCTTGGAAAATTGCCATGCGTTTGGAATCCCCACAGCTCTTTCCTTGGGGTTTCTGGAGCAGCATTCACTTTTCTAGATGAAGTGGAGACCAAATCAAATTATTAAACTGATCCAAAAACTAATCCAAAAACAGGAATGAATAATAGAAAATAAGTCAAAAATGCTTTAATTCTTTATACAATTTTCTACAATTATTATTTGTTTGTACTATTATTATAATCAAAGAATAGCCTGTAGACATTGCATAGAATTACTTTCTTACCATCTATTAGGTTCCAACCTCAGATTATAATTTAGATAAACATAGTTATTTGTGTTTTCTTGTTTTACTGTGCTCTAATTAACAAGATGTAACAACATAAATGGTACAACAGCAATCTAGGATTCATCATCCATCTGGGACCATCAATACTTTTAATAATCATCTATTTTTTATATGAGTAAAATGAGGAAATACAGGCCCGGTCTCTACATCTCTCCTGGTAAAACAAGTCTGCCATCCCAGGGATTAGTCTGATGAACCTCTGTTGCACTCACTCAATGACAAATGCATCCTTCTTTAGATAAGGAGACAAACTGTATTCAATACTCCAGGTAAGGTGTCATCAATGCTGTATACAATTGCAGCAGGACATCTTCACTCCTGTACTCAAATCCCCCTGTGATGAAAGCCAACATAACAAGAAGGCAAGTGGTGTATGATATTTATGTTATTAAATTATTGTTGCACTAACAGTATCCACTCAAACTCTGTCAGAGGCATTTGATAACATGCCATATATGAGTTGTTTATACCTCACCCTCCTCTTCATGAAGAATTGGAAATAATCATTCTGACAGTGTACAAAAGAACCAAAGCAATTAATATGTCATAGTGAGGAAAGTTATTCAATTTTATCGAATAAACTATTGTTGATAATATGGTACTATTGGTAAGTTTAAATTTAAAGTTTGTTTATTATCGTTACAAGTAGGCTTATATTAACACTGCAATGAAGTTACTGTGAAAATCCTTTAGTTGCCACACTCCGGCACCTATTCGGGTACATCGAGGGAGAATTTAGCATGGCCAGTGCACCTAACCAGCACGTCTTTCGATCTGTGGGAGCACCCAGGGGAAACCCACACAGACACGGGGAGAACGTGTATAGACAATGACGCAAGATGGGAATTGAACACAGGTCCCTGGTGCTGTGAGGCAGCAGTGCTAAACATTGTGCCACCGTGCCACCACAAGTGATGAATTTGATAAAATTACAAGATTTTAGGCTTGCAATAAACACTGCTCTTATTTTAATGACCATAAACATGAAAAATATTAAAATCAACAAGAGTCTGAAACCTATAGTCCATGCTGGAGAAGGAACACCCTGCTTTGATACTTGATTTTCACAGCTGTATTAGAAGCTGGCGGACAGTTGCAACGATTGGAACAAATCCTGAACTGCGGTAAAGTGTTTAGCGATCCTTTCAATGAATGTGGAATTGAGATAAATATCATGGGTATGTGTCATTGCAATATGAATTCTTTATTGCATTCCTCCTGTGTGATGCTATTACAATAATAATGGTTGAGGACTCTTGTGGGTAGCTTCCCAGCGTGACACAAAATATGCTCTTTTACAACGTGCTGTTAATATAAGATATGATGGATTCTATACAGGCCCTATAAATGTTAACAACACCTTGGTGAGCTACATATAGAAGACCTCAGAATGCGTGGGAATGAAATTCAACTTCAGAGGTAATGCAAAACAGGTGTTGGCAGATTTCAGGCCAGGTGTAAAACAGACAGCCTATTCACCAACCCTTGCACTGTTGCCGAGTCAAATTTCACCCCCATGTTATTTTAATATTACAGAATGAAATATTTTCGTAAAATATAAAACTCATCAAATTTAGTCAGAACCAATAACCTTTGATCTTTTGTTTTATTGCGTAAAATGATCTGTTTTTCAGAAAATATGAATGAAACTAATTCAGCCAGAAGCTCTTAGCAAATTGTTAATTCTGTTTCTGTTTGTTAATTTCATGTCAAATAACGTGAAGATTTCCTTAACAGTCTATAACATAGGGGCTTACATATATTACCAAGGAGAATAACTTGATGGGGGTGATTCTCCCAGGGGACATCAGTGCAGGCCGTTTAGAGGGCTCCCCGCTGGGCACCACGGCCTCCACATGTCTCCCATGAAGATTTTTGGAATGATCAGCTCTGTGCCGATTTCCTAATTTAAATATTTAAATTTGGATTTCAATCTCATTAGATTGAATGAGGTCCGGACTGAAGTCTCCAGGCCCGCTGGTGTCTCCCCTCCTGCCAGGAGCACTTCATTCCAGCAAGGTTTACAACAGTTCCCCACGAACGGGGAACTGGCAGCCATCCTGCTGGAGTGAAGAGAGGCCATTGAGGCCCCACTAGGAGGTTGAGTGTAATGGTGATGTGTCCCCTCGCACTGCCCAAGGGGCAAACTGGCAATGCTCAAGGGACAGCTTGGCACTGCCCATCAGGCACCGCCCAGTGCCATTCTGGCTGGCGGGTCAGGTGAATGGCAAGAGGCTGGTGAATCGCCTGTCAAACCCGCTAACGACATTCAAATTAGTGGGTTTGCATAATTCTCGGGTTGCCGCCCACTCTGTGTGTGAACCCAATCATGGCCGGCAGGGCAGGTTGGGTGAATCCCGAGAGCCCCCACGCCTGACGAGAATCCTGATTTGTGGCCAACACCCCATTCACTGAGGCATCAGGAATCCCGCCAGCCACCTGAAGGGGTTGGAGAATCACACCCAATGTCTTCAGTTTAATGATTTCTGCAAAATATTGGACCTGGAAACTTTGTACGAACTTATTGATGCATTCATTATAAACACTGCAGAGTGTGGTTTAAGCCCATGGGAGGTCATTTTCACTTTCCGTGATTTCAGTAGGAAGGAAGTGAAATCGAGCAGATTGTAAAGCTGGCGCCTGAACAGATCCGATCAGTTCCCCCCAGGCGGATTAAGTTAAAATTACCCCATGTGTTAAAACCAATTTGCAATCATAAGCAATACTCTTTTTAAATCACAGTTATGTTTTGTTCCTGATTTTTCACTGTTGATGGTCTTATTTGGTTCTTCTAATGGCAAAAAGCCAAACTTAGATTTACATTTCAAGTGAAAGTTCAGTTGG
This sequence comes from Mustelus asterias, assembly GCF_964213995.1. Classification (NCBI taxonomy): domain Eukaryota; kingdom Metazoa; phylum Chordata; class Chondrichthyes; order Carcharhiniformes; family Triakidae; genus Mustelus; species Mustelus asterias. The sequence continues at coordinate 90,061,592 of NC_135802.1, read as the reverse complement.
AAGCTCATCCACCCTAAATGCCTTCTCCCTCCACAGATATTGCCAACCCTTCTGAGCAGTTCCAGCATTTTCTATTTTTATTTCAGATTTCCAGCACTTGAATATTTTGCTTTTAAATTGACATTCTTCAATAGCCTGCAGAAGAGTCCAATCTGGCAGATAATGCAGTTTTCCTTTGCTGTTTTGGACCAAGAGGAGTAAGTATTCTTTGGAAACATTTCTCTCTTCCTCTCCTAAGGCACAAGTAGCAGCAGGTACGTGCAGTCTGTGCAAATACTTACACTTGTTGTCCACATGGGGCAGTGAAACAGTTATCAGGAAAATATTGGTGTCGTGAAAATATCAGGGAAATACAAGAAATTAGAATATTTTCTGCTGGTAATGTTCTGGTTATATATTTTAAATTGTGAGAATATGCAAGATTTTAAGGCAGGGACACCGTGACAATGAAAATGGAACGAATGCATTTGCTAAACTGATCAGTTTAGCACTTCTAATTTAAAGTTAACATTGTCCTGTGCTCCCCACCCAGTGTCATGCCAAGTTTCCCAGTCAGGTAGGTTATGATCCTGGATCAGACCCCCCTGCTTTTAACTCTAACTTCAACTAATGCGATTAACCGAGCCTTGGTTAATTGTCGAAAATCAGGGATAAATCTTCCCTCCCCAGAAATGTCAAAGCAATTGACAAAGCCATTCTGCTTTTTAGTCAGTATAGTAAAAGTCACCGCGGAAATCCTATCAACCTTAACCTCAGTAGGATTTGTATTTGTCTGTAGATTTGAAATCTTGCAAGAACCCTCAATTTATCCTCTAGATGGTAGAGGGCGTAGACTTATGGTTAACTCTACAAGAGAGTATGGCAGGGCTAGGTCTACACTTCCGGAAAGATGTGCAACAATGGTGAATTAGTCATGTAGATGCCTTTTTGTTGTGATTGTTGAGATCACAGTGAAGGCTAGAATCCTGGACCAGACCCCTGGGTTTTTGGCATGATCCAATTTTGGACCAGTAACGTTTTGTTTAAAATAGACAAAGTTTGAGATTCAAAACACTTACCAGGAGAATAAAACCACACAATTCCATGTGCTTTGAACAAACAAAAATAATCTTTATTATACAAGATCAGAAAGATAAAACAACTTACAATGTCTATCCTATGATGCAAGATTCAGAGTTAATATCTGGTACATGTGAATTAACAGGCAAACTGTGATCAAGCATACCACACTGCACAATAAATTGCTGATGTGACTAAGACAGATTCCATGGATTTCTCAACAACCCACCCTGAATCAGTAAACACTGTGAGTCAAACAATCTTGTTGAAACTCTGCCTCTCTCACAGGGATTCTAGTCTTCACTGTGATCTCTACATGGTTTGCACAACAATAAGGCATCTACATGACTAATTCGCCATTGTTCTGCAGCTTTCCAGAAGTGTAGACCTAGCCCTGCCGTACTCTCTTGTAGGATTAACTATAAATCTACGTCCTCTACCATCTAAAATAGGACAGAGAGCAGAGTTTTGCCTGGGATCTTGTGTTATCTTTGCATGCGATGAAGGAATGAGTGTAATTATGTATTCTTTGATGGATGTCATTTCTAGGCTGAGAGTCATTAAGAGGGAATGGAATCAACTTGTATAAGAATCAGGGTGAGTGGCACTAGTCGATGGATAAGCGAGGATGTGAAGAAGTACATAGAAAAAGTATGATAGATGTGCGTATAAGGTAAGTGGATGTAAGGTATGATGTGCTGGAGTTCCATGTTCTAGGACTCAGCCACAACCACACTTCTGGAAATATCTTATATTCCACTTGTAGAGCAGTCATCAATCCTGCCTATGTGCGGATTCGGTTGAGAGCTATGCATTGTCTTGAAGGGAGGTGGAAGGCAGGGGTCCTCTTTTGTTGGTTCAATGAGGGGGTATTTTATGCTCAATGTGCTCCACAAATCCATCCACCTGGATAGCGGGTTGATACCAGCTGCATGAATAGCAGCTGCCGTTTCCCAAATTAACTGGAACATTCTAAGATCTTTTTTGCAGCATTTGTTCCAGATTTGTGAATGGGAAGGTGGGTTGTTGCTCATAATCTTTTCTATCTCATGGAACACAATGTCATTACAGTAAATGGAAAGCAGATGGAAAGCAGCAGGAATCATGTTGTGTCTCTGATATTGTCTTCATGGAGATGTTTGGTTGCACATCTATGATCTTTGTATGGTTTATGAAGCATGCAGTATAATAAACTAGGACCACAGTTGTAGTGTGAAGTATTGTGCCTGTGTTCCTCCCCTTACCACCCCTCCACCCCGACATGTAGCTGAAGAAGCCATTTTGTATCTTGTATTAACTAATCGAAGTATTATAGGAAGTAGTTGGTCAATCATGAAACAGATGATTGTAAAAGTAATGAACATTGATTGAGTTATAATTAATGAATCAACATAATCAACATTAGAGACTGGGTTTTTAGTTAAGTATTAATGTATAATAATCAATGCTTAAGTCCCCCTCACTCAGGGAAAAGTGCCATTTCAACTAAAGCTGCATAAGTAAGCAAATTGTTGCAGATCCCTGATGAGGTCCATGAGACAATACACTTTGGCCTCGTAGGAACCTCGTCTAACAAATGAAGCATTGCTCAAAATCAGATTAAGAAATAGTGAGAAATAACAACATTGTATTTTTGTTTGAGATAATGAAGCCAGATTATCTCAAGAGGGAAGATACAAATGAAAGACAACCAACAGCGAGAGCCAATCAGTATGACAACAATAGCCTGATTCTGACATGGTGTGACAGTCATACAGGCATTAAAAAGTGTGTGGTGGGGGGCAGGGATTCCATATGATTTTGTTGCTAGCTGGATTTTGGAGACTCTGGAGTATGAACTGTGTTCATCTCTGCAAGCGGTTCAGGACCAGATCAGAGACCTGGAGGGGAATCCTGACATACACTTCAACAGAATGCACAACTGGCTGAAGCTGCGAATGTTATTGTTCCCGGTTTAAGTATATCTTTCATAAACTTTCTAAAATGTATTTTCCATTGAATCCCATTTTGCCTTAATTGGTTAAGTCTCGCCCAAACAAAAAAATTTATTATTTCACTTACGATTGTTGGCAATTGGAATAGCTGAAATCAAAATAATACACTCAGAATAAATTGTCAAATCACTTACAATTGGACTCGTTATCTAAAATATCAACAGCCAGCAGGGCTAAGCAATTAGCATTGATGAATTTACATGATTTGATGCAGGGCCCATCTGCTGTATAAATGTTATAAAAAGCTAGTGAGAGTATGTTGTGATTGTGGTCATTGTCCCTTTAAGGGCAACACAGCAGAAGATGGTCATCTGGCTTAAGGGACCAATTGGGACTGAGAGTGGGTAATCACTCAATGGGGTGGAGTCCCTCTTTGGCAAAAGACAGTCTGAAGGCATGGAGTAAACATGTAGGGTCTGAATAGAAGACGGGGGTGCCTCCAGGGCAGTGTGAGGCTGCTGGTGTCTGCACAGTTTTTTCTTGTTAATAAATACTCTTTGTGTTGTAGTGTGCATCATTACAGAACCCAACCCCCTGATGAGTACTGGCGTTTGGCTAGTCCAGTCGCCAATAGGGTGGTCACAGATGGACCTCCAGAATACTCCTGTCAACCCCCATGCTGTCTCTCTGACAGGCAGCCCCAGTAAGATTAAGAGACTGACTCTTCGCTCTGCCCCTGTGACATCAATAGGGCTGAGGCCCTGCCAGGGCAGAGTTTTCCAGCATTTTCTGTTTTTATCAACCCAAAAATGATCTGCCAGTTTGAAAAGCAACTTATGGTAAATAGCCTTTTGTGTTTCTGGATCTGTTCCCCCGTTGACTTTACATGGCAGGAAAGCCACAGCAGCTTTCACATAGATTTAATATTATAGTCGACGCTTGATTACATCATCAGACCCCAATCTCCACATTTAAAGCGGGACTCCACCAGGTTCAACCTGTGCAGCCACATCACAACAGTCAGTTAAGATAGAAGACCACAGCATACACCTGGCTAATTTCAATTAAAATTGTCAGCGTTGATTTTTGAGTAAACAGTCTTCAATTTCAACCTTACAGTAGGAAAAGTAATTCTGAGAAAACTGCTTATTTTTGAACTTTTGAAAAGTCAGGAGCAGGCAGATTCTGAGGATGACACATTTATGAAAATGTGACCATGCTAACCGCAAGTCCAATACCCATGATTCAAAGCCTCCAACCACCATATACTCACTGACTATTACTTAGTTATAAATTCATGCCAGCACTGCAGTGCCATCCTTCCATTGTATGTTTGTATTTCCAGTCACTGCTGAAGTAGACATAATGCCACTTTGATTTTTGGAAGTTAGACTATGCCCAGATTTGAAAGGAAATAAGCATATCCTCTTGGGAGCCAACTTGTCAGATGTGGTTATGTTCTATTCTTGAGTCATTTCTTCATCACCTTTTTGAAAATTAAATTTGCTGATGCAACAAGAAAATAAATGTGGAAAAATGTCCCACAGTGCTTCTCAAAGGCATAAAGAAAAATAAATGCCAAACCAAGGAAAGAGGAAATAAAAAGGACTCGTGCAGTATTTAGACAGTGCTATACATCACTACCAGACACCTCAAAGAGCTTTGCAGTCAATAGGTACTGTTAAATATATTCACTGTTGTAGTGCAGGGCAGAAGAAGGTATTTTTCGGGTTCTATCAAAGAGGTGGGTTTTAGGTGGGGTCTTAAAGGAGGACAGGGAGGTAGAAGGTAGAGGTGTATAGGCAGGGCATTCCAGAATGCCTGGGAATTGTACGTTCATAATAGTGCTGATGAATGTTATGGAAGTGAGAAAGATCAAGATTATGCGAGGCTTTGAACAGGAGAATGAGAATTTGAAGTTGGGTGAGCAGGATTTGTGCTGAGATTGAATACAGGCAGCAGTTATTTAGATGTTTAAAGTTTATCAAGGGTGGTGAATGCAAAGACACTAGCAGGTGTTAAAATTGTTGAGCCAAACGGTGATAAAAGCAGGAATAAGGGTTTAAGCAGAATCATAGAATCCCGACAGTACAGAAGGAAGCCATTCAGCCCTATGAGTCTGCACCGACAACAATCTCACCCAGGCCCTATTCCTGCGATCCCATGTATTTACCCTTCCAATCCCCCTGACACTAAGAGGCAATTTAGCATGGCCAATCAATCTAATCTGCACATCTTTGCTCTGTGGGAGGAAACCGGAGCACCTGAAGGAAACCCATGCAGACATGGGGAGAACGTGTAGTCTCTGCACAGTGACCCAAGCCAGAAATCGAACCCAGCTCCCTGGTGCTGTGAGGCAGCAGTGCTAACCACTGTGCCGCCCATAAAGATGGGCTGAAGATAAGTTGGAGATTGGTGATGTTACAGAGGTGGAAGTAGGTCGTCAGTAGAAAGCCCAAATACATTTCAAAAACATTTACCCACTAGAAAACGTTGAACACTTTGTAAAGTTTTATAGAATGAATGTTGAGCAATTCTAACATTTTAATTAAGGGATACAGAGAGGTCTTGGGAAATATTTCCAAAACAAAGAAATTCATCACAGATATGTTATTTAGCACATTGAGGAAGGCACTCCATAAAATGCAAGTTTTCTTTCTGTCAAAGTGATTAACATTAAAAATAATGGGGAGGACTTTTCTCCCTCTCCACTGTGTGTTTCGCGGTAGCCGGAGATAGTGCACGCTCATGATGCTGCTGTTGTCAATGGCAGTTACCATTGAATACACCCCTCACTGCTGGGAAACCTGTGGCGGGGGATACATCATTGACAGGACCATAATATCCCATTGGCTTGAACAGGAACAAGACTTCAGCAGTTATCTTTTTTATTCTTCTGTGTGGAATTTTGGAGGCACAGTTACTGCAATACTTTCAGTACAATAGAAAAAACATTCAATCACATTACATAGGACAGAAAAAGTTATTTGTTTCCATGCTTCTAATTGTTATAAATCTACAAACTGAACAAAACAAAATCAGGAAATATGGTTCTGTTGACAACTAAATAATTCCAGCAACCAGTTATTACATTACGCAATCTTCATTCTATGGCTGTATTATATGTACGATACACAATTTTAGACTTTATAAAGGGAGAATTGGAAACACTGAAGTGAATTTATATAATGGATTATATGGAATACTTCCACGAGTGTTTCCATGAGAAACACACCATTCCCGATGTTAGGGTAGACCACAAAAAGATAAGTCAAAGAGGAAGTGTCTTAAAGGAGGAGGGAGAGTTGGGAATACAGTCATTATCAAGGGAATTCCAAAGCTCAGGGTCTGGACAGCTAAAAACCCAGACGTCACTAGTGGGGAGAAGGAAACCATAGATGCACCCAAGCCAGAATTGTAGGAATGCAGATATTGTTTTAAGATAGTTGGGCTGTAGGAGTTTACAAATTAGGGTGAGGGCATAAAGGGATTTGAAGACTGAGAATGAGGTGATTCATCTCCTGATTCCCAAAAGCTTGTCCACCATCTGTGAGGCAAAAGTCAGAAGTGTGTTGGAATATTCTTCACTTGCTTGGATGAGTGCAGCTCCAACAACACTCAAGAAACTTAGTAGCATCCAGGACAAAAAAGCAGACTTCATTGGCACCCCAGACACCTCTTTAAACAGTGACTCACTCAAGCAATTTTGTAGAACAGTAACAGTGTGTACCAACTGCACTGCAGAAACTGACCAATGCTTCTTAACTGCACCTTACAAACTTACAACCTTGACTTTTGAGAATAAAAAGGACAATAGATGCATTATCTGTAAGTTCCTTACCAATTCACTCACCATCCTGACTTGGAATTATATCATCATTCCATCACTGTTGCTGGGTCAGAATCCTGGGACTCCCTTCCTAAGAACACTACGGTATATCTACACCACATACACTGCAATGGTTCAAGAAGGCGACACACCCCCGTCTTCTCAAGTGAAAGTTGGGATGGCAATAAATGCTGGCCTTCCCAACAACACCCACACCCCATGAATGAATAAAAGTTTTTAAAGATTGAGGTTTTGTTTGACCAGGCACCATGATAATGGGGAACCAGGGCTAGGTCTGAGTTAGGACACAAGCAGCAGAGTTTTTGATGAGTCCACATTTATGGAGGGTAGAAGATGGGAGTCTTGCCAACATAATACAGGAATAGTCAAGTCTACAGGTAATTGAAGCTTGAATGAGGCTTTCAGCAGCTGATGGGCTGGCAATATTATAGAGATTGATGTAGCTGGTCTTGATATAGGATAGTGTGTTGGAAACATAGCCTGTGGTCAGGTAGATGCCAAGGCTATGAAGGGTCTGGTTACGCCTCAGTTGCTGATCAAAGAGAAGAATGGAGTCAATGTCTAGGCAAAGGCATTTGTTGTTGGAACTGAAAATAATAACTTCTGTATTCCCAATGTTTAATTAAAATAAATGAAAGGAACCTGACAGAGGAGATGGAGGGGGTTGAGAAAGGTGATGTGAGGTGGATCTGGGTGTCATCATATAAATTTGGAATTTGACTCCATTTTTGGGTGATATTACCAAGAAGCATCATGTAGATGAGTAACAGGAGGAGACGAAGCATAGATTCTTAAGGAATGACAGAAAAAGTAGTGGCAGCCAGGAAGAGAAAGCACTTCAGAAATTCTACAGCAATGACGTGAAATCTTAACTCAACTGAACAAGCTAAAAATGGAACCAGCAGATGACGACAGTTGGATAATGCAAGAGAAACATTAAAGGATGATGTGGTTAGTGTCAAAGGCTGCATAGTGGTTGAGAATGGATAGTTTACCATCAGAACAGTCACATAAAATTTAATTTGTGACTTCCATTAGGGCTATTTTGGTGCTGTAAGATGTTGTGGAAGCCTCATTGAAGAGGTTCAAGTATGAAGTTATGGGAAAAATGGACATGGATGTTGGGGAAACAAAAACAGAAATAAAATGAACTCAGAGAAATGCAAAGTGAATTAAAATGGAAATTGAAAGCATGGGAAATGAGAATTTGCTTGGTGCAGAGACCGAATGAGGAAAGTGGTGAGGATATCTTTGTGCGAAACTTGGGCCCAGATTTTTGTTCCTGATTAAGGTAGCGGGAGTTGTAAAATCTCTTGGCTTGCCACATTGCCTTTAGAGAAACTCACCCAAATGGCAAGGTCTTTGCCCCAGGAATAGCATGCCACTCATGACACCACCTACCCCCTTGCCAACTCAAGCCAACCCCATTCCCCTTATAGTCCCCATGCCAATTTAGTGCCAACTCATGCCTACCTACCTTTTCTCCTTCCACTCTCCATGCCAACTTACATAGTGTCCACTGTGGACAGACCTTATGAGCCATGTTAAGATGAAATAAAATAAAGGTCTAAATATCTATTACAGGCTTTACTATATTAAGGAAACTCCCCCATTTATAAAAACCCATTCAACGCATTTAAATTCCCCAAATACTTTAACCCTTATAAAACAAGCTGACTTGTACTCATATCCCCACATCAAAGACAGCTAATATTTTATCAACTTCTTTGAGCTGTCAATCAAACTGTGAACTTAAGTCCCCTACTGAGATAATGATAGGTTGTGGAAATCAGCCAATAATTGATAATGACATATAGATAGACCTATGGGTAATGTCAATAAATGGCTATTGTAGCAGCTAAAATCAGTCATTTCAACTCTCACTGAGATAGATAGCCTATTTCTTTAATTTCTAAAGGGCTGCTACTTTAAATAATGTCACAACTTGTATATTTTTTAAATCGCAAACTGATACAGGCATATTTTTAAAAATCATTTTTAAGGGGTAGAGCTATAAATAATTTCAAAGTTTGAGTTATCTTTTACCTCTAACTGGTGCAGGAAGACTTTTGTTATTTTTAAAGGGCTTGAGGTTGAAATAACTTCACAGTTTGACAGTTCTATAATCATTATCTGTCATTTAAGAGAAAAAATTGTAACTCCCATTTTATGGTTTAAGGCCCTTGCTACAAAGTAAATGAGGGTCTGTATGAACTTGACACTGGGTTCAAATGGTCTTGTTGAATTCTGGCTTCTGGTTTCCCTCATGAGTGAATTGTGATCCACCACCTTTTACCACACCAGCAAAAATAAAATCTGTCAGAAATGGAGGCAGGACATCCGGATCCAGGTTAATTCTGCCATTTTTAAAGGTTCTTGGAGTCTTCATAACTTTGAACTTTGATTTGTTGTTTGCGTGGATGGCAGATGATGAGAAATTTAAGAGAATGAGGAGAGGATGGAATAAGGTGAGGTTCTCAAAAGAGGAGAAGGTTGCAGAGAAGTAGCAGGATATATCAGGGTGAAGTATTCTGACAATGGCCATATCACTACTATGATAGCTGGGGTGGGCAAATAGTGGAAGGTATAGGGAGCTTCAGTAAGGGGAAAAGTGTCATCCCCATTGTCACGGATGAACACACCTAGTTCACAAGCGAATGTACATTCTAGAGGGAGATGAAGTGAGGCAATGATCATTGATCTGTCATAGCATCAATGGTGGGAGAAATAAATAAAGCAGGATGAAGGTTGATAAAATTAACCAACAGGCAGGCAGGCTGGGAGGCTGGCCATGGAATAGGATGGGGCATCGGGGAAATTGATGTTACTGCATGTAAGGAGGCAGCAACAAGTGCCTTGATTGGGTCAGTAGAAAACGCTGATAGAGGTACAGAGGAAAGATTTGGGCTGATCTGATGTATATTATGTACAGTGAGAGAGAGAGAGAGATAGAGAGAAGCCTGGGACTAAGCGATGAGTTTTGAAGAGTTTGTTTAGTGCTTTGGGGAAGACAAAGTACCCAAGAAAGAAAAAAGGAAAAGAGACATCAGTGAGTAACAGGATGGTGAGGAGACAAAAGAGAAAGGTCCAAATTAATTATGTACATATATGTAATTAAATATTGCCTACAGTAAATTATAAGAGAGTGTGTGTTCTGTGGAATGAATAAGTTTGCCAGAAAAGTAATTGTTTTCTTTTACTCAGATTATAAAAAAAAAGCTTTTCAAATGAATGTGTAAATATAACAATCTGAGTGATCTTTATAATACTTGAAATACTACTCACGCAAGATTCTAGACTACAATGACATATTCCGTGCAAAATTACAAGAAAGGAAATTGAAGAACAATTAAATGGGAGGGTACAACTCAAATCTTGGAGTGTGTAAATACTCTCAAAATAGCTGCTGAAAGGTTGTATTTTTCAAAAGCTGTTACATTTCTTAAAAAGGTATTGTTGCAGGTTGGAGCCAAATTGTTCTGAGAAAATGAACAAATAACTGCAAACGAGGAAATATGTCTCATGGAGAGCTAAATGATCTTTTCCCATATCTGGCTGTACACTTTCCCACTTAAAGTTATTTTGCATGTGTGTGTGTGGTTGAAAAATAAAGAACTGCACTTATCTTTGAGGTGTTCACAAAATTCAAACTCCCATTCCTTCGAGATAGGAAATTCCAGATTTGTGCTGAAATCTGTGTTTGAGCCACACTTCTACCAAATTCTGAATGTTGCAATTTATATTTATCCAAGAGGAAAACAGTTTTGCATTGTTGAAAACCTTCCAACTGAGACAACTATTTGGGTGGATATTTTTCTCATTAGAAGCCAGCTCTGTAGACTAAATTTCAGAGAGTTCTGGAAATACTCAGCCAATCTGGCGGTGTCTGTGGAGAGAAAAACAGAGTTGACATTTCAAGTGGTGATCTTTCATTAGAACTGGAAAAAGTTAAAGATGTAACAAGTTCAAAACAAGTACAGAGAAAGAGAGGAGGGGAGGAAGGTGTGTGAAAGGGTCAAAGGGAGGAGAGGTTAAATGACAAAAGGGATGATGGCGGAAGGCGAAGATAGTCACGTTTGTCATATTCCTGAAGTTGAGCAGGTAGGGTGGTCATGTATGTAGTTGGGATGTTATGTCCCTTTAAGACAATGGGTCAGGTTGAAAAAGCTGAGGGGAGCTTGTAGGAGTCAGTCCTAGACTCACTGTGAACTAGTTAAGAGGTTCAATAAACCGTTCCTTGTTTGAATCTTACCTACCTGCCTCATGGTCTTTAGAAAGTTAGGAATTAGACCAAACATAACAAATGCATTTCTTTATCTTCTCAAAATTTATAGGATAAGTGCATAAAGTCTTGACGCGAGCAAAGGTTCACCAGCTTTAAAGACTCTGCAGGAACACCATTGGGACTACAGACTTTGTTGTTTCATCTGTTCGTTTGTTTGTTTGTTGCAGTTCTCCCATTTTTAGTTGTTCACCTGTTAATTCTACCGTGGACCACTGGGGATAACGGGAGAATATTAATTGCCATTGTGGATTCACAGTTGCGGAGTTGTACACAATGTCCTTTGCAGTGTTGTAAGATTGCATTATCATCCTTAATAAGAGAAATACCATCCTGTGAGTGAAGGGGATTTTGTATGTTTGACCTTAGTGCATTGATGGCCCTGGAGGATTCAAAAAGCTTTGCGTGTCATGATGATCAGCATATTGTTGAACGTCTCAGGTTCTCTCTTCCCACCATATTCCTATATCTTCTTGATTCGCCTTTGAGCATCAGCCATGAGATGTTGGGATGCTGCCTTCTTAACCAGTGCCCTTGGGTTGTTCTGCCAGGTAAAGGAGGCTGCTTGTTTTTGTTCTAGGAGGTTACATATTTCAGCATTATTTTCGTTGAACCGATCCTGGTGACAACACTGCTCAAACCCAGTGGTCTGAGCACAGGAATCTAAACAGCGGACTTTATCTGGAATTGAGTTGGTTGTGTGAAGATTTGCAAGTTGGTCATGAGCCGCCATTGAAATTTATTTCTTCCAACAGGCTGCTTCAGTGTTGAGACGTTGATCTTCTTCCTCTTGGACATTTAATTTTTGTGATGTATTGGTGTTGGGTCAATGATTTATAACTCATCAAATAAGCTGATGATCTGTCCGTCAGGAATCAGGCCCCCGCAAGAATTGAGGGATGCAAACATTATTTAGATATTTGACCCGAGCAATGATGTCATCCAGGAGGTGCCAATGCTCTGATCTAGAATGTTCTACGTAGTTTTGTATTTTTCTTTCTGATGAAAGAGAATATTTCTTTTAATCAGGTCTTGCTGAGCACACTTTGTCAGCAGGAGGACACCATTTGCATTGGTTTTTCCCACTCTGTTTTGCCTAATGGTTCTCTCCAGATATCAGAGTCAGGGTCAACCCTGGCATTAAAGTCCCCCAGAAAGATGATTTTTTTTTTCCTTTTGGTATGTCAGTGAGGACCTCACTGAGTTCAGAGTACAGTTTTTCCATATCATTTTAATCAAAGTGAAAATTCAGCCCAAAAGTGGCGATATCGGTGGCATACTGATTATGGCTGAACTGTAAGTAAAATGTCATGAATCTTTCATTTATACAATTGGGGAGTTCTGGCAGTGTATCCAAGATCCTATTCCCGATGGCAAAACCAACTCCATGGACACGAGAGTCCTTGTCCGTCTCTCTTTTCTGGTAGAAAGTGTATCCCACTGTTATTCCTTCAGCTAGATCTCCCTGGGAAGGCGGATCTCACTAAGTATGGCAATGTCAATTTGGAGTCCTGATAGCGCACATACTATGATTGCAGTTCTTGCTTCTGGATAGTTGCTCTTGGGATTATCCATGAGTGTTTGAACATTCCAAGTTGCAAAACTCAGAGGGTGGGACTTTCCGGTCGCGCTCGCCCAGAACTGGAAAACCCTGTCCGAGGTGAACGGACCTTTGCATGGTCGGGCCCCTCTCCCCACCTGCTAGGATTCCCATGGTGGGCGGGACAGGAAAAGTCCACGCAGAGTATTATTTCCTTTGATCACAAAGATTGCGATCATGTTGGGTGGAGTTCCCCATTCAAGGGAAACTGGGAAAGCCTATTGTTAGGGTACCTTTTATTTAACTCCCTCCCCATTTGGGGGGAGCAAGGGGTATCCTGAAGAGGACTGCTCAGTCATAGATATTACTGCTAAAAGACATCTTGGCTCAACACAGGTGTCCAGTGACCTTCATGCACCTGTTACCTGCGTGCAGATTCTTGACTTGGGGCTTACAGGTTCACAGCCCCTGTCACCATCACAGATGAACATCTGAATTAGGAGCAGAAGTGGGCTAATTGACCCCTCGAGCCTGCTCCACTATTCAATAAGATCATCACTGATTTGTTTGTGTTTCTAATTTCACATGTCTGTCTACCTGTGATAATCTTTGATTCCCTTGCCTAACAGAATCTATCTATCTCCACCTTCAATGACCCTGCCTCCACCGCCTCCTGGGGTAGGGAGTTCCAAAGTTGCACAAAGTTCTGAAAGAAAAATTGTCCTCATCTCTGTCCGAAGAGGGCGACCCCTAATTTTAAAACAGTGCCTCCTGGTTCTGGACTCATCCACAAGAGGAAACATTCTTTCCATATCAAGGAAGACAATTGTTTTCCACCTTGTCAAGATCATTCAGGATCTTATATACTTCAATCAAGTCACCCCTCACTCTCCTAAACCCCAGTTGAAACAAACCCAATCTGTCTATAACCTTTTCTCATAAGACAACTTATTCTAGGTGTCTGGTAAACCTCCTCTGAACTGACTCCAACACATTTATCTCCTTCCTTAAATAAGGAGACACAACATTTGAGATGTGGTCTCACTACTACTAAGCATAACATCCTTACTTTTCTGTTTGAATGCTCCATAAGAAAGGGTCACATTCAATTAGCCTTCTTGATTACATGCTGCACCTACAGTTTTGTGACTCATGCATGAGAAAACCTAGATCCCTCTGCACCTCAGAATTCTGCAGCCGTTCTCCAATTAAGCAATACTCTACTTTTCTATCCTTCCTGCCAAAGTGAACAACTTTACATTTCCCCACATTTTGTTCCATCTGCCAGATTTTTGCACACTCACTCAACTATCCATATCCGTCTACAAAATCCTTATGTCCTCTTCACAACATATTTTCCTTCTCTACCATGCCCTCACTCCCCTCATCTAAGCCATTGATGTACATTGTAAAAAGTTGAGGCCCCAGCACAACCCCAGTTGGGCTCCACTTGTTACATCCTGCCAATCAGAACACAACTCATTTATATATACTCTTTGCTTTCTGCCAGCCAACCAATCTTCTATTCATTATAATATGTTACCCCCAACACCACAAGCTTTTATTTTCTCAATAACCTCTGATGCACCTTATCAAGTGCTTTCTGGAAATTCAAGTACAGTATGTCTACATTCTCCTTTTATCCATGATGCAATTTACTCCTTCAAAGAACTCTAATAAAATGATAAAACACTATTTCTTTTTCACAAACTCATGCATACTCTTCCCGATTATCTTGAGTTTTTCTAAGAGCCCAGCCATAACCTCCTTAGTTATCAATTGTAGCACTATCCCCATGACAAACATCAGGCTAACTGACTTGTAGTTTCCTGTTTTTTGCCGCCCTTCTTGAATAGGGGTGTTGCTTTCCAGTCTGATGGAACCTTTCCAGGATCTAGTGAATTTTGGAAAATTAACACCAACGCATCTACTACCTCAATAGCCACCTCTCTTAAGACCTTAGGATGATGTCAATTTAGACCTGAAGATTTGTCATCCCACAGTTCCATCAGTTTGCTCAGCAATGCTTCCTTAGTGATTGTAATTCCACCGAGTTTCCCTTTTCCTTTTCACGTTTGGGCTCTGGCTATTACTGGAATTTTTTTTGTATCCTCAAGATCAATGGAGTCAGTCGAGATAGGCGAGGTGATGAATGAATACTTTTCTTCAGTGTTCACCAAGGAGAGGGGCCATGTTTTTGAGGAAGAGAAGGTGTTACAGGCTAATAGGCTGGAGGAAATAGATGTTTGGAGGGAGGATGTCCTGGCAGTTTTGAATAAACTGAAGGTCGATAAGTCCCCTGGGCCTGATGAAATATATCCTAGGATTCTTTGGGAGGCAAGGGATGAGATTGCAGAGCCTTTGGCTTTGATCTTTGGGTCCTCACTGTCCACGGGGATGGTGCCAGAGGACTGGAGAATGGCGAATGTTGTTCCTCTGTTTAAGAAAGGGAATAGAAATGACCCTGGTAATTATAGACCGGTTAGTCTTACTTCGGTGGTTGGTAAATTGATGGAAAAGGTCCTTAGGGATGGGATTTATGACCATTTAGAAAGATGCGGATTAATCCGGGATAGTCAGCATGGATTTGTGAAGGGCAAGTCGTGCCTCACAAATTTGATAGAATTTTTTGAGGAGGTGACTAAGTGTGTTGATGAAGGTAGGGCAGTTGATGTCATATACATGGATTTTAGTAAGGCGTTTGATAAGGTCCCCCATGGTCGGCTTATGATGAAAGTAAGGAGGTGTGGGATAGAGGGAAAGTTGGCTGATTGGATAGGTAACTGGCTATCTGATCGAAGACAGAGGGTGGTGGTGGATGGAAAATTTTCGGACTGGAGGCAGGTTGCTAGCGGAGTGCCACAGTGATCAGTACTTGGTCCTCTGCTCTTTGTGATTTTTATTAATGACTTAGAGGAGGGGGCTGAAGGGTGGATCAGTAAATTTGCTGATGACACCAAGATTGGTGGAGTAGTGGATGAGGTGGAGGGCTGTTGTAGGCTGCAAAGTGACATAGATAGGATGCAAAGCTGGGCTGAAAAATGGCAAATGGAGTTTAACCCTGATAAATGTGAGGTGATTCATTTTGGTAGGACTAATTTAAATGTGGATTACAGGGTCAAAGGTAGGGTTCTGAAGACTGTGGAGGAACAGAGAGATCTTGGGGTCCATATCCACAGATCTCTAAAGGTTGCCACTCAATTGAATAGAGCTGTGAAGAAGGCCTATAGTGTGTTAGCTTTTATTAACAGGGGGTTGGAGTTTAAGAGCCGTGGGGTTATGCTGCAACTGTACAGGACCTTGGTGAGACCACATTTGGAATATTGTGTGCAGTTCTGGTCACCTCACTATAAGAAGGATGTGGAAGCGCTGGAAAGAGTGCAGAGGAGATTTACCAGGATGCTGCCTGGTTTGGAGGGTAGGTCTTATGAGGAAAGGTTGAGGGAGCTAGGGTTGTTCTCTCTGGAGCGGAGGAGGCTGAGGGGAGACTTAGTAGAGGTTTATAAAATGGTGAAGGGGATAGATAGAGTGAACGTTCAAAGACTATTTCCTCGGGTGGATGGAGCTATTACAAGGGGGCATAACTATAGGGTTCATGGTGGGAGATATAGGAAGGATATCAGAGGTAGGTTCTTTACGCAGAGAGTGGTTGGGGTGTGGAATGGACTGCCTGCAGTGATAGTGGAGTCAGACACTTTAGGAACATTTAAGCGGTTATTGGATAGGCACATGGAGCACACCAGGATGATAGGGAGTGGAATAGCTTGATCTTGGTTTCAGATAAAGCTCGGCACAACATCGTGGGCCGAAGAGCCTGTTCTGTGCTGTACTGTTCTATGTTCTATGTTCTATTTCAATATTTATATTGATCTGCTAGTTTCCTGTGTGAGAAGTCAAAAAAATAATTATTAGAAGTGCATGATTGTCAGCGAATTTTCCACTACCAATAACAGAAGTCCAATTTAGGAACTGCACGTTGAAAAAGCTGCATTCCTGTGATTTTCAATGGTGACTTTTTAATCTCAGAATAAAAACATACAATTTACCCAATTTTAGGACTTTGGAGTCAGCTCCTTTGTCATTAACTCAACATTTACTTTGTGTAGCTTTGGGCATTTTTAGAATTATAGGTTTACTTTTCTAAATATTCAAGCTGCTGCATATGAACATTTATTTGCAAGAATGGCAAAATCAGATCTGCGGTTACCTGTGGTGCAGGCACACACTTGCTGACAATAGGAAAGGCTGCTCTCCCTGAATTTTGCATGACAAGTTGTCTCTTCATTTCAATATGCTCCCTGCACATAGCATGCACAGCAAGACAGGCTTGCATTTTGTTTAGCCGAGAGTCACAAGATTAGGTCAGCCAACAACCCTAAAGGTTGCTGTAAACAATTAAAGAAGAGTTCACTATTTCCCTGCCTTACATAGAAATAAAGAAACAGAAAAAAGAAGCAGGAGTAGTCTATGCAGCCCTTCAAGCCTGCTCTGCCATTCATTTTGATCATGGCTGATCATCAAATTCAATATCTTGATCCCGCCTCCCCACCCCCCCCTGACCCCACCGCCCCCCCACCCCCAGCCACCCCCCCCCCCCCCCCCCGCCCCCCCGCCCATATCTCTTGATCCATGTAGTCACAAGAGCTATGTCTAATTTCTTCTTGAAATCACACAACTTTTTGGCCTCAACTACTTTTTGTGGTAGTGAATTCCACAGATTCACCACTCTCTGGGTGAAGAAGTTTCTTCTCACCTCAGTCCTAAAAGGTTTACCCCTTATCCTCAGACCACGACCCCTAGTTCTGAACTCCCCCACGAAACTACCCTGTCTAATCCTGTTAGAATTTTATACATTTCTATGCGGTCTCCTCTCATTCTTCTGAACTCCAATTAATATAATGCTGACCGACTTAATCTCTCCTCCTATGCCATCCCAGGAATTAGCCTGGAAAACCTGAAGGGAAGTGGAAAAGCATGTTCTTGGGGAAGTGTGTGCAATATGTACTATGCTCAACACTCTCAAATGGGAGTCTTCTTTTCATAAGTGCAGCAAAAGAAGATGTCCATCCTTGGTCCTGAAGGCAACACGCCTTCAGGTGCAAGCTGTGCCAATGGGGATAGCTGATACTTCGAGACTCAGGCCCATTTTAACTGGTAGGAATGAGTTTGATATAATAGGCATTATGGAGACATATAGCAGGATAATACAGTCTCGCTCATCCCAAAACTGTAAAATCCCACCCGAGGTTAACAAACCTTTTCATGGTTCACCCCTCGCCCACTCCAATTCCCGTGGTGGGTGGGCTGGGCAAATTCTGACCATAGTTGCAAAGTGACCAAGGATGAGAACTAGGTTTTTCAGAAAATTTAATGTCTAGATGAGATAAGCAAAATGGAACAAAATGGGATGCTAGGGGGGTTGGGTGGAAGGGACAGTGTTGTAGCCCTGATAATAAAGGGTGGGATAAAGACAGTAGGGAGAAAAGATTTTAGCTTGGAAAATCAAGATGTAAGGCCAGTTTAGGTGGAGTTATCGAACAGCATGGGGCAGAAAAGAATAATGGGAATAGTTGGAAAAGTATAAATCTAAAAATTAAAGGTGTGTATCACATAGACGGGATAAATCAAATTTTCAGTAATAATGAAGAGGATGCATGCTGGCCTCAGGCACTTGAAATATTCCCACATTCCCTCATAGAGCAGGAGCACACCACAGCTTTGAGCGCTCCTGCCATGACTTACCTCTTTAAAGTAAATCTTTTGGCCTCTTTTTTTTAGGTAGTAAATCTTTTGGAAGACAGTTAAAATCAAATAAAATCAATTACACTAGGGCACTTCTTCCCTGGTCCTCATTACTACAGAATATAGCCCTTACAAACTATAGTCCTCAAAACAAAGACCTTACAAACTAGAAAAGTAGTAAACACTTACCCGATCATACTTACCCGATCAGCTACTTCCACTTTGTCCCGGCCACGAGCAGCAGAATGCCGATGTCACTGATGCTGCTCGATAACTATTAAAAGAACTGCCAGCTCAACTGGCTCCATGATTCTCCCGAATCAAAAACTGAAAGGAAGAGAACATCAAAGTGAGTAATGAGGAGTGCTGACAATGCACTGGCCCACAGACCTCTCAGAATCTGGGACATCCACCCGTGCACATCCCCCTATGTGAGTGCCTTTCCAATGAGCCTCACTCCCTCCCCTGTCACACAATGGTCACTTCTCCACATTTGTCCCTCTCAACTCAGCACTTTGTCCCTTGAGAGCCGCAGTAACCTGCATACATCACCAGTATGCACCCCGCAGTAGGACCGGTTGGTTTTCCCTGCCAACCGGTCAGTGCCCAAGCTCCTAATTCCCATGTCACTCTGGCTCTGGGCTCCTGAGCTCAGATACGGGATGATGGTGTGCAGGTAGGAGCGCATAGCGACGAGTCTGTTTGCAATGCACTAGATTTGCCTCTCAAGAACAGTCACCAGTCTGTCTACAGAGGAAGCTTGGCACTCTGAAGAGAGGGTGAGATAGTGGAGGTTGCCTGGATGGACACCTCCACAGTTCGGGTCAGAGCACGCAATTTGTGTATTTTATCCGTCAAAACTTCATAGACTTTGCGCTGGTCATCCAGCATCGACCATCTTATGGACAACTCCAGAAGCTCATCATCTGACTTGGAATCAGTCTCTGGAACACACTGGAAACTCCTCTGACTGTCCGAGACCTGCTCCAACACATTCTCAGGCAGCTGCACGTGCGACAGTGAAGTACCCTCAAGAGTCTGTGCATGTCCCTGGTCTGACATGCAAATGCCTGCTGAGGGATCAATATCTGCGATGATGCTTGGGACAGAGACAGGATGTGAACCTGGATTCTCCAGGGCTTCTTCTTCCTCCTTGAAACAGCACAGCATCTGGGGGAGGATCAATGGAAGAGGCTTCACCTGTAACAGAGAGATATGCCAGGGGGTTAGTGCTCATTCAGAGCTTGCCATATCAGTGCAAAGTCACTAGACTCTGCAACATTATTGCTGTCCAACATGAGAGATGGGACTCTGCAGACTCAATGCACACTTGAATGATCATCCAAAGCTTCTGATAATGAAGCTTGACAGGGTTTCAATGTCTGAACAATATTAATCAGGTTCATTGAATCAACCCTCCATCCACCTCCCACTTGCCCCATTCCCTTTTGTATCTGTTTGAGCCTTTTGCCAGTTCACCAAACCCAGAGCTTCCTCCAATCTCACCTGTGACAATGGTCCTGGAGGACTCTGTGTCCATCAGTGTCGACACTTCCTTTTCAAAAGGACTTGGGATGGTCAGTTTTGAAACACTGTCACCTGTCAGGTCTTGCTCGCAGGCATTGTGGGCTCGCGTCTTCTGAAAAGTTGTGCAAGATTGCTTTCATAAACTATTTCAGCTTATTTAACAGCATGTCACTAACGCTTTATTCACAAAGTGCATGGCAGCCTGGATGCTGTGCTCTCTCCCGAGATGCTGGTTTGGTCCTTTTCCCCGTCACTCCTCTTGTTCCAATCACGCAGACATCTCTGGACGGAAACGGGCAACAGCTAGACAACTCCTTTGTGAAAGATGTTCAGGTTAAAAAAGAATGCGACCTCTGCTCAGTGGAGACAGCAGAGCTCACCTTCATAGAAACCCTACAGTACAGAAAGAGGCCATTCGGCCCATCGAGTCTGCACCGACCACAATCCCACCCACACCCTACCCCCATATCCCTACATATTTTATCCACTAATCCCTCTAACCGATGCATCTCAGGACACTAAGGGGCAATTTAGCATGGCCAATCAACCTAACCCGCACATCATTGGACTGTGGGAGGAAACTGGAGCACCCGGAGGAAACCCACGTCCAAATGATCCTGCAAACTGTGAATGAACCTGCATTTGCTGGGTCCCCTGACATTGTCTCTTGCTAAGGGACCCTTTAAATTACTGACCATGACCTCATTCCAGGTCACGGCTAATGACCTTGGAGGCCAGACATCCTATCCACCTTCACTCATTGGGCATAATGCAGGTCTCAAGGACATTCTGGAGATTAAAGTGCTCCAATTAATGCATTATTGGACACATTTCGAAAATGGGCTCATAAGTCAGAAAGCTCCCGACTTCAAGATATGGAACCCACCCTTAATGCCCCAGTGTATTATTCAGTCCATTATTAAGCCAATAAGTCATATATTGGAATATGCTGTACTCATAGTTACGACATAGGTTCCTACATTTGCTACAATATAATTGTAGCTGGTACCTTTGTAATTAATTAGCACTTAAAAAGCAATCCAACATAATAAAAGGCCTGCTAACAAAGTGGGAGCCATAAATGTAAAACTCACCTTCAAGAGTTGTTAGTTGTGCATGGTTACAATTTCCATCAGACTCCTACTCCCTTATTTGAGGAAAAAAATGATAGTAAATACATTTTGGAAATATCTGCATATCACAATTGACACCAGCTGTAAAAGAGGGCACAATTTTGGGCTGCATTTGTACACCTCATTTATGACATCCATATTCAAAATATTTGTCTCGTATGCTCCAGGCAAGAATCACGTCTGCGAATAAAGAACAAAGAACAAAGAACAATACAGCACAGGAACAGGCCCTCCGGCCCTCCAAGCCCGTGCCGCGCCCTGGTCCAAACTAGACCATTCTTTTGTATCCCTCCATTCCCACTCCGTTCATATGGCTATCTAGATAAGTTTTAAACGTTCCCAGTGTGTCCGCCTCCACCACCTTGCCTGGCAGCGCATTCCAGGCCCCCACCACCCTCTGTGTAAAATATGTCCTTCTGATATCTGTGTTAAACCTTCCCCCCTTCACCTTGAACCTATGACCCCTCGTGAACGTCAACACCGACCTGGGGAAAAACTTCCCACCGTTCACCCTATCTATGCCTTTCATAATTTTATACACCTCTATTAAGTCTCCCCTCATCCTCCGTCTTTCCAGGGAGAACAACCCCAGTTTACCCAATCTCTCCTCATAACTAAGCCCCTCCATACCAGGCAACATCCTGGTAAACCTCCTCTGTACTCTCTCCAAAGCCTCCACGTCCTTCTGGTAGTGTGGCGACCAGAACTGGACGCAGTATTCCAAATGCGGCCGAACCAACGTTCTATACATCTGCAACATCAGACCCCAACTTTTATACTCTATGCCCCATCCTATAAAGGCAAGCATGCCATATGCCTTCTTCACCACCTTCTCCACCTGTGACGTCACCTTCAAGGATCTGTGGACTTGCACACCCAGGTCCCTCTGCGTATCTACACCCTTTATGGTTCTGCCATTTATCGTATAGCTCCTCCCTACATTATTTCTACCAAAATGCATCACTTCGCATTTATCTGGATTGAACTCCATCTGCCATTTCTTTGCCCAAATTTCCAGCTTATCTATATCCTTCTGTAGCCTCTGACAATGCTCCTCACTATCTGCAAGTCCTGCCAATTTTGTGTCGTCTGCAAACTTACTGATCACCCCAGTTACACCTTCTTCCAGATCGTTTATATAAATCACAAACAGCAGAGGTCCCAATACAGAGCCCTGCGGAACACCACTAGTCACAGGCCTCCAGCCGGAAAAAGACCCTTCCACTACCACCCCCTGTCTTCTGTGAGCAAGCCAGTTCTCCACCCATCTAGCCACCTCCCCCTTTATCCCATGAGATCCAACCTTTTTCACCAGCCTACCATGAGGGACTTTGTCAAACGCTTTACTAAAGTCCATATAGACGACATCCACAGCCCTTCCCTCGTCAACCATTCTAGTCACTTCTTCAAAAAACTCCACCAGGTTAGTGAGGCATGACCTCCCTCTCACAAAACCATGCTGACTATCGTTAATGAGTTTATTCCTTTCTAAATGCGCATACATCCTATCTCTAAGAATCTTCTCCAACAACTTCCCCACCACGGACGTCAAGCTCACCGGCCTATAATTACCCGGGTTATCCTTCCTACCCTTCTTAAATAACGGGACCACATTAGCTATCCTCCAATCCTCTGGGACCTCACCTGTGTCCAGTGACGAGACAAAGATTTGCGTCAGAGGCCCAGCGATTTCATCTCTCGTCTCCCTGAGCAGCCTTGGATAGATTCCATCAGGTCCTGGGGATTTGTCAGTCTTTATATTCTCTAACAAACCTAACACTTCCTCCCTTGTAATGGAGATTTTCTCCAACGGTTCAACACTCCCCTCCGAGACACTCCCAATCAACACATCCCTCTCCTTTATGAATACCGATGCAAGAATGTTGAAGATCAGTAGGTGTCCTCTATTTGGACAGGTAAAACTAAAGTACCATTTCTGACAATGCAATGTTTGCGTCAATGCCAAGGGCAAGCACAGATTTGGAAAGGATTCTCCCAAGTCAATATGTAAAGGGGAAGGAACTTGTTTAGGTTATTAGCTTCTTAGGAGACACTCATTCTTGCATTACATCAGAAGAGTTTATGATTATATAGCTAAGTTTATACAAGGTGATATTAATCACTTACGCACCACAAAAAAATGGATATTAAAAATCTCCCACAATTATCCAGTTAACCTTGATCAAATTCTTTATTTTGACTGTATCAAATGAAACAATTCAAACAATTCCAATGGTGTTACATATAACCTGTAGTAACCCATGTCATGTTGAAGCAAACACGTGGAGGTAGCGCAGTTGTATTTTAAAATGCTTCCTAAGTGGTTCAACACATTTGTGATATTATTGCTATTACTTGCCCATTATTGCTGAAGGAGAAAGACTGCTGATAACCTTTCATGTCCTGACATACTTCAGACTAAAGGTAATTACTGTGCCTCAGCACGTTGCTTTCAAATTACTGACAGCTCGGAAAAGCTGTCGGAAAAGACTATTAACAATTTCATTGGAAAATGAAACATGGAAACCCTAAGGACAAATGTAACTGATAATAATTTGATATTTATTGCACAATGCTTAAAATAGTACATGGATTGAAAGAATAATATTCGTTTTGGGAAGTGTAAGGAGGATGATTCCTTTGTATCCTTTGCATCTCATAAAATCGTGAGAAGCAAAGGATCCTCTGAACAGGAGGGAGACCAAATATTTATTTGCTACGGTTCCAATTTTCTTTACAGGATAATGGACTAGGCTTCATAACATATAAGAGGGTGGTGCAGGTCCAAAGTAACATTTATAGGAACCGGCTTCTCCTTAAAATCTTTGAGAGGTTTGCACCACGTGGGTGTCACTGCTCTTTCCATATTGGCACAGCAGTAGTATCGAGACAGGGCCGAGGAAGGATACTCAGTGGAGAGGCACTCGTCACTGACAGCAATTTAATCTGCCCAGCTACCATCTGTGGGTGTCGACCTCAGCAGGGGATTCAGTGATGAACACATTTGTGAGGCCGGGCGGCGCATATTGTTTCTGTCAAGCCGTGCCCCTTTTTCTGGTCATGAACTGAAAGCGCAGCCCCTAAGATGGCTCTCACAGTCAATGTCGTGTCATAGCGGTAGGGAAAAACGTGAAATTATGTTGTGTCATCCTTTCAGCTATCAACTGGAAGTTTGAGTGTCTTTTTAAAAGTTGTCCGTCTCTATAGAGATTGTGACAACAGTCACCATTGGTCCTGCAGCAAGCGTGACAAGCTTAAATTAGCAAATTCTGTACTAAACATACAAGTAGGAATTTATAATGCAAAAAAAGTGGCACAATAAAAACTACAGTAGTAAAGAGAATATCATTAGCACCGGAGCACATCGCTGTTGTAGAGGTAATTTTATACAATTGTGCTCCTGGCAGAGCCACTTAACCACAAGGAATGCAAAATGAAATTTAGAATTCATTCCCACACTTTGCAACTGAACAGATGGGTGTACATGTTGCTCCTGAGATGCAGTTCTTGAAGATTAGCCTTCATTTCCTAAAATTAGCCCTTAAATATTTACAGGCTGAAAAAAATCCTTAATCTTAGATTTCTTTGCAAATTTATGTACAACTAATCTAATTTATTTTAAAAATCCTTTTTCATACTTCATTGCAAGTTAGTTGGAAAAATAGGAATTTAATACAAAGAATAGTTCTCCCAGCAAACAGTGAGTAGACTAAAGTAAATCCAGGACTTTGGAAACACTACCATTTTGTACAGTACATTATGCTGGGGGTTACCATTGATCAGAAACTGAACTAGACCAGCCGTATAAATACCTTGGCAACAAGAGCAGGTCCGAGGCGAGGAAGCTTGTGGTGAGTAGCTCCCCACCTGACTACCCAAAGCTTGTGCACCATTTACAAGACACAAGTCAATAGTTTGATGGAATAATCCCAATTTACCTGGATGAGTGGTAATTATATTAAACCAATAATTACCCAGAAAAGTATGAGGAATTAAAATTTCCATTAACCTCTGAGTAACTATTGCAAATACCCACTCTAGCACCCCCTGCCCCTTATTGGACTCCCCCATACTCCTGAAATCCCATGGGACACCCACCACAATCACAATAGCCCAGACACTCCTCAAACTCCTGACTAAGAACACCTCTATGGTTTTCCCCAACCCTCCATGGGAATTCCTCCCCCCACCTGTACAGGACTACTCCCACTGACTACAGGCCAGGTCTCACCCCAACACCTACCTGAGGCCTGACACTCCACCCACCCCCCTGCCTACCGACTCCAGACCTGACCTGTCCGGTCTCCCAGATAGCCTGGATCCACTACAGTTTGCCTATCGCTGCAACGGGCCCACTGCAGACATCATCTCCCTGGTCCTACACTGAACCCTGGAACATCTGGATAACAAAGACACCTATGTCAGACTCCTATTTATTGATTACAGCTCAGCCTTCAACACCATTATCCCAACAAAACTCATCTCCAAACTCTGTGTCCTACGGCTTGGCTCCTCCCTCAGCAACTGAATCCTAGATTTCCTAACCCACCAGCTGCAATCAGTAAAGATAGATAACAACCTCCTCCACAATTATCCTCAACACTGGTGCCCCACATGGCTATGTCCTGAGCACCTTACAATACTCCTTATACACTTATAACTGTGTGGCCAAATTCCCCTACAACTCTGTTTTCAAGTTTGCTGATGACACCACCACAGTGGGTTGGATCTCAAACAATGACAAGTCAGAGTACAGGAAAGAGATAGAGAATCTGGTGAAATGGTACAATGACAATAATCACTCCCTCAATGTCAGTAAAATGAAGGAGATTATCATCAACTTCAGGAAACATGGTCGAGAACATACCCCTGTCTACATCAACAACGATGAAGTGGAGATGGTGGAGAGCTTCAGGTTTCTAGATGTTCAGATTACCAACAATCAGTCCTGGTCCCTCCACACCGATGCTATAGTTAAGAAAGACCACCAATGTCTCTAATTTCTCAGAAGGCTAAGGAAATTTGACATGTCTGCTACGCATCTCACCAACTTTTACAGATGTAGCATTGAAAGCATCTTTTCTGGATGTATCACAGCTTGGTATGGCTCCTGCTCTGCCCAAGACCACAAGAAAGTACAAAGGGTTGTGAACATAGCCCAATCTATCACGCAAACCAGCCTCCCATCCATTGACTCCATCTACACTTCCTGCTGCCTCAGAAAAGCAGCCAGCATAATCATGGACCCCACGCACCCCGGACAGAGGGTGCGATTCTCCCAAAAAAATTCTATGTGCTCAATTTGCGGGAAAACTGAGTAATTCATGCTGTTTTTGTCAGCGGGAATCCACACTAGAATTTCCCACACTCTGTGCACTGCAGAGGTCACCAGTGCAAATATCATTAAATTTCAGGGGGCGGGGCCTATTCCCGTCCGGGAGGCTGAAATCAGCGTGCCTCTGCGCATGCGCAGTGGCCCCCAACTGTCAGCCTCCCGTTTGTGGCCAGCCCGAAACCGCCACAATGCTGCCTCCCCCAACCCCCACAACAGATTGCAGCCCCCCCCCCCGCCAATGATTCCCCGACCCCGTCCCTTTGCGGACTGCCCCGATCCTCCAGCACCCCCCCCCCCACCCGCAATGCCAATACTGTTCCCCCCGGCAGACCACCCCCCGGCAGCCCCCCCCCACCCCCACCACAGCAGGCACCCCCAGATGGCCCCAATCCTCCCCCACAAAAACAGATTCACCCCTCCCCCAGCAGTTCCGACCCACCCCCAGGCAGACCCTCCCAGCTCAACCCGATCTCCAGCTCTTCCCCCCCAGCCTGCCCCAATCACTGGCCACCCTCATGCCCCCATCGATCCTCATGCAGATTGGCAGCGGGACCTCCCACCCCCACAGATTGCCCCTAAGCCCTTCCCCCACCAGGCTCTCCCCCCTATTGCCCACCCCCTCTTGGCACTGCCCCATGCCCAGTGGACAGTGCTAAGGTGATCCCTAGGCATGGGCACCTTTCCCTTTGGCAGTGCCAGGGAACACAGGCTGGCACTGCCAGGATGCCCATGCCCAGGAGGCATCTCCCCCCCTCCAACTGACCCCCAGGGATTCCGATTGTCTCCCCTTCAGTCCAGTGGGGTCATCTCGATAGTTCCCGAAAGTGGGGACCTACTGTAAACCCCGCTGGAGTGAAATACTCTGGTGGGGTGGGAGATGTTAGCGGGCTCGGAGAAATCAGTCCTGGGCCCGCTAATCACATTGAAATAACATTAAAAATAGATGCAAATAACTTTCCTTGCTCTTCCCATCAGTTTCCAGCACAGATCTGATGGCACCAGAAATCCAGGGCTGGGAACACATGCACAAATCCCACGCTTACGCGGACACAAGATTCTCTCAGTATGCTGCGTTGGAGAACTAGAGCGGCGGGGTGGGAGAATTGACCCCATACTCTCCTCCATCTTCTTCCATCGGGAAAAAGAACAAAAGTCTGAAAACACGGACCAAACAACTCAAGAACAGCTTCTTCCCTGCTGCCATCAGACTTTTGGATGGTTCTATCTTTTATTAAGCTAATCTTTCTCTTCATCCTATCTACAACTGCAACATTATATTCTGCACCCTATTATTTCCTTCTCTCCTATGTACCCTACGAATGGTATGTTTTGTCTGTATCGCACACAAGAAACAATACTTTTCACTGTATCCCAATACATGTGACAATAATAAATCAAATCAAAGTCCCACCCCTCCTGTCCGACTAGATCCTACTCCCACCTGACTCAACACCCCTGTACCTGACATGACCCTGCCTCTGATAGCCAGACCCAACTCCCAGCTCCCAAACCTTTCCCCACCCCACCAAAGGAGGTTTGAACCCCACCCCATACCCAAGGTCCAACATCCCCATACTGAACCTGAACTCACCCCCTGCAGGTCTGACCTGTTTCTCTGCCCCCCCCCCCCCCCCGCCAACGTGATTCCCCCTCCTAAAGAGTGACCCCACTCCACCCAAGGTCCACCCTTCTTATCTCAACCCCCTCCCAGATCTCGAACCTTCCTACCACAGACCTCCATACCCACCCCCAAATCCTATCCACTTACTTTCTCCATGAGGACCTTTCAATTTCAATGGGGCCTTTAACTTACCTGGTTTACAACAGCCAGAGCTATAAGAAAGGGGCATGATCTCCTGCACTTCACTGAAGCTGGACTTCCACACTGGACCTCCGGGATGAGCTGTGCTGCCTGGATCTTGCCCGGCCTGACTCGGATGTTCTGGTGAGACAGGCCCAGAAGATAATCGATTGAGTAACTGGGCATGGGGTGACAATCTGATGCTGGTTGTGCTATAACTTCCTCGAAGTGGCAATATGATGTGGGCTAATGATGTAAAATTTGCTACTAATTTCAGAGATTCACAAAACACTTGTTCAAAACAAGTCACCACAGAATAGCACTTGACTCTGTGGATCTTGAAATTGAGTGACTTACTTAAAAGCAGATGCAGCATGATCATTCAGCAAAAGAAGGAAGATTCTGAGTGGCAGAGCCCTTCTCAGCTCCTGAATTCACGACTGTCATCACTGAATTACATTCAAGTCACTTTTTGGAATAGCTTCATCTCTTTCTTAAAGTAATCTTTCTTTCATGGCATGGTGGCACAGTGGTAAACACTGCTGCCTCACAGCACAAGGGATCTGGGTTCAACTCTGGTCCTGGGTGACTGTGTGGGATTTGCGCATTCTCCCAGTGTCTGTGTGGGTTTCCTCTGGGTATTCTGGTTTCCTCCCACACTCCAAAGATGTGCGGGTTAGGTTGATTGGCCATGCTAAATTACCCCTTAATGTCCAAGATCTGTAGGTTAGATGAATTGGCCATAATCAACTTGCGGGGTTACAAGGTTAGGGCAGGGGATTGGGCTTGGGTAGGGTTCTCTTTCAGAGGGTTGGTGCAGACACGATGGACTAAATGGCCTCTTCTGCACTGTAGGAATTCTATGATTTTCTGTCTTTATTCTTTTTTCTGAATCTGATTTGACACTGAAGTCACTATTCTAATTGACACCTCCTGGTTTAGACTTTGAGCCCCTTATTAATAACTCTTCAAGCTGATTGGTTAAGGAGAGATGCAGTTGCTTGCCTGTTCACACAGGTCGCACATGTCCCCTAGAGGAGGCTGTACTTTATGGACTCCTTTTAATGGTAAATTACCATGATAAATTCCATGAAATGTCTATGGGTGTGAATGTAATGAATGCTGTTCACAACAAAACGTGGCTTGAAAAGTGATACATGTGTGCAAAACAGTTGTCTCAAACATGACACAAATATAGAAATGGTAGCTTATTTTGTTGTTTTGGTGCGATATTTTTATAGCTGTGGGAGTGACAGCTACCAATTAATGACATCCAGGAATGTTTCACAGCTTTAAGAAACTCAATATGGCAAGCAGCAATAGTAATCTGGCAGTATGGATAGGAAGGAAATAAATGCCAAGCAAACGTAATATTTTTCTAATTTAAATCATGTTCTCAGGTCATTTATCTTTTCTGCAGCAGTAAACGAGTATTTTCTCAATAAAGGTCATTTACAAACTCTTACAGGCTTCAACAAACATAAGACAGTTGTGAGCATCATTGAAAAAAGTGGCGATGAAACCTTTATGAAAGAAAATAGAACATATTAGAAACATCCATGCTGGCAAATTGCCAGATCTGGCTGCAACAGGGCATCTGGGGACATACGCTGTTAAACTATCTCCTCCACCGAGCAGCTTATTTTTTTCCTATTATGCTTATAAACGTTTAACAACATAACCAGCCATCTGGGGGCTTAGTGAATGGTGAAACTAATGGTCTATCTCCTAAATGAATGAACATGAAGGATCAAAAGGAAGCAGCGGAACAATGGAGAAGGAGGGTAAATTAGAGACAAAACAGTTACAACAGAGAGAGCTACAGAGGAGGAAAGAAAAATTGGATTAAGAGGGAGAATAAAAAAGAGACAAAACAAAAGAAAACAATACATTTAATATTTTTCATTCTTAAAATCTCTAATAACAATCTATTGCATATCGGAATGAGATTAAACAGTCTCAATTGTTCCCAACCGAGCCAAAGTGGTTGATTGGCATTGCTTTATTTATTGTCCCATTGTTAAAAAGACACTTAGTTTGTTAAGTCCCAGTCCTACATTTCTGTGGTGTAATTTAATAGGTATTTCTCCCCAGTGGCATTTCCTGTCTGCTGAATATTCTCAGTTTTTTTCTAATCGTGTTTCCAGTTTTGGGAACCTGCAGTTTTTTGCTGTTTATTTAGTTATCCATTGCTTTTCCCTCAGGCCAGATCTTTTTACTGAGGTATGTAGTTCAAAATCTCATGACTCACCAGACCAGCCTCAGTGAAACGTACTCCAAATTGCATGATTTTTGCTCTGATGTGGAATGGAGCTGGCCCCACTGACCGCAGAAACAGCATAGGTGGCCACAGGGCAGGCGGATGCCAAGGTGGGACGGTTAGAAGGCCCTGTTGGTTCTCTGGGCCAATGTCCCAGCTGTTTCAGAAGTTGCTGGCCCATCTAGCCCTTACCCCTCACACCCCCACCCACCCCATGACGTCTCATACCCTCCAGGCCAACTCAATACTAACTCATGCCTCTACCCACCCAATGAACCTCATACCTTCCAATACCAAGTCAATGCCAATTCATACTCCCCACCCACCCACCTGACACCTTCATACCCTCCATTCTTCCCCCATAGCCATTTACCCCAGTATTCAATTCCCACTGTCTAAGGCCCGAAACACTCCTTTTAGGAGAAGAAGCATTTCACTTTCACCTCCTTCAATTTACTGTATTCACTGCTCCCATTGCAGCCTCCTCTCCATTGCAAAAACTAAATGCAAACTGGGTAACCACTTTGCAAAACACCTTTGCTCAGTCCACACGCATGATCCCAAACATTCTATTGATAGCCATTTCAAATCACCGCAATGCTCTCATATGCGCATGTACGTCCTAGGCCTGCTGCAGTGCTCCAGTGAAGTCCAACACAAAGTGGATGAATAACAAACACCTCATCTTCTCATTAGACACATTACAGCCTTCTGGACTCAACACTGAGTGCATCAACTTTAGACTGTGAAATTTCTCCTTTTTGTTTTGTGTTCTTTTTGTTTGCCCCTGCCGACCCCCCTTCCCCACCACCTCCTCCCCACTGCACAGGGCCATCTGTCATTGTTATTCAGTTTAGCTTTCACTGAGCACTGACCTTTGGAACTATTAACAACTGGAGGAAACTCATGTAAACATGGGGAGAATATGCACACGGACTTCAAATGTTAGGACTGTTTCTCTCTCCACAGATGCAGACGTGCAAAACCTTCAGAGTTTATCTGCCATTTTCTTGTTTTATTCCAGTTCTCAGTGGGGACACCACCACCTGGAAATTCCCCTCCAAGCCACTCACCATCCTGACTCGGAAATATACTGCCGTCCCTTCACTGTTACTGGATCAAAACCCTAGATCACCCTCACTAACAGCACTGTGGGTATACTTACACCACATGGACTGCATTGGTTCAAGAAGGTAGCTCACCACCACCTTCTCTGGAGTTTGCATATTCTCCCCGTGTCTGCTTGGGTTTCCTCCGGGTGCTCTGGTTTCCTCCCATAGTCCTTTGATGTGCAGGTTGGTTGGGTTGGCCATCCTAAATTGCCTCTTAGTGTCCCAAGAATTGTAGGTTAGCGTGATTAGTAAGGTAAATATGTGAGATTACCTGGATAGGACAAGGGAAGAGGGCCTGGGTAAGATACTCTGTCAGAGAGTCAGTGCGGACTTGATGGACCAAATGGTCTCCTTCTGCACTGTATGGATTCTATGATTCTCAAGAGCAATTACTGATGGGCAATAAACGTTGGCCTAGCCAGTGATACCACATCCCCTGAATGAATAAAAAAATCCCAATAGGCAGACTTCAGGAGCCATATGAAAATGAAAAGAACTCTCACAATCTAATAAAGCTCTCACTCATGAGAGTAAACATACTCCAATTTATAGAAACTACTAAAATCTTTTAAATCTTCTCAAGTGCTTAATCCCTCATTAAAACAAGGACATTTCTTTCAAACCCCACATCAAAGGCATCTCATTCTTTAATAGGGTCTTTAAACTGTCAATCCAACTATGAACTCAGAACCTCCTACAGAAATAATTGTAGCTTTTGAAATTCCGCCAATCATTCCTAATGACATAATAATAACCGTGGAGAAAATGTTACAAAGATCTTAATTGAAACTGTATGACCAGATGCTACAGTTCTTTTTCTAACCTGCAGCAGATGGCCTGTCAATCAAAGCAGTCCAGCTTTTTTTTTCACTCTTAGAGACAGCTGCAGCCTTTTTTTCAGGTTAAGGAGCAGGGGATTTAAAAAACTTCTGACCATGACAGTTACACAGAATTTATCAACCCTTCAACAGTGTTTATATCAACTCCATCAATTTACGCCTCCCACACTATGCATTAAGGTCCTTGCAAGTCTGTTTGAACTCAATATTGTTCCCTTCCCACCGCTGGCAAAAATCAGATCTATCTGAAATGAGGACAGGACAAAAAACAATGAACAACGAACAAAGAAAATTACAGCACAGGAACAGGCCCTTCGGCCCTCCAAGCCTGCACCGACCATGCTGCCCGATTGGTCGTCTGCATCTGGGTTCCACGCACCATTTCCAAAGGTCCGTGGAGTCTTCCCAACGCTACAAAAATCTGGTCCTTTGTTAATAAGTTTGGTGATAAGTTTCAGGGAAATCAAATCTATTCGAGTAGACTTTGCCCTAGCAGTAGCAAAATATAAAAAGATTCAGGCATTCTTCAAGTGTCAGATCCTATCAATTCCTATAACAGTGCAGCGAGAGAAATACAAAAAAGCTTTACTCCTTTAATTTGCTCTTAAATAATCATAATGTATGAGCACATGGAAACATTATATCGCTATCAAAAATGCAAGTCTGAAATGTGGCTACACTTTGGTGAATATTGTTCATTATTTGCAGTGCACAGAGCTTCCCCCAGTGCTCAAAACGTTTTAGGTTCTCACTGTTACAGACTGTCAATGGCAGTCAGACTTAGTATGAGGCACATAAAGCACAGCCGCCAGTTATACAAACTTGTGTTTCCAAACAGAAAATCATGAGAGGTCAGTTAAGCTTTGCTCTGGGATTGCTGAGTGCACACAGCACGTGATTTTGACTTTGATTGACAGTGTAAAATGAGTGGTATTAACTCAGCTAGCTATTATACAGCTCTTCCCATTTTTCAGATTAAGGAAATGAAATTCCTGAGATTGTAACCGTTGCTCCCATTTTCAGACAGCAAGTGCTGCTAATGACTCATTTCAATTATCACCTCATTTTGTCTTGCACCATCAATTAATCTCTTCAATCACATCAATTAATTTTCCTTTGTTTTTTCCTCCCCATTCCCTGCCTCTGTGCTTGCTTAAAACCTGTTATAACTCTACTCCTTTCCTATTTCTCTCTTCACAGATGCTGCTTGACTTGGTGATGCTTCTACCGTTAGCAATACACATTTCAGATTTCTGGAATCCAGAGTATTTTGCCTTCGTCTGTTTTCATTATATTGGATTTATGAATATTTTACTGATTTGGGATCATATTCCACAGTTTAGTTGTTTTTTCTGTGATGACTGAAACCTAATGGCCTCATATCTGACACTTGATGGGTAACGTTCTTGGGTTAGTTTCCAGGTGACCTGAATCTTTTGAACACAATGCATAGTGGGAAATCAGGCTGGTCTAAAAGGGAACCCACCCAATTTTCTGACATTTGATTTAGAGTAAAATCCAGTCACAAATTTCACTACAAACTTGAATTTACCACAGAACAATAGAATCCCTATAGTGCAGAAGGAGGCCAACCAGTCCATCGAGTCTGCACCGACTCTTCAAAAGAGCATCCCACCCAGGTCCTCCCCTCCACCCTAACCCTGTAACATTTACCATGGCTAATCCACCTAACCCACACATCTTTGGACTATGATGGGAAATCGGAGCACCTGGAGGAAACCCAAGCAGACAAGAGAAGTGCAAACTCCACATGGACAGAATCAAGCCCGGGTCCCTGGCATTGTGAGGCAGCAGTGCTAATGACAGTGTTACCGTGCCACCCTAACCACTGTTATGTTTGTCTTGGGCCTATGTACTAATAGAATGAACATGAACCAATGCAGACCAGCAGTGAAAAGAGATCCTTGGCAATTATTAACTTTGAATAGATATTTCAATATTGCCGCAATTGCAAGAGGCAAGATTAACACATTTTCAACTACCTGACATACTGGCAGCTTTTTCAATAGAATATAATTCTCTTAGCCATGTACTATTTTTTTTATTCATTCATGGGACAAGGGTGACGCAGGCTGGCCAGGATTTATTGCCCATCCTTAGTCGCCCCTGAACTAAGTGGCTTGCTAGGCCATTTCAGGGGGCATTTGAGAGTCAACCAAAGTGCTGTAGATTTAAAGTCACATGTAGGCCAGATCAGGTAAGGGTGGCATATTTCCTTCCCTAAAGGACATTAATGAACCAGATGGGTTTTTTTCCGACAATCGAAAATCATTTCATAGTCATCAGTAGATTCTTAATTTTAGATATTTTTTATTGAATTCAAATTCCATTACCTGCCATGGCAGGATTTGAACCCAGGTCCTCAGAACATTAGCCAAGTTTCTGGATTAATAGTCTGGCGGTAATGCCACTAGACCATCTCCTCCCCTATTGTATAGCACTTGACTGAAGCTCACCTATTTTATCAAGTAAACTCTGCGTAGTTCCAGAGCCAAATCTTCATAGTTCAAAAACTGCTAAAATCAGTCTTATTTCAGTCACTGATTAGAGGACATCTGTTTATTTTCTCACCGAGGGATCTGTTAAATGAATTTAAAATTACTTTAACCAAAATGAATTCATAGAACTGATCTACTTGCCATCAATAACAGTGATCTTTCAAATAATGTTATTGAAGAGTAGATTTACATCCTTCAACCAACAATCACTTTGATCTTCAAATTCAGTTCTGTTTAACTGGTCAATGCTTTGTTCTTTTTGTGACTCAGTTAATGGCTGTGACATGCCATTTTCAGAATGCCTATTACAGTGACTAAGTTTCCCTAGAATTTCAAAGCGTACAGCAGTATCGTGAGAAC
Organism: Mustelus asterias; assembly: GCF_964213995.1. NCBI lineage: Eukaryota > Metazoa > Chordata > Chondrichthyes > Carcharhiniformes > Triakidae > Mustelus > Mustelus asterias. The sequence continues at coordinate 90,026,299 of NC_135802.1, read as the reverse complement.
CAAAGAAATTGTGGTCACGTATATGTGGAATGGACTTAACATCGCCCTGACGTCACTGGGTTTTCTAGGGCTGGTAATTGTCGTGAGAGGGTTAACAGAATGGATACGTTAATACATGAAGTAGATGATGATGTATCATTGAAATCTTCCACTATATAATTCTGCTATAAATTGGAGAGAAGAATGGCAGAAGGCCTGCAAGTTATTCAAAGACTTTGCTAAACCAAATAATGGCTTATGTTGAAAGGTTCCTAAGTCAGTCATGTGCTACGCTCTCTTGAAAGAGAGGTTGGAACTCATGATGCTCACGAGCAACATGCCAACTCTGTAACCTGTTTAGAAGCAGTATTAACAAACCTGTTTGAGGCAAGTGCCAGAGTACAGCTGCAGTTTGTCTAAGGGAAGATAGGTCACAGATACCAGTAACCAAGAACCACACCAAGAATCCACCAGATCAGAGGGACCATTTAAACCACACAGCAGTACAGTGAACTAAGACAAGAAATATAGAACATCTGTGGAAAAGAAGATGGATGGCATTTATATGGTCAGTCCTGGGACAGACTGACTGTGACTGGACAGCAGAAGTCCAGTCATACTGCTTTTCTGTCTTCTTTGTCTTGCTTCTTGCTCCCTTCTGAAGGGTTCAGGCACAAGGTTTAATGCTGGAATCTCTGAGGAAAATAGGCAGGAAGTCTGGGATATATGGGAACATTTGTTAAGCTCCAAACACATCCTTGAGAAAACTTTCAACGTAGGCCAGTATTTGGTTTAGGAAGGTCCTGGACTAACTTGCAGATCTTCTGCCATATTCCTGCCCAAATTATAGCAGAATTACAGCAGAAGATTGACTTTTCAGGGCCTTAATCCCCATATGAGCAGGAACGAAGGAAAAAGGGCTTGCTTTAAAAAATACAGGGAGTCATCAGAAAAGCTTGTTTATTCTGTATTGAGCTGAGAAATTCTATTCTACAATGAATAGTGCATTATACATTCTATTAGCATTAGCCTTCTCTGCAATGCGTGACAAATCAACTCTGAATTCTAAAATAATCTGTCTTTCAATATGGAGTATTTTATTCCTGATTCATAAGCAATTTATTTTAAGAAACTTGCTAGGCTCTGAAAAACATTTCTTTTAATAAAATCAAATTTGATTAAGTATCCGTAAGAATGATGGATCTATCCTTTCTGTTTTAGAAGGAAAGAGAAGGCAGTGCCAGAATGATTCATTACTTGGCCAGGTATGAACTGCTTAGCAGAGAGTGATTATGAATTCATGAAAGACAGTCATGTCCAACTAATCTAATGGAATTCTTTTGAGGATACTAAAATGATGGATGGGATTATTTAGTGGATATTGTTAATATGGACTCTAAAAGGGTTTAATAAAGTTCCAAGCATGAGGCTATCAGTAAAAATAAAAGCATTTATAGGTGAAGGTAGGCTGTCAGCAGCAATTGTTAATTATTTGGGAAGTAAAAGACAGAAGAGTATGGATAAAAGGAACAGTCACAGATGACCTCTTCCTAAGGGTGGCTGACTACATCATCTTCTTCAAAACTGAGGTGTCACAAGCGTAGAGGACAATGGGTTTCACATCTAGAGCCAGCTTCCTCCAGGTGCAGGGCATCACTGACTGTACCATCAAGACACTGATGGACAGACCTGACTACAAGGGGTACCATTCAATAAATGTACAGTTGATGTACAGCAGAAAAAACCTTTTGGTCAACAGTCCATGTTTTCCGGGGGCTGCCATGATGCATTTGTACTCCATGAGTCAAGGCTGCTTTAACTCCATCATCAACACCTTGCCCACTTCCCACCGCACATCCACATGTGCAAATGGATGCTAGGTGACAAGGGTTACCCTCTGAGAAGATGGCTTCTCACCCCCATTGAGAAATCCTCAGACAAAGGCCCAACACAGGTGAGAACCAAATTCACACCAGGACTCTCACTGAACAGGCCATAGGCCAGTTAACATTGAGCTTTTGATGCATTTATTGTTCGGATGGAGCCTTTCAATACCCATCTGCCGGGGTCTACCAGATGGTCATCATGTGTTGCATGCCGCAACATGATGCCGCAATGGGATGTGGTGCTTGAGGAGGCAGAGTGCAAGGAAAGCCCCATATCCTCAGGGAAGGAAGAGAAAGGCCAGAGGATTCTGAAGTAGAAAAAACTGAAGCATAAGATGGAGGTCAGTGATGTGCCACAGTATGAGCCCAGAAACATGGTGATAAATGCAGGATGCCATTGTTGCAGTGAAGCTACTGATCCAGCAGTGGCTCAACTGAAGAAATCGAGTAGATGGTGATGCAATACATCACCGGTACTGGACAAAGACACTGGACTGGATGTCCCCCAAGCCAACATCCTTCCCAATACACTCAGCACATATAGAAGGTCTACTGGCTGCAGACAGGCTTCAGTAAGAACTTGATGTACTTTATACATAGAGTAATAATTTAATGTAAATGCAAGCCATTGTACAAATCAGTTAATTTACTCTAGAATTGTGTCAGATAGGTGGGGGGGGTGGGGGGGGGGGGGGGGCGTGGGGGGAGTGGTTGGGAGTCAGCCAATAGCTGAAAGTCTCACTCATTTTGTCACAGCATGGCAGATCACTGAACTGCTTATGGCCTTGCACCCATGCCTGTCAGTGCTCCCCTAAGGTGCTGACCATCTATGCCATCATGATGAGGGACACATGTAGTCTGATTGGAATAGTATGTCCCTCCTGTTGCAGACTGCGTGGACCAGGATATTGAGGTCTCGTTTGATGAACAATGGAGCTGGCTATCTTGGCTGCTTTCACTTTTAGCCATCTCGCATTGGAGTAAATGAGGATAGGCAGAGGGGGTAGGTGGAGGGGTTAGGCGGGTGTGGTTTGCATTGGGACAAAAACATTTTTTGGATATAAAAAAAGTGTCAAGATGGAAGAGAAAGATCACAGTCTAAAGTTGTTGAGTCCTAAGGGTGGTAACATGTCTAATCGGGAGATGAAGTGTTCCTCCAGTTTGTGTTGGATTTCACTGGAGATTGCATGGACATGGAGACCCTCCCCCAGGGAACTCCTTCCCCCACCCCGCGCGCTGACAGACATATTGCCAACCCCATCGACACAGGGATCTCCCACAACCATGCCCACCCCCCTCCCCCACGAACATGGAGATCTCCTCACCCACAGACATGGAAAACCTTCACCCATGGGAACGGGGAACTCCCCCACCCCCACTCCATCCCCCACGGACCTCGCCAACAGAAACCCCCCTCTGGGGATTATGCAATGGGGCAGTGCCATGGCAGTACCCGGGCACAGAGGGTGCTGCTCATGTGTGACTCTGTCCCTCCTAGCGGCTGTACTTACCTGTACATGCCTGGTGGGTTCTGTTTGGCAGGTCTCCATTTGTTAGGACCTGTTGTAAGCTCCCCCCCCCCGCCCCCCCCCCCCCCCCCCCTCCACAACCACCACCAACTTGGCATCACGTTGGCAGGGGTGGGCAGGTGGGAAGAGGAATTATCTAATGTTGGGGGGAATAATAGTGGGGTAACCCACAATTCGATGCAAATGTATGGTAATAGGGTTCCTGACCTTTCATGGCAGGAATACACTTGCATCACTGGTGGGGAGTCGGGGGGTCGGAACAATCGGAATGTGAAATCCCACTGGCGCAAAAGTCGTTTGGGGTCTCCAGTTTGGATTCTCCGCCCCCACTGGCTTTCTATCTGCCGAGAGAATATTGGTTAACATTCCAACCACGTGATTCTGCTTCAGAATTAAAGAGAGAGTGAAATGTGATGGTTTAAAAACTGTGCAAGGGGAGTGGAGCAGTGTAGAAAGTCAGTGATTGGTGGGAGCTAGGAGAGACTGCAACAAAAATGAGCAGGTCACAAGCCACAAGAACTGTTAATGGCAAGTGAAGGTGCGAGTAGTTACATAAAGGTAAATATCAGAATGTGTTAATGGGAAAATAAAGATCATTGCTCAGTGATAGCAAAACTTAAGAACAAGAGGCAGATGGGGGTAGGGAAGGGAGAGGCATTTGCATTGGGACAGTGTGTAGTCCATTATTAGCTTGTCAGGATTACATTATAGAAAAGGGATTACATTTCACGGTCTGACAAATCAGCGATGGGTTTATCATGTAGAGCCTTGGTGGCCTCACTGTTGCTATACAAGCGCAGGGTGACATGTGCTGACACTGTGCAGAAACCTGGGACTACAGGTTCTTGAGGGGCACATGTGCCATGGTATGAAGTAAGGCTGGGAGTAGCCGGGGGATTGCTCAGTGCCTGGCCTCCTTGTTGCAGGGAGAGGGGAGGTATGAAGGACTGTAGAATTCAGCTCTGAATGTGGGTAGCAACACCTAAGCTGGGCAGTGTGCCCACTATGCCGTCATCTGCTGCAAGTTCAAATGGGAGAGAGTAGCCACTTGCAGGGGAGAGCTAGCAAACTTCTTAGAGCTAGCCTCACAGACAGCAGATCAGAACAGCAATGGATCATGTAATGGCTCAGGAGCACATTGAGGGTCTTTTCATACTGGGCCAACTTTTACAATCCAACTCTGTATTAGCCAGCAATGACAGTATGTACTCACGGGTCAAAGGTCAGACAACTGTCTCTGACTATCTCCTCTGATGACTCCACTTCTTGCGGCACTAAGATGACAACAGACGTGAGCTCCTTATTGGTCCCACAATGGAATGGACCTGCTTCCTCACCTGTCACCATTTCTGCCCTCCAATTGCATCTCCGTGGCACAGGGGTCAGCACTGTTGCCTCACAGCGCCAGGAACCTGGGTTCGATTCCCGGCTTGGGTCACTGTCTGTGTGGAGTCTGCACGTTCTCCCAGTGTCTACATGGGTTTGCTCCGGGTGCTCCGGTTTCCTCCCACAGTCCGAAAGACGTGCCTGTTAGGTGCATTGGCCATGCTAAATTCTCCCTCAGTGTACCTGAACAGCGCCGGAGTGTGGCGACTAGGAGATTTTCACAGTAACTTCATTGCAGTGTTAATGTAAAGCCTACTCGTGACACTAATAAATAAACTTACACTTTGGGAGGAGCCGGCCCAACTCCAGCCTGCCACTGATTCTACAGCATGACCGGTGGACAAAGCCACTCAGAGGTGGAAATAGCCTGACCCCCGATTCCTGCCTCAAAGGTGAAAATCCAGCCCATGATATTCCCCAGGGATATGTACTGGGGCAAATGTTCATACTGGAGCCTTCTTTCTTTTATAACCAGAAGTTCTTGATCAATCCAAGTTTCAAACACTTGTTTTTACTATTACACAGGGCATTATCACACATCATTTAAGTCAACTGGCCTTTCACTTAAATCTCACTTTCCCATAATCTCTCCATTCATGCTCACTTGACTGAGGACAACCTCTTCCCACTCAAGGTGCAGTTATTTTTAAACGGGAGGCTCTTAAAGGAACTATATCCTTACTCAGGGTAAAGCGCTCATTAGGCTGTTGTTGATGTTACGGCTCTCAATCACCCTCCTACAATATATATAAATGATTTAGACGAATAAATAGAGATTTGTACATCCTAGTTTACAGATGACACCAAGCCAGGAAGCAGAGTAAGATATGTATGTGGGAGTCGGAAGTTGCAAGGGGACATGGACGAATTGGGAATGAAATTGGTTTTGAGCAGTACTGCAAAAATAGAGTTTCATCATCTCGTTTTACACCATGTCTGATTTTCCTTTCTAACGTAAAACAGACTACAATTTACTATCATTTAGTTTGCACCGCTACCTAAAACACAGTTCACCCCTATTAAGTGATTGCAGGGAACTTTGGATTTAAAAATGAGAAATCAGAATATTTCTTAAATAATAAGAGAATAGGTGTTATGGAGGAGCAGAAGGTATACAAATGTATATAAATCAGTAAAAGTTAGTGCATAGATATAAAAATAATCAAAAAGCTAATAATGTTCTATAGAGTCATGGTCATGTTTAGCTTGTTCAGGACTTGATATAGTATATGCAGAAAAAACCTTTTCCTCCAGTCGGAGATTCCAGAAGACAGCACAATCTCAATTTTATTTTATTCTATCATTAGAGGTGGGCATTGCTGGCAAGATCAGCATTTGTTGTCCATCCCTAATTGCTCTTGCACTGAGTAGCTTGCTGGACCATTTGAAACTGTAGTCAAGAGTAAATCACATTGCTGTGGGTCTGAAATCACATGTAGGTCAGACTGGTAACAATGGCAGATTTCCTTTCCTAAAGGACACCAGTGAAGCAAATGGGTTTTCCACCAATTGCTTATATTTTCATGGTCACCATTACTGAGACTAGCTTTAGATTCCGGACTTCATTAATTTAATTTTTCCACCAGCTGCCACTGTGGGATTTGAACCTATGCCCCCAGAGCATTAGCCCGACCATCTGGATCTCTTGTCTGGCAAAATTACCACTATGCCACTATCTCCAATTAAAAAAGGTAGTGGAAATCTCTCCCCCAATGGACTAGGTGGTGTATCAAGTGAAATTGTCCATACGGAGATCAATGGATTTTTGTTAGATGAGGGTAATTGATGCATGTGGATCAAGGGTGAATAAGTGCAGTTGAAGTACAGATCAACGATAATCTGACTGAATGGTTATCAGGTTCAATCGCTGAGTTGCCTGCTCCTGTTCCTAAGTCCCTTCCTGCTGCCAACATGAGTGTGCATGTACCCTGACTAGCACAGCCCAGATTTTCTAAAAATATGAGGGGGGCATTTACTTTTCCGTTCTGTTATGACAGATCCACTTTATTTCAAGTCTGTTCATATCTGGGTTCTTCCTCCATTGATGTACACTGCACTGAAATGAATAAATCAAAAACAGTCTTGCAACATAACCTCAAGAGAATGAGAATTCTGTGCCAAAATAATACCTTCTCAGAACTCTAACGGGGCCAGAGCAAGGGAGTAGCTTTCACGAGATGGTTCTTGCCTTTTAGACTATATTCAATATATTGAATAATTAAGACCCATATCAAAGACTAGCAAAACACACTCTGATTTCAGTCTTTAAAATATTTCCCTAGCTTTGTTTTATGTTTTTCTGATATTGTCTATTCTTGTAGGACATAATACGTTACTTTTGAGTTTTAACATTTTAGCTCAGAACAACAGCAAAAGGATAAATGTACAGGTGTACTCGCCAAAAATGTGACTGACAACAATTTACAAAAATAATTATTTGTCCCTATGCTAACAAAACAGCGTTATTGATCAAATTATACATTCTCAAGATAAATAGATATAATTCAGCATTGTTGCAAATTCTGAAGTGAGGTCACTTTGCACAAATGCAAGCAACTACCTATAACTATTTAAAAACCGTGGAAGGTTAGCTGCACCATGACTGAATGTGCACCATGAGAGGTGCACTCCCATGCTAATGTCGGGAATGCTGCTGGCAGAAGATTCTTCAGGGCATGTTGAAAACTGATATTTTCTCCAAATTTGTGAAATAAAAACCAGTCCTATACCTCCTCACAGACTGTGTCACCTATGAGAATTCTAAATATTGAAAATGTAATTTTGGAATCCATGCATACAACAATTGACAATCCAATGGGCATGCTCCAAATGAATGCCCTGGAGTGTAGCACGCCTAATACTTGTTGAAGTCACATGGGTCAAACACAGTAGATTTCTCAAGGCCGTCCTTGGTGCTTCTGAACCACAAACTCCCAGCTTATGTTAGACCTTGCACTGAGAATTCACCAAATAAAGAGAGAGGAACAGGAAACTGAATGGTCATTGTCCCTTAAATGGCTGCAATCAGCGTGAAAAGACTTGCAACCAATTGAAGTTGTCGGCATCTAAAATTAGTTTCAGTCTTTGCAAAGGTTGCAAATATTTCAAATGTATTCCTCAATTTTTCTGAAGTTAGTGAAGAGTGAAAGAGGTGGAGGAAGAAACTTGCGGAAGTGGAAAATAAGTGTACAGACAGGAAACGGGTTCTGTGAAATAACATTTGAATTCAGAGAGGTTTTATGACACTTGTATACTCAGACACACCATCATACTTCCACTATTTGACCCTGGAAGAAGCGTGACAGAATGGTTCCTGGGCAACAGGAGATTCACCCTGCAGAACTGGCTGACAACAACCCAGTACAACCCCATCTTTCCCGAGAAGCATAGATCCAGTTGAAGCCAAAATAAAACCAGTATTTCTTTTGATTCCACAATAAGACTGCTCAGAGGAAGCAGCAAAGAAAATACATCTGCAGTAGTATCTTGCAAACAAAGAAACGAGGGATAATTTAATTAGTTATCAAATTAGCTGAACTTCTTACACCTCTTCCCTGAGAAGTTAGCCCTTCTCTCTAACAGTCCTTGTTACCATGTTCTTCTTCACTCACTACATCATACTATTTGGGTAACTTCTATACCAATGAAACTCTGGCAGTGCAAATTCAGAAGCTGCTGTTAAGCTATCCTTGAGACCAAACCATCAAATGTGATAAAGGTGCTACATTTAATGCCAAACGTAGTAAATGTCATCTGTTCACTTCTCATCAAAAGTGTTCAAATCATAGTGGTTTCTTTGAAGAAGATTTCCTAATTTTATTTTCCCTATGAGATGCTGCCTTAGTGGTTGGAGCAGGACTGGTAAAAGACTGCTGGCTTGTGAGCAGCTGCCTTGCACTCATCACTCCCAGAAGTGTATCTACCTCCTGTCCCTCACATCCTTCAATAAGACCTCCAGGGAGGCATGCAAGAGGGCAAACCATTCAAATCGTCCTTGCAGTCAAAAAGTGTCCCTTTTCTACAGACCTGGAAAATCGGAATAGAATAGATTGGTGCTTGATGGCAAATGCAGAAATGATGGGCCACGGGGCCTCTTTTTGTGTTGTAAAATTCTATGACACTGTCTATGACTTTCATAGTTCTTCACAGAAAAATACACGCTTCAGGAACGGTTAGGAAACACACTATAAATCATATATTGGTCATGTGGAAGGGATGTCTGAACTGGTCAGCAAATGGGAGCATAATCCATCCTTCAAATCTTAATGAAACCCAGGAAATAAAGTGCCCTCAGCTTCAAGCTGACCATGCCACGGGTTCTTTCTGACTTCCAAGTCCCTAGCCACGCAATTCGTGCCCTAAATTAAAATTCAAGTTAACGGATCCAAGCTGGATTTCCTAATCTCTAGTGGCAGCTCCATTTCTGTACCAGTGACTGCGGGTGGGGGAGGGTTCTATTTTTAATTTTTTGTATGGGCGCTGTAATGACTCAGGAAACCCGACTGGAAAGGAACATAATTTATTTCAGAATGTGAAGTAAAACCACTACCGTGGTGTACACACACTCTTTCCTGCCTGGGACTACAGTTCAGCAGGCCTAGTCCTGGGCCTGCCTTATAAAAGGCTCAGTTGGTGAGTTCCAGCTGGGTGGGCCGCTGCCTGTTACCAGGGGCACTCATCCTCAATGAGCCCCACAGGGAGATTAGTCAGTGATTCCCCATGGACCTCATGGGGGTTATCACAGGTACGTCCTTTAACAATTGCACCCGGATCTTTTAAAAACAAAGTTGAACCTGCTCTGTCAGCGTAATGTCTTGGGACCTGCCCCATCACTTTTATTTATAATTCCCTAATAATACAATGAAGGAAGTCACCAATGTGGTTTCCATCCTGTTTTTTTCCCACCAGTTGCAACATTCTACAAAAAAAAGAGAAAATTCCACCCCACATCTTCACAACTTGTAATTTTTCTTTAAAATGTGGAAGAGCATTGTATTATTTGGATACTTCAGTATTTTTTAAAGGTCAGAAGTTCACTTTGGTCAGCCAACAAGCATGCCTTTTCTAGGAAGTCACATGATTTCAGCTACCTGATCAGCAAGGTACCTGTGGGAGAGGGAAGAGCTATATATTTGCTTCAACTGCAATTATTTTAATAGATGGGAAAAGAAAGGTTTCAAGGCCAAGGGCCTGATTTTGCCATCAAGTTGCACCCATTTCGGGCGTGAAAACTTGGTAAAGTCAGGCGTGAGGTGAGTAGCATAATCCACACCTGACTCCACGCCAGTTTCCTCTTTACCAAGGCCCGAAAATGGCCACGATCGGGACTGCGCCTGAAACGGGCGCAACAGCCATTTAAATGCATTTGCATGTATTTACATTGACTTAATGGGCTGCACGCCCAACCTTACCAGCACTTCCCCCTTTACCACCATGTTCGCCCATCCAGAATCGATGTGAAGCAGACATGCTCCACAAAGGTCCGATTCAGACGGTAAAATTAGTGAGGCGGTAAGTGCCGAGCGTACAATGGCTCTCTGCTTGAGATCGGTGATGTTGGGGGAGGGTGGGGGGAGTGAGTCCGACAGCTCTCTGCTTGAGATTAGTGGGGGAGGGGAGGGAAGGAGGGGTCTGCCACCACTCTGCCTGAGATCAGTGAGGGCGAAGGGGGGTCCGCTGCCAGTCTGCCTGAGATCAGTGAAGGGGAAGGGAGTGCGGAGCCTACGATCGGGTTGGGTGGCAGAGGGGATGGGGAGATAAGGGGGTTAGTAATGTTGGGGGGTTTGGGGCAAGAGGGAGGCATTATCTGGCCTAGGAGAAATGTGGCTGGGGAGCCGCATTCTATCATTTCTTTTGCACATGCGCAGTTGGAGGTGCTGATCGTAGCTGCAGGATTTCAGGCACCTTATGCCCCGCCCACAGGCTTGTGCAGCGCAATTCGGAATCGCTGATATTTTTGCAGGCAGAGTGCGTATGGGGGCATCTGAGAACGGGTTTAAAAGTCAGATCTGGAACATGCCCAGTTTCAAGTCTGCCCAGCACTTAGAATCAAAATGGTAATATAGGGCCAAAAGACTAGCAGTTTACTACAATTCAACTGAAACAGATGCTTTCGGTTTTGAACCTATTCCTTTGAACTCAGTTTTGATGAATAACGCAAGAAGGAAGGCAGCCTCACCTCACTCTCTCTGCCTTGCCTGGAATTCCTTATTTAGTTATCAACCTGCAGCAAGAGAATCCGCATCTGAGTATAACTTGTCTGCATTTGAAAACCTGCAAAAGTGAGACAAGAATTGATCTAGCATTATATTCTGCTCCATGCCAGAGCTCTGTGAGAATCACCAAACATCTATTGGGACCGGTTTTTCGTATTACAGAGCTCAAGATCAACAGCGTTGAAACCCTGCAAACTTTATCCCATATTTTATAAACGTATCCTCCAAAGCCCACCTCTGCAGAGACTCTGTGTGTTTGTCCTTTGTGTGTGCGCATGTGTATTTTTTTTAAGGGGATAGATAGTTATATTTCCAGAGTACACTAGTGAGTGTATGAGTTCTTGCAACTTAATTGTAAAAATTGAGTTTTGTTTTATAATAAATCAATCATTCTGAGTTTATTGAAAGAAGCTTGGTTAAAGTCTCTTTTATTCTGAGCCTAACAACAGTGAAGGTAAATTTGCTGCGTGAATTAAACCTTTAAGCTAATGGTACAACCTGCAAACTAGTTGGGCTAGATAAATCCTCCCATCCCAGTCGTAACACTTCATATTCATTTCTGAACTAAACAGTCAGTAAAATAAACTAATAGAAGTGACAACACCTTAAAGTGATAGCTCCTTAAAGGGTCACTGTAAAAATGGGAGAAGAGCAGTGAGTGACTCATATCCTGACTCCCCAAAGCCCTTCCAGTGTATGCATGGCACAAATCAGAAATGTGATGGGATACTGTCCACTTGCCTGGGTGAGTGAAACTCCAATAGCATTCAAGAAGTTCCGCATCATTGAGGACAAAGCAGCCCACTTGATCAGAAAGCCATGCACCATCTTAAAGACATTCACTCCCTCCCCGACTGGACACAGTGTGTACCACCTATAAAGGTATACTGCAGCAAATCTCCAAGCATCCTACATTAGCACCTTCCGAACCTTCATGTTCAACCACCTAGGAGAACAAGGGTAGTAGTTGAATGGGAATTTGCACTTGCAAATTCTCCACCAATCCACACAGCATCTTGACTTGGGACTATATTGCTTTTATTTTGCTGGGTCAAAATACTGAAGCTCCCTTCCTGACAGCACTGTAGGAACACCATTAACATGCAGATTGCAATAGTTCAATAAGGCAACTCACCAGTATCTTCTCGAGGGGAATTAGAGATGGGCAATAAGTGCTAGTTTTGACATCAATTCCTACTTCGCATGAAAGATTTAAAAAAGAGAGGTAATACATAAGAATTCTCTGGGACATATAAATGGTGCTAACTTTAACATTATTGCAATATTATTGGATTTATTTGGAAGAATTCTAACAATTTTTTCATCAGATGTGAATGTCACTGGTCAGGCCAGCATTTGTTAGCCCTGGCCTAATTGGTTTTGAGATGGTGGTGGTGGAGTCACCAGCAGTCTGTCTGGTGTAGGAACCTTCGCAGTGCTGTTAGGAAGGGAGCTCCAGGATTTTGACCAGCGACAGTGGAGGAACAGTAATATGATTCCAAATCCGGATGCTGTGTGGCTTGGAGTGGAACTTGCAGGTGATGGTGTTCCCATGCACTGCTGTCCTTGTTCTTCAAGGTGTTAGAGGTTTTAAAGGAGCCTTGGCGAGTTGCTGCAGTGCATCTTGCAAATGGTTCAGCCCGCCATTGTGCATCGGTGGTGAAAGGAGTGGATGTTAAAGGTGGTGGATAGGATGTCAATCAACTGGGATACTTTGTCCTGGGTGGTATCGAGTTACTTGAAAGTTGTTAGAGCCGCATTCTTTCAGTCATTCCACCCATCTTATGCACTGTGGATGGTGGATAGGCTTTGGGGAATTAGGAGGTGAGTTCAATTGCTGCAGAATTCACATCTGCTGACATTCTCTTCTCGCCACAGTATTTTTTTGGCTGATTAAGTTAAGTATCTGGTCTATGATAACTATCAGGATGATGATAATGGGGATTCAGTGATGGTAACGCCTTTAAATGTCAAAAGGGAGATGGCTGGATTCACTCTTGTGGGAGATGGCCATTGCGTGGCACTTGTATAATGTGAATGTTGCTTATCGCTTATCAGCCCAAAACTGAATGTTGTTCAGGTCTTGCTGCATTTGGATACATGCATATTGTACAATCATAATTGGTACTACTTTGACTTGTAAATGTCAATGACTTAAAAATAGATAGAAAATAACTTATCGAAGGGCTGTGTCAGTTTGACAGCTAGTTTCGAGACTGGAGCCATTCCAGACAAGGTCCGAATGAACTGTTGCACTGCCTGCATATTTTTCCATTAAAAGAACACAGTGATGATCCTAGACACACCAGAAGGAAATATCATGACTAAGGAGATTGCAACATCCATGATCTCATAGGTCATGGCTGTCAGTTTACTACATGTGAAGTTTTTCACCCTAGTAGGGTCATGACACAGATATGGATGCAGACTGATCCCACACTCAATTGGCATTCAATACACAATCACAGCGGTATACATTACATAACTATGTTCGAATACCCATAACTTGTAGCTGTAAAACGTAACACTTTGGCTGGCCATGTTTGCCCATCTGCTCCAAATCTTAACTGCTGAAATCCATGCTGTTTTAATAAAACTTGTGTGGGAAAGTAGTGGTAGAAGTAAAACTCGTAGCACAGGTAGAAGATTGCAATGATAAAATAAAATGGCAAAGCAATCTCCATTGATTTTTGTGAAGAAAAATAAACTGAAACAAAAAAAAGTCTGAACACCGAGACATAAGAGACATAATATTCAGCAGACTGTCCGCTAGACACCAGAAAACTGAGCGATGCCAGAACTCCAAATGATCCTTGTAGCATTAAAAACACCGAGCTTCTCTTCCTCGATTAAATAAAAGCTGTAATCACTTCAGTTCAACTTGTTTATGGAATCCCCTGCTGTGTACCTGACATTTCTCACCACCAAAGTAGAATAGAGAACAAAATTCCTTCCTGACCCAAATGTTGTCGAGAAATATTAAATGTCTATATAGGTAGAATTCTCCAATACGCTCCCATCTGAAATCCAGCATGGTCACGCCAGAAAATGAAAAACAGCCCAGGTGGCGATGATTACTGCTGCCTCACCTCCATCAGGAAAGTGTCCTTCTCACCCACTACTGCAATCACCGCTGGCTGCTCCTTCACTGTCCACTGCAGAGTGGGGTGGCCAAGGTACTGAACTTCCCCTGTGGAGATAGAGTGCCTTGTAGTGGCCTCCTCTACCTCCAAACTGGGTCCAGCTTGTGCATTGATACCATCTTCAGGCACTTCTGCTGTTTAAACTCCCTTGCTGCCTCTTCTTCTGCGAACCCTACTGACAATCTTAAATTGGTTGTCAGCATAATTTTTAGTACATTGAGGATTATTTAGAAAATATTGTCCAATTGTAGAATCACATCTAATGTTGCTGAAAGAAGACATTGGGCCCGATTTTACCATTTTGAGTCTAAGTGCCGAATCTGGACGTAATACAGATCCGAGCCTGGAATCCTCTTTGCAGCGCGCCCATACGCTTTTTGCCGGCTCCAGTCCGATCCGCGCAGTGGGCGGGGCTTAGCGCTGCCGGAACGATCGGAGCTCTGAACTGCGCATGCGCAGTTTGAAAAAAATCTGAAAAAGCGCGCCCATGCCAGCTCGCAGATCTGAGGAGTAGAAATGGTGCCTTGACTTAAAATCATACCTGCGAGTAAATTTCTCAATCAGAATGACAATTATTTGTTAGTTTAAAAATATAACCTGTTCCTGTGCAAGTCACTCAGAAGCAATAAACACAGCTGCATGTATGTAACTACATTTGCAATTTGCATCATTCTTGCTGATCAGAAGTAACTTTTAATATTTCCATGATGCCACAAATCTGTGTTGTTAAACACAGATAATGAGTGGGTGCCGAAAGATTTCCATGGACTAGTCTGTCAGTCAGTGCTCCCACTGATCCTCCCTGTACCAATATCTCTCAATAACTCAACAACGAGGAACACTACAGACAGTTACCTGCAGATCCGACCAAAGAACACACCCGTCAACTCAACACTCTGATCAAGACCTTTGATCCGGACCTTCAGAACACCCTCCGTGCTCTCATCCCACGTACTCCCCGCGTTGGAGATCTCTACTGCCTCCCGAAGATACACAAGGCAAACACACCCGGCCGTCCCATCGTATCGGGCAATGGGACCCTGTGCGAGAACCTCTCCGGCTATGTCGAGGGCATCCTGAAACCCATTGTACAAAGAACCCCCAGCTTTTGTCGCGACACGACGGACTTCCTACAGAAACTCGGCACACATGGAGCAGTTGAACCAGGAGCGCTCCTCGTCACAATGGATGTCTCAGCACTCTACACCAGCATCCCCCATGACGATGGCATTGCTGCAACGGCCTCAGTGCTCAGCGCCAACAACTGCCAGTTTCCAGATGCAATTTTACATCTCATCCGCTTCATCCTGGACCACAATATCTTCACCTTCAACAACCAGTTCTTCATCCAGACACACGGAACAGCCATGGGGACCAAATTTGCACCTCAATATGCCAACATCTTCATGCACAGGTTCGAACAAGACTTCTTCACCGCACGAGACCTTCAACCGGTGCTATACACTAGATACATCGATGACATTTTCTTCCTTTGGACTCATGGTGAACAATCACTGAAACAACTCTATGATGACATCAACAAGTTCCATCCCACCATCAGGCTCACCATAGACTACTCTCCGGAATCGGTTGCATTCTTGGACACGCGCATCTCCATTAAGGACGGTCACCTCAGCACCTCACTGTACCGCAAGCCCACGGATAACCTCACGATGCTCCACTTCTCCAGCTTCCACCCTAAACACGTTAAAGAAGCCATCCCCTACGGACAAGCCCTCCGTATACACAGGATCTGCTCGGATGAGGAGGATCGCAACAGACACCTCCAGACGCTGAAAGATGCCCTCATAAGAACAGGATATGGCGCTAGACTCATTGATCAACAGTTCCAACGCGCCACAGCGAAAAACCGCACCGACCTCCTCAGAAGACAAACACGGGACACAGTGGACAGAGTACCCTTCGTTGTCCAGTACTTCCCCGGAGCGGAGAAGCTACGGCATCTCCTCCGGAGCCTTCAACATGTCATTGATGAAGACGAACATCTCGCCAAGGCCATCCCCACACCCCCACTTCTTGCCTTCAAACAACCGCACAACCTCAAACAGACCATTGTCCGCAGCAAACTACCCAGCCTTCAGGAGAACAGTGACCAAGACACCACACAACCCTGCCACAGCAACCTCTGCAAGACGTGCCGGATCATCGACACAGATGCCATCATCTCACGTGAGAACACCATCCACCAGGTACACGGTACATACTCTTGCAACTCGGCCAACGTTGTCTACCTGATACGCTGCAAGAAAGGATGTCCCGAGGCATGGTACATTGGGGAGACCATGCAGACGCTGCGACAACGGATGAATGAACACCGCTCGACAATCACCAGGCAAGACTGTTCTCTTCCTGTTGGGGAGCACTTCAGCGGTCACGGGCATTCGGCCTCTGATATTCGGGTAAGCGTTCTCCAAGGCGGCCTTCGCGACACACGACAGCGCAGAGTCGCGGAGCAGAAACTGATAGCCAGGTTCCGCACACACAAGGACGGCCTCAACCGGGATATTGGGTTTATGTCACACTATTTCACATAAATATTTCTGCTTTTTTCCTCCTGAGTCTTTATCATGCGATCCTAGAATCAGAATTTATGTCACACTATTTGTAACTCCCACAGTTGCGTGGACCTGCAGAGTTTCACTGGCTGTCTTGTCTGGAGACAATACACATCTTTTTAGCCTGTCTTGATGCTCTCTCCACTCCCATTGTTTTGTTTCTTAAAGACTGGATTAGTTGTAAGTATTCGCATTCCAACCATTATTCATGTAAATTGAGTCTGTGTCTTATAAGTTCTGTTTGTGAACAGAATTCCCACTCACCTGAAGAAGGGGCTCAGAGCCTCGAAAGCTTGTGTGGCTTTTGCTACCAAATAAACCTGTTGGACTTTAACCTGGTGTTGTTAAACTTCTTACCAATATCTCTGTCCAGCTGCCTGGAAATCGTCGAGTCTCATCTGGAACAACTGAATTTGGTCAATAAATTATCTTTTTTGCCTTTGATGCTGAAATATAAATCTCACCATTCACCGGACTCTGAAATGTCTTGCTGCACTTTACCCTGGAGGCTGTCAGCTCTCTTCCAACTTGTCCTATGTTGGCCACTTCAGTCATTACTGCAGTTGAAGAAAAGTCTATGGTGACTGTATATTTCATCTAAAAGAATGCTGGCTTTTCACGCTGTGATATATGTGTGTTCGGTGAGTTATGTCCCCTATTCCAGACATTAGATAAACATCCCTTCTGAAGTTTTTGTGGGGAAGCAAGGTCACATGACCCAGAATACCTACCTTTTGGCCAGTTTAATAATACAGACCACCCTGGGAGGCAGGCCCCCCTCAGCAGACCCCCCCCAACCAGAGATCCATCTGAGCCCCCTCCTCCCCCCCCAACCAGAGACCCATCTGAGCCCCCTCCTCCCCCCCCAACCAGAGACCCATCTGAGCCCCCTCCTTCCCCCCCGCAACCAGAGATCCATCTGAGCCCCCTCCTCCCCCCCCAACCAGAGACCCATCTGAGCCCCCTCCTTCCCCCCCGCAACCAGAGATCCATCTGAGCCCCCTCCTCCCCCCCCAACCAGAGATCTATCTGAGCCCCCTCCTCCCCCCCCAACCAGAGATCCATCTGAGCCCGCCCCCCTCCTCCGGCGGACGCCAGCGGAACGGTGTGAAGCCCGGTCACTTTAGCCGTGGCTCCAAGTCTGTGACCAGGAAGGTGCTGCAGGCTCTTGAAGGACTGAAGATGGTCGAGAAGTATTGTGGAGGGAGACCAGCGATTGAGGCAGGTTGGGGGTGTGGTCTGCTGAGGGGGGCCTGCCTCCCAGGGGGGTCTGATCCTAGAGGGGGGGGGTCATCAGGGGGTGGGGTGCTCTGCCGGGGGAGTCTGCCTCCCATCGGGGGGATCTGCCTCCAGGGGAGGGGGGTTGGTCTGCCGGTGCGGTTAGCGGGGGGGGGGGGGGGGGGGTCTGCCAGGGTGAGGGGGTGGAGAGATTGCCACTGCTGGGGGGCATGGGCTGGATATCAGGGCGCTCTGAGAAGGATGATCGAGAAGGATGGTGGCTGCAGACTGACTTCACAAGGGCAGAGAGAGCTTCAGAGGTTCTCCTGCAGAATAGAAATCCGCTTCGGATTTTTATTTAGCAGGTCACTAAAAGCGCGGATCCGGATCGGGCCATGTGGTGGTAAAGTGGGATTTGGTGGTAGAGTTGGGCACGTGGTTCATTAAAATCGATTTAAATGCATGCTGATGCATTTAAATCATTGGGCCGCCCGATTTGGGCGTGGACCAGATCTGCGCCCGAATCGGGTGTCGGTAAAGTCGTGATTTGCTCGGATTCGGGTGCAGATCGTGTTAAAGGCCCGACGCCCGAATTTACCGTGATTTCGCGCCCAAAAATGGGCACAAATTGTTGGTAAAATTGGGCCCATTGGGCAGGATTTTTCTCCCTCTGCGCAGCGTGTTTGGCAGTTGCGGGAGTCGGCACGCCACTAGTTAGCAATGAGATTTTATGGTCCCACTGTTGTCAATGGGGTTTCCTGTTGAATGCACCCTCGTCAGTGGGAAACCCACAGCAGGCGTGTGCCATTAGTGGGACTGTAAGACCCACTGGCACAAACGACAGCAAGATTTTGATGATTGTATGAAAGCTTTTCATCTTGCACTCATCAGGATAATTGCAAGAATACCAATATCAGGGGAAACAACAACTTTATACTGTCTGAGAAGAGAGTGCTGATTGGGCTTGATACACAGGGTCCTGTTGTTTGCCAACAGAAAGAACATGTACATACATTGCCCTGATTTTACCGGCACAGCCACCCAAGGCGCGTGAGATCGCGCCCGAAGCCAACAGTGAATGCTGCTCTGCGAGCCTCACCCGCCCCGATTTCGGGGCAGCCGTGCCGGTAAAATCAGAACCATAGTGTCTGTTTCAGCTAAACAAAATAAATGATAGCCATTCACTGGTTTATTCCCCAGGGCAATGTCTTAGTCAATCAGAGTCAAGCTGTTTGGTTTAAATTTCAAACAATGCTTGGCAATTAACTGTCAGAAACCAACTACATGTCTATTCTCCAAGGCAATGCCTCTACCAACCACAATCCACTTGCCAACCAATCACTATCCTCTTCTCATATTGTATAAAGCTGTTGATTCCCCTGCCATTGATATTCTTGCAATTGTCCTGCTAAGTGCGAGATGAAAGGTTTTAACAAAAATTTTTTTCAGCAATAATATAAAAGTGCACAGTGTTACGGGTAATGTATTAGCATGGATAGAGGATTGGTTAACTAACAGAAAGCAAAGAGTGGGGGTAAATGGGTGTTTTTCTGGTTGGCGATCAGTGACTAGTGGTGTGCCTCAGGGATCAGTGTTGGGACTGCAATTGTTTACGATTTACATAGATGATTTGGAGTTGGGGACCAAGTGTAGTCTGTCAAAATTCGCAGATGACACTACGATGGGTGGAAGACGCTGAAAGTCTGCAAAGGGATATAGATAATCTAAGTGAGTGGGCGAGGTTCTGGCAGATGGAGTACAATGTTGGTAAATGTGAGGTCATCCATTTTGGTAGGAATAACAGCAAAGTGGACTATTATTTAAATGGTAAAAATTTGCAGCATGCTGCTGTGCTGGGTGTCCTTGTGCAGGAATCTCAAGGAGTTGGTTTGCAGGTGCAGCAGGTAATTAAGAAGGCAAATGGAATTTTGTCCTTCATTGCTAGAGGGATGGAGTTTAAAAACAGCGAGATTATGTTGCAGCTGTATAAGGTGCTGGTGAGGCCACACCTGGAGTACTGTGTACAGTTTTGGTCTCCTTACTTGAGAAAGGATATACTGGCACTGGAGGGGTGCAGAGGAGATTCACTAGGTTGATTCCGGAGTTGAGAGGGTTGGCTTATGAGGAGAGACTGAGTAGACTGGGGCTATATTCATTGGAGTTCAGAAGAATGAGGGGAGATCTTATAGAAACATAAGATTATGAAGGGAATAGATAAGATAGAAGCAGGGAAGTTGTTTCCACTGGCAGGTGAAACTAGAACTATGGGGCATAGCCTCAAAATAAGGGGAAGCAGATTTAGGACTGAGTTGAGGAGAAACATCTTCACACAAAGGGTTGTGAATCTGTGGAAATCCCTGCCCAGTGAAGCAGTTGAGGCTACCTCATTGAATGTTTTTAAGGCAAGAATAGATAAATTTTTGAACAGTAAAGGAATCAAGGGTTATGGTGAGCGGGCAGGTAAGTGGAGCTGAGTCCACGAAAAGATCAGCCATGATCTTATTGAATGGCGGAGCAGGCTCGAGGGGCCAGATGGCCTACTCCTGCTCCTAGTTCTTATAAGACATTTATCAAACAACAGAAATGAATTATATTACATCAGACATAAGTTTGTGAAGATTTCAACACAGATACCAGAAAATGATTCAAACTTACACTATTCCTTTTATCCCAGCAATACCTTGATAGACACAAAAACCCAGTGAAAATTTACCACTTTCTCAACACTTAGGCTTGGGCAGGCTTAGTTTCAAATGGTTTTCATCCAGTGAATTTCAGAATATTTACTCATTTACATCCAGCTGAAATCTCTTCCTGAGACACCAAAAAGTGAAATCCAGACTCACTGTTGCTTCATCCCTTAGAGCTAACACATGCACTGGAATTCCGGGGCAAGCGAGGCTCACAGAACGGAACCTTCTGTTGGCCTTGGGCAAGATTTTACGAACCTCATTCAAGCGAGGTCATAAAATCCCAGCCATGAGTTCCCTAAGCAGATTTACCCAGCCGATTTGCAAAATTCCTTCTTGGAGGCTTCTGTCTCCACACACTTTGTGCTTTTTAAAAAATCTTCACCAAGCTACCTAACACCTTGGTAACCCATATCTGCACTCCAACAGTTGTAAAAGCTTATTAAAAATGCCGGTATGCAAACAGGGCCCCAGACTTGCCAGCACCCAACTCACAAAACATTTTTAATGAAACTAGACCTAGCTTTCACCTTTCTTAACATACAAATGCAAAATATATCCGTTCAAAAGAACCAAATCCTGTGGACTTATTAGGTGCACCCCAATGGCAGGCAGTAAAAATTGAATCCTTTTATCCTAATAACTTGGACAGTTCTGACCACAGACTTTAATCATGGGCTGCGATTTTCCAGCTCCAAAAGTCCATTGAATTCTAACGCGACTGGATAATTCTGGAAGAGAAGTCAAGAACAATTGGGAAGGCAAAGAGGAAATTCACAAAGTAAAAGAGACACATCACTAAAAAAGGTCAGCATTTATTGTCCATTCCTTATTGCCCTTGAGGACACGGTGGTGTGCTGTCTACTTGAACTGCTGTAGTCCAAATATTGTAGGAACACCCACAGTGCTATTAGGAAAGGAGTTCCATAATTTTGACCCAGCAACAGTGAAGAAATGGCAATGGAGTTCAAAGTAAGGTATGATTTGAAGGGAAACTTGCAGGTAGTGGTGTTCCCATGCATCTGCTGTGTTTGTCCTTACAGGTCCTTACAGGTGGCAGAGATCGCAGGTTTGAAATGTGCTGTTGAAGAAGCCTTGGTGAGTTGCTCAATGCCTCTTGTAGATAGTACACACTGCTGTCACTGTTCATCGGTGGTGGATGGAGTGCCAATCAAGTGTGCCTGGATGGTGTCAAGCTTCTTGAATGTTGTAGGAGTTGCATTCATTCAGGCATGCAGGGAATATTCCATCACACACCTGACTTATGCCTTGTAGATGGTTGATAGGTTTTGGGGAATCAAGAGGTGAGTCTCCCTCCACAGAACTCCCAACCGCTGAACTGATCTTGTAGCTTCAGTATTTATATGCCTGGTCCAGTTCAGTTTCTAGTCAATGATGCTGATAGTGAGGGATTCAATGATGGGAATGCCATTGAAAGTCAAGGGGAGATAGTTAGATTCTCTCTTATGGAGATGGTCATTGCAAGGCATTTTGGTGGGAATGTTACTTGCCACTCACCAGCCCAAGCCTGGATATTGTCCAGCTCATGTTGCATGTGGACATGGGCCACTTCAGCATATAAGGTGTCGCAATTGGTGCAAACAACCCCATTTCTGACCTTATGATGGAGGGACGTTTATTGATGAAACAGGTGAAGATGGTTGGACCTAGGACACTACGCTGAGGAACTTCTGCAGTGATGTCCTGGAATTGAGATGATTAACCTCCGACAATGACAATCTTTGTTCCAGGCTCCAACTATTGGAGAATCCACCCCCCACCCCCCCCCGCCCCCCCCCCCCCACCACCCCCCACCCATCCTCCACAACAGTTCTATCTCAGGCTCCTTGATGCCACACTCAGCCGTAATGTCAAGGGAAGTCACTCTCACCTCACCCCAGGTCTTTAGTCCATGTTTGACCAAGGCTGTAACAAGGTCAGGAGCCCTACTGGAATGAGTGGTGTTGGTGGAACTTAAACTGAGCATCTGAGCATTATTGTTGAATAAGTGTTGTTGAAAGCACTGTAAATTACATCCTCCATCACTTTGCTGATGATCCAGAGCATATGGATGGGGTACTGTAAATTACATCCTCCATCACTTTGCTGATGATCCAGAGCATATGGATGGGGTAGTAATTGGTTGGGTTGGATTGGTTGTTTTTTGGGTTGGATTGGTTGGTTTTGTGGGCAAGACACAATTAGGCAATTTTCACATTGCTGAATAGATGCCAATGTTGTAACTGTACTGCAACTGCTTGGCTAGGGGTATGGAGATCCAGGGCAGGATTTTCTGACTACGCTTGCCCCAAGACCAGAAAATCCCACCCGAGGTCAGGAGACCTTTGCAAGCCCTTGTCCCGCCCGTGATGATTCCCATAGCAGGTGGGATGGGAAAATTCTGCCCCCAGTCTTCAGTGCTATTGCTGAAATATTGTCAGGGTCGTTGCAATATCCAGTGCCTTTAGCTGTTTCTTGATATCACGTGAAGTGAACCAAATTTGCTGAAGACTGGCATTGATGATGCTGGGGATTTCAGGAGGAGGCCAAGATGAATCACCACCTGCCACTGCTGGCTGAAGATTGTTGCAAATGCTTCAGCTTTGTCTTTTGCACACACGTGCTGTGCTTCCACCATCATTGAGGGTGGGGATATTTGGGGAGCTTCTTCATCTAATTAGTTGTTTAATTGTCCACCACCATTCACAACTAGATCTGGCAGCACTGCAGAGCTTAGATCTGATCTGTTGATTGTGAGATCGCTTAACTCTGCCTATCACATGCTACTGCTGCTGTGTGTAATAGTCCTGCGTTGTAGCTTCACCAGATTAATACTTAATTTTTAACCATGCTTAGCCCTACTACTGGCATGCCCTCCTGCAGTCCTCATTGAACCAGGGATGATCTGCCTTGATGGCAATATCCCCCCATATGCCTGTGCAAATGCCAGGCCATGAGATTACAGATTGTGTTTCTATACAATTCTGCTGCTGATGATGGCCCACAGTGCCTCACGGTTGCCCAGTTTTGAGTTGTGTGGAAGTGCTGGGTTCCCAGACATTGAGAACAAGGACTTGTAACAAATAATACTTTATTCACTAGCTTCATGGATACCACACCATCCCCTGAATCCATTTTGTTATATTAAGCATTTGAACATCTTTGAACATCATTTACCAAATTAGCAGCTTCTTGCATAAAAGGCCCTTCAGTTTAACCATAATGTTAAACCGAGAAGGTTCCCAGGACATCTGAACACTTGACTTGGCACATCTCCATCTGTAGTTGCGAATAGTATTGTTAAGCTTCTTTGGAGTTGATTCCAACTAAAGTTTTTTTTCAGCTCACAATGAGTTGCTTTGAGAATTGGTAAATGCACAACAATTTATCTTTCACAACAGTTCATGTTTCAAAGTTTCTTTGAATCAACAAAATAAGTAAATAAATTGAAAGAATTTCAGGTTAATGACAATTGGTCAGATGTCAATGTCCTCCTGGAGATTTAAGTATCAAAGTAACGTAACCTTATCAGAAATTACATAATTCTTACTGGTGAGCTTGAATATTTTCACATAAGAAGCTCTCATTTGAGCTACACAAAACTACAATGGTGAAAGGCAGAACATTATCCAATAAAAGAGAACCATGTATCTACACACAGCCTTGTAACTGTATTGTACATGTCAGAAGATACTACAGTCTGGTCTGATAAAGATCTGTTCTTTTCTAGTGACGCTTGACATTTCTCACAGTGAACTCAATGGCTGCCGTGTGAGCTTTAATGCCCCTTTCATCATTTGACATACATTTGATAAAAAGCAAAATACAGTGGATGCTGCAAATCTGAAATTGAAACTATAAGCTGGAAAAAAAAACTCAGCAAGTCTGGCAGCATCTGTGGAGAGAGAAACAGTTTATGTTTTGAGTCCGTATGACTCTTCTTCAAAAGATGTTTTGGGCACAAGACAAAGAAGGTATTAACAGTAGTGCTAAGAACTAATGAAGGTGCTGATAGCATCATAAAGGTAAGGTAACAAGAATGTGTTAATTGCAGAATGAAGATTAGTGCTCAGGGAAAAGAAAACTTAAGATCAAGGTGAAAGATCTGTCACCAAAACATTTTTGTCCAATCTCCCCGAGCTCTTACCTATCATTGACTTTCTACTTTGCTCCAACTGCTCTATCCCCTTTTAAACAGTATAATCTCTATCCCAATTCTCCCTCTGTAGAAAAGGGAGATGGACTCGAAACATTAACTCTCTTTCTCTCTCTCCAGAGATGCTGCCACCTACAGGGTTTTCCCTGGATTTTCTGTTTCTATTAGTTCAATAATGGGCATCCATGAGGCACAGTGGGTCATCAGCAGAAAGATAATTGTATACAACCATAATCTGCAACTATAATCTGTAAACTCATGGCCCAGTGTATCATCCACTCTTACCATCATCATCAAGCCAGGGAATTAACCACTAATTCGGTGATTAATGCAGGAAAGCATACCAAGAGCAACACCAGACATTCCTAAAAATGAGGTGTCAACCTGATGAAGCTACAACAGAGGACAGCTTGCCTACCAAACAGCAGAAGCAACATGTAAAAGGCAGAGCTAAGCAATCCTATAAGCAATAGATCAGCTCAAAGTTCTGCAATCTTGCCACATCCAGTCTGAACGGTGGTGGAGAAGGCTCCACAAATATCCCCTTTCCCAATGATAGAGTAGCCCAACACTTCAGTGCAAAGGCAAGAATGAAGCATTTTCAAACATCTTCAGCCATAAGTGCCCCAAGGCTGATCTATCTCAGCCTCCTCCAGAAGTCTCCTGCATCACAGATGTCAGTCTTCTGCCAATTCGCTCTGCTCCACATGATATCAAGCAACAGCTGAAGGCACTGTATATTGCAAAGGCGATGGGCCTGATAGCATTCCAGCAATAGTATTGAAGACATTTGCTCCAGAACTTGCCGTCTCCATCATCAAGCTGTTCCAGTAAAGCTACAATACTGGCATCTAGCTGACAATGTGGAAAATTACTCAAGTATGCCATATCCACAAATAGAAGGTAAAACCCAACCCAATGAATCATTAAGAGTCTATTCTCAATCATCAGCAAAGTGATGGGAGGCGTTGTCGACTAGCAAGCAGCACTTACACAGTAATAATCTGCTTACTGACACTCAATTAGAGTTCCGTCAGCCCACTCAGTTCCTGATTTCATTACAACCTATGTATCTGACATAAAGACAGGGACAGCGTTGCTCAATTGTGTGGTAGGAGGCAGACATACATATCAATGATTGGCTAATCAAATCAAACAGCATGTTCCTTCATTTGCTCTTAATAGTTAGATTACAGACTATACTCAACCAGCCTGTGGCTGAAAAAACCAAACCAAGATGTCTACTGTTAGATTAATTTTACAATTGGGCAGCACTTTCTGAACAATCCCGAGTGTGCTAAAAGCTACACTAACAACCAAATTACAATAAACAGTCAATCTCGTAACAGGCTCCCTCATGCTTGCTGGAAACAACATATATTCATATATACAGGTATGTTCTCTGCAAATTAAAGGAATATGTTTAAGTCTTGCACCTTTGTTGAATTTCCTGTGAACATTGGGAGCATATAGCTTCCGTTGTTTTCTCCAGGGTAAATGCTTTCATCTAAGACAGGCAGAAACCCCAAAAGTTTTATAATTAGAATCTTTTGATACCTTTAGGACAGGACTCCAATGTTGTTTTGGTCCCTTACTCAGCACAGTACACACTGCAGACACTCAAGCTGAATGAACAGCAGCCTAACTAGCTGTCTTAAAGACTACTTGAGGCATCTCTGGAAAAGTTGAAAGTAGGTTTTTTAAGAAAAAAATTGTGACTAGAAAGAGTATGAATGGGGTGGCACGGTAGCACAGTGGTTAGCACTGCTGCCTCGCAGCGCCAAGGTCCTGGTTTCAATTCCTGGCTTGGGTCACTGTCTGTGTGGAGTTTGCACTTTCTCCCCGTGTCTGTGTGGGTTTCCTCCGGGTGCTCCAGTTTCCTCCCACAGTCTAAAGATGTGCGGATTAGGTGGATTGGCCATGCTAAATTGCCCTTTAGTGTCAGGGGGACTAACTAGGGTAAATACATGGGGTTATGGGGATAGGGCCTGGGTGGGATTGTGTTCGGTACAGACTCGATGGACTGAGTGGCCTCCTTCTGCACTGTAGGATTCTATGATCCTATGAATGCTTATAATTCAAATTGACTAAAGGTGACCAATGGATGAGCTTACCAAGGGTGATCAACTTATTTAGAATAATGCTAACATAGAAGGTGATGTGGAGATGCTGACGTTGGACTGGGGTAAGCACAGTAAGAAGTCTCACAACACCAGGTTAAAGTCCAACAGGTTTATTTGGTAGCTCAAGCCACTAGCTTTCGGAGCACTGCTCCTTCATCAGGTAAGTGGGAGTTCTGTTCACAAACAGGGCATATAAAGACACAAACTCAATTTACAAAATAATGGTTGGAATGCGAGTCTTTACAGGTAATCAAGTCTTAAAGGTACAGACAATGTGAGTGGAGAGAGAGATAAGCACAGGTTAAAGAGATGTGTATTGTCGCCAGCCAGGACAGTCAGTGAGATTTTGCAAGCCCAGGCAAGTCGTGGGGGTTACAGATAGTGTGACATGAACCCAACATCCCAACAAAGAATAAAGAACAAAGAAAATTACAGCACAGGAACAGGCCCTTCGGCCCTCCAAGCCTGCACCGACCATGCTGCCTGACTTAACTAAAACCCCCTACCCTTCCGGGGACCATATCCTTCTATTCCCATCCTATTCATGTACTTGTCAAGACGCCCTTTAAAAGTCATTACCGTATCCGCTTCCACTACCTCCCCCGGCAACAAGTTCCAGGCACCCACTACTCTCTGTGTAAAAAATCTGCCTCGTACATCTCCTTTAAACCTTGCCCCATGCACCTTAAACCTATGCCCCCTAGTAATTGACTCTTCCACCCTGGGGAAAAGCTTCTGACTATCCACTCTGTTCATGCCTCTCATAATCTTGGAGACTTCTATCAGGTCTCCCCTCAACCTCCGTCGCTCCAGTGAAACAAATCAAGTTTCCCCAACCTCTCCTCATAGCTAATGCCCTCCATACCAGGCAACATCCTGGTAAATCTTTTCTGTACTCTCTCCAAAGCCTCCACATCCTTTTCGTAGTGTGGTAACCAGAATTGAACACTATATTCCAAGTGCGACCTAACTAAGGTTCTATAAAGCTGCAACATGACTTGCCAATTTTTAAACTCAATATCCCGGCTGATGAAGACAAGCCTGCCATATGCCTTCTTGACTACCTTCTCCACCTGCATTGCCACTTTCAGTGACCTGTACACCCAGATCCCTTTGCCTCTCAATACTCTTAAGGGTTCTGCCACTTACTGTATATTTAATATCTGTATTAGACCTTCCAAAATGCATTACCTCACATTTGTCTGGATTAAACTCCATCTGCCATCTCTCCGCCCAAGTCTCCAACTGATCTATATCCTCTGATGGTCCTCATTGCTATCCGCAAATCCACCAACCTTTGTGTCGTCCGCAAACTTACTAACAAATCCAGTTACATTTTCCTCCAAATCATTTATATATATTACAAACAGCAAAGGTCCGAGCACTGATCCCTGAGGAACACCACTTGTCACAGCCCTCCATTCAGAAACGCACCCTTCCACTGCTACCCTCTGTTTTCTTTGACCGAGCCAGTTTTGTATCCACCTTGCCAGCTCACCTCTGATCCCATGCGACTTCACCTTCTGCACCAGTCTGCCATGAGGGACCTTGTCAAAGGCCTTACTGAAGTCCATGTAGACAACATCCACTGCCCTACCCTCATCAATCATCTTCGACACTTCCTCGAAAAACTCGATCAAGTTAGTGAGACACGACCTCCCCTTCTCAAAACCATGTTGCCTCTCACTAATACATCCACTTATTTCCAAGTGGGATTAAAGCCTGTCTCGAAGAATCCTCTCCAATAATTTCCCTACCACTAATGTAAGGCTCACCGGCCTGTAATTACCTGGATTATTCTTGCTACCCTTCTTAAATTTAGGAACAACATTGGCTATTCTCCAATCCTCTGGGACCTCCCCTGTAGCCAGTGAAGATGCAAAGATTTCTCTCAAGGCCTCAGCAATTTCCTCCCTTGCCTCTCTCAGCATTCTGGGGTATATCCCATCAGGCCCTGGAGACTTGTCTACCTTAATGTTTCTCAAGAACCTCAATACCTCCTCCTTTTTTGATCTCAACATGACTCAAACTATCTACACATCCTATCCCAGACTCATCATCCACCAAGTCCTTCTCTTTGGTGAATACTGACGCAAAGTATTCATTTAATACCTCGCCCATTTCCTCTGGCAAGAACAGCCATGGGTACCAATCCCGGTTGAGGCCGTCCTCATGTGTGCGGAACTTGGCTATCAGTTTCTGCTCAGTGACTCTGCGTTGTCGTGTGTCATGAAGGCCGCCTCGGATAACGCTTACCGTGGGGCGGCACGGTAGCACAGTGGTTAGCACTGCTGCTTCACAGCTCCAGGGTCCCGGGTTCGATTCCCGGCTCGGGTCACTGTCTGTGTGGAGTTTGCACATTCTCCTCGTGTCTGTGTGGGTTTCCTCCGGGTGCTCCGGTTTCCTCCCACAGTCCAAAGATGTGCGGGTTAGGTTGATTGGCCAGGTTAAAAATTGTCCCTGAGATGCGTAGTTAGAGGGATTAGCGGGTAAATATGTGGGGGTAGGGCCTGGGTGGGATTGTGGTCGGTGCAGACTCGATGGGCCGAATGGCCTCCTTCTGCACTGTAGGGTTTCTATGATTTCTATGAAGATCAGAGTCCGAATGCCCGTGACTGCTGAAGTGTTCCCCAACAGGAAGAGAACACTCTTGCCTGGTGATTGTCGAGCGGTGTTCATTCATCCATTGTTGTAGCGTCTGCATGGTCTCCCCAATGTACCATGCCTCGGGACATCCTTTCCTGCAGCGTATCAGGTAGACAACGTTGGCCGAGTTGCAAGTGTATGTACTGTGTACCTGGTGGATGGTGTTCTCACGTGAGATGATGGCATCCGTGTCGATGATCCAGCACGTCTTGCAGAGGTTGCTGTGGCAGGGTTGTGTGGTGTCGTGGTCACTGTTCTCCTGAAGGCTGGGTAGTTTGCTGCGGACAACAGTCTGTTTGAGGTTGTGCGGTTGTTTGAAGGCAAGAAGTGGGGGTGTGGGGATGGCCTTGGCGAGATGTTCATCTTCATCAATGACATGTTGAAGGCTCCGGAGGAGATGTCTTAGCTTCTCCGCTCCGGGGAAGTACTGGACGACGAAGGGTACTCTGTCTGCTGTGTCCCGTGTTTGTCTTCTGAGGAGGTCGGTGCGGTTTTTCGCTGTGACGTGTCGGATCTGTCGATCGATGAGTCGAGCATCATATCCTGTTCTTATGAGGGCATCCTTCGACGTCTGGAGGTGTCTGTTGCGATCCTCCTCATCTGAGCAGATCCTGTGTATACGGAGGGCTTGTCCATAGGGAATGGCTTCTTTAACGTGTTTAGGGTGGAAGCTGGAGAAGTGGAGCATCGTGAGGTTATCCGTGGGCTTGCGGTACAGTGAAGTGCTGAGGTGACTGCCATTGATGGTGATGCGTGTGTCCAAGAATGCAACCAATTCCGGAGAGTAGTCCATGGTGAGTCTGATGGTGGGATAGAACTTGTTGATGTCATCATATAGTTGTTTCAGTGATTGTTCACCATGAGTCCAAAGGAAGAAAATGTCATCGATGTATCTAGTGTATAGCATCGGTTGAAGGTCCTGTGCGATGAAGAAGTCTTGTTCGAACCTGTGCATGAAGATGTTGGCATATTGAGGTGCGAATTTGGTCCCCATGGCTGTTCCGTGTGTCTGGATGAAGAACTGGTTGTTGAAGGTGAAGACATTGTGATCCAGGATGAAGCGGTTGAGTTGTAAAATTGCATCTGGAGATTGGCAGTTGTCGGCGTTGAGCACTGAGGCAGTTGCAGCAATGCCATTGTCATGGGGGATGCTGGTGTAGAGTGCCGAGACTACTTCTATATATGGCACGTGTCCGCCTTGTTTTAAACTTCCTTCCAGTTAGTCAAGGTTCACATGTCACATGGACTCGTATTTCTTATTATCCAAAAATGACAACTGATCCCTTTACAAGTGATACAAACTTATAAAAAGCCCTTTTGGTTCAAAAAAAACCAGACTCCTCAAATATTTTAAAGTAATTAGGAGTTTTCCTGTGGAGAGAGAAAACATTTCAAGTACACTTATTATACCTCTTCCTTGGAACCGTTTTTATTTTGGATGACCAGCACTGCAGTATTCTGCTTTTATACAAGTTTTCCTTGCTGCTTCCAGGTCAAAGATTATCTGAATGGTTTCATGTTTTCAGCCTGTCACTTATTTAACAGAAATCAACGTTCATAGTAACAAAACAAATGTGATGCCTTTCTCAAAGATGAAATATAATTTTTACTGCTGCATCTTCAGAGAGATCAAACAGATCATATTCCAATGCCTGTAAGACTGTCCGCACAAAACTCAATCCCCCTGGCATTAGAACCCTACTTAAAGCCAGGCAGTCTGCTACTGCATTACATGGGCTGACTGGCAAATCATTTCAAGAACATTAGCCTCGGGTGTCAGATTAAAATGAGAAGTGTTGCACTCAAAAACAATTATTACTGTGTGAGTCAGAGTAGATGATCATCGAATAAAAAGCAATAGGAGCTCAAAGTGAAAACATTTTAGGAACAGTTTGAGGATTTACCAAGCCCCTTGAAACATTCACACCTAGGGCCCCCAGGTTGAGAACCCCTGGCATAAGTGACACTACACCTCACTGACTCAGGTTACAGTTCAAACCCTGGCTGCAAAGCCTTCCTTGCAAAAGCACTAGCATCCTTTATCTTGATCAGCACAAAACTATCAAATAAGGCTTTGTGTCTGCGTTGTGCAATTCTGTAGTGATTGAGATGGGAGGGGTTAAGCTAACTATCAAGGGCATTTAGTAGCTATTTAGTAACTCGGTGCACAGGGTTTTCTATTGTTCCAGTAATGGATTTATGTAGCCAATTTTGGATAGTCTGAGGAAATGTTTTAATATTATACCATGTTTATTTTACTTAATAATAGCGTGCATAACAATCCCATTCAATGCTCAGGACGGTTCTCATCGCACCACAATAGTAATATGTTTCACAATGTCTCAATAATCTATGATTTATAAACAAGCAAATTACAACTCGTCAAGGAAGGTTGACGACATACAATGGGATGCCATTGCAGTCATGGGGTTCTATGCTCCTTGATCACTGTATATACATATTGGCAGTGAAATGATTTGTCTTTGTGTTATCGAGCAAGGTCAGCTCATGTTAATATTATTGCAACTCCACCATTGTCTGACATTTGGGGCAGGATGGGGTGGATTTTGACTGTCAATGGTAATCTAGAGGGAAACCTTAGTTAGATTCCCTCAGAATGATGCCACTTTGACCTTAATTGCTCAGCCTTATTAACAGGTTTCCAGTTGACGCCCATCCAGGGTGGGCAGGGAGTAAGCAGAATGCACTTGCCGGCTGATTGTAACTTGGGCGACATTTCGCTAACCACTGCCACTCAGGTGGGGGACATCCTGTGGTATGGGCACAGGAGTGGGAACAATCCTGTAGTATGGAAGCAGGGGATAGAGGAGGCCGAAATTTTAATTGTGGTGTCTCGAGGAGCTCTCCTACTTCACCCAAACCACAGAGAAGTAAATAAACTTACCTTGAATGGTCTCTTCTCCTTCTAGTCCACTTCTCAATTGTCTTTACGTATGGCAGTTGAAGGGTCAGTCACAAGGGGACATAGGTTCAAAGTGAGGGGCAGGAAGTTTGTGGGGGGATGTAAGGGAAAACTTTTTTAACCAGGGGGTGGTGACGGTCTGGAACGCGCATCCTGGGAGGGTGGTAGAGGCGTGTTGCCTCGCATACTTTAAAAATCATCTGGATGAGCATTTGGCATATCATAACTTTCAGGGCCATGGGCCAAGTGCTGGCAGATGGGATTAGGTGGGAGTTCAGGCTTTTTTAATGTGTCAGTGCAGACTCGATGGGCCGAAGGGCTTCTGCTGCGCTGTATGATTCTATATTTAAAGAACAATTTCAGCTGACTTCAGGCCGGTGCCTTTACTGGCTGCTCAGAGGAGCAGATTAAAAGTTGAAGGCTGCAGGTGAGACATCAAGAAGTAAGTCATCTCATTAATTTCGACAGCCGACCCTCCATGTTTTCACAGAGTGGATGGGGATAAAATTAACTCTGCAATGAGTACAAAATATCCAAGTGATAGAATGCCAGTACTTTTAACTATTCAAACCGTCCTGCAAATGGAATAGCACCAAAATACAAAACAGAATTAGCAGGCACATCATTTTGAACATATCTTCTGCACACAAAATATATAGGGTGAAATTGGGCTACGTTGTATCCATTTTGTGGTTGACACAAGTGTCATTAGGCGTCCAAAATGGTGTCTGTGCTATGTGCACTCATTTCTGATGGAAAGCGTGACAGAAATCATTTTGAAGAAGAGGTTTGTGCACACATTTAATCTCTGCCGGAAGTATGCAGAGCAATGCTGATTTGATACCTGTGGTGAACCATCGTTGGTTCCCACCAAGTAGTACTGAGCCAGGGTCTGGCCAGTACTATGAGTCTGTATATATGTTGCTGTTGGGGTTAGGGTTGGGTTGTTCTACTTGTTACTGTTGGGGTTAGGGTTGGGCTGTTCTACCTGTATTATAGTTATTATGGTACATCCCAGTCGGGCTCCGCCTCCTGGGAGAGGTATAAAGGTCACTGCTCTGTCTGGGACCCCTCAGTCTGGGATCGTGTATTATATATGGTAGCTTCATTGTAACAGTAAATAAAAGCCTTTATTTCCTTGAGCATCTCTAGCCTTGTGAGTAATATCGCGCATCAATTTTATTTACTATTAATTAAACTCTCGTCATTAAAAAAAAAGAAGGAAAATGATACAGAGAGTATGGAGCAAATGTTAAAACCCGAACGTCTTACACTGGATCCACGTGCGGCGGGCGCCTCTAACACCTTCGACCACTGGTTGAAATGTTTTCAGGACTACCTTGCAGCCTCCGCAGCAGTCACCACAGACGACGACAGACTCCGGGTCCTCCACGCGAGGGTAAGCGACGCCATATATCTAGCGATCCATGCGGACACCGACTCCAAAGGGGCCCTCGAGCTTCTTAAGAAGCGTTACATTAAACCGCCAAACGAGATGCATGCTTGATATCTTCTAGCCACTCGACGACGGCAGCCCGGCGAAACGACAGAACAGTACGCGTGCGAGCTCCTACAGCTAGCCAGGGGCTGTAACTGCAAAGCAGTGTCGGCAGACCAGAACATGAATGACCTCGCTCAAGATGTGTTTGTGGCGGATCATCTTATATCCGACTCAGACTGTTGGAGCAAGGTAATCTCGATCTCACTAAGTCGATAGAACTAGCGGATACGTTGGAGACGGCCTCCAAAAGCCTAGCGTTTTATCCCGAAGACCACGTGGAGACAGCGTGGCAGGAGCAGTCACAGATCCCACCTCGTCCCTCGGGTCCGAAAAGCTGCATGATGGCGTGCCCACACTCGGGCCTGACGACGGCAGCAGCTCTAGGCGGCCCGTGGCGTTACTTCTGTGGGGGAGTGAAGCACACTCGGCAGTGATGCCCCGCTAAAGCGGTGTTGTGCTCCGCCTGCGGCAAGAAGGGGCATTATTCGAAGGTATGTCGATCCAAACTTACTTCCAGGAACAGCAGTGCGGCGTGCGACTCCCCGGAGCCGGTTCTTCGTCGTCGGCACCGTCGAGGGTCTCTTCCACGTGCGAAGCCAGGACATCGCCATTACAGACAACGGAGTCGCAAGAAACGCGCGACCACCAGGGGTCGCTGATTTTGGCGCCATCGCCCACGTGCGACCTATGGCAGCAGCCATTTTGGTCGGCACCGACCGCGAACGACCAGCAGGGGTCATCTTCATCCATCTCAGCTGCCTGCAGTGGCGCTCACGAACCAACGGTGGCGTTGATCATCCTGGACCAGGCAAAGCCTCACAGACTCGACAAGTCCATGATGGACATACAGGTAAACAAACGCTTGATTTATTGTCTGTTTGACAGCGGGAGCACGGAGAGTTTTATTCACCCAGATGCTGTGAAGCGGTGTGGCCTCCAGATCAAAACCTGTCAAGCAGACGATTTCGATGGCATCAAGGTCCTGGTCTGTCACCGTGCTAGGGAGTTGCGTGGTAAATTTAACGGTGCAGGGCACGGTTTACGAGAGCTTCAAGCTCCTGGTGTTACCGCACCTCTGCGCGCCAATACTCCTCGGACTAAATTTCATGGTCCACTTGAAGAGTGTAACCCTACAGTACGGTGGGCCACTCCTTCCGCTTTCAGTGGGAGAACAGCAGCAGCCTCCAAATTGCCCAACGCAAGAGACGCGTGTAGGCCTGTAGCCTCTCGACGCTGAAGATTACCACACCCTCCCTATTCCAGAATCTTGTGCCAGGCTGCAAGCCCATCGCAACTAAGAGTAGGCGTTACAGCGCTGAGGATCGGATCTTCATTCGATCTGAGGTTCAGCGGCTCCTCAAGGAAGGGATCATACAATCTAGCGCTAGTCCTTGGAGAGCGCAGGTCGTGGTGGTCAAGAGTGGGAACAAACCCCAGATGGTCATTGACTATAGTCAGACCATTAATAGATACACACAGCTGGATGCGTATCCCCTCCCACGCATATCTGACATGGTCAATCAGATTGCGCAGTACCGGGTGTTCTCCACCATCGACCTAAAGTCTGCCTACCACCAGCTCCCCATTCGCCCAGAGGACCGACAATACACGGCTTTTGAGGCGGATGGTCGCTTGTATCATTTTCTAAGGGTTCCTTTTGGTGTCACCAATGGGGTCTCGGTCTTCCAGCGTGCTATGGACCGAATGGTGGACCAGAACGGACTGCGGGCTACCTTCCCGTACCTGGATAACGTCACCATCTGCGGCCATGACCAGCAGGACCACGATACCAATCTCCTTAAGTTCCTACGCACTGCATCTCGCCTGAATCTGACCTACAACAGGGAGAAGTGTGTATTTCGTACGCGCCGCTTAGCCATCCTCGGATACGTGGTGGAAAACGGGGTCATTGGCCCTGATCCAGACCGTATGCGTCCCCTCCTCGAACTTCCCCTGCCCACTAGTGCAAAAGCACTGAGAAGATGCTTAGGCTTCTTCTTTTACTACGCACAGTGGGTTCCCAATTACGCGGACAAAGCCCGTCCGCTCATCAAGTCTACCTCTTTTCCCCTAGCACCAGAGGCTCGGTTGGCCTTTGATAAACTAAAAGCCGACATCGCGAAAGCCACGATGCACGCTGTTGATGAGTCCATCCCCTTTCAGGTGGAGAGCGATGCATCTGATTTCGCCCTGGCCGCCACACTTAACCAGGCGGGCAGGCCTGTCGCCTTTTTTTCTCGCACCCTCCAAGGCCCCGAAATTCGACATTCAGCGGTGGAAAAGGAGGCCCAGGCCATTGTGGAGGCCATCTGGCATTGGCGCCATTACTTGGCGGGAAAACGGTTCACCCTGATCACGGACCAGCGGTCCGTGGCGTTCATGTTCAATAACACGTTACGGGGCAAGATCAAGAACGACAAGATCTTGAGGTGGAGAATCGAACTCTCCACCTATAATTACGACATCATGTATCGTCCAGGGAAACTCAACGAGCCCTCGGATGCCCTGTCGCGTGGAACATGCGCCAGTATACAGGAGGACCGTTTGCAGGCTCTCTACAATGACCTCTGCCATCCAGGGGTCACTCGGCTCTACCACTTCGTAAAAGCCCGCAATCTACCCTACTCGGTGGAGGATGTCAGGTCCATAACGAGAAGCTGCCGGGTATGCGCGGAATGCAAACCGCACTTTTACCGACCTGACAGGCACAACTCGTCAAGGCCACTCGATCCCTTCGAAAGACTGAGTGTGGACTTTAAGGGCCCCCTTCCCTCGACAGATCGGAATGTGTACTTCCTCAACATCATTGATGAGTACTCGAGATTCCCTTTTGTCATTCCCTGCTCTGATACAACCGCTGCCACGGTTATCAAGGCATTTCGTGATCTTTTCACCCTGTTCGGGTACCCCTGCTACATCCACAGCGATAGGGGCTCGTCGTTCATGAGCGATGACTTGAGGCAATACCTGCTCTCATACGGGATTGCCTCTAGTAGAACCACGAGCTACAACCCTAGGGGTAACGGACAGGTGGAACGTGAGAATGCTACAGTCTGGAAGGCTGTCTTACTGGCGTTGAAGTCAAAAAGTCTTCCAGTCTCCCGTTGGCAAGAGGTGCTCCCTGATGCGCTCCACTCCATACGCTCACTCCTGTGTACGGCAACCAACGCTACTCCCCATGAGAGGCTGTTTTCATTCCCTCGGAAGTCTTCCTCTGGGACCTCATTACCGTCTTGGTTGACGTACTCAGGACCTGTCCTCCTGCGGCGACATGTTAGGGCCCGCAAGTCCGACCCTTTGGTTGAACAGGTCCATCTCCTCCACGCCAACCCTCAGTATGCCTATGTGGCATACTCTGACGGGCGAGAGGACACGGTCTCGATTCGAGACCTGGCGCCAGCAGGGGACTTGGAAACCCCTGTCGCTCCCATACCTCCTGTTAGAGATCCCCCAACTATTGTTTCCCCTCCTGACACGGCACGGGCAGCATCGGGACCATTACTTAACCCTTTTACTCCCGTGTACAGCTTGCCTGAGTCCAGGAGATGGTCGCCACTTCAAGGCGTGTCGGACCTCAACGGATTGTCATCACCTCGGGGTCAACCGGCCCGTGAGACTGTGGAGGAACCGTTGGACATCGCCTTGGGGAGAACGCCACCGCAAGTGCCTACTCCGGTGTCATCATCGGTGTTGAGGAGGTCACAACGACGGTGCGGTCCCCCTGACCGTCTGAACTTATAGACTGATAACAAATTATTCTGTGTTTTTTTTTTGTACCCGGCCGGCCTTTGTCTTCAAAGGAGGGGTGAATGTGGTGAACCATCGTTGGTTCCCACCAGGTAGTACTGAGCCAGGGTCTGGCCAGTACTATGAGTCTGTATATATGTTGCTGTTGGGGTTAGGGTTGGGTTGTTCTACTTGTTACTGTTGGGGTTAGGGTTGGGCTGTTCTACCTGTATTATAGTTATTATGGTACATCCCAGTCGGGCTCCGCCTCCTGGGAGAGGTATAAAGGTCACTGCTCTGTCTGGGACCCCTCAGTCTGGGATCGTGTATTATATATGGTAGCTTTGTTGTAATAGTAAATAAAAGCCTTTATTTCCTCGAGCATCTCTAGCCTCGTGAGTTATATCGCGCATCAATACCATTGGTGCATTCTGGTGTTCCACACACCCTCCTCTTAACCTTGCATAGCTGAACAAATGTTAATCAGCATAAACCTCACCTGTGCTATCTGAATGGATCATCAATTGCTTACACGTTAGTTTCTGGATGATTTTAAATATTGCTGCAATTTATTTTATTCTGTCAAGAGATGAGGGCTTCACTGGCTATGCCAGCATTTATTGTCTATCCCTATTTTCCCTTGAGGAGGTGGTAGTGAGCTGCGTTCTTGAACTGCTGCAGTCCTTGTGGTGTTAGGGAGGCCATTCCAGGATTTTACCCAACGACTGCAGTGATATATTTCCAAGTCAGGATAGTGAGTAGTTTGGAGAAAATCTTCCAGATAGAAGCATTTTGTGCATTCTATAATTGTATCATGTTTTAAACATCCACAGATAGTGATGTGGTTGGTGCTAAGGAACTTTTTACTGTCTTCAAGGCTCCTGCATCAACTGGTTATTCCCAAACATCGGTGCACTGGTAAGCTTTCCTTTTGTAATTGAGCATGACTGAAAGAGTCAGCAGAGACAAGACAGAGTAGAATCAGAGAGAAGCTGGCAAAGCAAGCATGAGGATTTTAAAGGTTTATTTAATTTATTATTGTCACCTGTATTATACAGTGAAAAGTAGTGTTTCTTGTGTGCTATACAGACAAAACATACTGTACTTAGAGAAGGAAAGGAGAGAGTGCAGAATGTAATGTTACAGTCATAGCTAAGGTGTAGAGAAAGATGAGATAATATAAGGTAGGTCCATTCAAAAATCTGTTGGCAGCTGGGAAGAAGCTGTTCTTGAGTTGGTTGGTATGCGAGCTCAAGCTTTTGTATCTTTTTCCCAATGGAAGAAGGTGGAAGAGAGAATGTCTGGGGTGCGTGGGATCCTTGATTATGCTGACTGCTTTTCATTGAATCATACAGCGCAGAAGATGCCCTTTGGCCCATCGGGTCTGCACCGACACATTAGAAACACCTGAACTCCCACCTAATCCCATCTGTTAGCACTTGACCCTTAGCCTTGAATGTTATGACATGCCAAGTGCTCATCCAGATACTTCTTAAAGGATGTGAGGCAACCCACGTCCACCAACCTCTCAGGCAGCGCATTCCAGACTGTCACCACCCTGTGAGTAAAAAGGATTTTCCTCACATCCGCCCTAAACTTCTTGCCCCTTGAACCTATGTCCCTTTGTGACAGATCCTTCAACTAAGGAAAACAGCTGCTCCTTATCCACTCTGTCCATGATCCACATAATCTTGTACACCTCGATCAGGTTGCCTCTCAGTCTTCTCTGCTCCAATGAAAATAACCCAAGCCTACCCAATCTCTTTTCTTAACTTAAATGTTCCATCCCAAGCAACATCCTGGTGAATCTCCTCTTCATCCCCTGCAGTGCAATCACATCCTTCCGATACTGTGGTGACCAGAACTGCACATAATACTCCCACTGTGGCCTCACCAAAGATCTATACAACTCCAACATGACTTCCTGGCTTTTGTAATCTATGCCTCGATTGATAAAAGCAAGTATCCCATATGCTTTTTCCCAACTCTACTAACATGCCCTTCCACCTTCAGAGATCTGTGGACAAACATGCCAAATTCCCTTTGTTCCACAGAACTTCCTAGTGTCCTACCATTCATTGAGTACTTCCTTGTCAAATTACTCCTTCCAAAGTGTGTCACCTCACACTTTTCAGGGTTAAATTCCATCTGCCCATTTGACCATTCTGCCTTTATCCTCTTGTAGCCCAAAACACTCTGCCTCACTGTTAACTACCTGGCCAAGCTTTGTGTCATCCACAAATTTATTAATCCTACCCCCCCCCCCCCTCCCCCACACATAGCCATTTATGTCATTTATATAAATGACAAATAAAAGGGGGCCCAACACAAATCCCTGTGTTTCCCCACTGGGCACTGGCTTCCACTCATTGATGATGTGGAGATGCCGACGTTGGACTGGGGTAAACACAGTAAGAAGTTTAACAACACCAGGTTAAAGTCCAACAGGTTTATTTGGTAGCAAAAGCCACACAAGCTTTCGGAGCTGCAAGCCCCTTCTTCAGGTTCCACTCACTGAAGCAGCCTTCTAACATCAACCTCTGTCTCCTACAACTGAGCCAATTTTGAATCTACTTTATCAAATACCCTGCATCACATGTGAATTTACTTTCTTTACAAGTCGCCCATGTGGGGTGTTGTCAAAGGCTTTGCTGGACTCCATATAAACTACATCAACTGTCTACACACCTGGTCACCTCCTCAAAAAATTTAATCAAATTTGTTAGGCATGACCTTCCTCTGACAAAGCTATGCTGACTATCCCTGATCAAGCTTTGCCTCTCCAAGTGGAGGTAGATGCTCTCCTTTAGAAGTTTCTCCAATAGTTTCCCGACCACTGATGTGAGATTCACTGGTCTGTAGTTCCCTGGTTCATCTCTACAACCCTTCTTAAATAGCAGAACCACATTAGCTGTTCTCCAGTCATCTGACACCTCCCCCATGGCCAGAGGGGAATTGAAAATTTGGGTCAGAGCCCCTGCAATCTCTTCCCTTACCTCCCACAGCAGCCTAGGGCACAATTCATCTGGACCTGGATATCTATCCACTTTTAAGCTGCTAACACCTCCAATACCTTGTCCTATGTCAATCCGAGGCAGCAAGAAGTATAGACAGAGTTGTTGGTTGGGAGGCTGGTTTGCGTGATGGACTGGGCTTCGTTCATGATACTTTGTATTTCCTCTCCAGACAGTGAAGTCACAGCAAACTCTTGTATTAAATTCCTCCAGAAGG
Organism: Mustelus asterias; assembly: GCF_964213995.1. Classification (NCBI taxonomy): domain Eukaryota; kingdom Metazoa; phylum Chordata; class Chondrichthyes; order Carcharhiniformes; family Triakidae; genus Mustelus; species Mustelus asterias. The sequence goes on along the minus strand of NC_135802.1, from coordinate 89,985,371 downwards.
ATGATCTTTTTTTCTTTTTGAATGGCATTGAGGACCTCACCATGGTCAGAATAGAACTTTTCATTGACATCTTCATTGGAGCTAAAGGTTGGGCATAAGCACTGATGATGGTGGCATTTTGATTATGACGGAGTTGTTTGTGGAATGTCATCAGGGAATTCTGGCAGTGCATCCAAGGTCCTATTCTGGGTGGCAAAACCAGCTCTGTGGACATGAAGATTGCTATCCGACTTTCCTTTCCCCTGCTTGCTTCCTCAGCTGCCCCTCCCCAGGAAGACAGGTCTCAATGATAGCAAATTCTCGAAGGACTATGTACCATGTAGTGATGAAGATGGATCTACTGGGAAGAAATGCTAGCATCCCAATAACAAATACAGATACATAACTCTCTCTCTTACATAACCTGTCCCCAAACCAGTTTTGCAGCCAAGTCTTATGGTTCACAAATGATGACACGACAAGTGCTTTCTGCAATTGTTTTCTTTCCCATCAAAGAATGTATGCATGTTTTGGCAGGTCAAAGTTTTCATATGAATTGCTTAAAAAAACAATTTCCAGTGAGGTTAAACTTTATACAAAGGCCTATTGAGTTGTTTATTTTAAAAAAGTGGCAAAACACATTAGTTCTTTCAAGTTGCTTCAGGCATCGAATGTTTCTTCAACAAAATTTTATTTGTTCAGTATTTTTCTTTGGCTCTGTCAGAACTTTAAAAGACTTCACTCTGCAATGGTTCAAATGCACACAATGTTATTTTTTCAGAGGGACTGAGTGAGCAAAGTTATTATTATAGAAAATGATTTTCAGTTGTTATTTATTGCGCCTGTCAAATTAAACTACTTTTTGCTGCTATGGTGGGGTTTGATAAAATTGGTTTAGAAGCATGATTATTATCTGTTGTGTAGTGTTGATTGCAGGTATCCCTTTTCCTTTCTAACTCTTAAACAATAATCAATGATTTCTTGAGTTTCTTTCAACTTAATTACAACAAGCCACAAGCACTTATTATAGTGATAATGATACTGCTACACAATAATAAAGCAAATGACTGTCACCTATATGCTGTCTTTCATGACTTTAGGACCTAAAATAGCTAATGGGATACTTTTCCAGCACGCTGTTTAAATGTAAGGAAATGCAACAGTCAGTGTATACACAGCAAAGTCTTGCCAATAGTAATGAGATACGTAACCAGGTAGTTTAGTGTTACATGTTGGCCAGGACACCAGGTGAATTCCACTCTCACCTTTGAATAGAGTCACAGAATCTTTTAGACCCACCTGAGAGGGCCTCAGTTTAATGCTTCACCTGAAATACAGTACCTTTGACAGTGGGCTGACCATCAGTCAGCCCATATTACGTGCCCAAGTCTTGATGTCCACTCAACTGAGTACTGCAGTGCTCCTCCATGCTAGTCTGGGTAACAGAAGCATTGCTTGAGGACACCGCTGTTCCTTGTGGCAGCCTGGCTCTCATTGTAGGCCTGCTGTACATGTGTGACATGAGCCATTTTAGGAATGGATAACCCATCCTTTGACTTAGCATTGTGGGTCAAATGCAGCTGGCAAAGAAGACTGTCTCAGGATCAGGGAGCAGTGATTGTTGCTAGGATAACAGCCATTCACCTGCCTGATGTGACACATCAGCTGCACATTGAGGAAGTGGAATCTCTTCAGGTTTGTGAAAATGGCTGAGTTCACATGCAATCAATAGCAGCCTGTATACCGTGAAAACTCTTGTGTTTTCAAGCTTTCACCAAGTGTGGCAAAGCTACTAAAACATGCACAATTGCACCAGCAAGCAGAAGAAATAATCCAGCAATTAATCTCCATAATCTCTTTAAATCGTATTGGCAGGAGCATTCTCCATGGAATTTCACATCTTATTCGGTTGTGTGAGATTATGACAGGGCATAAACTGGAACATGGCAAATGAAAATGGCAGCGCTGGCATCAAGTCAATGTTGCATACTGATTAGCATCATAATCTGCTTGCTATGCCCGGTTGTGCTGGTGGTTATCTGAACATACGCAAATCCCTTTACTCAGATAGCATCTGGCGTATTTACCACCAGAATTGTGTGCAAGCATTGTGGATCCAAATTTCCACTATTAAGAGGCTGCGTGTCACTCACAAAATAGGTGCAAGAGAGCTAAATTTCTATCATATCTCCTGCACCATGTCTTATAAATGTAATTATGTACATGAAAAGGGCAGCCAGCTACTGTACTCCAACTAACAAGATAATTATTAAAATGACATTGTCATGTCAATGAAGAGAACATTGACACATTTGAAATTTGTATTTCAACTATTTTCAGAGGCATTGCCCATTTATTTTAGATGGGATAACTTCTTCTTCATTAAGGATTTGCTAAAATAATGCACAGAAGAATTTTAACCAATGCATTAATATGTTTAGTTAATGTTATTGCAAAAGATCACTTCAACCCCTAATTCTGTGCCAATTTGTAAAGCAAGAAGTAGTAAACAAATCAATGCACCAATAAGAAATTAAATAAACTGGTAGAAGGGAAAACTCCAGATTTTAAGAGCTGAAAATTTGAATAGGCCAATTAGTGGATGTGAGTATAGTAATGTGCGATTAACCCATGCGGCACACACATTTTGCGCTGTCTGCTTTTTACAATGGTTGTGATGTGAGTGGCTGCACTTTCAGGGAAGCTGCACTCATGCAACAGTAATTGCTAAAATGCCACAAGAAAGTGTCAGAGGGAAGGAGGGAGATTGCAAATGGAACAACAGGGTAGATAGAGGGTTCCCTGTCTTGCTGATGCAGGTTCAGAGGCTTTAATGCAGGAAGTGAAATGATGTTTATGCAGTGGGCCAGCAGTACAGCTGCCATTTCACGAGTTCCTGTATTCTATAGCACCAGTACAAAGCATGGAACTGAACTTTGTAACCTAAATGTCCAGTCAATTATCATTTTATTTTGCAAAACGGTAAAGGTAACTAGAAATATTTGATGAAACTTTCCCGTCTTTGAGATCTTTCTGCTACTGAGACAAATGCAGGTGCCAACCCCGATGGGGGTAGCTGCGTGACCAGCATCCGAGAGCCAACCGATTAACAAGCCTCTGGGAGTGCCAACCAATTTAGTAAGCAGTGAGTATCCCAGGGAACCAACAGGATCAATGGGAGGGCCCATAGTGATTTTACTGCCCCACCAGGAGAGGTGAGCTACTGAGAGGGGACCTCAAAATGGAGGCCCCTCTGAAGCATTACAATATTTTTCAAAAAACCTGTATGGCCACAGCGGAAAGGCCATTGGTGTGGAAGGGGGGCTTCTCCAGAGGATGACCCAGGGCCTCACCTGTGATTAAAGTGGCTCCAGGAGAAGGGGATTTAAAGGAGGAATTGATGATGTCCCAGTCTGCTGTGGGATGTTGTCTCCATTTACTTCTAGGGCGACAGCCAGAATTTGGATAAAGCAGGATGATTGCAGAATAAGATGTGAAGAAAATGTTATTTATAGATACAGTCAGATGTTTATCGTGCATTCTTTAAGATCTTAGTCGGCAACGTAAGATTTGATAAATAAATTCATTGTTAAGTCAAACACAGGCTGCTTTGTCCTGGATGGTGGCAAGCTTTTTGAGTTTTGGCGGGGTTGTACTCATCCAGGCAAATGGCCAGTTTTCCATCACACTCCCGATTTGTTTCTTATAGATTGTGGACAGCATTTGGGAGTGAGGTGGTGAGTGACTTGCTGCAGAATTCCTAGCCTCTCACGTGCTCTTGTAGGCACAGCTGTATTTCTACAGCTAGTCTAGTTAAGTTTCAAATCAATGGTAAAACTCAGGATGTTGATAATGGGCAATTCAGCGATGGTAATGCCCTTGAATGTCTAGGGACGATGGTTAGATTCTCTCTTGTTGGAGATGGTCATGCCAGGCACTTCTATGGCGTGAATGTCACTTGCCACTTTTCAGCCAAGCCTGGATAGTGCCCAGGTCTTGCTGCATTTGTATATGGACTGTTTCAATATCTGAGGAGTCATGAATGGTACTGAATATTGCGCGTCATCAGCGAACATCCCCACTTCTGAGCTTCTGAAAGAAGTTCATTGATGGAGTAGCTGAAGATGGTTTTGTTTAGGACACTACCCTGAGGAACTCCCGCAGTGATGTCCTGGAGCTGAAGTGACTGAACTCTGGCAACCACAACAATTTTGCTCTGTGCTAGGTATGGCTCCAACCCACCGAGAGTTTTCCCCCGATTCCCATTGATTCGCTAGGGCTCCTTGAAACTTAAATGCAGTCTTGATGTCAAGGGTCATCTCTCTCGCCTCACCTCTGGAGTTCAGCTGTTTTTTTCCTTGTTTGAATCAAGGTTGTAATGAGGTCAGGAGCTCAATAGTCCTGGCGGAACTCTAACCAAGTGTCAGTGAGTTGATTATTGCTAAACAAATGCAGCTTGGTAGCACTGTTAATAATCCTTCCCATCACTTTACTGATGATTGAGGGTAGATTGATGGAGTGGTAGGTGGCTTTGTCCTGTTTTTTGTGTACAGGACATGGCTGGTAAATTTTCCACATTACCAGGTAGATGTCAGTGTTGTAGCTGTACTGGAAGAGCTTGGCTAGGGACGTGGCAAGTCTTGAAGCACAAGCCTTCAGTACTATTGCCGGAATGTTGTCAGTGCCCATTGCCTTTGCCCTTTCTGATGTTTCTTGAAATCACGTGGAATGAAATGAATTGGCTGAAGTCTGGATTCTGTGATGCTGGGGATTTCCGGAGGAGGCTCTCACGAATCATCCATGCGGTACTTCTGGCTGCAGATAGTTGTAAATCCTTCAGCTTTATCTTTTGCATTGATGTGCTGGGCTCCTCCATTATTAAGGATGGGGATATTTGTGGATCCTACTCCTCTGGTGAGTTGTTTAATTGTCCACCACCATTTACGACTGGATGTTGCAGGACTGCAGAGCTTAGATCTGATCTGTTGATTTTGGAATCACTTGCTGCTTATACTGTTTGGCACAGAAGTAGTTCGGCGTTGTAACTTCACCAGGTTGACAACTAATTTTTAGGTATGCCTGGTTTTTCTCCTGGCATGCCCTCTTGCACGCTTCATTGAACCAGCGCTGATCCCTTGACTTAGTAGTAGTGGTAGAGTGGGGGATATGCCGGGCCATGAGGGTACAGATTGTGTTTGAGTACAATTCTGCTGCTGCTGATGGCCCACAGCACCTCATGGATGCCCAGTCTTGTGTTGCTATATCTGTTTGAACTTATCCCATTTAGCACAGGGGTAGTGCCACACCACATTTCTCACTTAAGGTTACTGCCAGCAGACAGCAAGATTGCTGTCATTTTTGAAAACTAATGAAAACACAGCCGCTTTGGAAGAAGTCCACCTAGAATCCGTGCAGTGCAGAAGGAGGTCACTTGGACCTTCGAGTCTGCACTGACCACAATCCCACCCAGGCCCTATTCCCATAACCCCACATATTTACTCTGCTAATCCCCTGACACTAGGGTTAATTTAGCATGGCCAATCAACCTAACCCACACCCCTTTGGACTGTGGGAGGAAACTGGAGCACTCAGAGGAAACCTGCGCAGACACAGGGAGAATGTGCAAACTCCACATAGACAGTGAACCGAGGCCGGAATTGAACCCGGGTCCCTGGCGTTGTGAGGCAACAGTACTAATTACTGTGCTGAGATTTGGGAAAATTATGGAAAGGTAGTGGGCAGAACCCCAATTTCCAACTCTGATCAGAAAAAAAAACATTTGCTTTCCTCCAATTTTTCTGGACAACCTTCCAATGGAGGATCCTTCCAAACTAACTCTGCATTGAAAACCTTGGAGATATCAGCGATGGGAATCCACACCCTTTGTTGGGCAGTAGTTGCCATATTTGGCTAAGCAAAGAATATAAATATCCCAAAGCTTCTTTGAAAAGCTACAGAGAGAAGTTAAGTGGGTAAGGGGTAGGGTGGTAAAGGGATAAGATGGCAACTGGGTAGGGTAGTGGGTTGGGTGGTGGGTGCCAGGCAAGCCAGGGGAGTTGGAGGGTGGTGGGGCAAGTTAGATTGGGTCGGGATGAGTTGGAGAGTTGAGGGGACTGAGAGGGTTGGGGAGATTAATGGTTGGATGGGGATTGGACAGATCAGGACGATGGGGATTTGAGTGTCAGGGAAGTCTGAGGTCACGTACCAACCGACTCAAGAACAGCTTCTTCCCTGCTGCTGTCAGACTTTTGAATGAACTTACCTTGCATTAAGTTCATCTTTCTCTACACCCTAGCTATGACTGTAACACTACATTCTGCACTCTCTCGTTTCCTTCTCTATGAATGGTATGCTTTGCCTGTATAGCGCGCAAGAAACAATACTTTTCACTGTATATTAATACATGGGACAATGATAAATCAAATCAAAAAAAATCAAAATCAGAAGGTAGGGGGGAATTTTTAAAACTTCTTTCACAGGATGTGGATGTTGCTGGCTAGGCCAGCAATAATTGCCCATCCCTAATTGCCCTCGAGAGGTAAGTCAGGGTATCACAGAGGGAAATTGAGCAATGGGTGACCAGTCAGGTTGGGACTGGGGTGCTTAAGAGATGGGGAAGTCAGAGGACTGAGGAAAGAATATCAGGGTATCAAGGGAGAAATTGGAGGGGGCCAGTGCGAGTGAATGTGGGCTCAACTGTATCATTACCCAGGAGTTAGACTAGGATTTTTCTAACATTTGCTGGGTGACTGTTCAGCTAAGTAAGACAGAACCAGACTCTCCAACTCAGTATAGGAAACTTTTCTGGAAGGTCCAAGGGTGCAGGGGATTTGCCATTGGAAATTCAAACTGCTTGGGTAATTCCCTTGGTGTCACTGCACTGGGACTTCCGAAAAGTCCTAGGTGCATCCTGAGGAGTATGTCCAGTCTCCGACTAACTGAAAACCAAAAGATGTAGGCCATTGTTGGCTGATCAGAGCATAATAATAATTAATTCCATTGATGCTAGAGTATTTTCAAGTGAAACAATGTTCACTGCTTGATTGCCATCTCATCCATAAACATTCAATCCCGGCACCACTGACAAACAGTAGCAGAAATGTGTACCACAATGCACTGCAGAAATTCACCAGGACTCCTTAGACAGCAGTTTCCAAAACCTGAACCACTACCATCTAGAAAGACAAGGGCAGCAGATACATGGGAACACCATCATCTGGAAATTCCCCTCCAAGCCACTCACCATCTTGAACTGGAAATATATCACTGCTCCTTCACTGTCGCTGGGTCAAAATTCTGGAACTCCCTCCCCAATGGCACTGTTGGTGTACCTACACCACATAGACTGCAACAGTTCAAGTATGATGTGGAGATGCCAGCATTGGACTGGGGTAAGCATAGTAAGAAGTCTCACAACACCAGGTTAAAGTCCAACAGGTTTATTTGGTAGCACAAGCCACAAGTTTTCAGAGTACTTCTCCTTTATTAGGTGAGTGGGAGTTCTGTTCACAAACAGGGCATATAAAGACACAAACTCAATTTACAAAATAATGGTTGGAATGCAAGTCTTTACAGGTAATCAAGTCTTAAAGGTACAGACAATGTGAGTGGAGAGAGGGTTAAGCACAGTTTAAAGAGATGTGTATTGTCTCCAGCCAGGACAGTTAGAGAGATTTTGCAAGCCCAGGCAAGTCATGGGGGTTACAGATAGTGTGACATGAATCCAAGTAGGCAGCTCACCATCACCTTCTCAAGGGTAATTAGGGATGGAAAATAAATGCTGTCCGAACTAGCGATGCCCATATCCCATGAATGAGTTAAAAATGAATGCCATAGCAATGCAATAAATGTTATGCTACATAAGATGTACAAAATGAATAATGAAATACTCCCTGGCTTGATCCGTTAATATGCCACGGTTCTGCAGGAAACTCCACCCAGCCAATTACTCCATTTCCACACTTTACTTTCTATTCCCCATAAGCTGCCAATCTCTACTGCACACATTCTCAAATTTTCACAATGAACATTTTGGAACTTATTTTGCTTTGTGCAGTTTTATGCAGGAATGAGTTTAGGGAATACGATTGTCAGTCTGTGGTCAAGAATGAGGTAATTGCCAAACAATAGCACACCATTCAATGGTGTAATCTGTGATTTGCATCTCCTTTACCAGCTATATGTAATATATACTCAAAGATTTACTGGAACAATTACTTGGTATTGGAGAATGTCTTGAAAGTTATGGGAAAGGCAAAAGTAGTGAGCATTTATCTACATAGAAGACAACAACCACTTTTTGAAGTGATAACCCTCAAATATTTTGTAGTAAAGAAATCAGCATTTTAACCAGGTTAAGAGATACGCGGGTGGGTATAGATTGTAACAACACAAAATTACCCCAGTGCTTTGAGGCCATGTGGTGGAAACTGTTGATTCTGGACAGCAGATCTGTGTAGAACAATGGAGATTTATGGATACATTAATATCATGGATTTGCTTAATTACTGAGGTGATCAGAGAATTTTAAATGGATGATTCTCAGAGGAGATTAAAGCTGGTGTAGTAAAATTCATAATTGCATACATAGTGCTGAAGTAGTTGTGATGGGTTGAATAGTACATCTTGACTCCCCCAGTCAGGATGCTGCTGTTAGGAAGTGGGAATGCATTAGGATGAAGGTATCATAGTTACTGCCAGGTTAACAGGCACTTGCTGACATAATGATGTGGGCAGCAACTGCACATAATGGAGTAGTACCCTTTCGAACCATGCAGACAATAACGGAAGTGGCTGATAAGTGAGAATCAAACGTGTCGCTTTTGAAAGTGTGGCTGGTAATAGCGCACAAAAAGTTTCAAGGACCTTTGGACAATTGGAAAGGTGAGTGGCATATTTCTCTTCAAGGCTCCGGACCAAGTGCTGGAAAATAGGTTGGTGCTTGATGGCCAGTGCAGACACGATGGGCTGGAGAACTTCTTTCTCACTCTATGACTATGATTCTGACTTCCCCAGTATTTTTTTGAACAGCACTCCTCAGAACAACAGACCTTACCCTCATTCTTCTCTTTCCAGGCAACAGCCCACATCTCCATCTGAACAGTCAAGACTCACACTCACCCTCATCTTGACATCTCTCACCCATCCCACAGACACCCTTCACAAATGTTATCATTGCATTCCCACCACATAATCCATTCTCACACTTGCTACTCTCTGCTTTCTCTCCTTGCCGAAGAACAGATTGTGCAACTCTAAGAGAGGCAAGGAGTGGAGAGTGACAACCAGCGATTGAAAAATATCAATCCAGTCTATTCCCTCTTCCCAGTTCCTTAATCCATAATCTTTAAGGTTGTGATACCTCAATTGCATGTACAGTGCTTTTAAATATGATGAAGTTATCCATCCTTTCTGTCCTGTGGAACTGCATATGACTGTTAAGTAACTAATGCTGCTGTTGGTGTTACTGCTGCTTCTCTTGGTACTACTGTTGCTTCTCCTCTAGTTCCTCATCCAGAGGTCCAGGGTAGAGCAGCATAAATTGCTGACATGCTGCTATAAATAAGTCCAAGGTAGGGAAATTACTTCCTAAAAGTTGTCAGTCACCCAGTGATGTGGTGAAAACAGGCACTCAAAATTGCTGTGAACGAGAAGTATAAGATGGCCAGTATCTACCCAGTTTCACTGTTTGAAGGTTTCCTGGCCTGTCAGTTTCACTGAAGTGATACAACCCATGTTCTCTCACCTTGTTAACCCAGGCACAGATGGACTTATAATGAACCACACAGCGCTGCAGCACGAATACCAACCAATGTAGGGGGCCCATACTGAGATATGGCTGTGGGAGCACCAATCAGAACCTGGTAGCTCTGAATTTGCATGGCTTTTGGGGACCAACAGGGCAACTTGACCAGAGGCCAACGCTGTGAGGGGGCTGGCTGGCAACCAGAGCAGTGAGGGTGAGGCCACCGATTGCAAGAGCAGAGGGTGGGGTAGGTCAGATAAAGCCAGAAGCAGCAGCCAGGTAGCCAATCAGGAGCACATGTCATCGTCGAGGCTCAACGCCCAGCCACCCGAGAGAGAAGTGCGCACTGAGCTGTTAGAAGGTGTGAGGGCCAGGTAGGCACCAGTGTGGTTTTCAAGGAGCAGCAGGGCAACTCGACCAGAGGCCAGGATTGGGAGGGAAGAAGGCTGGGCACCCAGACCAGCAAGGCGTGGATAACTCGACCCCCAGGCTAGGGCTGAGGAGGACTGGGTAGATGAGAGTGAGGTCCTCACTGGTGGGTGGGCTACCACATCACAAAGAGGGAAAGCATGGGGCCCCCAAAAGTAAAAGTCCGCCTCTGGACCCAGGCAGGTTCCACACAGTTTGGAAACCCCTATGCAAACTGTTAAAGCCAAAATTCAAGTGTACATACTCAATTCATTAAATATTTAAATGACTGATCTGACAGTTCCATGGGGTTTCCCACTCACCTGCTGATATCTGGAAGCGGTGGGAGATCATGTTGTATTTCTGACCTGTGGGGGGATTTAACATACATCCCTGTCTCTACCCTCCACCCCAACACCAACACCTGAGCCTCTCTGTGGATTTTTTGGATAATCACTTTGAAAAAGTGACTTACATATGAAACTTGAAACTTCACTCCCCGTTAATATGCTGTCTAAAATATACTCTGAGCAACCCGAAAAGCATGCCTTATGGAATAAAGTGAAATATATGCTTCTGAGATCAATTTAAATGTATTCTTAGGATAAGTTCACTACTGTGAAATAAATACCTTAGAGAAATGTATAAGAAATGTTTTCACTAGAACAATGTGAAATTATTTACAGTACCATGTAACAATATGAAACATATGCTGCATTTGATAATATGAAATTTAGGATCATATAAAACAGATCTGGTGTATAACATTGTGAACCAAATTGAAATACTTATTCCACTAGGGAATGTGAAATATGCACTTAAGGGAATAGTGAGAACCCTATATTTTCATATTAGATGTTCCCTCCAAAGGATCAGATGAAATAAGCCATTTGTAGATTAATGCACAGCAGGGAATGCATATGTGGGTAAGGCAGATTTATGAATTTCCTATTTGCTATACAATCATCTGATATCTGGACCAAGAATCAAATTATCTCTTAATGTATAGAAACGCAATTAAATGAATTGAGGTCATGAATAGCAATAGTTAATGATTGTTTCTTCAGAAGGAACTCTTCAAAAGCAGACAATAAAAATATAGCAAAAAACTTACTCCAACTTATAAATCAAAGAAAGGGTTTAATAAAGAAGCTTCATGACTTCAAACTTGGGGCCTCGTCCTGGGCCAATCCAAGTTCCCCACAATTCCCAACAGGTTCTTATTTATAGTGAGTCAGCTGACCATCACATCATTCTGTATTTGGTTCCATGGTTTACTGGGTCAGCTGACTCTTACAGCTTGTTACCATTGGACACATGACATCCAATACAAAATTGTCACCAGTTACATTCTAACAATAATCTCCTTCAAATGGTTTTACCCAACAAAATACATTGAGCCCAACCCTCAAGGCAATTGGGTACTCTATTCCTTAACTGAAGGAACCAATGACAGACAATTGAAATTGATGAATGTTACCTCATTGAATAGAAAGTAACAAACATCCGTGCTTAATGATAAGAATGATCAAAGTAAATATTAATAATATCAAAGTAAATCCTAATAACTACAGACCAGTATCCTTACTCCAATCATATCAAATGTTAAGTGATGTCTTTCTAGCCATCATACACAGACCAGGCAAAGGTTAAGTCAGCTTTAAATGCCATGGCTCAATTGGGAGTATGCTTTACTCCCGAGTCAGAAAATTGTGGGTTCAAGTCTCACTGCGAGACACTTGAGTGCAATAATCCAGGCTGACACCCCAGTGCAGTAATGAGTGCCACACTGTAGGAGGTGTCAGCTTTTGGATGTGATGTTACACTGAGGCCCTGTCTGCCCGCTTAAGGTGAATGCAAGAAATTCTACAGAATTGTATAATAAATTATGGTTAATTTTGTTCAGGAGATGGACATTAATTCTGGATGCATTTGTGCTCATATATACAGGAGCAAGCTGAAAGTGTGTCGGTTAGTTGGCAGTTATGGCATGTTCCATAATGGGTATCTCAGAAAATAAAAGCTTATATGTGCATATTGATTAGGTTCCAGTGCTATCCTTCTGTGCTTGGCTATCTGAATTGTAACTGGTGCTATTTAAAGCAAAACAAGGGAATTATCCTTGGTTTCTTGTTCAATATTCATCCTTCAATCAAAATCACGCCTGGACATTATAGCATAACGATGTTTGACAGAGCAAGGGTTAATGTGGTACTGGAAAACAGTATGATGTAGACAGTCACATGACTATAGAAGAGTCCCAAAGAAGCCAGCATGGAGAAAGCACCCACGCAGGGCTATACCTTGGAGATAGTCATTGTTATGAGCTGTTAATAAACACTTTGGGGCGAACACAGCTGGAAAATCCCCCCCCAGGTCAACTGACCTTTGCAAAGTCCATGTCCTGCCATGATTTCCCTGGCTGACGGGTGGGAAAATCCCGATTTCCCTGGCTGACGGGTGGGAAAATCCCGCCCTTAATGTTCGATCATACAAGCCTCCAGACCGCTCAGTGAGACCACCAAATATGGTAGCAGTGAAGGATGGACCCCAGAATCCCAAAAGCATGAAACAGATAAAGAAACTGCAGTCTGACCTGTGAGAAGTATGTCCAAATCAAAGACACAGCTACAAAAGTTCCACTGCCAGACCTGATCAAACACAGACTCAGAGGACCTAGCCAGATCACAAAGGACTGAGTAAAATTCAAAGAACGTTAAAGACTAAAGGGTTGAGGAAAAATCCACTGTCTTGCTAAGGATTCCGCAAAGGCCCATTGTGAATACTCAGATTGCAGAAACAAAGGACAGAGCAGGGATGAACAAAATTGCAGAACTAAATCAAGTTAAGACTTCACTGGAGAAAAGCCTGGCTAATAGTGAAACCAAGATGAAGGACAAAGACAAAGCTCTGCTGCAGGAGTAGAAAGAAAAAACAGAAATAAGATTGGAAAATGTAAAACCAATGCTGAAGATCAAATAACTAGACAGAGAAGCACTGGCTGCCTCAAATATACTGAGAACCATGGCGTCGTTGGAAAATGAAATGGCTGAAATAAAATTCAAGAACATAGAATGTCAAGAAGAAGTTGAACAGTTGCAAGAAAAAGTAAACATTTTGATAAAAGAACGTGAAGCGTCTCGGAAACAACTAGCAGAAGTAAAATTACAGAAAGTGAAGGATAACACGCAGGAATCAGCAAAAGGAAAACTTAGGAATGATGAGTTTCAAGCTAACTCGAACAGCATGAAGGCTATGCTGGAGCAGGAAAAGGAATTGCCGGTGAATCAGAACAGTTGGTTGAATGCAGAATCAACAACCAAAAATGAAATTATTGAACTTTGCTCCAATTTGAAAGATGAGATCTGCAGAATAGAAGAGCAAATCCTAATTTTAAAAGAAAAGGAAAATACTAAGAAAGAGATTTAATGAGTGATTTGAGTCCAAAGGAGTAGAAAAAGCAAATCGAATGATGATAGCCAAGCACTGAAAACATAGGATACTACCATGTCAACTCTGAACAAATACATTTTTTCCAAATCAGCTGAGGCTACCACTCTTCCAAATGTGACCAGAACAAGATCCGAAAGAATGTTAATCCTCCAGGCCATCTTGATTTATAAAGTCAGAGACTTGAAAAAGTTGCGGGGGAGGGGCGGGGGGGGGGGGGTGGTATAATTGTAATGTAAATAATATTGGGTAAAGATTTGGGGATAGGTGTTGTGTAAGGGTGTTCAGCAGGTCAAGGTTTAAGGGGTGGGACTGGAGAATAGTACTGACCAAATTATTATGTAGAGAGTCACGTGATAATAGAAGAGTCTGGAAGAAGCCAGCACCTATGCAGGGCTATACTTGGAGACTTATATAGTTATGATTTGTTAATAAACACTTAGGGCAGAATTTTAGTCTCGCTTGTTCCAAAACCATAAAATCCTGCCCGAGGTCAATGGGCCTTCCCATTGTCCACTCCTCGCCCACTCCGATTTCTGTGGTGGCCGGGGCAATAAAATTCCGGCCTTAATGTTCAACCATATACATCTCCAAACTTTGCAGTGATGTCACAACTGTAACAGATTGAGGGCGGCTTGATGTAGCTTTAATATACATGTACAACAAGGTAAGACTATATTACAAGTGTGACTGCTCTTCTTGACTCCCAAGCTCCAACTACAAGTCTCTCCTTGACTGTGATCCGAGCCCTCCTGCTGATTGGCTCGGCTTCCTGCCGTAGTGATCCATAGGAGCCTCACCAATCATGTGGCCCTCAGAAAACCACCACCACCACCAGCTACGCCCCCTCCCCCCTTCAAGGGGCCACACTACTACAACAACCTTTACAACAATTATCACATTGCTGTTTGTGGGAGCTTGCAAGGCACAAATTCTACAAATCTACATTACAATAGTGACTACCATTCAAAAATTCTTCATTGATTGCAAAATGCTTTAGGACCCCCTTGTGTTTGTGAAAAATATATAAATGAGTCAATTTTCCTTTCTTGATAGCAATAGTTAATTTAGTTGCACGTTATAATTTAAACTTCCTTGAATGTTATTTAAGTTTGTGGTACACTTTCTTGTTGAATGCCGTTGTTAAATAGCACATGCTTAGACATGGAATACAGTACAAGAAACAGTTGACTGAACAGCTGGTTAGTGATGCAGAGTGACGCTAACAGCGTGGGTTCAATTCATGTACTAGCTGAATATTCACGAAGGTCCATCTTCTCAACTTTGCCCCTCACCTGAGGTGTGGTCATCCTCAGGTTAAATCACCACCAGTCAGCTCTCCCCCTTAAAGGGGACCTATGGTCATCTGGGACTACGGCGACTTTACATCTGCTTATTTTCAGTTTTTTTGTTCTAGTGCAGTGAGCAGACACAAGAGACAACTCAGATTATTTAGATGGGCTAATTAAAAGACGTTAGTAATGGTTAGCACTGCTGCCTCACAGCGCCTGGGACCCGGGTTAAATTCTGGCCTCGGGTAACTGTATGGAGTCTGCACGTTCTCCCCGTGTCTGCATGGGTTTCCTCCGGGTGCTCCAGTTTCCTCCCACAGTCCAAAGATGTGCAGGTTAGGTTGATTGGCCAAGAAAAATTGCCCCTTTGTGTCAGGGAGGAGATTAGTAGGATAAATACATGGGATTACGGGGATAGAGCCTGGGTAGGATTGTTGTCGTGCAGGCTCTTTCTGTGCTGTAGGGATTCTATGATTCTCTGTTTAAAATGCAGAGAAAGTGAAGGGGAGATATATTTTTAATTTTTAAAGTTTGGTTTGTCATGAGGCTCTTAAAAAGTACTTTCATTTATAACAAAGTGGGTTTGGAGTGTCAATAATAAGCTTCAGCTATAGTTAGTTTGGATTTTGCTATGTATTTTAAGCAGTGTTGTTTATTTCAGTCTTAAGAGTCTCTCTGATGTAATGTTGATCCTTATGAGCCTCTAAAATAATGATTTTGATTTATTACTATGAGAAATATGTATCTTGGCTACTTCAAATGCGTTAGGAAAGTTTAATGCTTTAGATGACACATGCAAGCCTTTCCATGCTGTAAACCTCTAAGCCTGCTGTAAGCTGATGTGAACTCTCTCTCGGACAGGTATTGCAGAAACTAGTGTAGATTGAAAGCTTGATCTGGACGCATGTTCCATTACACTTTGGTTTGTCATGAGACTGTTAATTCCATTAAAAAGTACTTTCATTTATAACAAAGTGGGTTTGGAGTGTCAGTAATAAGCTTCAGCTAAAGTTAGTTTGGATTTTGCTATGTATTTTAAAATCATACTTTTAGCTTGGCTTCTTAAAATCACAGAAGTTCTTTTGAGACTATTTTTTACTCATTCGTGGGACATGGGCATTGCTGGCTGGCCAGCATTTATTGCCCATCCCTAGTTGTCTTTGAGAAGGTGATGGTGAGCTGCCTTCTTGACTCGCTACAGTCCATGTTCTGTGGATTGACCCACAATGCCGTTAGGGAGGGAATTCCAGGATTTTGACCCAGTGACTGCGAAGGAACAGCGATATACTTCCAAGTCAGGATGTTGAGTGGTTTTTATTGCAGGTGGTGGTGTTCCCATTTATCTGCTGCCCTTGTCCTTCTAGATGGAAGTGGTCGTGTGTTGGAAGGTGCTGACTTAGGATCTTTGGTGAATTGCTGCAGTGCATCATGTAGATAGTACAGACTACTGCTACTGAGCTTCAGTGGTGGAAAGATTGAATGTTTGTAGATGTGGTGCCAATCAAGCGGGGCTGCTTGGTCCTGGATGATGTCAAGCTTCTTGAGTATTGTTGGAGCTGCACCCATCCAGGCAAGTGGGGAATATTCCATCACACTCCTGACTTGTGTTTTGTAGATGGTGGATAGGCTTTGGGGAGTCAGGAGGTGAATTACTCACCACAGTATTCCTAGCCTCTGACTGGTTCTTGTAGTCACTGTGTTTATGTGCTGAGTCCAGTTGAGTTTCTGGTGAGTCAATGGTAATCACAAGGATATTGACCATGAGGGATTCAGTGGTGGTTACACCACTGAATGTCAAAGGGCGGTGGTTAATCTGTACCTTATTGGTGATGGTCATTGCTTGGCATTTGTATGGCGTGAATGTTACTTGCCACTTGTCAGCCCAAGCCTGGATATTGTCCAGATCTTGTTGCATTTGAACATGGACTGCTTGAGGAGTCGCGAATGGTGAACATTGTGCGAACATCCCCACTTCTGACCTTGTGACGGAGGGAAAGTCATTGATGAAGCAGCTGAAGATTGTTGGGCCTAGGACACTACCCTGAGGGACTCCTGCAGAACTGTTCTGCAGCTGAGATGACTGACCCTCCACAACCACAACCATCTTCCTATGTACCAGGTATGACTCCAATCAGTGGAGAGTTTGCCCCCTGATACCCATTGATTCCAGTTTTGTTAGGGCTCCTTGATGCCACATTTGGTCAAATGTGGTCTTGATTTCAAGGTCACTCTCGCCTCACCTCTGGAGTTCAGCTTTTTTGTCCATGTTTGAACCAAGGTTGTAATATCAGGAGCTGAGTGACCCTCGCGAAACCCAAACTGGGCGTCACTGAGCAGGCGCTGCTTGATAGCACTGTTGATGACCCCTTCCATCACTTTACTGATGATCAAGAATAGACTGATTGGGCAGTAATTGGCCGGGTTGGATTTGTCCTGCTTTTTGTGTACAGGGCATACCTGGGCAATTTGCCACATTGTCGGGTAGATGCTAGTGTTGTAACTGTACTGGAAGAATTTAGCTCAGGGAGCGGAAAATTCTGGAGCACAAGTCTTCAGTACTATTGTTGGAATGTTATCAGGGCCCAGTGCCTTTGCAGTATCCAGTGCCTCCAACAGTTTCTTGACATCACGTGGAGTGAATCGAATTGGCTGGAGACTGGCATCTGAGATATTGGGGACCACTGGAGGAGGTGGAGATGGATCATCCACTCGGCACTTCTGGCTGAAGATTGCTGCAAATACTTCAGCCTTATCTTTTGCACTGATGTGCTGGGCTTCTCCAACATTGAGGATAGGGATATTTGTGGAGCTTCCTCTTCCAGTGAGTTGTTTAATTGTCCACCACCATCCTCAACCGGACGTGGAAGGACTGCAGAGCTTAGATCTGATCCGTTGGTTGTGGGATCACTTAGTTCTGTCTATCACTTGCTGTTTTTGCCGTTTGGCATGCAAGTAGTCCTGCTTGGTAGCTTCACCAGGTTGACACCTCATTGTTAGGAATGCCTGATGCTGCTCCTGGCATGCCCTCCTGCATTCTCCATTGCAACCAGGGTTGATCCCCTAGCTTCATGATAATGGTTGAGTGGGGGATATGCTGGGCCATGAGGTTGCAGATTGTGCTGGAGTACAATTCCGCTGCTGTTGATGGCCCTCAGCGCCTCATGGATGCCCATTCTTGAGTTGCTAGATTGGTTTGAAGTCTGTCCCACTTAGCACAGTGATAGTGCCATACAACACGATGGAGGTTATTCTCAATGTGAAGGCAGGATTTCATCGTAGGTGCAGGGATCATGAGAGAAGAATCCAGCAACATGTCCGACACAAGAGCAACTTGAGATCGCCTGGCAGCTGCATCTGTTGAACATTGAGCTTTTAAAATTAATACTATTCACTTCCCTCCCTTCTCAATTACAAGACAACAGAACCATTGTGTTAAAGCAAACAAAATATTTGCCAGAATTCTACCACCCTGCCTGCCACAGAATTGTAGCAGGCGAGTAACGGACAATGGAAATGTCTGTTGACCTCAGACGAGATTTTCCAGTCTCGCTTGAGCGAAGCCGTTAAATGCCGGCCATTGTATTGCAAGAAATGTGGAAAAGTTGAGGTAGTTGTTAACCAAAATGTCATGCTATAGTTGTTAAAGTTAAATGTTAAGTGAAATGTTAATATGGTAGCAACGTTTCGTATTGGTAACATTATTTTTGTTAATAAGTATTTTCCATTAAACTTTCGATTGCTACAAATGACCTTGCATCTCTGGCACTGACCTTTAGTTCTTGGAAAAGGGTTGAAATTGTCTCAGACTCATTTCTAGGCAAAAGTGTGATATATTGAGTCTCTCTCTCCTCATTGGCAATGCTAAAAGATTTATAGAATACCATGTCGGGGACAGGTGAACAGAATGGTAAATCCAACAGCTCAAGCTCTGGAAGCATAATTGCAAAAAAAAACAATCAAGGCTTCACACAATATCAATAGCATCACTTTGAGTTTGGCTCAGATTTGCGCCATGACGGGGAAGCAAAACTTCCAGGAAAAGACCAGAAAATCTAAGTCTTGTCCCCAAAACGTGCATTTTTTATCTTCACTGAAGCAGAACTAGAGTTGGGCCAGAATTCGCACAAGCCATTCAAATCACCAACTTCTTCCACTGAAGTGCGATTTTGAAAGAACAGGAGTGTAGTATCCGGAACATGCAGATTAGAACAGTTAAGAGGAGTTCTGAACTTGATAGATTCTTATGGATTGCAGGGTACACCTTTGGAAAGGTAAGGTTCCTCTATGAAAAAGAGGTAAAGCACAGTTTTGTACAGTTAAGGTACCCTTTGGGAGAGGTAAGCCACCCATTGGGATTGTTGTAAGTGAATATGATTATACAATTTTTACATCAAACCTGTTGGAATTGCCAAACTGTGAAAGAGCTGGACAGTTCTTCTGCTCTTAATGGCTGTCCAGCTGTCAAAGAAATGTTAAGGAGCGGTCCACCAGTGAAAGCTGTCATATTGCCCTGGAATTGTCAAAGCTGTCAAGGAACTACCCAACAACACTAGGTGAGTTTTCATGGAAGGGGTGGTTGGTGGGGGTATGGCTTGGCATAAGTTGACATGGGGTTGTTGGGGCAATGGGGTAGGTGGAGGGGAACTAATATGCAGGTTCACTCTGCGTAGATGCAGGAGCAGTGTGTTGACATGCATTGAATGAATGAGACTGTAGCATGGACGTCAGTGTTGTTGATGGCACCCAGATGCAAGGAGTAGTTGGTAGTTTTGTCCCAATCAGTGCCTCGCTCTCCATGCCAGGAAAGGCCTGAAGCAATTAAAGAGGCTGATGAGGGGGCCATTCATCAGGGTGAACCAGCATCACCCCTCATCTTCTCACTCCCCCAACTCAGGATCCATCCCTGCCACAAGGCTCTCTGACCAAGGCTGCTCCTGCAATGACACAGATGCAGCAGCCTATTGATGAACCCCCACTGGCATCCATGATGAGGACAGAAGCACTAGCCTCTCAGCTGGATGGAGAGACAATAAAGCAGGCTACCTCCAGCTCACTTTCAACCTCCAACTGGTGGAGATGGGGCCCAATAGAAGTTGATGAAATCTCAAGGCACCATGCTGTTAGTTGCAAATTATGGGCTATCTGGTTTTAATCTATTTCGTTTTGTCATTCATTTTATCTGTAGTAATATTTAATTTGATTTTGATCAGACTTGTGTATCATGATGTCAAAAGTGAAATGAAAGCTAAAAGAGGTGGCGAGTGGGAAGTGGGCTGGGGTACCCTGAGCTTAGTAAAGTCCATGTTATGTGATGAGGCATTTGGTAGCAGTGGAGGCTTTATTCTCCAGGTTTTCAGGTGGTCATGGATTATGTTTGTGCTCACTGGATAATTTCTCTCTCGAGATCAAAGGGGAGTGACAGAGTCATCTGTCATAGAGCTAAGGAGCACTATGTGAAGTTAAATTGCACCACCTTTGTGGCCAAACTACCTTGCTGCTTGCTTCAGTGGTTTTTCCCCCTGGGCAGTGAGTCCTCTGTGAATCCTCCTTTGTGCTCTTCTTCTTTTGAAGAAGAGTGGAGATTCTAGTCCTCCTCTCCTTCCCACTCCAGTCCTCTTTATTTAGTCCTGTTGTGTAGCCTACAGTTGCAGTTAGTTGACACCTGCTGTCTTGGGTAGTAGTGCTTTCTTCCACTTACAATCCCACTCTGTGCTCCTCTGGCCTCCTTCTGCCCAGGAGGATGTATCTGCTGAAGAGCTTCCTTGCTACTCTCCTGTGTCTGAGTAGCTTACTCCAATCTCAACTCTCCGAGATGTAGTCATTCATTTAACATGGCTTCCTCTGCCAATCTCTGGTGCCCAAGTGATACATGTCCCTCTCAAGAATCCAATCATTCATTGTTCCCAAATACAAGCCTCTCAGCACGAGTGGTGGCAACTCTATGTCTCTGGTGGAACAGCTCAGCATTATTCTGTGTCTTAAATATGTCGACATATGCACCAATATTCCTCTTGGCTCCCCATTGTCGTTCATAACACCTGCACACGGACATGGCCAGACACTATTTTCCTCATGTGTCCTAATTGAAAATGTTAAAAATCTGCTGCTCTAACGCCTGTTCTGAGTTCATCAATATCCAGCTAATTGGAGGGTTCATGACTCCATCCCTCCCCAAAGTCACATTCTGTTCTGGAGGTAGTCAAATCCAGTGAAATCCTTCGGGAATGAAATTTTCATTGGCCAATCAGTCCATCCCCAATTGGAAATCCAGGCCGTAGAATCGATTTACTTGCCGATCCATCGGGGGATGGGTTGCAAATGCCCTTGGTTCCTTTGCAATACTTTTGTAAATTACTCAAAAAGCCAAAATGCAAATGAAACACATTCATCAGTGCACTAAATTGCAGTATTATTTGTGTCACCTCAGCATCACTCTCAATTCAGATTGCGACATTAACAATCATCTTTAATTTATGTTTTATATACCTTGCAAAAATCCATCCTGGTAGTCATTTATTCATGTGATAAGCAAAGCTACGATTAGGGATAAAACATGGTGTTGTTCTTTAATCAAGTCAACACATGATAGCTGTTAGCTGGTATTTATTCTCTAATATTGCATAAGATGCCAAACCACATACATTCATTCAATTCCGACTAAACAAAATACAGGTTCACAAGCTCATGCAATGAAAGGATCCGAACTGAACAAACCAACATACCTGTCGGCAATAATAAACTATCTTTTCAACAGGTACCAATCTTTTTCAATGATTTTAACGGCTTCTTTTCCTGTCCCCGCACAGTTACCTTTGATGTCCCCAAGCGACAATTCTTGGTGCTCTCTAATTTCTCACCTACATATTGCCTCTTGGCAACATCATCCAAAAACATAGCATCTGTTTCCACATTTACACTGATACCCAGCTCTACCTAACTACTACTTCTCTTAGCTCCTCCACTGACTCTAAATTATCAGGCTGTTCATCAGACATTCACTATTGAAAGAGAACAGGCTTGGTCCAATTAAATGGCCCACATCTTCTGGGCTCTGGATCATTGCAGACTAGATATACTCCTAAGATGTGTTTCGGGAACCCTCAGAAGTCCCGATGCAATGAGTCCATGGGAATTGCCTCGGAAGATTAAACTTCCGATTGGCAATGCCCCTGCTTCCCTGGACCCTCTCACAAAGTCTGAAAGACTTCTGATTTGCTCACCTGGATAGTTACCCAAGAAAAGTTCCATAGACAAATCCTAGTCTAACTCCTGGGTAACAATGCAACAGACTCTGCCTTTAATTCCCCCAACGGCACCCACAAACCCCCGCCCCCCTCCTCCCCACCCCACCCCACCCCACAGCCTGACCTGACTAGCCCCCACCATCTGACTATTCCCCTGACCTGGCCTGACTAACCCCCACCAACAGAACCCATTGCCCGTCTCCCTCTGGCTTCCACGCTACCTCCTTACCCACCTACCACACCCACCCTACCTACTTACACACCTACATATGCACCCATATCCTCATTTATTAGCACTCTGGGAAGCTTTGGGACAATTAAACTCCTATTTTTAACAGGGGTATGCCAACTATTGCCTTAAAAAAGGGCATGGATTCTGTGCAGATTCCCTCCACGGTTTCCTGAATGGAGTGAGTTTTGCAGGATTCCCCCATTGAAAAATTGTGCAGTAAAATTGGAAGGCGGCAAGGGGTAAGTTCTAGTCTGATTCCTGGGCTCACAGACGCCATTGTTTTTGATCCCTAATAAAAAGCCATTCTGTAACCAGCAATACCATCTCTTTCCTTGACAACTGAGGCTGAACCAAACTGTTGACAACGTTGTCATATTTGACCCTGAGATAAATTTCCAACTACATGCCCATCTTATCTTTGAGACTACCTATTTCTACCTTCATATATTCATATGGTTTTGGTGCTGTGTCAGGTCATCTGTTGCTGAAATCATTAATCATCCCTTTGTTACTTCTACACTTGACCATTCTCTTATTGTTTTCCTTTTGTGGCTCTCCTGGCCAGACATCCACCCTTCATAAAAGGAGGTCATCCAAAATTTAATCACCTGGATCCTAACTCACTGCAGCTCTGCATGTCACTCTGTGCTCGCTGACCTATTTCGGTTCCTGGTTCGGCAATGCAACCATGTTTAAAATTCTCATCCTTGACATCAATTTGTAGGTTTGTAAACAATCGTTCTATTTCACTCACTATTTTACATTGGTATTAGATCAGGGCGGCACGGTAGCACAGTGGTTAGCACTGCTGCTTCACAGCTCCAGGGTCCTGGGTTCGATTCCCGGCTCGGGTCACTGTCTGTGTGGAGTTTGCACATTCTCCTCGTGTCTGCGTGGGTTTCCTCCGGGTGCTCCGGTTTCCTCCCACAGTCCAAAGATGTGCGGGTTAGGTTGATTGGCCAGGTTAAAAATTGTCCCTTAGAGTCCTGGGATGCGTAGTTTAGAGGGATTAGCGGGTAAAATATGTGGGGGTAGGGCCTGGGTGGGATTGTGGTCGGTGCAGACTCGATGGGCCGAATGGCCTCCTTCTGAACTGTAGGGTTTCTATGTTTCTATGATAAATTAAGTTCAGTACCGTCAGCTGCCAACTTATTGTCACCTTTGGGTAACAAGTAATAAAGCAACATATAGATGATGATGATGCATGAGAGGTATGAATATATTTGGGGGGTGGGGCGGGGCAGGGGAGAGAACAGCGGCAGGTGAGACAATTCATTGTTTTGGCACAAGGCTAAGTCAAGTGTTAAAAAAACTCTACTAAGATCCAGAGGTGGATTTACAATGAAAACCTCTGTGCCCAGGCACAAGGGCCCAACCAATGGGGATGCCCCGCACTGGCCGGTATCTGTCAGCACCAACATGATAGGCTTAACAGGGAATACAGAGCGATATCAGACTCTGATTGGTTGAGTTCCCTTAGAGCGGGAAAACTGACTCACCCCCCCAAAGGTTGTTTTAGGTGATGAGGAGGGCGCGAGGCAGCAGGGGCGAAGATCCTGTATTTTGTTGAACTTAGTTTTGTGAAAAATGCAGTCAGCAAATTTCTCAACCTTAACCCAAGGCTGAAGAGGGCAGGCCAGCCAAGCAGCCAGCAACACTGAGGTGAGACATGAGGTGCCAGGGGCTGGGTGATAAAAGACATGAGGTGGTGAGCCAGCCAGTTGGGACTCAGGGTAGCCATCAAGCAGTGAATGGAAGAGGAAAAAATCGACCCCAATGGTTGAGGGTGGCAAAAACCTACTCTTTCAGAAAATTCATTAAAATCAAGATCAGTTAATATGAAGCAACATTATCAATCTGGCAGTCGAAAATGTAGAAAATTGAAGGCGAGGCAAGAGGATGAAGTTAGGCAAGAAGACAGCTTGTCATTTTACTTTAAAAAGTTCAAAATATTGAACTGTACATAAACTGCACATGCATCCTTATCCACCAAAAGTATGGGTGAATTTTCTGATGACTTAGACTTGCCAACTTCTGGTGAAATCACATCGTCTGAAACAGTTGAACAAGAAGCGGAATCTGAAATGGCAATGGAACTACAAGATATTTCTTCCGCTCAAGTGAAAGAAGAAACCTACCCTGGAGACATTGCCTTAAGGCCAAGATCTGTTCCATTGGGTCTGATATTTTGTGTTGGATAAACCAAAGAAAAAAAGGTAATATGTGGAATTTTAGAAATGAGTTTGATGTTGGAAGCCAGAAGTAGGTTATAAGTCTCTATAAGTCCAATTTCTGAGGGTGAAGGGAAATGGGATGACGGAAATTAAAAATTGGTTAATTTTTTCGGAAATCTCTACTGTGATGTCTGAAAATTATTCCCTGAGCCTAGTAAAGGGATGATGTGGAGATGCCGGCGTTGGACTGGGGTAAACACAGTAAGAAGTTTAACAACACCAGGTTAAAGTACCAAATAAACCTGTTGGACTTTAACCTGGTGTTGTTAAACTTCTTACTGAGTAAAGGGAAACAGGCATTCATTGATGGTTATTCTAACTGGAGAAATGTTGCTAATCATGCAGACCTCCTCCTGCAATGTAGGGATTCTATGAAATTTCCAAAGCTCATATTAAAGCTATGTCTGACATCAGTGGGGGAGGGATGTGATGTCATTTGGGGGAGGAGTGTGATGTCATGGGGGGGGGGCTGGTGCGGGTAGAAATGAAGGTGAGTGCGGGTCCCCACAAAGTGTAAACACAAATACACACATTACTTTGGTTTCATTATTGCCATTAAGTCTTAAAAGCCTAACTCCACAGTTAAATAATTCCAAATAGAATTCATCCTTAATGTAAGCATAAGCCCATGGACTGAATCTTCACACTGAACAAAATGAAGGTACAAAATAATTGTTTAAAACCATATTCTGTTTCGCTTCATCAGGCATTATACATTTTATACCAGCAAGTCACCATATAGACACCGATTTTAAATAGAGGTTTCTGCCCTTCTTGGCTATTAGCTATTAGCCAAGAAAGTGAAAAGTGTTAAAAAATATATACAATTTGAACCCAAAGCACTCTAGAAAATTAGTACAGGATGTGTGAGACGAATGTTTTATTAAAATAGAAGTTGGAATTCAGAATGGCTGCTTCTTACATGAAGTGCTAGTATGTATCATCATTTAAGTGAGAATATATTGAACAAAAATTAATTCTTTCTGTATGTCAAAAGATTTTTTTTTCATTTTTACACAACTATACAACTAAATAAATTTCCAGGTGAGAGAAGAATTCTGATATGGGAATTTTTAACTATTTTCTTGCTGGTCCTTCAGTCCCCCTCCCCACAATTAACCGACCTCATATTAAATTGATCTTTCTCTACATCCTAGCTGTGACTGTAACACTGCATTCTGCACTCTCTCCTTTCCTTCTCTACGTACGGTGTACTTTGTCTGTATAGCGCACAATAAACAATACTTTTCATTGTATACCAATACATGTGACAATAATAAATCAAATCAAAAGGTCCCTGTTCTTCACCCCCTCTTTGCAAATTGTTAGCAATCAAAACACATTTAGTCAACTTGGCTTCAAATGTAATATAATCACAACTAACCAAATTATCCTGTTCATTTTCCCCAGCTGCGAAACTTAATACAACAGAAATAAATACAAGTGAAAATGCATATTCATGCATTTGATTATTATCTGAAAATATCCCTATGGCCAGAAATTTTACGTTGCTTGGGCAGGTACGTGCCTGACCCAGAAGCACATGAGCTTGACGTCCATGGTAGAGAAGTTGTTGGAGAGGATTCTTAGAGATAGTATGTATGCGCATTTAGAAAGGAATAAACTCATTAACGATAGTCAGCATGGTTTTGTGAGAGGGAGGTCATGCCTCACTAACCTGGTGGAGTTTTTTGAAGAAATGACTAGAATGGTTGACGAGGGAAGGGCCGTGGATGTCGTCTATATGGACTTTAGTAAAGCGTTTGACAAAGTCCCTCATGGTAGGTTGGTGCAAAAGGTTGGATCTCATGGGATAAAGGGGGAGGTGGCTAGATGGGTGGAGAACTGGCTTGGTCACAGAAGACAGAGGGTGGTAGTGGAAGGGTCTTTTTCCGGCTGGATGCCTGTGACTAGTGGTGTTCCGCAGGGCTCTGTATTGGGACCTCTGCTGTTTGTGATTTATATAAACGATCTGGAAGAAGGTGTAACTGGGGTGATCAGTAAGTTTACGGACGACACGAAAATGGCTGGACTTGCAGATAGTGAGAAACATTGTCAGAGGCTACAGAAGGATATAGATAGGCTGGAAATTTGGGCAAAGAAATGGCAGATGGAGTTCAATCCAGATAAATGCGAAGTGATGCATTTTGGTAGAACTAACGTAGGGGGGAGCTATACGATAAATGGCAGAACCATAAAGGGTGTAGATACGCAGAGGGACCTGGGTGTGCAAGTCCACAGATCCTTGAAGGTGACGTCTCAGGTGGAGAAGGTAGTGAAGAAGGCATATGGCATGCTTGCCTTTATAGGACGGGGCATAGAGTATAAAAGTTGGGGTCTGATGTTGCAGTGGCATAGAACGTTGGTTTGGCCGCATTTGGAATACTGCGCCCAGTTCTGGTCGCCACACTACCAGAAGGACGTGGAGGCTTTAGAGAGAGTGCAGAGGAGGTTTACCAGGATGTTGCCTGGTATGGAGGGGCTTAGTTATGAGGAGAGATTGGGTAAACTGGGGTTGTTCTCACTGGAAAGACGGAGGATGAGGGGTGACCTAATAGAGGTGTATAAAATTATGAAAGGCATAGATAGGGTGAACGGTGGGAAGCTTTTTCCCAGGTCGGTGGTGACGTTCACGAGGGGTCATAGGTTCAAGGTGAGGGGGGGGAGGTTTAACACGGATATCAGAAGGACGTAATTTACACAGAGGGTGGTGGGGGCCTGGAATGCGCTGCCAGGCAAGGTGGTGGAGGCGGACACACTGGGAACGTTTAAGACTTATCTAGATAGCCACATGAATGGAGTGGGAATGGAGGGATACAAAAGAATGGTCTAGTTTGGACCAGGGAGCGGCACGGGCTTGGAGGGCCGAAGGGCCTGTTCCTGTGCTGTATTGTTCTTTGTTCTTTGAAATTGTGAGGGAAGAAGTCAGGCGCATGTCCCAACAATGTTGCGCACTCACGCTTTATTTCAGTTGTTGGGCACGTGCAGGAGTCAGGAGCACATCCACTGACAATTAAATGGGCAACTAATCCCATTAAGGAGACAATTAAAAGCAATTTTATGTGGCCTATCAAATTTTACCAATTGGCCAGGCAGCCTTCACATTTTTGCCACAACTTTGATCCAGGGTGGGATGAAATGTCTGGTGTGAAATTATGGGGACATAGGTTTTCTGAATTCTGCTGACAGATGTTTGAATGTACTGCATAGACAGTTGGCTGCATTTTTTCATCATATTCAATCTGTACAGGTCTGCAGCTCCCTGAGGCAGCTCTACATCTGCTGTCCACCTTGAGGGAGCCCATTAGAAACACCAGCCTGCACCCTTTTTAAACTTGGTGCTTGCTCTCTTCCCGCCACTACACACATCACCCCCGAGCCATTCCCAATGCATATTTCATGTTGGCCAGCTAGTGTGTCATGGCGTTCCAGGGTCAATCTCAGCTGGAAGTCCATTTTGTATTGCCTTCCTGGTCTGCCGAGTGTGCTTGCCCGATGAATGCAAAATTCCAGCTTGTGTCTAGCTGACTCTCACTGAAGTTGTAAAGTATGAGTTTCACTCCAGGAAATAAAAGTGAATATGCAGAACATGGTTCCACTGGTCTCCTACGAAAGGTACAATAGGAGATCAGGAAAACATGCACAAAATTTCCAGACCATTGCTTCTGTTCTCACTGGAGTTTTGGGATGAAAGTTCCTTTCATGCACATGACAGACCGTGGAAATAATTCTTTTTAATATTTTGTATGTGTGGTTGTGTTTTGAAACTTTCCCTCATTTTTTTCTTCATGGGAATCATTGTGGGACTGAAAAATGTGTAAGGATAGTGTTTTAAAGCAAAACTAATTTTCAAGGTTGAAGACAGCAAGCCATTTATGGAATCCATAACTGATACAGTAAGATTAAAATATCTCATCCCCTGCCTGTTGGTCAGAATGACTCCTATTCATCTTGAGAACAGCAGCAAGTGCCCTTGTCAAATTCATATTTGAAGGGAAGGAGAAGTAGACTGCTTTATTGACAGGCCTTCTGGTGAACCAATTGTCAGGATTAATTTTGCGCTCGGTTTCTTTCACTGAGTGGGGATATACAATGGGGTAAATTTGCAGGAAGGTTTTGAACAGAAATCTGTGAGACAGAATTTTGATCTGAAGCTGAAAGCTAATCCATGCAGGAGGTCAATTTCTTCTTTCAGTAAAAAGTAGTCTGAAAAAGTCATGGCATTAACAAACAAGTAAGCTCACAAATGATTCATTTGTACATTTTCCAACTTAGTATACTGTATTCACTGCTCACGTAGTCAGCATGTTATCATCACCAGTGGTGCACCCACTGGGCTAAATTTAATAGCTGTGCCAATAGCCCAATTGTGAAAGATATGTTGGTTTGGTGCATTGGCCCAAACAGGTGTGGGACTGTGGCATCTAGGAGAATTTCACAGTAACTTCATTGCAGTGTTAATGTAAGCCTTACTTGTGACTAATAAATAAACTTTTACTTAAATTCACGAGCCAGTAAGCAAAGGTCAAGCCCATTGCAACCATTTTTGAAAGCCCTGATGCATTGCATGTCCATCAGAGAGTTAACTGCCTCGTATTGGGCCTACTGTTCCTACAAGGGTGAAATCTGGCCTCCTAGAGTTATTGGCCAGTCAATAGGTCAGCAGTTCATTCGTCTCCAGCAGCATCACTGAGAGCAGTGGCTCAGATGGTACAATAATTGACCTGGACCAGCAACAATAGAGAAAGCTCAGGAATGGAGGGAAGTATGTGGGGCTCATTGAGTCAGTCTTATAGGCCCCAGGGAGGGGTGGAGAAAGCCTTGCTAAGGGAACATAGGGCTGAGGGGTTGCCCCTTGCTGCCAGGCAAGTTTCTTCATAAGCCACGGAGTGTCCTATCAGGAGACACCTTCCCCAACAAACACAGACACCGCAAAGAGACTACCCCATTTCACTGGATGGTCTCCCTCATGTGGAATAGGCTCTACCCCGGCTGCCCCATTACCAGTAGAATAACAGAGGCAGTGGGATGAGATCCTTGAGAGGCCACATTAATTGGCCACAGTGCTGCACAACGTGCAACATCTTCCAATGTTAAGCAATGTACTTAGAGGTTTCATTTGGCATGATATTGGAGATGATTGTGCACTTTGTTTTATTGTTTTTGATATCTTTGATATAATTGACAGGGTGGTGGAACAAAGTTAGATATTTAGGTTTGAATGTACGGAACAACAAGTCCACATTTCCCAACACTGTGGCTGGAATTCTCCGACCTCACCCGCGGCTGGGATTCTTCGGTCCTGCTGCTATGAATGGAAATTTGGCTGAGTGTATTGGGAATGAGAATTTTGTCTTTACACAGTTGCTCATTTGAAACTTTGTGGTTCAGTTTTTTAAAAAAATACATTAACTCAAGTCTTTGTAAGATTTTTCCAGCAACGTCTGTTGTCCTTCAAATGCTGTTCCAGCAGTATAATCCCTATTACACCAAGGAAGATTGTGGCTTTTATAATTTTATTTCTGTGCTCCATTTTGCTCTTGGTGAGGATTCAGAACTAAGGATTAATTCCACGTGGAATCATTTAACTGTACATTTAGAGTTTTAAAAGCATTAACAACAGAAATAATGAAACCAAAGGCATGCATGATCCAAGTTTGTGACCACAGTGGAGTTTTTAAACACTTGGCGTTGCCTTGTAATGAAATGGTCAGTAACATTAACACATTTTTCCTTCTCCCAATTATACATATCCCCTTTTGCTTGTTACTGTATGAATATGGTGCTTAAGTATTCTGCAACACCAACTTGTATCCCTACAGTGCCTTTATTGTAAGAAAAAGTCCCAAGGTGTTTCACAGAAACAAAACATGACAATAAGCCACATAAGGAAATATTAGGGCAGATGAATGTTCAAAGAGGTTGTTTTAAAGAATCTCTAAAGAGGAAACTAGATAGGGGTGGAGAGGTTTAAGGAGCAAAATGCAGATGGTAACAGCTTGTACAAGTAAATAAAAAGCAGAAGTGGAGCTAAAGTAAAAATTGGTTCCTTGGAGGCAGAGAGGAGAAATTATCATTGGGAATGAGGAAATGGCAAAGACATTGAACAAATATTTTGGGTGGAATTTTACGGCCTCACTCATCACAAAAGCGTAAAGTCCCACCCAAGGTCAATGGGCATTCCCATGCTCCACCCCTCATCCGCTCTGATTCCCGTGGCGGCAGTCCAGTAAAATTCCAGCCTTTGTTTCTATCTTCACAGCAGAAGATAAAAATGACATACCAGAAATAGAGGGTAACCTCGGAGCTAATCAGAGAGAGAAACTTAAGGGATTATAATCTGACAAAACCCCCAGGTCCTAATTGCCTACATCCTAGGATTCTGAAAGAAATAATTGTCGAGATGGTGGATATGCTGTTTATGATTTTCCAAAATTCCCTAGACTCTAGAATAGTCACAGCAGATTGGAAGCTTGCATGTATAACACCATGATTTAAGAAAGCAGGGAGACAGGAAAGCAGCTTGGGTATATGGAGCTTGGAGCCTCAGCAACAGAAGGCATGGTCAACAAGGCGAGCGATTAAAATTGGGGATGTTCAAGAGACCAGAATTAGAGAGACATATATCTTTCAGAGTGTCCTGGGGATGGAGGAGATGACAACATGTTGCTTCATGACTCACCAGTCAAAGATGACAATGGCCACGATTCTCTCATCCTGCTGTGCCAATTTTGTAGAGATCTTGCATCAGCCAATTCATGGGGTTCGCGTGAGTGTTCGCACCTCGCTTGCGTCTCCCAGTGCCAGATTTCCGGCGGCGTCCGCTCTGTGCCGGAAATCAGCAGGGAGGAAATCAGCAAATGATTTGAATGCCAATTTGAATATCTTTTAAATACAATTAAAGGGGCGGGGTCTGAAGTCTCTTCCCCCCCACCAGAGTCGTTCACTCCAGCACGGTTTAGAACAACTCCCCACTAATGGGGAACTAGCAGCCCAACCCCGCTGGAATGAAGGGGGGCAATTGGGGCCCCCCAGAGGATCGGGCAGTGGAAGGATGGTGCCCCTGGGCATTGGCACCCTGGCATTGCCAGCCCGTGCCCCCTGGCACTGACAAAGAGGCAGAGTGCCAATTCCCAGGAGGCACCTTGGCACTGCCCATTGGGCATGTATTGCCAAGGGGGTGGGGCATATGGGGGGGTGGGGAAAGGCCTGATGGGGGCAAACGGTTGGGGTGATCGGTGGGGGTGGGGGGTCCAACTGCTACTCTGCATATGGATCGGTAGGAGAAGGGGGGAGGCCAGCGATCAGGGTGGGCTGAGGTAGTGGGATCAGCACCGCAGGGGGAGGGAATTGCAGGGAGTCGGGTGGGGGGAGGTCTGGAGATCACAGCGGGCCAGGATAGGGCTGTGGGGGCTGGGCCCGGGAGTGGTTGGGGGAGCTAGTAATCGAGCTAGCCAGCAATCGGGAGGCTGTCAGTGCGGGGCTACTGTGTATGCACCAATCTCGGTACTGACAGATTGGCGCATGAGCAGTGGCCTGCCCAGTGCGCTGATTTCAGCCTCTCCAGCAGGGATAGGCCCCACCGCCTGAAATTTAATGAAATTCACGCTGGTGGCCTCTGCAGTGCACAGAGTCTGGGAATTTTTCACTGAACTCCCACTGAAAAAAACAGTGTGAATTATTCCAGTTTTCACGCAAATTCGACACTTAGGGCCCGGTTTTACCATTTGGAGTCCAGAGGCCGGATCTGGGTGTCATGCAGATCCGAGCCTGGAATCCTCTTTGCAGCGCGCCCATACGCTTTTTGCCGGCTCCAGTCTGATCCGCGCAGTGGGCGGGGCTTAGCTCTGCCGGAATGATCGGAGCTCTGAACCGCGCATGCGCAGTTCGAAAAAAAATCTGAAGCAGTGCGCCGGACGCGAAAGAAAAAAAACAGCAGCGAGAGCAGAGAGGGGGGGCGGGGGGGGGGGGGGGAGGGGGGGGGGGGGTGGGGGGGAGGATGGGGGGGGGGTAGGATGGACTTGGGAGATTCTTGCAAACTGAAAATAATGCAGCATCTTCTTTGTGCTGCCTAATTATCTATGGGAAAGGTAATTAAACTACAGTGTCCTAGTGAGCAATTAGTGACCTGTATAATACATTTGTGATCTGTAATTGGATTGATGTCCCTGTAGCCATGAGCCAGGTGCTCAAATGTTCAGAGTCCAGTGGTGAACTTGGAAGAATTGTCCCCGTGGTGGAACTTGGTTGGAAATAAGATTCAAGGAGATTACTAAATCTGGGAAATCAACCACAGTGAAAAGAAGTTTGTATTGGCAACTCTTCTCTCACATTCCATGGCAGATGTGCCCCTACTTATGAATGTGATTTGCATGGGCAGCTAATCTGCCTCTGGAGCAGCCTTGGATCCCTTCTTTCATCTTGTTTTCATCTGAACATTGCACAGAATTAGAGAATTCCCTTTGGAAGATAACGTCAAAATTATAATCGCAGGAACTAAAAACCTGACAGTCAAAAATATATATCCCCCCATCCATATTTTGAAATATTTTCCCAAATTTTTGACTGTCAGGTTTTTAGTTCCTGCGATTATAATTTTGACATTATCTTCCAAAGGGAATTCCTCTAATTCTGTGCAATGTTCAGATGAAAACAAGATGAATGAAAGGATCCAAGGCTGCTCCAGAGGCAGATTAGCTGCACCCAACATTGCCCATGCAAATCACATTCATAGGTAGGGGCACATCTGCCATGGAATGTGAGAGAAGAGTTGCCAATACAAACTTCTTTTCACTATGGTTGATTTCCCAGATTTAGTAATCTCCTTGAATCTTATTTCCAACCAAGTTCCACCATAGGGACAATTCTTCCAAGTTTACCACATGACTCTGAACATTTGAGCGCCTGGCTCATGGCTACAGGGACATCAACAATCCAGTTACAGATCACAAATGTATTATACAGGTCACTAATTGCTCACTAGGACACTGTAGTTTAATTACCTTTCCCATAGATAATTAGGCAGCACAAAGAAGATGCTACATTATTTTCAGTTTGCAAGATTCCCCCAAGTCCATCCTCCCCCCCCGCCACCCCCAACCAGAGATCCATCTGAGCCCACCACCCTCCTCCAGCGGATGCCAGCAGAAGGCCAGGAAGGTGCTGCAGGCTCTCGAAGGACTGCAGGTCGGAAGGATGGTGGAGGGAGACCAGCGATTGAGGTAGGTTGGGGGTGTGCTCTGCCGAGGGGGGCCTGCCTCCCAGGGGGGTCTGATCCCAGAGGGGGTTCTGCCGGGGGGCCTGCCTCCCAGGGGAGTCTGATCCGGGGGGGGGGGTCTGCCAGGCTGGTTAGCGGGGGGGTGGGGGGTGGGGGGGGTTCTGCGAAGGATGGTCGAGGAGGATGGGCTTCCGAGGTTCCCCTGCAGAATAGAGATACGCTTCGGATTTTTATTCTGCAGGTCGCTTACAGCGCAGATCCGGAACGGACCAGAAGACGGTAAAGTGGGATTTGGCGGTAGAGTTGGGCGCGCGGTTCATTAAGTCGATTTAAATGCATGCTAATGCATTTAAATAGTCGGGCCGCCCGATTTGGGTGTGGACCAGACCCGCGCCCGAATCAGGTGTCGGTAAAGCCGCGATCTGTTCGGATTCGGGTGCAGATCGCGTTAAAGGCCCGACGCCCGACTTTACCGTGATTTCGCGCCCAAAAACGGGCACGAATTTTTGGTAAAATCGGGCCCAGAATTTTTTTGGGAGAATTCTGGCCAATATATCTGTTAGGTTCCCATTAGAGTTTCCCTTCCGTATAACATGATTTATTATTGTTAGAGTTTGAGTTTGGAAATGAATAAATAGTCCACTCTGATAAAGAGAAAATGTTTGCGAAGAAAATGAGTTGTGTTAGGAACTATCAGATCAACATATGTATGTTTCTTAAAGTAATATCAGAAGAATTATGCATTGCAATTGTACATCTATGACATTGGACTGGCATTTTAAAGAAGAAAGAGTTGTCCTGGTAATCTGGCATAATGAATTCTTCAGGGTACATAGGCTTCATAATGTAAAACTTTGAGAACCTGCAAGTCCAAATAGTATATTATTTCATGTGTGTGTAGAAAGTTACTTCCTGATCTGATTTCATGATAGTAAATGTTGACATTAGAACAATTGTGAGAAAGGATCTTAACTCAGAAGACCAATAAGTAGAATCATTATGGGTGAAGATGAAGAAAAGCAAGGGTCAAAAATCACTGGAGTAGTTTACAGAGACTGGATAGGCTTGGATTGTTTTCTTTAGGGCATAGAAGGCGGAGGTGGACATGATGGAGGTGTATAAGATTAAGTGGGGTATGGACAAGGTGAATAGGAAGCAGCTCTTCCCCTTGGTTGAGGGGTCAACGAAGAGGCATAGCTTTAGTATAGAGGACAGGAGATTCAGAGGGGATTTGAGAAAAAAAACTTTTTCACTCAGAGGGTGGTGGGAATCTGGAATGCACTGCCGGGAAAGGAATTGGAGGCCAGAAACCTTACAACCTTTAAAAAAGTATTTAGATGAGCACTTGAAACATCATAACATTCAAGGATATGGGACAAGTGCTGGAAAATGGGATTATTGCGACTTTAGTGGTAGTCAGTGCGGACTCGATGGGCCGAAGGGTGTTTTCTGCGCTGTACAACTCTTATGGCCAGAATTTTCCCATCCCGCCCACCACGGGAATCGTAACGAACAGGGCGGACCATGCAAAGGTCCGTTGACCTCGGGTGGGAATATCCAGCCTTGCGGCAAGTGCAGCTGGAAAATCCTGTCTCCTGCCATTTGACTCTATAAAGATGAATGTGCAGGGAAGGCGGCCGGTGAGTGGCATTAGGTAAATTGCTCCTTCAGGAGAGATAGTACAGACATGGCAGTCCAAATGGTTTCCTTCTGTGCGGTAACCATTGTGTGCTTCTGCGATAGTTTTGCCTTTCAAACTTTGATTCGAATTTACCTGGTCCTGATTCAGTCTCCCTTGGTTCTTCCCCAATTAAATATTTTTCCTCAGGATAGCTCCTTGTTCTTTCCCATGAGCCTCATGGTGCTACAATCACTGTCCCCTAAAAGATCCCCATACTGACACTTGATCCATTTGACCCACCGCGAACCGGGACAATCAATACCTCCTTCCTGGTTGGACTGGAAATGTTAAGAAACCCGCAAGTGTAGGTTTCCTGAAATCAACAGAACTTAGCCATGGGTTGCTTTATTTGGGATTCCCATCTCCAGACAGCTTGACAGACAGGTTGCAAACCTTTTGTTGTCCAGCCTGCTTCACAGGCCTGGAGCCAATAAGTATGGTTACGTATATTGGCGGAATGAGAGATATTAGATCGTTTAGGGTGGGGGTGGATGGGAGAGGAATGGAACAGGGAGAGGTGGGTGTACATTGATGGTTGGGAAATCCAGTGTTGATCTTGGAGGAACAGAATATCCAATGGTGATTGAGAAGGAGCCGGTAAAGAGGCATTTGCGGGTGGTTTGTTGGTCCAGAAAGAAGCAGTCTTGCTCCTTTGTTCATTCTTTGGAGCAGAGGTGGTTGAGGAGAGATTCAATTAAGGTGTAAAAGCAAATTACAGCGGAAGCTGGAATCTGAAACCAAAAGAGAAAATTCTAGAAAATCTCAGCAGGTCTGGCAGCATCTGTAAGGAGAGAAAAGA
This sequence comes from Mustelus asterias, assembly GCF_964213995.1. Classification (NCBI taxonomy): domain Eukaryota; kingdom Metazoa; phylum Chordata; class Chondrichthyes; order Carcharhiniformes; family Triakidae; genus Mustelus; species Mustelus asterias. Next base: position 89,949,090 of record NC_135802.1, on the reverse strand, counting down.
GCTGACGTTTCGAGTCCAGAGGACCCTTTGCCAAGTGGTCTTTTGACAAAGGGTCATCTGGACTCGAAACATCAGCTCATTTCTCTCTTTACAGATGCTGCCAGACCTGCTGAGATTTTCCAGCATTTTCTCTTTTGGTTTAATTGAGGTGCATTAAATTAACAGGCCTAGATAGAGGGGATATGATGAACCTATTCCTTTTAGTAGGGCGATCAGGAAGATAATTTAAAGTAATTGTCAGAATAATTAGGGGGAAATTGAGGAAAAATATTTTCGACCAGAGGGTAGTACGAGTCTGGAACTTGCTGCCTGAAAGAATGGTAAAGGCAGAAACCCCCATCACCTTTGAAAAGTACTTGGATATGTACTTGAAGCGATGTAACACACAGGACCAAAAGCTGGAAAACAGAATTAGGCTAGATTGCCATTTTTTAGCTGGCACAGGTATGATGGGCTGAATGGCCTTCTTCTGTGCCATGCTTTTTTTGTTATGTTTCTGTATTTCACTGCACTCAGTTACCTGAAGATGTGCACTAGCTTGTTGTCACATGATACATTGGAAAGAGAGTACATAGATACGATTGTCAAACTTGTTTTCGTTGACGAGCTAGTATGGGTACCAAATAAAGGAACTGTGTTGTTTTCATATGGAACTTATCTTCCAGAGAAATTTCAGGTATTTTGACAATGTTTTATAGTGATCTCATGCTACAGAATTTTAGGAATCTGATAATTCAGTTTATGTGGTGGATGAACCTTGAAAACTAAACTATCTAGATTGTGATCATATGTTACATGAACCCTTACAAATTACTTTTAAGCTATTTCAACATATACTTATTTAATTGACTGCACTGCAATAAACTATGTAAACTAAGAACGTTGCATTCATCCAAACAGAATATGCGTAACATGATTCATTTTATCAATTCCCAGCATCTGGCCCTGAGAATCTGGCAGCAGGGCAACAGGAATTTAATAATCACACATGGGTGGGCAAAGCCACTGAATGCATCTTCACAAGACATCTCCAAACCGCTGATTCACCAATCTCTCACACTGCTCAATGCACAATATTCCCATTGCTTACCTATCAGCAGATCCTGGTATGCAGGACTTCTATAAAACATCCAGGTACTCCAACTTGCCTTCACATACCTAAACTTTTGCCAGCCTCACACCCACCTCTAATTGTCTCCAGCTATTCAGCTACAGGAGGCATATCACCCAGATAAGATGCAGTAAAATCACTGACACTGCCTGCGATTGCAGAACAAGGTGGCACACAGGAGAAGGGAGCAGGCACAATAGGTGAGGGACAAAGATACCTTTTTTTCATTCAATCATGGGACATGGGCACCATTGGCTGGTCAGCATTTATTGCCCAATTCTAGTTGCCCTTGAGAATGTGGTGGTGAGCTGCCTTCTTGAAACGCTGCTTTGGGTTGACCCACAATAATCTGCATCATCTGAGCCCCACGGAGAATGTTTGTCAGCATCCTGGGGCTGCCTACGACACAGCCCATGTTATCCAATGTCACTGACATCATTGAGGATGACTGTATGTTCTTGCCTTATGCCCCTTCTCAACTCCCAGCTTATTCTGATCCTGCTCTCCTACATGATGAGAAAACTACTGATGGTGTAACCCTGGGCCTCCGAACTTCCCATCTGACATCCTTTCTCTCACACTAACCTTCTCCATCAGATTTGCTGCTTTTAGATGCCAAAGAGCTGCCGCCTGCTCAGCCACACTGAGGACGAGCTGGGAGAGCAACAGCACAGCAGTGACAAGAAGGCTGATGCACCATTGATTCACGCGAAGACTAGATGTTGCGAAACAACAGGCTTTTATTAACAAGAACAGAAGCACTCTCAAACCGATGGCTAACCCGGACTGAGGCAAAAGGGGCGGAGAGCAGCCACCTTTATACCCCGAGGAGGGCGGAGTCCCGGATTGAGGCAGCAGGGGCGTGCCCAGGCATATCCCATATACAGACAGTTCACCACATTCACCCCCTGTTTAAAAAAGAGTTCGGCGGGGGCGAGGTGGTGGAACGACAGTCACAAGTTATTGATTCAAGTTACAAGTTCAGTCTCTCCGGGGGCTTGATCTGCCGCTGCGACCGCCGCAATGTCAGCCGTGGTGCTGGTTCAGGAGGCCGCGGTGATGGGTCAGATGCCAGTCCATAACCGGTGAAGCCGTCCGTAGCGCCTTTGGACTGCCGGGTGTGTGGAGGCTGCTCCTGGGGCTCAGGCGTGCCATACACGGGGGCTAGATGAGCGAGCTGCGACTCTGGTGCATCATGGACGACGTTGGGAGCTGGGGGTGAGGGGCCGTGGGACGTAGTACCTGCGGGGGCCAGATCGCGAATGGAGACCGTGTCCTCCCGCCCATCGTGATACACCACATAGGTGTATTGGGGGTTGGCGTGGAGGAGCCAGACCGTTTCGACCAGGGGGTCTGACTTATGGGTCCGCATATGCTTCCGGAGCAGGACAGGACCAGGGGACGTCAGCCACGATGGTAGTGAGGTCCCCGAGGAGGACTTCCTGGGGAAAACAAACATTCGTTCATGAGGGGTGGCGTTGGTAGCCGTGCACAGTAGTGACCTAATTGAGTGTAGCGCATCAGGGAGGACCTCTTGCCAGCGGGAGACTGGAAGACCCTTAGACCGGAGAGCTAATAAATCGGCCTTCCAGACTGTCGCATTCTCCCTCTCCACCTGTCCGTTCCCCCTGGGGTTGTAGCTGGTAGTCCTACTCGAGGCTATGCCTTTGGAGAACAGGTACTGGCGCAGCTCGTCACTCATAAAAGAGCTACCCCGGTCGCTATGAATATAGCTGGGGAAACCAAACAGGGTGAAGAGGCTGTGCAGGGCCCTGACGACCGTGGCCGAGGTCATATCCGGGCAGGGAATAGCAAAGGGGAACAACGAATACTCATCAGCAATGTTGAGGAAGTATACATTGCGGTCAGAGGAGGGGAGGGGACCTTTGAAGTCAACACTCAGGCGTTCGAAAGGGCGGGTGGCTTTGATGAGGTGCGCTCTGTCTGGCTGGTAGCAGCTTGCACTCCGCACAGACTTGGCAGTGCCTGGTTACAGACCTGACTTCCTCAATGGAATAGGGCAGGTTTCGGCCCTTGATGAAATGGAAGAACCTGGTAACCCTCGGGTGGCAGAGGTCACCGTGGGGGGTCTGTAACCGGTCTAGGTTTGCGCTGGCACAGGTCCCTCGGGCAGGGCGCCTGGGGCTCATTGAGCTTCCCAGGCCGGTATAAAATGTCGTAATTGTAGGTGGAGAGCTCGATCCTCCACCTCAAAATCTTATCGTTCTTGATTTTACCCCGCTGCGCGTTACTGAACACAAAGGCAACGGACCGTTGGTCCATGAGCAGGGTGAACCATTTGCCAGCTAAGTAGTGGCGCCAGTGCCGCACAGCCTCCACGATGGCTTGTGCCTCTTTTTCGACAGAGGAGTGTCGAATTTCAGGGCCCTGGAGGGTGCGCGAGAAGAAGGCCACGGGTCTGCCCGCCTAGTTAAGAGTGGCGGCTAGGGCAAAATCAGATGCATCGCTCTCCACCTGGAATGGGGTGGATTCGTCTACGGCATGCATCGTGACCTTCGCGATATCCGCTTTGATGCGGTCAAAGGCCAGCTGGGCCTCCGCCGCTAGGGGAAACGATGTGGATTTGATGAGCGGACGGGCTTTGTCCGCATAATTGGGGACCCACTGGGCGTAGTATGAGAAGAAGCCGAGGCATCTCCTCAGTGCTTTGAGGATGGTGGGGAGGGGAAGTTCCAGGAGGGGACGCATGCGGTCAGGGTTGGGGCCGATGACCCCGTTCTCCACAACACAACCAAGGATGGCGAGGCGGTGCGTGCGGAATACGCACTTCTCCTTATTGTAGGTCAGGTTGAGGAGTGCCGCAGTGTGGAGGAATTTTTGGAGGTTGGCGTCGTGGTCCTGCTGATCGTGGCCGCAGATGGTGACGTTATCCAGATACGGGAAGGTGGCCCGCAACCCGTTCTGGTCCACCATTCGGTCCACCTCACGCTGGAAAACCGACACCCCGTTGGTGACGCCGAAGGGGACCCGAAGGAAGTGGTAGAGACGGCCATCCGCCTCGAAGGCGGTGTATTGGCGGTCTTCCGGGCGGATAGGGAGCTGGTGGTATGCAGACTTCAAATCAATGGTGGAGAACACCCGATATTGTGCAATCTGATTGACCATGTCAGATATGCGGGGAAGGGGATACGCATCCAGCTGCGTGTATCGGTTGATGGTCTGACTGTAGTCAATGACCATGCGGAGTTTCTCCCCAGTCTTGACAACCACCACTTGGGTCCTCCAGGGGCTGGTACTGGCCTCAATGATCCCCTCCCCCAGGAGGCGTCGCACCTCGGACTTGATGAACGCTCTATCTTCAGCGCTGTACTGTCTGCTTTTGGTGGCAATAGGCTTGCAGTTGGGGGTGAGGTGCTCAAAGAGAGAGGGAGGGGCGGCTTTGAGAGTCGAGAGACCACAGGTGGTGCGCGGTGGCTGGTCTGTTAGCTGTGCATTTTGGACAGAGATTGGGGGAAAAGGCCCATTATACACCATAGTGACGCTCCCAAGGTGGTACATGAAATCTAGCCCCAGTAGTGTGGCAGCGCAGAGCTGTGGCAGCACGAGGAGCCTGCACTTGTCGTACACCGTGCCTCGTACAGTCAGATTTGCTACACAGTACCCGAGGACATTCACTGACCGGGATGTCGAAGCCATAGAGATTGATTGCTGCATTGGCAGTACTGGCAGTGAGTAGCGCCTCACCGTGTTAGGGTGGATGAAACTCTCCATACTCCCACTGTCAAATAAGCAGTTAGTAGTGCGGCCGTTTACCTTGATGTCCATCATCGACCAGGCGAGCTGGTGAGGCCTGGACTGGTCCAATGCGACCGAGGCCACTGTCGGGTTAGGCGATGCGGTGGACGGTTCCCAAAATGGCTGCCCCTGTGACTCGGCTGACGTTACCCAAGATGGCGGTTCCCGTGGGTCGCGCGTGGCTAATGGTGTCCAAGATGGCGGCCTCTGTGGGTTGCACGCAGCCGCTGGCATCCAAAATGGCGGCACCCGCAGATCACACCTGGTCGATGGCGTCGAAGGCAGTCCCTCCCGCGGATCGCACGCAGCGCTGCTGGGCCTGGGGGCCGATTTTGCCCTGCAAACTTTCAGGTAATGACCCTTCTTACCGCAGCCAGAGCAGATCGCGTCTTTCGCCGGGCAGCGTCGTCGTGGGTGCTTCTCCAGGCCGCAGAAGTAGCACCTCAGGCCTCCGGGGACTGCCGCAGTGGTTAGGTCGGCTTCGGGACGGGGCATGGCGTGTCCCGGGTACAGCGATGGCTGCGGTCGCGGTGTCCATGGTGCACCCTTGTGGTCGGGGGTGTAGGCCTCGCGGTTCCGGAACACTACCTCCAGTGAGCCAGCAAGTTCCACAGTTTTCTTCAGGTCCAGCCCACCTTGTTCCAGCAGGCGCTGCCGGATATAGGTCGACCTGATGCCCGCGACAAAGGCATCTCTGATCAGGTCGTCAGCGTTTTGGGCGGCTGAAATGGCCTTGCAGCTGCAGGCTCTGCCGAGCGCACGCAGTTCGCACAGGAATTGCTCAGTTGATTCCCCGGGCTGCTGTCTGCGAGTGGCCAGCAGATGTCTGGCGTAGACCTCGTTCGGCTGCCGGTTGTACTGGCTCTTGAGGAGATCGATTGCCTCCTGGTAAGTCTCTGCGTCTCGGATCATCGCGAAGACGTGAGCGCTGACGCGGGCGTGGAGCACATGCAGTTTGTCGATGTCTGTTACGACGACGGAGGAGGAGGAGGCGATGAAGGTCTCAAAACAGCGCAGCCAGTGATCGAAAGAGTTAGGGTCCCCAACAGTCTGCGGATCCAAATCCAATTTGTCAGGTTTCAGGAGTTGCTCCATTTCAAAATTTTGTTAATAAAATCGATGCACCATTGATTCACGCGAAGACGAGATATTGCGAAACAACAGGCTTTTATTAACAAGAACAGAAGCACTCCCAAACCGGTGGCTAACCCGAACTGAGGCAAAAGGGGCGGAGAGCAGCCACCTTTATACCCCGCAGAGGGCGGAGTCCCGGATTGAGGCAGCAGGGGCATGCCCAGGCATATCCCATATACAGACAGTATTACAGTGGTTCACCACAAAGGCCTGATCTAAGACTGGTGGGACAACATGCACTTTAGTGGCTACTAGAGAGTCGGGATTAGCATATGGTGAGTCACTGGGTACAAATGGGCTACATGGGGGGGGGGGGGGGGTGGGGGGTGGTCGGGGGGCAGGGGGCGGGCGGGGGTCGGGGGGCGGGCGGGTGGGGGATGCTGTGTGTTGTGATGCTGTAAAATTCAGGCCCTGCTTTTTTTGGTATTTTGACCCAATAAAGCTACTTTTCTTGGAAATGTAATTTTATTAACAGGAATAGAGAGGTACATGGACAAAATATTACACACCATATACATTCAGAATTGACCTTGTAACATTTTTCAAGCAGCTAATGACAGACTTGACCTCTCCAATGTTGGAAATTTGATTCAGTGATTTATGGAGTATACAATCTTTGCTCAGCCAAAGTTAAGAAATCACAGTTTAACCAGAAAGCACAGCAATTCCAGAGCACTAGCAACTTTGCCAACTTGAAATGCAGTGAAGCATGTATAAGCTTCCAAAGAATACATATCTGGTAAACATTCAAAATAGATTGAAAACACCAACACGACTTATGCTGGCTGAACTATCAACATTTTGGAGGAGTGGAAATAGCCAAGGTAACTTTTAATCCTAACAGGTATATCCATTAATGCTTTCTACAATCACTGCTTTCTACAATCACTGCGGTCTATCAGGTCTACTTTTCATTAAAATTAGCAAACCTAAATATATGGTCTATGTTTTGTACTTGATCCTTGCCAGCATGTCTAATTTAAAGGCATTGTTATGTTGTGATTAAGTGGTGGGTTTGCCCATTTGCCTTGATGGCTAACGTGTGGTTCAGAATAACGCAAACAGTGTGTGCTTGATTCCCATTCTAGTTGAGGTAGACTGGAGACCTGCCTCCTTACCCTACCAGTAAGAGTGGGAGCCAATGGAAATCCATCACCGGAAGAAATTGCCAAGGAAATGGTTCATGATAAGGCATGAGCAGACAATAAGCCAACAACATGTCTTCAGGCAGAAAATGAATGCTGTTAGTGTCATCAGGTGACTACAGAAGTGACAATAGCATTACTTACTTCTGGTATCAAAATCGTAGATAACAATTTAAAATTTCTCTTGTGATGTATTTTCAAGATGCTACTATTTTGTCAGTGAATTCATTATTACCCCATAACTCCAATATTGGGTATTTAAGTTATTGTGTATTCTCATTATTTGCACATTTTTACTTGAAGAAGGGAAAGGGTTAATGTTTTTTTTGTACGCAATGTATTTTGTGCGTAAAAGGTTGAACTTTGTATCTGGAATGTATCATAAACATAACCCTTCCTTATGGCTAGCCTCCCCTTTGTTTATATTGCTCCTGGTAGTAGTATAAGCCATTTGTTCATGTCTTTCATCTTTTACTTTTAGTAGTATAAGTAGTGCAAATAATGAGAATACACAATAACTTAAATACCCAATATTGGAGTTATGGGGTAATAATGAATTCACTGACAAAATATTAGCATCTTGAAAATACATCACAAGAGAAATTTTAAATTGTTATCTACGATTTGGTTTCATCTTTTACTTTTAGTATAAGCCATTTGTTCATAGTTCTCTTGCTTGTTTGTATCATTCTGATAAAACAGACAGTTAAATGTAGATGTAGGGTGGTAAGTCTTTCTTTCTCGTCGGCTTGTGTATGATTTAAACAAAGGAAGCAAATGGTAGAGTGCGAGAATGGCCGTTTGAAGGAGGACTCCCACTGGGACAGCTGCACTCGTACTCAGTCACCTCAAAGGAAAAGCTGCAGGAAGAGCAGGGGACCAGAGGTGGCACCTTGGCTTCGACTACCAGGAGAATTATGCTTTATGACCCAAGGATATCAGATAGTCTCTGGATCATGGTTAGAGACTATCAGAAGCTGTTAAAGGAACTATAATTTACGATCAAGGACTGTTAACTGGACTTTGCTTTATGGCTTGTATTGGGAACCCTGATGTATAAATATCCACGCTTCTTGTGTTCAGAGAGAACTTTGGCTTCCGCTTTCAAGGGGTCAAGTTCTCCCATAAGCTTGTGAGAATAAAGCCTGACTGTATTTTGACCCATACCAGCCTCAAGAGGTATATTTTCCGACTTCATTTTGGTGCCGAAACCCGGGAGACCCCCGGATCTGTTTGCGGGACTCTGTTTGCAGGCCCAGGTTGAATGGCCACAACCTGTGTACTGGAATCGAGTTCTGAACCTAATAGGGTGAGTCAAACTACAGTGGGCTGATCATATGTGATGAGAGAGTGTGAGAGTGAAAGACATCTGAGCTGAACACATACAGACAAGGAGGCATTTGTCTGTTATGGATTCTCAAGTGAGTGTAAAGACTGGAGAAAAGTTGCCTGAGGTGTGATGTTCAGACGTGAGTGAGAAAGAAACTGTCTGTGTGAGAGAGAGACTGTCTAAGTGATCACCAGAGTAGAAGTCAGCTTAATAGTGTAAGCTTAATAGTGTAAGCGGTGGTACGGAGGGATTTGATCACCCCTGACAGGTAACACTGGACTCTGATAAGAGCGACCTAGGAGTGGGAGAGTGAGAAGGGAGAACAGAAGGCTCCAGGTGGTGAGTATAAAACTTATCTGTATTATGGTGAGATCACAAGCACAAGGACAGTGGGGACTTCCGGAATCCCTGATAAATGAGTGTATGACTGAGAGGAACAAATTCATTAAACAGATGAGAAAAGGGGGGTGGAACTTATCCTACCCTCTGGGCCAACAGCATAAGTGGTTGAATAAAGAAAAGAGAAACATGACAAAGAAAATAAGAGTATTGTTAATACATCAGTTAGCTGGACTAATTGAGCAAGTAGTCGCCTCTACTAAGAAGTGGAGTGAGGATAAAGAAAGGATTAGGGAGTTAGAATGCCGAGTAAGGGAACTGGAGAAACAAAACCAAGTATTAGAAGAAAAGCAATGGAGAGGGGAAACCATTCCTCTACCTCCTTATGAGTCCACACAACAGGGACTAAACGCTCTTCCAGTGGAATGGGACGCCCTAGAACACAACTTAGTGCTAGTAACCCAAGGGGGAACAGATGCACAGCCAAAAGTAAATTATGAACCCTTCACCCTGGGTGAGAGGCAGCAGGTAATGGCTTCCCTGGGTAAATTACAACCTAGAAGCGCAAACACTAAATTCTGGGAAGAATTAGACACAATCTGGGTAGGATGCCTATTACACCTGAGAGACGTACACCAGCTGGTCAGGGCAGCCTGTCCAGTGGATAAGTGGAGGCAGGTAGCAGGTGGACCCACCGCTCCTCCAGCACAGGATTATAGTGGGGGACGGTGGACACATGTAGTCACCCTAACGTCAGAGATAGATGCCCAACAGACACCCTTCGCCCAGTTTAAAGTAGAAATTCTGAGAGTATTAGGGAATGCTCCCACTAACTGGAGCAGAATGACTACAACGAAACAGCTAAAAGGAGCTTCTGAATGTGGGGGATGGTTGTCCCAGGTACATCAGGAGTGCTCTGGACAAGGAAACCCAGGTCGAGGAGATCGAGCGTTCATCCAGGCTTTTAAGGATGAATTCTTTAGTGTTCACCAAAAAATCCTTAAAATGGGAATTCTCAGTACCCCGAACTATGATGAGTTGGTAGAATGGGCTAATGGCATACCTGGAGGTGGATAGGAGAGATCTTAGTTTTTGTATTTCAGTGTGTTTGTGTGATCTGGTTTCTAGTCGAATGTACGTGGTTGTTGTTGTAATAAATTGAGAGCAGGAATTGTTGAAGCCTTTGTTTGTTCTTGTGGAGTGTTTATTACGGGTAATAAATGACCTTAGTTTAGCCTCAGGAGAGCTGGGGAGGTGTGAAGACTGTTAAAGATTAAAAAGTGATAAGATTTCTTGCATTTACTTCTGTTTTGAGTTTTAATTACAGTTTGGAAGAAAGAAGAATAAAAGTGACTGTCTTAATCCAAGTTCTGTATTCTTTTAAATGTTTTACTTACATCTCAGTTTAAGATGTTAAGTTTGAATGAGTGTTGGAAGCTTCCATGTGTGTCTGTGTGTGTTTAACAGAGTTATTTGTTTTGGTGTGATTTTACAACAGTGGGTTTGATACAGAGTTTAGATAAAATTAGAAGGTAAATTGAAATTTCAAAATCAAAGTACATAATTTGAAGTTGAAATAACCAATTTGAATTTTGAATAAACCTGTGTTTGAATTTGTTAAGAAAGGATTTAAACCTTGGAGGGAACCATGTGCTCTCTCCTTTGTCTTAAAGTGAAGATTATGAGAGAGTTAGTTGAGAAATTGGGAGAAGAAATTAAGTAATTTTATGGAAAAGTAGATAAGCAAGAACAAAAGAATGAGGTAAATGTACTGTCTATGAGTCAGTTTAAAATATATTAAGTTAAGTGAAATGAATTGTAATTCTGCTTATTTCAAGTTCCAGCAGGAGATTAATCAATGAAATCTTAGTTGCCAATGCAAATTGCCCTTACAAATGTCTGATAGTTTAATATTCTGTAACTGGTTAAAATTATGTACTGCCGTTGGAATTTTATGTGCTATCTATTGTTCAAAATTTGCCAAATATTGAGCACTGTCAAGCTTAAAATCTAGCCAGTTAAAATCAAACCAAAAGGTTTGTGATTAATTAACTAGTGTGTATTGTACCTACTTTGGTTTTGATTTGGCGCCTGTTGTTTTCCTCGAGTGCGGGGGGGGGTTTGATCTGGAGCTCGGTTTAAATTGGAAACGGATTGGATATTACAGTTTTGCTGTGTAAAGTGGTATGATACAACTGCCGCTTGATTATTTTTATTATACAGTATAGCACTGCTATATAGACCCGGAAATAAAATCAAACCCTGAAAAGCCTTCACCAATTTTGTATAATATAGTTATATATTATATGTTGTGTATTGATAAAACATAATTCTGTAGGAGCTTCCTGTTTTCCTCGCCATACAAATGATTAAACTAGAGATAATGTAAGAGTACATTATATAAAGATTGGAGCTGTATGGTATGTGATTTTAATGGGGAATGCGATGTTTTTTAATGAGATTATATACAAATGAATAGATGTTCAACTGCAGCCAAAAAACCAATGTAAAGTGTTATTTAATTCACACTAAGCTTTCTATGAAAGGGGGGTGTGTAGTTAACTGTATAATGTACTAGCTAAAGCCATACAGATATCAGGAAATTGTGGACAGAGATATTGCCCACTATACTGATGAGATTAAGGATTACCACAAACCGGATAACCGGATTAACCCCTTATGAATTAATGACAGAATGGGTGATGATGTAGGTTCACTAAAAGATGAATTCAGGAGATATGTGTTGGAACTAAGCACCCAACTTAAAGGGATGCGCAAATTGGTAAAAGACAATCCGGAACAAAGAGACACAGAGAGAGAGAGCTTGAAATGCTCCATGACGGGCGGGAAGTTGCGTCCAAGTAAAAGCACTACTTGACAAACCTGGGTTCGCCCCTCAATGGGAGGGCCCCTATAAAGTTAAAATTGTGTAGTGTGCTTAATTCACAGATATGTGAGACAGTTGACCTCCAAGCAAGCTGAACGGGTTTGCGGGCAGTGGCGCGCGGGCGGTATAGCCTTAGGTCCATTGTATAACGGTCGCGCGGGTTATTAGTTAAGTGATAGGATGATTTTCTTGCTGCTTCTCACGACCCTTGCCCTGCTAGTTATGGAGGGGAAGTATAGGTGGAATTGTGTAGACTTGAGGGCAGAGCATCGCAAGCATCTCTGTAATGATGGCTCTGTCTATTGTAACCTTCCGACACATGGAATAAGTCCCTGGGAGGTAACCCGTAGGGACCGCTGCTTGGGATTTCTTAACCATGCCATGTTGCCAACTCTGTTGGAGGGGCGAGGTGATTGGGGTCTCCCATGCAATGTAATGTGGTGTAACTGGAATTTTTGGTGTTTAGCTGAGGGACCGGGATGGATCTGTACCCGGCAACAGCAGAGGGCTCGGGAGGATATGTACATCAACACGAGATTTGGTCGATCCAAGCAATCGTTGTACCAATCCTCTAAAATCTGACCCTATCACATGAACACTTTCATGTATATGTCTCACTTGTATGTATTGCAGTCAAAATTTTGAGCAAGTGCTGGGTCTACTCACATATTCCCATGCACGAAGGAAAGGGGGGAAAGTCCTTTATTCCCTATCCCTTTGTCATCTCCGGGAATAGTAGAGGGGATTTCGAATCAGAATGGAACCCACGATGGGACAAGGAAAGTGACATTTAAAAAAAACCTCATCAGGCATGTTGTGAAAAACCAACAAGGGGGGGATCTATCTGCTTGGTAAGAAACGGAACCATGCTTATTGGCCGTAGCTACTGCACCCAGCAGATTAATGTCACCAGTGGTGCCTGGGCTTTGGTGCAACAGATTACAATCCATTGCCCCACTGCTGATGTCCTGGTCAGCCTCTCCTCTACTTATATGAGCAGCATGACTGCATATGATGGTACCTGTTGTATCTGTGGAAACAACGCCTACCCATGGCTTCCTTGGGATTGGGTAGGATCGTGTTATTTAGCATATGTGGTACCCTATATTCACCATTAGTGAGACAGAATGGGACTTTATGGGACAGTAAAAGCAGCTCAGGAACTTATACATATGGCCTCGCCCTTGGAGAGAATTGCGAATGAAACTAAAGACAGGTTCGAGGAGGTGAGCACAGCCTTCTCTGAAATATCAACTGAGGTTGTAGCTATCCGGACTGTTGCTTTACAGAACCGATTGGCACTCGATTATGTGTTGGCTTCTCAGGGAGGAGTGTGCACTGTAATTGGATCTGAATGCTGCACGTATATCCCAGATGTTTCAGAAAATATAACTCATTTGGCAGATCATATCAAACGAGTGACGATGACAATACAAGGTGAAGGGAACCAATATCATAATTATAACCCTCCGGGATGGCTGGGGCAATGGTTCAGGTCGTGGGAATCATATCTGAAGCACGGGTTAATTGTATTAATTGTCATTCTTATTGCATGCTGTATTTATATGACATTATTGAACGAACAGCCCGAATTATGCCGAGTGCAAGTGTACAGGCAGAAGGGGCAGACTTCCTGATGAAGGAGGTAGGCCCATATATATTGGTAACATTTGGCTCTGAGTTGGTCATGGGGCCATGTTTGCACTTGGCCTCTGACCAAAAGGGGGGATTGAAGAAGGGAAAGGGTTAATGTTTTTTTTCGTACTCAATGTATTTTGTGCCTAAAAGGTTGAACTTTGTATCTGGAATGTATCATAAACATAACCCTTCCTTATGGCTAGCCTCCCCTTTGTTTATATTGCTCCTGGTAGTAGTATAAGCCATTTGTTCATGTCTTTCATCTTTTACTTTTAGTAGTATAAGCCATTTGTTCTTGGTTTCATCTTTTACTTTTAGTATAAGCCATTTGTTCATGGTTCCCTTGCTTGTTTGTATCATTCTGATAAAACAGACAGTTAAATGTAGATGTAGGGTGGTAAGTCTTTCTTTCTCGTCGGCTTGTGTATGATTTAAACAAAGGAAGCAAATGGTAGAGTGCGAGAATGGCCGTTTGAAGGAGGACTCCCACTGGGACAGCTGCACTCGTACTCAGTCACCTCAAAGGAAAAGCTGCAGGAAGAGCAGGGGACCAGAGGTGGCACCTTGGCTTCGACTATCAGGAGAATTGTGCTTTATGACCCAAGGATATCAGATAGTCTCTAACCATGATCCAGAGACTATCAGAAGCTGTTAAAGGAACTATAATTTACGATCAAGGACTGTTAACTGGACTTTGCTTTATGGCTTGTATTGGGAACCCTGATGTATAAATATCCACGCTTCTTGTGTTCAGAGAGAACTTTGGCTTCCGCTTTCAAGGGGTCAAGTTCTCCCATAAGCTTGTGAGAATAAAGCCTGACTGTATTTTGACTCATACCAGCCTCAAGAGGTATATTTTCCGACTTCATACTCTTACAATTTCTTCAGTTCTCTTAAAAAATGGGTATGTAATTATAACGTGCTTCACTTAATATAACCATACTTTGTCCAGTTAAGCTTTATTAAATATTTATATTTACAACTGGAATCTCTCGCTTGGGTCTCCAAGTTCATCTGGAAACTGTTCAATTATTGTCAACAGGCCCCATTAAGGGGATTCACTCAACCCAGATAAAAATTACAGATTTTTGGATTCCAAATGTCATCCGTGTGTTTGAGCCTGCAAATCTCAACATATCAGGCCCAGGAAAGTGCCTGGCTGCTCTTTGGACAGTGGGAGGAAACCGGAGCACCCGGAGGAAACCCGCGCAGCCACAGGGAGAATGTGCAGATTCCACACAGACAATGACCCGAGGCTGGAATTGAACACAGGTCTCTGGCACTGTGAGGCAGCAGTGCTAACCACTGTGCCATGATGTCACCCAGGTGATTGATGTAGAATCATAGAATGGTTACAGCATAGAAAAGGAGGCCATTCTGCTTACCGTGCCTGTGCTGACCCTCTGAAGGTGCAATTCAACTAGCACCACTCCTCCGCCTTATCCCGATAACCCTGCATTTTCTTCCTTTACAGATAATGATCCAATTCCATATTGAATGTCTCAATTGACCCTGCCTCCACTGCACTCTCAGACAGTGCATTCCAGATCCTTACCACTCGCTGCATGAAAGAGCTTTTCCTCATGTCCCCATCGCTTTTATTTTGCCATCTGTGCCCTCTGGTTCTTTAACTTGCCACCAGTGGGAATATTTTTTTCCTTATCTACTCTATCTGGATCCCTTGTGATTCTTAATACCTCTGTCAAATCTCCTCTCAGCCTTCCATTCTCCAAGGAAAACAGTCCCAACTTCTCCAAACTATCAATGTAACTGAAGTTCCTCATCCCTGGAACCTTTCTCATTAATCTTTTCTGCACCCCTTCTAATGCCTTCAACATCCTTCCCAAAGTGTGGTGTCCAGAACTAGATACAACTCTTCATTTGGGGCCAAGCCATGTTTTATACAGGTTTAACATAATTTTCTTGCTTCTGTATCTGAAATGCATATATATATATATATATATATATATATATATAGAGTGAAACAACTTCATCAGAGGAGAGTTTGTCTTCAGTGAGTATGGACACAGTGGGCTGAATGGCTTCCTTTGGTTTTATAAATTTCTGGGTCTATGATTTTATATAGTTTTGAAACTTTTCTGCTTTTGATCTGTTAACCTTTGATGTTTCTGGGATAATTCATGCTATTTTAAAGAAATAAATCTTCAAGAACAGTGGGGATGGGAATCAGTTTGATTGTGTGAAACATTCTGAACATGATATTCTGTAAACAATTTATAGTGGAGACACAAGGGCTGGGTGAGGGATAGAACTTTTCAATTATTCCAGAAGAACAGGAAAATAATATTTTTATTGTTAAATTGCAACATCATGGAAGAAAATTTGAATGCGTTGTTATGTTTTACAATTTAGATACATGTGCATGTAGCATGTGACTCCAACCTAACTATAACCCTGAAATTTCACATAGATTCTCCCTGTGTCCTGCCAAAGCTGGATAATATTGGGCTCAATCCTTATTTCAAATCTCCATACTCGAAACTTATTGTATACCATGCACATGGAAAATTGCAGTTCCCATTTTACTCCATTCTTTACTCTATTGGGAATTCTCAGGGGATGTTTTGACTACAGTGGCAACCATCTCAATCACAGACGTTGTTTCAGCAAAGATTGTCCCACCATGAATTTGCATTCCTAAGTGATAAGATTTGGTGTAAATATCAGATACAAATCTTTTGCGTCTAGTTTCATACTGCAGGTGTTGCAGGATACTGGTATTGTGTTAACTAATAAAAGCGCTTTTGTATGAGTTCTCTCGGGACAGATGACAGATCTGAATTAGGTTATTGTTTCCCTTATTTCACCAGATGAACCATTCTATTTTGCTTCAACTCCATTTAGACTAGCCCAGATTCTGCTGGCAAAATAGTAGTGAGTTTAATGGTACTTGCTGTTATTAATGTGTAAATTGTTTCGCAAGTTGTGACGAGGAATGCTGTTGGACAACTTGCAACATTCGGTCATTTATCTCTTGAAAACACTAGCTCTCCCTTAACCTTTCCATAAGTTTCAGAAAGTTGCTAGATGTTAATAAATTCTCTATAAAAGTTGGGTATATTAATTAACAATATAAGTAGCTATTTAATGAGGAAATGTATCTTCCTGAACTGCTAATCCTATTCTCCAGCCCATAAAGCGATCAATTTAAATCATGGAGATGCATATCGGCAAATTGTTGATAGAGATGTTTATAATGTATACTTTTTTAAAAATCTCAATTTCCTTTTCGTTTTTTCTCTCAGAAACTTTCTTCCCCCCCTCTTTTTTGATTCCCTTCCTGTACCTGATTTGATTCTAATTCATCTTATTTCTTTCTCAGTTATGCCTCTATTCTTTCAATCCTGAAATCTCAATTGTTCAAGATTGGATTGTTAGCCCACCATTGTCCAAGTCTCTGATGCCCTGTTGCCCTTGTTATAATAGGACACTTTCAGAAACTTACAGGGCAAAAACATGTTGCGTGAGAAAAAATATTAATCTAACAGGGTATGCTGTGAGTTGCCTGGCTCCAACATGATATCATAGCTCGGTGTTTCTCTTGATTTTGGGCCACATTTTTGCCATTTATGCTGTGATATGATACACATATACCTTTAAGAAAATATATTAAAATGCTGTCAATCACTACCACCAACACAGGACATGATGTATTAGTTCCAAGACTTTATACTTAGTATATAGCAGCAGTTTGTAGAATTCAGACATGCATGCTCAACCGCTTAGTTAACATTAGTTGAAGATAAGACTATATGCATACTTAGAACCCACATAATTGTTTTTGAAGAGTTGACAGAGATTTATATAAGCTTCAAGCCTTTCACATGCAGTACAAGAACATGTGTAGAGGCAAAACAGCAGTCAAGTATTAACTCATTGTATGTACATGACTCTGTGTCTCTGTAGGGATTTGACATACTGCATCTTCATTTGGGGATTTTGCACCTTGCTCCCACCAGCAAATGCCAGGTCCCATTAAGATTGTTCCAATTAGGAAGAGCTTAATTAGTTTAAGTCTACCTGCTGCAAAGTTTGTGCAGGCACAGAGATTAAATCGCAGACTCTGGGCAGTCTAACATTATAAGAAGTTTAACAACACCATGTTAAACTTCTTACTGTGTTTACCCCAGTCCAACGCCGGCATCTCCACATCAGTCTAACATTAAGCAGAACTCCACAGATAGAAGAGAATTTCTGCTGCTTACTATCTCTGCAAGAGATCAGGAGAGATTAAAATACTGCAGTCCAAGCTAGGGAAGAAGATTCCATCAATTAATAGATTCCAACAGTTCCTAACAGCTAAAAGAAAGCTGCCAAATAGCTTTTTTCACTGTTTAACTTTCCCTGTGAAGTTTGCAGTCCATTTTCATTCTTTAAATCACTTTTTTGGGTGGAGTTTCAGTAAACCCAGCAAAGCTGAAACAGCTCAACAGTGCCACCATTGCTGTCAAGCAGAAACCTATGGCCAGCTAAGGCTTTGGCTATTTAAAGATCCAAACAACTTTGGCCTCCTCACAGCCGGAGGCAGTGCACCATTGGCCGGTGGTGGGATCTTCTGGTCTCATCGCTGTCAATGAGATTTCTCATTAACTCATCGCCATGCTGTCGGGAAACCCACAATGGGAGTGTGCCATTGGCAGGGCTAGAAGAACCTGCCGGCATGAACAACCCGAGGACTGCAAAAAGCCCAAGGGTGACCACAATGTTTCTAAGATTGAGGTGGAATCTACTATCTGAGTTTTTGTTCTGACGATGGACCCCGATGTACTGGACAACTCTTTCTGGTGATGTGTGAGGGGGAGTGAACCATGCAACTTCATTGCCACATTATTATTATTTGGGAGACAAGTGTGGCCAACCCTTCCCAGACTTTGTGCATTGGTACTCCCTGGAGTATAATACATATTAGTTGAAAAACAGGGGAAGGTGAAAGATGTCTGTGACTGGCATGCAGATAATGAATTCCCAACCTAAAAATTGGACAAAAGTACGCCATGCTCGACCTCCAAGTTAACATTGTATCTATAAATTATGCAGTCTCATCTTTAAATAAAGAAACCACGTTATTGTTTCACTAATTCTTGTTGTACAATTGGCACTTTTATGTTGAAGAGAAGGACAGAACAATTTTGAGGGTGATCTTTTGTTGTGCTTTCATCTTATTAAGAAGGAGGATTTTCTCTCCCCACCAACCCCACTCCAGTAGCTGTCCATTAAGAATGAGTTTCCAGCTGTTATTCATTTTGTGGCTCTGTGGTTAACTTCATTCCATTATATATTTTTTTGCTGCTGCCAAAAATTTGTAATTCAATTTCTGAAGCAACTGAAACTCGTTTAGGCACCAAGGAACACTTTAAGTAGCAAAATGAAGTAATAAATGCAATTCCAAAAACTCATTGCGTGTCAGAATGCATGGTGAACACAGAAATGTGTTGGTGGATAACCGCTACTCACCTGACAGCCAATCAGTTGGGTAAGTGTTAAGAAAACCTGACATGTGAAAATAAACATATGAAAAAGGATAAGTAGAAGCAGCTGGTTAATTCAGTGTGATCTATACTGACATACTGTAACTTCTGCACATCATCAAACCTTCAGTTCCACTAGCCATGCAATTGTCTTAAGCAGATAACAAGATTTTAAAAATGTGTTATAACCATTTAAGAATAACCCTCTGGTAAATGCCATTCTATCCCATGAAGATGGTCAAATAAAGAGATCACAGCGGCAGCAGCAAAATATATTTTGTCAGTCACACGTTCCAATGACTGATAATGATGATCTGTGAAAAGGAGCTACCCCGGCAACTAATCAAGTTTGATGTTTATGTAATTAATATTGGTGACCTCTGATCTTCCACCATCTAACACAGTTAGCTAATGCACAGAATTTGGGAGGACCATTTTATGGGGCAATGAGAAAAGTGGCAAAGTGAGTCTAATTGGACAGCTCTTCCAAAGAACTGGTAGGCCAGAACACTACTGCCTTGCCCACCACAGAATCGGAGTGGGCAAGGGTCCGTCAACAGCAATCTCCATTGACCTCAGGTGGGAAATACTAGTCTCTCTCGAGCGAGGTTAAAAAGTCACGATGGCCCGAATAGCCTCTTTCTGTGCTGTCCTATTCTACCATTCATCATGCAGAAAAGCCTTTCATTTCATAATTTTAACAGCTTCAACCAAATCTGGACTGGAAAGCATCCAGTGACCCTGGAGAGTTCCGATTGTTTAGATGGAGGTTTGAGGATTGAATGCGGTGAAGCAAACTACATAGATTAAGATTGCCTTCAGAAGCAAAGGTCTGCACAGAATTAATGCCTTTAGTCTAGTCTGAGAAGAATCCAGCAAGATTGTGGACAACATAGAAAAGTCAGTTTAAGATTAAGATGAATTTCTGGGTACAATGCCTGGACTTCATGTGGTGCAGAGCGAGAGCTGGTGAATGTTAAAGATTGGTTGATCATATAAAAGATACACATGTGATGGACTTTGTTTGATTAAGGATTAAGAGCATATAAAGAGAGAGTTGAGTGAGACACTGAGTTAGTTGTCAGGCAGAGATCTTAATACTGCATACTGTGAATGAATCTACTATCAAGGAATAGATCAGCGTCTTTCACCATCTGACTTGGATCCATTTAACACTGCTTGCAGACAATGAGTGCCCAAGGTGAACATTGGAAACTAAGGGTAGAATTTTAAGGATGGTGAGTGATTGGCGCTCGTCATCCCAAGAGTCAGTGTCTAATTCGCAGCCGCCGACACTCGAACTCCCACTGCCAGAGTGAGGTGCTATACCTCCCAACACCCGCTCAAGATGGCGAAAAGTTTAAAAGTCACTTCCCCACCCTGCCCGCACCCGCTTCTGCCAGCCAAGAAATTGAGGCTGGGGGCGCCCATTATGTGGTCATTCAAGGGCCTTAAAGGTGGAATTCCTGGCCAAGACCATGCCTGCCCAAGTGTGAAATTGCATCTGGGTTTGGGCAGTCAAGTCCCAGGGAGAAGGGAGTCTCAGCTATTCAATTTTACGCCCCACACCCCTCCTCAGAACTCACCTTGGGAGGAGCCTAAAATTCTGCCCAAATATTTCTTTTGCATTCAGAGGATCGTAATCTGAGTTAACTTTGTAAAAATAAATGGCAAAAGGCAATGATAAAATGTATGATTACCCACTGATGTTCTTGGATACTGCCTGGACATCATGTGGTACAGAGCGAGAGCTAGCGAATGTTAAAGATTGGTTGATCATATAAAAGATACACATGTGATGGACTGTGTTTGATTAAGGATTAAGAACATATAAAAAGAGAGTTGAGTGAGACACTGAGTTAGTTGTTGGGCAGAGATCTTAATACTGCAATCCAAGCCTCAAGATTAGTGAAAAAAATGTAGACGCAGGCCATGGCTTTACTAATGAGTAAACAAGGTAAGGCCTTGACATTGCTGCTTATTTGGCTTTTGTTAGGAAGTGACAGTTTTTTTGTGAACTGGATGTCCGTCAGTTGGACACTGATGAAGGTTTGGATATTCTATTAATTTTCATGGATGAATTTTATAAGAAAGATTGAGATTGGCTGTGGGGGAGATTGGACCTGTACAGGCTGGATGGATTGCAGCTGAACAGAGCTAGGATTGAGTTTCCTGAGGGCCAATTTGCTATTGGGTAGGATTTAAACTAACTGGGGACCAGGAAGAAATATCAGAGAAGAATACAAAGGTGCACAGAATGCTGAGAGAAATAGATAGCACGACAGTAGGGAGATTAGTAAATTATGTGGTGGGGTCAAAATCAGGGAGAAAGTAAGAAGAGTCCAAGTCAGTGTTAATACGTATAGAGTCATAGAGGTTTACAGCATGGAAACAGGCCCTTCGGCCCAACTTGTCCATGCCGCCCTTATTTTTTTTTTTAAAACCCTAAGCTAATCCCAATTGCCCGCATTTGGCCCATATCTCTCTATACCCATCGTACCCAAGTAACTATCTAAATGCTTTTTACAAAGTAAAATTGTACCTGCCTCTACTACTACCTCTGGCAGCTTGTTCCAGACACTCACCACCCTCTGTGTGAACAAATTGCCCCTCTGGACACTTTTGTATCTCTCCCCTCTCACCTTAAACCTATGCCCTCTAGTTTTAGACTCCCCTACCTTTGGGAAAGGATATTGACTATCTACCTTGTCTATGCCCCTCATTATTTTATAGGCCTCTATAAGGTCACCCCTCAGCCTCCTATGTTCCAGAGAAAAAAGTCCCAGTCTCGTCAGCCTCTCCTTATACCTCAATCCAACAAGTTCCAGTAGCATCCTAGTAAATCTTTTCTGCACTCTTTCTAGTTAAATAGTATCATTTCTATAACAGGGTGACCAGAATTGCACACAGTATTCCAAGTGTGGCCTTACCAATGTCTTGTACAACTTCAACAAGACGTCCCAACTCCTGTATTCAATGTTCTGACCGATGAAACCAAGCATGCCGAATGCCTTCTTCACCATTCTGTCCAGCTGTGACTCCACTTTCAAGGAGCTATGAACATGTACCCCTCGATCTCTTTGTTCTGTAACTCTCCCCAATGCCCTACCATTAACTGAGTAAGTCCTGCCCTGGTTCAATCTACCAAAATGCATTACCTCTCATTTGTCTAAATTAAACTCTATCTGCCACTCGTCAGCCCACTGGCCCAATTGATCAAGATCCCGCTGCAATTGGAGATAACCTTCCTCGCTGTCCACCATGCCATCAATCTTGGTGTCATCTGCAAACTTACTAACCATGCCCCCTATATTCTCATCCAAATCACTAATATAAATGACAAATAACAGTGGGCCCAGCACTGATCCCTGAGGCACACCGCTGGTCACAGACCTCCAGTTTGAAAAACAACTCTCTACAACCACCCTCTGGCTTCTGTCAAAAAGCCAATTTTGTATCCATTTAGATACCTCACCCTGGATCCCGTGAGATTTAACTTTATGCAACAACCTACCATGCGGTACCTTGTCAAAGGCCTTGCTAAAGTCCATGTAGACAACATCAACTGCACTGCCCTCACCTACCTTCTTGGTTACCCCTTCAAAAAACTCAATCAAATTTGTGAGACATGATTTTCCACTCACAAAGCCATGCTGACTGTCCCTAATCAGTCCTTGCATCTCTAAATGCCTGTAGATCCTGTCTCTCAAAATACCTTCCAACAATTTACCCACCACAGATGTGAGGCTAACTGGCCTGGAGTTCCCAGGCTTTTCCCTGCAGCCCTTTTTAAACAAAGGCACAACATTTGCCACTCTCCAATCTTCAGGCACCTCACCCGTGACTATCGATTATTCAAATATCTCGGCTAGGGGACCCGCAATTTCCTCCCTAGCCTTCCACAACGTCCTGGGATATACCTCATTAGGTCCCGCAGATTTATCTACCTTGATGCACTTTAAGACTTCCAGCACCTCCTTCTCTGTAATATGTACACTCCTCAAGACATCAATATTTAATTCCCCAAGTTCCCTAACATCCATGCTTTTCTCAACAGTAAATAGAACCATAGAACCATAGAAAATTACAGCTCAGAAACAGGCCTTTTGGCCCTTCTTGTCTGTGCCGAACCATTTTATGCCTAGTCCCACTGACCTGCACTTGGACCATATCCCTCCACACCCCTCTCCTCCATGAACCCGTCCAAGTTTTTCTTAAATGTTAAAAGTGACCCCGCATTTACCACTTTATCCAGCAGCTCATTCCACACTCCCACCACTCTCTGCGTGAAGAAGCCCCCCCTAATATTCCCTTTAAACTTTTCTCCTTTCACCCTTAACCCATGCCCTCTGGTTTTTTTCTCCCCTAGCCTCAGCGGAAAAAGCCTGCTCACATTCACTCTATCTATACCCATCAAAATCTTATACACCTCTATCAAATCTCCCCTCAATCTTCGACGCTCCAGGGAATAAAGTCCCAACCTATTCAATCTCTCTCTGTAACTCAGCTTCTCAAGTCCCGGCAACATCCTTGTGAATCTTCTCTGCACTCTTTCAATCTTATTTACATCCTTCCTGTAACTAGGTGACCAAAACTGTACAAAATACTCCAAATTCGGCCTCACCAATGCCTTATATAACCTTACCATAACACTCCAACTT
This sequence comes from Mustelus asterias, assembly GCF_964213995.1. Classification (NCBI taxonomy): domain Eukaryota; kingdom Metazoa; phylum Chordata; class Chondrichthyes; order Carcharhiniformes; family Triakidae; genus Mustelus; species Mustelus asterias. The sequence goes on along the minus strand of NC_135802.1, from coordinate 89,925,600 downwards.
TTATACTCGATACTCCGATTTACTCCGAAATACTGATGAGAAATATTCATTTAGGATCTCACCCATCTCTTGTGGATCCGCACATAGATTACCTTGTTGATCCTTAAGAGGCCCTACTCTCTCCCTTGTTAGTCTTTTGTTCTTTATGTATTTGTAGAAGCTCTTTGGATTCTCCTTTGCCTTATCTGCCAAAACAATTTTGTGCCCCCTTGTTGCCCTTCTAATTTCTCTCTTAACTCTACTCCTACATCCCCTATATCTTCAAGAGATTCACTTGATCCCAGCTGCCTATGCATGTCATGTGCCTCTTTCTTCTTCTTGACCAGGGCCTCAATATCCCGAGTCATCCAGGGTTCCCAACTTCTGCCAGCCTTGCCCTTCACTCGAAGAGGAATGTGTTTACCCTGAACCCTGGTTAACACACTTTTGAAAGCGTGCCACTTACCAGACGTCCCTTTTCCTTCCCACAGACTCCCCCAATTAACTTTTGAAAGTTCCTGCCTGATAGCATCAAAATTGGCCTTGCCCCAATTTAGAATATTAACTTTTGGGACAGATCTATCATTCTCCATAGCTATCTTAAAACTAATAGAATTATGGTCACTGGTCCCAAAGTGATCCCTCACTAACACTTCTGTCACCTGCCCTTCCTTATTTCCCAAGAGGTCAAGTTTTGCCCCCTCTCTAGTCGAGCCATCCACATACTGAATCAGAAATTCCTCCTGAATACACTCAACAAATTTCTCTCCATCCAACCGTCTAATACTATGGCTGTCCCAGTCAATGTTGGGAAAATTAAAATCTCCGACTATTACTACCCTATTTTTCTTGGAGCTATCTGTAATCTCCTTACATATTTGCTCCTCAATTTCCCACTGATTATTTGGGGGTCTATAGTACAACCCCATCAAACTGATTTCCCCCTTCTTATCTCTCAGTTCTACCCATATAGACTCAGTGGCCGAACGTTCGGATATATCCCCTCTCAGTACGGCCGTGATGCTTTCCCTAATCAAAAGTGCAACTCCCCCTCCTCTCTTACCTCCTGTTCTATCTTTCCTATAGAATCTGTACCCTGGAACATTAAGCTGCCAGTCCTCTCCCTCCCTTAGCCATGTTTCAGTAATTGCTATAATATCCCAGTCCCACGTACTCATCAATGCCCTGAGTTAATCTGCCTTGCCCGAAATAAATGAAATAAATGCAGTTTAATCTGGACTTCCCTTGCTCTCTGTCTTGCTTCTGTCTGATCTGTCTGGTTCTAGGATTACTGACACTTTCCTAACTAATTAATGTGCTCTCTTTAACTTCCGTGCTGTCCTCAACCTTCTCTTCTGTCTCCCTACTGCTTTGGATCCCACCCCCCTGCCAAACTAGTTTAAACCCTCCCAAGTGGCTCTAGCAAATCTCCCCACCAGGATGTTAGTCCCCCTCCAGTTCAAATGTAACCCATCCATCTTGAACAGGTCACCCCTTCCCCAGAAAAGATCCCAATGATCCAACTCCATATCATGGAGTTGATTCCTCAAGAGAGCTGGGTTTAAAGGAGGCGAATTTGAGGTCTTGCCAGCCAGCTGCCAGAGCCTGCGTCATCCCTTTTAGGGAAGGCCTGCCAAATTAAGTGCCACTCTGGTACTTGTCAGGCCTTCCCCAGGCAGAGGTCTCACCCATCAAAGGCTGCCTGCAGCGCTACTGAATAGCATTGTCACTGGGTAGGTGGTGGGTGCTGTCAGTACAGCAATACTCAGATTTATAATATGAAAAGTTTGTGAAAAGCATGTCGTAAGTGAAAGCTGATTTTCTCATAGAAACTGGGGCCGTGATTCTCCCATCCCACTACACTAATTTTTTAGCACAGCGGCCGGAAGATTTTCACATTAGTCGATTCGTGGGGTCCATGCGAGCGTTCGCCGCCCCCCCCGCACCCCCCCCCCCCCCCCCCCGGCTTGCATCTCCCAGTGCTGGATTTCCACAGCCTCTGTTCCACGCCGGAAATCGGCGGGGAGGCGCAAAGACTATTTACATGGTCATTTTAATATAATTTAAATCCAATTAGTGGGCCCAGGACTGAAGTCTCTGGGCCTGCTATTACACTGCGCATGCGCCGATCCCAGCACTGACTGATCAGCGCACGCATAGTGGCCCAGCGGGGATAGGCCCCGCCCCCTGGTTTTTAATTATATTCACGCTGGTGGCCTCTGCAGTGCGCAGAGTGTGAGAGATTCTTCTCTGAACTCACACTGAAAAAAATCAGCGTGAATTACTCCAGATTTCACACGAATTCGACACGTAGAATTTTTTTGAGAGAATTCCGCCCAATATTTCCCACCTTGCCAGAGTATTTCACTTCACTATTACACTAGCTTCCCACTTTTGGGTCTCCCCCGGAGGATTGGGTGGCAGGGGGGTGCCCCTGGTCATTGGCACCCTGGCAGTCCCAGCCTGTGCTCCCTGGCGCTGCCCAAGGGGCTGAGTGCCAAAGCCCAGGGGGCATCTTGGCATTGCCCATTGGGCATGGGGCAGTGCCAAGAGGGCAGGGCCTGATGGGGCGGGGCCTAGAGGGCAATCGGTATGTGTGAGGCGTACAACCAATCAGTAGGGGGGGGTGGAGAGCCAGAGTTGCGGGGGTTGCGGGGCTGGCCAGCGATCAAGCTGGCCAGCAATCGGGAGACCATCAGTGTGGGGTCACTGCGCATGCGCCGATCCCAGCACTGATAGATCAGCGCACGCACAGTGGCCCAGCGGGGATAGGCCCCGCCCCCTGGTTTTTAATTATATTCACGCTGGTGGCCTCTGCAGTGCGCAGAGTGTGAGAGATTCTTCTCTGAACTCACACTGAAAAAAATCAGCGTGAATTACTCCAGATTTCACACGAATTCGACACGTAGAATTTTTTTGAGAGAATTCCGCCCAATATTTCCCATGAAGTGGAGTCTCCATCCCCGTGTGTTTTACTGTTCTGACCTGGGGAATTTGAACTTCTTCCGGACAGCTGTCTGAGGTCTGGCCTGACTTGAGCCAGTGGGTTGCATGGAACTGGACACTGCTGCATTCTGGGATGGTTGGCTGGAAAATGGTTGTCACGGTGGTTACCCACCAGCTGTTCACCACTTGCGATTGCCAAATACCGGCTTCCGGTGACAGAGCTGTCTGACTGAAGGGTGCACTGGTCGGCTGGTTGGCATGGCTTTCAGAACTTTTCCAGATCCAAGGATGCCATCCCTAACTTGAATCAAACATATGAGCCGGAATTTTACCACAGGAATTGGAGTGGCTGAGGGGCAGACAGTGGGAATGTCCTTTGACCTCATGTGGGATTTTACAGTTTCGAGATGAGCAAGGCCATAAAATCCCACCCATGGTTCCAGAGCAAAAGGCACCAGACTGCAGGCACCAGAATCCCATTCTAGCGGAATCAATGGGAAAGCTGCCAGTCCGGCAAGGCCACATTCTTAGCGACAGATCAGAAGAACATTTCCCGGGGCTGATTCAGGGTCAGTGAATCAATATATAATAAAAATATAAAAGACGGGAGGCGCAGAATGATAATGCGATTATATGAACCTTTGAACTTGTACGCTGGCCTGGTACCATAAAGCTGAAACTGGACGTTGTAACGTCAAAACAGAGGGAGGGTATTAAATTTTGCCTATTGTGTTTTGAAAGTGGATCCAATTCTCAAAGAGTAGAGCAGTGTGGAATCACTGTGGTAGGTCTGAATACATGTAGACCACTTATTGGATTGAGCAGTCCCAATTTATTTCAGAGTTTCTGAGGTTCTACTTGTGCAGATTCTCATTAAATGCTCCAATTTAATCTAAATATCCACTAATACATCCCACAATGAATTCCTTGTGTTCTACAGCTCTGCTCCATTGGCTCAGCAACTGTTTACAACAGGCACCAAGCCGACCCCATAAAAGACCTCTATTAAGTATGTGGCCTACTGTTTTTGGAAGAGCCAAGTTTCCAGCCTCTCTTTTAATACACAAAGAATTGCTCTACTTGTGTATTTGTTTGTGCAATATTTTATTTCCACGACGTGCTGCAGATTTTCTTTTTTACAGGGTGCCTTCAGCTTTTGACTTCCAGCCGCAATATTCTTGTTGGCATCAGCTGCCAACCTCAAATGGAACCACACTGCTCAGCAAGGGCATTCCATTGGCTGTGTTAATGATTGTCCCAGCTTTGAAGGAGGGAAGTAAGCCAGCGGAACAAAAGACCAATGGTCTCCCACATCTGTCTTATTTTATCATTACTGATGGGCTGACCCAAGCATCTGCAGTGAAAGAACTTTGTTCTCCAACTCTTGGCTGCCAGCTAAGGGGATGAATCCCATTGTCATTGTGATTTCAAGCCAATACTAGCATCTCAAAATCGGGAGGGGGACCCTCCTGCAAAATGGGGCAATGGGTCTGAATACTGGTGCACGGTGTTGATAAGCAAAAATCGATCTTGCTGTTAACCCAACCAACGGTATCCTGGCAACTGGCCAGAATGATGAAGTCCCAGGTTTTAATAATCCACAGAAAATCTGGATATCCCCAACCCTGTTTGAGGACAGACCAGGGACGATGTCAACACCTGCCCCATACATGAGAAACAGCTAAAAGTGTGACTGTGGGTGTCAATGTGAGACCATTGCCCCCATGCTGAAATCCTACCCTGAGAGATCCATTCCTGGTGGCATCACAAACCAGTCAGGCTGTGTCAGCATGAAGCTGTTGAATAGATTGTTAACCTCACCATCAAACTATCAACCCTTCCCCAGTTGCAGGAATATTGAAAATATTTTCTGAATTGTCACTCACCTAATGGTGCTCTTCAGCTTCTCCAAATCCTTTTGCTTTCCAATATACGTGGCGAAGCAACACTTCTGCATGATCTTTGCTTTTCCATGGAAGGAGCTGTGCAGATTCTCAAGGAACTGAATGATGAACAGATGATTAATCATCACAGCCCAGGATGAATGCATGAATCCATGGGGATGCACAGTGAATGCATGTCTGCTCCTAATCCTCTCTTCTTGCTTTTGTCACTGTTTTTGCTGGTATGGTTCTGCTCTGTATTTGTGCTCTTTGCCTGCTCACCCTATCTGATTGCCCTCACGTTGATCTCTCTGTGCTGTTGTGTGTAGAATCATAGAATCTTACAGTGCAGAAGGAGTCCATTCGGCCCATCGAGTCTGCACCAACAACAAGCTCCATGACCCACATAATCCCCCCGACACTAAACGGCAATCCCACCCAGATCTGTTCCCTGTAACCCCAAGTATTTACCCTGCTAATTCCCCTAACCTCCACATCTTGGGACACTCAGGAGCAATTTAGCAAGGCCAATCCACCTAACCTGCACTCCTACCTGTGTAGGAGTGTGGGAGGAAACTGGAGTACCCAGAGGAAACCCACGCAGACATGGGGAGAATGTGTGAACTCCACACAGACAGTCACCCGAGGCTGGAATTGAACCCGGCTCCCTTGCGCTGTGAGGCAGCAGTGCTAACCACTGTGCCACCGTGCCGCCTTTAGGATTTGGAGATTTGATTAATACTGGTCGGCCAAGGCAGCCTTCTGTTCTTAGAAATCATAGAAATCATAGAAAACCTACAGTGCAGAAGGAGGCCATTCGGCCCATCGAGTCTGCACCGACCACAATCCCACCCAGGCCCTACCCCCACATATTTACCCACTAATCCCTCTAACCTACGCATCTCAGGGCTCTAAGGGGCAATTTTTAACCTGGCCAATCAACCTAACCCGCACATCTTTGGACTTCATTGACAACTTCTTATCTTGGGAAGCCCCTACACAAAGGAAAATCAAACATCATAGCAGCAAGGTTAACTGGGGACCATAGTGTTAATAGATCGATGTGTTTGCCTGTCATTCTCTTTTGAAAGGGCAGCAAGAACTTTATTGCCACCAAGCACACCCTTGCCTATTCCCCTTTCAACCCCATCTTAATAAGAGGTCTCTTCCCTATGGCAAGTGACTAATTGCAGTTTGGTGGCTCTGGCCCCTGTGTGTCTCTTCAAAGTAAAGGTCAGCCCTCTCCTTACAACACAGAGAAAGCAGAATCAGAGGAGGTGGAGAGAAATGGTTTCTGTGTGTGCAAGGATCAAAAAGAAAAGAGCTCAGATTTCAAGTAACTGGAAAAAGTGACATGAGGATAAGCTTTTTCACACAGCGGGTGGTTAAGGTCTGGAATGCACTGCCAGAGAGTATGGTGGAAGCAGGTTCAGTTGAAGCAGTCAAGAGGGAATTAGACTGTCACCTGAAAAGGAGGAACTTACACAGTCACAGGAAGAAAGTGAGTGAATGGCGCAAGGTGAATTCTTGGTTTAGAAAGCCAGTGCAGACATGATGAGCCAAATGAGCTCCTTTTGCGCTGCAACAATGCTATGATTCTGTGCTCAGCACAGGCTTTTCAAGTGAGCAGTCCTACATTCCACACATATGAAAGAATGAGGTATGTAAGCAGTTTGAAGAGCCATAGTGAATGGGTAAGATAACACAGACTGCCTTCACTTCGTGCAACAGTTCCAATGTCATTGATTTCAAGTTGGATTTGCAGTTTCATAAGCACGCTATTTGTCGGTTAGCTCAGTTGGCTGGATGGTTGGTTTGTGTTGTGGAATGATGCCAACTGCGCGGGTTCAATTCCCATACCATTCTTGAAGGCCTACCTTCTCAACCTTGCTCCTCACCTGAGGTGTGGTGATCCTCAGGTTAAACCACCACCAGTCAGCTCCACCCCCCTTCAAAGTGGAGAACAGCCTATGGTCATCTGGGACTATGGCGACTTTATTTGTTGATGAAGAGTACGGATGAAATTGAATAGCCCCAGAAATGGACTCAACCGGCCTGTGGTCATTCACTGTGGTTCCATAAGCATACCAGCTTTGCATTTCCAGCTGACTTTAATTATTTCAGCATCCAGCTCATGTGAAATGCACTGCTCATTGGATGAATTCATCAGCAATGGACCAATATTAGAGACAACTAGCACCACTTAAGCTAGCCTATATCTTTTAAAAGAGCATTGTTGCTGGAACAGGTGTTGGGAGTTATACAGGACATGATTCTGAGAGGAGATATTGAGGAATTGCATGGGAGAATGTGGGTGCCAAAATTGGTGGCCAATGACTTGCATCTTTGGTAGAGGAGATGCACAGAAGGAGAGATGTCACCTATCTACAGAGGGAAAAGAGATCCTTCAGACACACCAACAGAACACGGTGGCAATAGGCAGCTGTGGAGCTCAGTGCCATGAGCCAAAGCTCAATGACCTTTCTGCAGTGCCACAAGAAGTTCAATGACCTCACATGGGTGATCAAGGTCAGCAAATCATCTTCAAATGTCATATACTGGTAGCTACACCAGAACCTCGGAAACTGCTCAATTCATTGCAACCTCACCACTCACCTACCAACAATCTCTATTAAGCATGATTCATAATATGCTTCACAATACCTTTACATACTTAGCAAAGCTGCAAACCTCACACCCACATCTCACTACTTGTACACACTGCCAGCTATTCAACAATATGTCACATCACTCAAGCAGACCGTATGATATTCAATATACACTTCTTTCTCCTTTTTGTCAGACAAGGTGATGCAAAACCAGAAGCATCAGGACCTAAAAGCAGGGAATGAACACACCTGTATGTTCTAAAAGTTAAAAGTTTATTTATTAGTCACAAGTAGGCTTACATTAACACTGCAATGAAGTTACTGTGAAAATCCCTGAGTCACCACAATCTGGCACCTATTCAGGTACACTGAGGGAGAATTTAGCACAGCCAATGCACCTAACCTACATGTCTTTCAGACTCTGGAAGGAAATCGGAGCACCGGGAGGAAACCCACGCAGACATGGGGAGAACATGCAGACTCCACAGAGACAGTGACCCAAGCTGGGAATCAAACCCAGGTCCTTGGTGCTGTGAGGCAGCAGTGCTAACCATTGTGTCACCGTGCTGCCCTATCTATGGAGGAGATAGCATTGCCCATTATTGGAACACTCATTGCTGAAGCTGTGACCAGCAGTAAGGTTGAAAGCATTAAAGGTGATGTTTGTTTGTAATTGTCCTTCTCAACTTCCCCATCCCACATTCTCTTCTGATTTATAAGTTCAGGTGGTGTAAGCATTCAACTCTTACTTTCCCCTGGCTTTGCTTTTAGTTTGGGTAGATGTTCTGTTGTGTGCTGCCACTGTAAGAGTCCAATCACGTGTATAGTTTGTGATGCCATCGAAAGCTTCTCCGGCTGTTGGGCAGTCTAGCCCAAACCCTTGTTCAGTGAACAACTTCTCAATAAACCTGTCATGTTGACTGCAACCAGCCCGTGTGCTGCAACTCCCTTTCTTCTATCCTCACAGGTGCAACCTATACAACAGCCTCCATATGTCTTCCTCCTTTCAGATACCCAAGAAGTGCAACCTGGCCGGATGGAGGTGAAACAATAGGAACTTAGTGATGATGAAAGCACACTGTTACTCAAAGGAACAGAGAAACATGTGAATAGGAGTAGGCTATATAGGCCCTCGAGTCTGACTTGTCACTCAATTAGAGTATGGCTGATTGCAATAACACTCCATTAATCTGTCTTTACCACAGATCCCTTAATGCCTTTTGTTAATCTAACAGTCTCAGTTTTAAAATGAGTGATTAACTCACCATCAATTTCTATTTGTGGAGAAAGTTCCAAACTTTTATTCTTGTTTACATGTAGAATGTTTCCTAACTTCACTCCCAAAAAGCCTGGCTCCGACTTTTAAACAATACCCTCCTAGTCCAGCAGAAGTAATTTTATCTGTCTATCTATCTGTCTGCCGTATCATTTTTTTCTAATGTCTCGAATATTTGGATCAGATCACTACTGAACCTTCTAAATTCCAGAGAATACAACCCAAATTATTGTACGCACTACTCATAATTTAACCCTTGCAACTTAGGAATCCTTCTAGCAAATTTACAGTGCACTCCCTCTGATGCCAATATATTGTTCCTAAGGACTTCTTGCATTACTTATACAGATATAACATAATTTCTATCCTTTGTACTCTAGCCCTCTAGATATAAGACCAACATTCCATTCACCAGTTTGATTATTTTAGTACCTATTCATGACATTTGATTGATGAACCACCCATCCCCCTACCCAAGTCTCTTTGGAAACCCATTGGGGGTGATCTTACCAAAAAAATTCTAAATGCCAAACGAGCATGAAAATGGGAATCATACTTTTTTGGGTGAGATAAAAATTGAATCTTACCTGACTCTGTCAAAAAATAAGGCCAGACTTGTTTCTCGCCAACAGGGGGCGGGGCCTAACTCATTGGAAAGCCAGCAGAGGGCACCATTGCACATGTGCAGATCTCTGTGTTCTGAAGTCCGATCTCTGTGTTCTGTGACTGTCTCCCTCAGATATAGCTGGCCTCCGTGGCCAATCTCCACTCCCCCCCACCACTGCCCCAGCTATCGCAGGGTTCTGTGGCCGAAACACACTCCCCTGCACACGAACCAGCCGATGGCCGGTTGCAGAGTGGTAGTGGTTCCCCTCCCCCGATTGCTGTTGCAGAGTGCCAGATCGATCACTCCACCTCCAGGCCTTTTGCTCTCCCAGGCATTGTCTGCCCGTCTTTCCTGAACTGAAGTGTGACATTACTATGATAATAATTTTGATATATATCCAAGCTCCGTGAGGAATGCATATTCTGCACAAGTGGCAGCCAATACACTGTATACCTTCCCCAAGTCTAGGGCCAACAACACCAAACCACCTCCCCCCATACGAATCACACCACCCACCCCCCATCTCCTACCAACCCAGAAGCACAACAATATATCCATTGAGCCAACACAGGGCGAGGAGCAGTGTGGTTGGTTCAGAATACTGCCTCGGACTTCAGAGATATCGACAGGGCTTGAGCCTCATTCGGCTTTCTCTGTACCTTCCATGTACACTAATAAACAGAGTGAGATCTGGAGGAGGCCTTGGTGGGACTCATCATTGAAATGTGGTTTGGGACCTTCCTCCCTCCCTCTCCTCTAGAGTCATAGAGGTTTACAGCATGGAAACAGGCCCTTCGGCCCAACTTGTCCATGCCGCCCTTTTTTTTAAAAACACCTAAACCTCTCTCTCCCTTCTCTCGACCATCTATGGAGGAAAACATGTTGGAACGAATCAGTTGCTCAATATTCAGACTTCACATTATGTAGATGATCAGAATGCATGAAATGTGTGTTCCCTGCCAAAGCACTTAAATCTAAACCTCTGCAGAATGCTAACATTATTCAGACAATGCCTGAGAATCGTGAAGAAATTCAAAATTTCCTTCTGGATTTGGACTGCAGTAAATCACAAGGGCTCTGTCCCGTGCCAGGTGCAACTTTAAATTAGTGGCTGTGACCTCCTTCCAGATCACAGTCTGTGAATTCAGCCACACTCCACCTCCAATTGAGGGAGGGGGCAACAACTCAGTGACCATCTCTGTAGCCATCCATGGGACGATTGCTGTATTATGCAATGGACTATGTGCCACTGGTGGGATTTAACAATCCACCCACTTCAGAGTGCGAGTCCCACCCACCAAAATGCACCGTAATATTCAGCACCCAGTTTCCATATTCAGAAAAGAATAGAGAGGCACTGAAGCAAATTCAAAAAAAGATTCAAAAGGGTAATTCCTAAACTGAGTAGATATACTCATCAGGAAAGGCTGGACATGGGAGTGCTCTTTCCTCCAGAAAAGAGAAGGATATGGGTGACTATGGAAAAGCTCTGTAAAATTACAACAGGGTTTGATAAAGTCTTTCCATCTGAGAGGAAGGCCAAACATAATGGCTGCAAATATATGCTCGAAGGCCACCCCAAATTGAAATCCCCAAAAGTTGTTGATGTGGGCAAGACCCGACAATTTGTCACCGTCCAGCTGGATGGAATACTCCCAAATTGTCCAAACAGAGTGAGCAGGGATGAACTGGCAGCCCAATCTCTGCTGGTAGCAACAAAGGTTCCCTTTCCCTTAGATACTTTTACCAGACCCAATAGTTATGTTTAAAAAGGAGCCAATTCAACCAGGCTTTCTTGAATTAGGATAGACTAAGTTTATTAATTACTAAAAAGGTATGATAAAATGGTAAACCACATGCATTGCCATCAATACAGATTAGAAGTAAGATTGTGTCCAATATCAATACAAGTTATACATAAAAGTCCTTGAATTGCGAGGAGTAGGTGATTATATGTTGTAACCGATATAGATTGATTGCAATAGTTGATTTTTGCTGGTAAATAGTTGGTTTTCATGTTTTAGGTGTTCTATAGCTTGCTAGAGAGATTTCAGTTCTTTTCCAGCTGCAATGCTTCTGTTGGCTGATTGACTTTCACATTTTAGATGTTCCTAGATTGCTATTTTTGCAGGGACACTGCCTTGGTTACTGTGTCCTTCTCAGTGTGGCAAACTTCTAACTAGTTTTCTCACACCACACACTCATAGACCAACAAACAGATAGCAGCCCTGGGCTGCTCTCTTGGCTTACTTTTAACCCCTTGTTATTGTGTATTCGAACTTGAGATCCAGAATACTCACTCTCATCTGGGCAATTTTACCAAGGGTCCTTGCGATGAGATAGTCACTATGTTCCTTTGTCTTTACTGGTGATCCCAGTAAGAAGTCTCACAACTCCAGGTTTACTGGTGATGGCAATTAGTCTTTGGATGGTTTTACAATTGCCTGGTCTGGTGGCACAGGGAGGGGTTCCATTGTCCCTTAGAGAAACCTCCTGCAGCCATTCCTGTCAGTGGCTGGGTCTAATTCCTTTTTTAAAAAATAAAAGACTTAGGTCTTTTTAGAAGTCCGATATTTATTATATTATTCCAGGTTTTTATTTCAGGAAAACTTTGTTTACCCAATATCTGGCTCTAAGAACTGGACTTCTACTCAGATGTGGGGAGGGAATAGGGGGACCAGGGCAGGGAGATGATAGCCAGAATTGGATGGAGTTCTCAAAACCTGGAAGAATGGATTTCCCTAAGGCCCTGCAAAATACAATGGCCCAACTAACAGATTTATTTCTCCATTCTCCACCATTGCCAGCCTGTTTGAAAGGTTTTCTGTGGACAGGCAGTGTAGCACAGTGGGGAAGGATCAGAAGACAGTGATGCAGCAGTAGGGTGAAAATCTGATGCCTGAGAATCTGAGTGTAGGATTGAGGTGGCCTGCAAGATTGGAGACCAATGGCTGTTGGGGGCGGGAGGGGTTGGGGGGAAGAGGACTGTGAGTTGAAGGTGGTATTGTAAGGATCAGAGGTGGGGGCTTGAAGACTTCAGAAGGAGATTCAAGGCCACACTGGGGATAAATGGGAGGGCTTGAGGTATTCCATTGTAGAGGGTTGGTGAAGCAGGATCCTGTGTATATGGAGGGCTTGTCCGTAGGGGATGGCTTCTTCAACGTGTTTAGGGTGGAAGCTGGAGAAGTGGAGCATCGTGAGGTTATCCGTGGGCTTGTGGTAGAGTGAAGTGCTGAGGTGACCGTCCTTGATGGAGATGCATGTGTCCTAGAATGCAACCGATTCCGGAGAGTAGTCCACGGTGAGCCTGATGGTGGGATGGAACTTGTTGATGTCATCATATAGTTGTTTCAGTGATTGTTCACCGTGAGTCCAAAGGAAGAAAATGTCATCGATGTATCTAGTGTATAGCATCGGTTGAAGGTCCTGTGCGGTGAAGAGGTCTTGTTCGAACCTGTGCATGAAGATGTTGGCATATTGAGGTGTGAATTTGGTCCCCATGGCTCGACAATCACCAGGCAAGAGTGTTCTCTTCCTGTTGGGGAGCACTTCAGCGGTCACGGGCATTCGGCCTCTGATCTTCGGGTAAGCGTTCTCCAAGGTGGCCTTCACGACACAAGACAACGCAGAGTCACTGAGCAGAGACTGATAGCCAAGTTCCACACACATGAGGACGGCCTCAACCGGGATCTTGGGTTCATGTCACCCTCACGACTTGCCTGGGCTTGCAAAATCTCACTAACTGTCCTGTCTGGAGACAATACACATCTCTTTAAACTGTCTCCACTGTCTCTTTAATGCTTTCTCCACTCACATTGTCTGTACCTTTAAGACTTGATTACCTGTAAAGACTCGCATTCCAACCATTATTTTGTAAATTGACATTGTGTCTTTATATGCCCTGTTTGTGAACAGCACTCCCACTTACCTGATGAAGGAGCAGCGCTCCGAAAGCTTGTGGCTTTTGCTACCAAATAAACCTGTTGGACTTTAACCTGGTGTTGTGAGACTTCTTACTAAATTCAATTGTGCCATGGTTCTAACAGGTTGGGAAACATGTTGATAACCCCTTTAACCATGTGGTGATGCTTGATACATAATGATGTGTGATGCAAAGTTCACACATTTAACAGTATTTTGTGCCACAGTGATTCAGTTCTGCCTTGTCAAATGCAGATATTCATTAAGGTAATAAATCCAATAGACAATTGAGAGAAACCTCTTTACTCAAGAGCGTTGGCAGAATGCGAAACCATTTACCATCAGGAGCAGTCAAGGCAAATAGTAAAGATGGAATTAAGGGGAAGTTAGCCATGGACATGAGAGAGAAAGAAATAGAGGGACACGCTGATAGGGTAAGAAGGGTGGGAGTCAGCTTATGTGAGGCACAAACACCAACGTGAGATGTCAGATGTCTATATTTTCATTTGACTTGATTTTTGTTCCTCTCTGGAAATTGAGCTGGTTGATTTGGTGGAGATTTTAGACAGCACAAACATTATGAATTTCCCTGAGAAAGTGACTGACAGGGCCATTGCAAACTCGGCCAATGCAGCAGATGTAACAGACTTGTATGTGAAAAAACAATGGAACTCCATTCCTGAAGACTGAGCTAAATGCTGTTTCTACGATGTTGTTAGCAAAGTTAGCTTCCAGCACATATTATGCTGAGGTTTCTCTGTTTGCTACTATAGTAATCACTGTATCCATTTTCATCCTGCAAGTTTCTGGCACTCTAAAGGCCTTTGGCATATGTAGAAACTGTCCATAAATATGTAAGAATTCTTTGTTGAACTGTGGCTCCACAAGGTCCAAAGCATGGCTGCCAATCTGTTGTCTGTTATCACTAAAACATGTCTGTTGGCATGTTGCCATAGTAAGATTTTCAATGTACTCTTCAAAATTCCAAACATAGTCATTTGTAGCTCCACACAACTTATACACTTTTGACCCCCTTCTTGTATGGTTTGTTTGGCATGTACACTCAAAATGAAAGTTTTCTCTCCACAGAGATTGACTTTTCAACCATTAACTTTTATTCATCGTGCGTTAATCCTTCAGCAGCTTGTTCTTTTAGTCTTGTGGCTGTAAGCACCTCCTATTCATGTGTTTTCCATATAAATGCATTTAAATTATTTCCAAGGCATTAGCGTAGTGGTGTGGCATGTTATGAAACACCAAGTTCAGTGAATAGAGGGATATTCATTTATATTGTGTGTAAAACAGGATGGCGAAACAAAACATAAAATTCATATCCAGTAGGATTACATTGGTGCCCAGCATTTTGGCATGTGAAAAGTTGCTGTTTATTCATAATAAGGATTTAATAGAATACAAAATCAGGTTGCATAACCAGTTTGGAAACATCCAGTTTGAACAAACAGCCGCATTAACTATGTTTGAATACAGTTATGTTTTGCTAAGTAAAGCATTGTTTTTCGTTTTCAGCTTTACTTTCCAGCTCTTGTGAAAAGGGAATTGTTCCAAAATTTCGGAGAACTGAAGTGGTTAAAGTGGTCAAACAAGGTCTCAGCACTGCCTAACTGCTACTATTAACTAATAACCTCCAATTACAACCTCCTCATTGTCTCAATGAATGTTGCACTATTTGAAATCAATCCTTACAGAAGTTACCTTTACTACTTTACTAATTTTAACTTTATAATTCTAGTGTGTGGTTTTTCCGATCATTAATGTAAAGGAGCGGTTGCTGGGAAGGAACTGTTTTTCTTTTTTTTTGTTTCCAGTGCCAAGATCAAATGTAAATCCCAAATCCTTCCATTATTTTGCATGATCTTGTTCCTTAATCGCTATCTCAAAAGAGCACCTAACACTGCATCACCTTTACAATTCTTGCGACAACTCTGTGGGATTGCAAATTTTTGAAACTAAAGACATTCAGGGCATGTACCTCACGGAGTTTAATGAGAGGTCTAGTGCATTGCCACAAAACATTTCTAACGGGATAAAATTAGTCTTTATTGATAGCGTGGCATGGCTGATGGTTAATGGATGCCCATTAACTTCAATGGGAGAGAGAATTAGGCACAGATTAAAATTGGCCATTGATTCACTATTCTCTGCTTCATATTTCTGCTCTAGATCAAGTTCATACTTAAGTTTTCAAAAGCTTGCTGTGTGTGTAAGAGGCTTACCATGCTATGCAAACTCTATTTATCCTACTAGTTAACAAAAATCCCAAAAATTGGTCCTGTATAAATAATCCCAAGTTCAGTTCATCTATTACCCCTGTGCCCGCTGACCTGAATTGATTCCTGGTCAAGCGACGGCTTGATTTTAAAATTCTCTTCCTTTTATTCAACTCCTTTCATGGCTCTCGTCTCCCTATTTCTGTAAACTCCTCCAGTCCCAGGACCCTCTGAGATATCTTTGTGCCTCTAATTCTGGCCTCTTGAGCATCCACAATTTTAATCACTTCCCCATTGGTGGCCGGGTCTTCAATTGTTTTGGCTCTAAGCTTTGGGATACCCTCCCTACACCTCTCTGCCTTTCCTCCTCCATTAACACTTACATTTCTGGCCAAGCCTTTTGTCATCTGACCAATATCTCCTAATGTAACTCTGTGTCATATTTTGTTTGATCATGCTCCTGCGAAGCATCTTGGGAAGTTTTACTTTGTTAAAGGCACCATGAATATAAGGTGTTGTTGTTCTCACTAGAATTACTCGCTTCTGGTGCAAAATTAACAACTACCTGATCCAAGCTTCTGCCATTATTGTCAGGCTAATTCCTGTGATCAGCTTCAATTGGTTGATACAATCTTGGCAAAGTTCTTCAACATATTTTAATCCCATTTTCCCACATTACCTCCTCAACCAACTGCAACCTTTCAAATATTTCTTGCTGCTAGTCATTCGATAATTCCCATGACAGATTCTCCTAGTTTTTTTTTCAGAAGGATACTGCTAACCCCCAACTGCTGTTGCTTCGCTCTTTACTGAACAGCACTCCTTTGAAGTATTTGGACTGGAAATTAGTCTTTGGTGACACTTTGAAGCAAACCATTTTGCTGCATGATCCTTTTCTCCCCCAGTGGTACTGTATATAACAGGCCGCTGAGTCACAATCACTCATTTCATCTTATTGCAAAGACCAGTTTCGCTCCCAAAAGCTTTGCCCGAAATAATAAGGAGGCTACACTGGTGAAATAGTCAAAACAGGTGCTTAATGGCTGCTGTGCTAGTAAGACATGTCTATTTGAAAGCCCGGTTCTAGCATTCCAGCACACAATTTGGCCCTCATTCCTTAGTGCCATAATTTGAAAATGACTGCAGTGCTAAAGCAGATACCTGCAGGTTCAGTACTCAAGTATTTGATTAGATGCAATTTTCTTGCAGCAATATATTATATATAAATATAGAGTTCATGCACACACTGTCACTGAAGATGGGGAGTGTGTTGTCTGGCATACAGCAGCATCATTCAGGAATTGAGTTGAGTGGCTGTACAAATTCTTGTACATGGTGGAGAAGGTGCAGGAGAAGAGGAATGTCCCATACCCACAGTGTCAACATCTTATTAATTGCATTGTTAATGTTTAATGGCAATTACATTGTTAAACAGTATGGGTGCTTATACACCCCTAAATGGGGATCGCTGGGTTGATGAGGTCTTGGAGTAGTGAAGACTGTGAACCAAGTCTGTAAACTCATTCTGGCAAAGAAAACTGCTGTCTTAGCTTTAACATCACCAACCAACATGGATCCAGTTAACACAGGGGAAGGAGCCCACCTCACTCTCCTGTCCCTCCTGCTTGTCTCTCTCTCTCCTGCTGCTCTATCTGGCCCCATGTCCTCCTTGTATTCCTTATACAGTGAAAGGGGACCCCATGACCAAGCACTCTTTATCTCCTGATGTCTCTTATAAAGTACAAGAAAGGTAGAGACTAACAGCATGTATTTTTTATGTTCTTGGTGAATTTATGGAACAAATGTTAATAGAGCATTGATGAAGTCTTGATAAAGTGTCCCAGCCCTCTTCAAACCACAAACAGCAAGTAAACAGTAAAAGGTGATATGCTGTTAAATAAAACTCAAAATTCTCAGCAACTGAAAATTAGGGATGGACTATTTCCATAAAAGCCTAGTGTTATTTATTCAAGAGTTGCTATTTCAATGATATTTGTATCCTAGGAACAGACAAACATTGTCAAGAAAGTTGTTTATTTTTGACCTTTGGCATTCAAAATGCTTTTGTAGCTTCAGTGGCGCTGGATTTTACCAAGCGACACTAAGTCTCGACGCTGGGGTCATCTGTGGGTTGTGTGGTCGTATGGTTGGATGGTGGGGTTCCACAGCGATCTTCTACTGTGTGGGCAATTAGTGTCCAGCCAGCTGGGACCTAGCCAATAATGAATAATGGTGGCAGCGAGTGACAGCAGGGAGGTTAACACTGCTATTTTTAAATCCTCAAATGCAGCCTTCATACTGATTGTTTGTAGAGAAGGCAGAGGAAGGAGGGCAGCAGAAGGGAATTTGTGAAGGAATGTGAGGGGCAGTGGGTCTCCACATTTCAGTGACGGCTCCTGGGAGGTGTTCCTGAAGGTGGCAAGAAAATGGAGAGAGGTTCTACTCCCAGTGGATTAGAGGAACAAACCTACAACCTCATGAAGAAGACCTGGCTGGAGGTGACCGAAGAAATGAGCAGCTGTGGAGTGATCATGCAACAACGGGTGCAGTGGTGAAAGTACTTCAATGACCTAGTGTGGTCTGGTAAGGTAGGTAGAATGTATGATGACAAGATGGACGCCTGCATGTTCTATATGGTTGCCATGAGATGTGAGGTGAAGTGTTTGACCCATGCACAGGGACTCTGTAATGACCGCTGTGTACATTGAGCCACAGAGTAGCCTCACACCAGAGGTCCATGGTCAGTCAGAGTCACTCACTGCAGTGACAAGAATGAATGACCACTTGCATAAGGCCTTCCAGAGGTGCGATGATGGCCATTTAAAGTGATGCAATCGGACAAACGTAGCTGGTATTTGCCACCAAATAAACCTGTTGGACTTTAACCTGGTGTTGTGAGACTTCTTACTGTGTTCACCCCAGTCCAACGCCTGCATCTCCACATCATAACATAGCTGGGCCAGGAGAGTTATGTGACACTTTGTATTTCTATCATTGCAGAAGAAGCAAGCTCTGTGGTGAACCATCGTTGGTTCCCACTGGATAGTACTGAGCCAGGGGCTGGCCAGTACTACAAGGATGTACATATGTTACTGTTGGGTTGTGCTATTGTTGCTGTTGGGGTTAGGGTGGGGTTGTTACACCTTTGTACTGTAGTGTTGTGGCACATCCCAGTCGGGCTCCGCCTCCTGGGAGAGGTATAAGAGTCCCTGCTCTGGCCGGGACCCCTTCAGTCTGGGATAGTGTATATAAGTACTGGCTGCTTCATTACAGTAAATAAAAGCCTTTCATTTACCGAGCTTCAGGCCTCGTGTTTGAGTAGCGCATCAAGCTCATAAGGCTCAACAGTAGAAATGAATGGGAGGAGGTATGCCCATCTTTAATCTAATAATACAGGTGGAGCAGGAGGGAATGGAAAGTGGATAGCTTGCAGCAGATATGGAGCCCATGGAGTGTGAGGAAAGCATTGGTCGAGATGACCAAATCTTCACACCAATGTTTGCAGTGGCATACCTGTGACCTTAGATGACAACATGAAGACCTGGATCATGGACATGCAGGGGGAAGTGGGTGGGCACAGGCGTTGTTAACATAACTCTTGTCTCTCCTGCAGAGCTAGTGGATGAGCTGCAGAGGGCATCAGAGTCAGCTGAGACATCAGAGGAGGAGTGCCATTTGAGGAGGTACCGTCACATCAGTCCGGCACACCCCCCAGCCCTACAGATATTCTCACATTGATGGACATTAACATGCACTTAGAACAGGTGACACAAGCCGATGGACACAACACAGACACATGAGCAGATAATAGAAGCAGTGACAGCTGTATCCAGTCCCCAGCACAGGAGTTAAAAGTTAAAAGAATTAGTCACAAGTAGGCTTGCATTAACACTGCAATTAAGTTACTGTGAAAATCCCCCAGTCGCCACACTCTGGCGCTTGTTTGGTTATACTGAGGGAGAATTTAGCATGGCCAATGCACCTAACCAGCACATCTTATGGACTGTGGGAGGAAACCAGAGCACCTGGAGAAAACCCACGCAGACACGGGGAGAATGTGCAGACTCCGCACAGACAGTGACCCAAGCTGGGAATCGAACCCGGGTCCCTGGTGCTGTGAGGCAGCAGTGCTAACCACTGTGTCACCGTGTCGCTTTAACCCCTTCATTGTGACTCCTTCTTGACCCATTCTTGACCTCTTCACTGTGTCAGACTTCTTGTTCTACATCCAGTACAGGATGAGCAGAAATGTCCTCTAATGAAACATTGGGAGGACTGAAGCTATTGGGCTGAATTTTAGTTCATGGGTCCCGTTCTGGGTCCCGAAAGCAAGATTCACTCAGGGGACTCGAGCACTACCTGCCTGGTCTTCTTTGAACGGTGGTGACCTATTTACTCCTGACCTTCCCACGTTTAAGCTGCATTCGACCACATTCAGAAAACTCTCAGCGTCATGGATGGACCACAACGATTCCAGCTGCTGTTCAAAGGCAGGAACTCAAGTTGCTTCAACCGATAACACTTCCTGCACATGTGCTTTTCCAGGATGTGAGAAGTGTCCTGGAGTTCCTACATAAAACAACATCTGCACTCCACAGATCTGTCATGTCTCTTTTTCTATACAATTAGCCAACTGAACAGATATAAACTTAGAGACTCACTATCTGCTGACAAATCAGCTATTTCCTTGTGCTGATGTCATTTTATTTTATAGGGAGGTTAACTTAAATGTTTTTACTTAATTTTTATTGTCTCTATACCTCAGATTTGCCAAACAGATCAGAACCATTTATTGTAAATATCCATTGTTATTTCATTGAAGCTGTGCACTCAATCTATTGTTGCCACTTTTATTCCTGCTGTGTTGTTGGGCTGCTGCTGCTTTCTCTGATATGCTGGGGTGATTTTCTTTCACACAGGGGAGGCTGAGGAAAAATTGAGGTGTATCAAATTATGAATGGCCTCGATGGAGAGGGTACGAAAGATATATTTGCCTTAATAGAGAGATCAATATCCAGAGGACATAGATTTTCTGTAATCAATAGAAAATTAGAGAGGGTTGAGGGAGATGTTGGTCACCCAGTGGCTGCTGGATGTCTGTTACTTACTGCCTGAAATGATGGTATAGGCAGAAACTCTTAGCACATTTAAACCATACTTGGGTATGCACTTGTGTCACAAACTACAGAGCTCAGAGCACCAGCTGTAAAGTGGGATTTTGCTGGATGGCTTTTTTCAACCAGAACAGGCATGATGGGCTGAACAGCCTCCTGGATTTCTGTTCCTTTTGTTTTTTACCCATTCGTGGCATGGACCCATTGTTCACCTATCTAATCTCATTAAGGGCACACACAGGAAGACTGCAGATGGCTTTCACTGCACCACATAGTGTATTCCTGGTGTGCTGTAACCAAATTGTTCAAACAGTGACTGTGCTGGAAAATCCAGCAAACTTGTGTGACAAGTTTAGCAAATCAATACAAATTGATCTAATCTGGTTTCTGAAACGGTTCCTTTATTGGTCATTTAGTCACTATTTAATTTTCTCATTAACTTTGTTGATCTGTTATTCAGGACAATGGGGCAAGTTTCCCACCCCACCACTGAGAAAGTTGCCATGAAACCTGCCCCGCTCGGTCGACTGCCCTGCCCTTAGGTGTGCTAATTTGTTAGGCGTGAGACTTCTGGGTGGGAGGTCCAATTTCCAAGGACTGCATTCAATCTCAGCAAAGAAGAGCCAGGGGACGGGGGAAGGGTGCACTGGCTGGGTGGGGATTGGGAGGGGTGGGGGTGGGGTGTTATTATGGGGGGTGGCAGGGAATTTTGTTGGGCGGGTCCCTCTGTTGGAAAAGGAGGCTTGTGAAGGGGGCATTCACTATTTTCCTTCCTGAAGCCCAAGCAGGCTGACCTGTGGGGCTTCCCACCTGACACCGACTTCCTTCTGCTGGTCAATAGGTTGTTTCCCAGTGGGAAATAAGTCTTAATTGGCCAATTAAGGACCTCAGTTGGTGAGAGGAAGGACACATTGTCCAAGGACTTACCCACTATCCATCAAGGGCAAGTGGATGGGCAGCAGTAAAGGTACCTTGCCTGCTGATCCACCCACAGGGAAATGCACAATTCTGCCCAATATGTTTATACAAGAAGGCTAAGCACCTGAATTTTTCAAAGCCCTAAGTGATTGTTCTCACTGATACAATCAATGATAAAAACTTTGATTTTAACTCATTATAAATGTTTTCTTCAATGCATAATGCACTTGGTCCCAACAGGAATTATCAAGCAGATTGTTCATTGTGTTATTCCATATTGCGCACGGGTCCCATATCTAGAATTTTAGGTCATTTTTAATGCATTTATGCACTCAGTTTTTTTTCATTCATAGACAAGTATTGACTTTATAATCTTTTGTTTATTGGGAGATATTTTGAGCCCTCACTCTCTGCCTGCGGGAGTGTGCTCAAAATCTAAAGAGTGGGATTCACACAGGCAAGTTTCCAAGTTGTGCTCTTACCATCCCCTTGCCATCGAAGTGGCGTAAAACATACCACAGGACTACAGAAATTTCATTTTAATACATTACCAAGTCATTAGCGAGCACTCCCTCTGGGGCTTTCCCCCGTCACCAGATATTCAGTGGGAAGCAACGGGATGTCAAGCCATTTACAACAGCTTCCAGGTTCCATTTACAACAGCTCTACCTAAGCATGAACCTGGCGCCTTCACCTCCGAGGGGGATTTTGGAGGTTAGCACTCAGGCAGCCAGCACCCTCCACGGTGTGCGCTGCTCAAGGGGCACTGAGAGGTCCTGAGGACACGGATAGGTTCAACTCCGGGGCGGAGGTCCCAGAATCGCCATTTCGGGGAGTGGGGTCTGGAGGGGTCACCTGCAGCCTGTACCTTCCTTTCATGTCAGATCATCTTTACTTTAAAGGGGTTGTGAAGGCTGGTTTGCCGGCAGCACTTCCTGTGTCTTCCTTCCTGGGTTCCTGTCCATATTGCAGCTGAGGGAGTACCCTTACTTTGGGGGTCTGGCAAGAGGGTGGGAGAGGTGTAGCACTGCCATTCACACACTCTACAGCAGGGATGAGGTGCCGGGTGAATGCAGTGGTTCCCCCAAGCTTGGTGGCATGAACAGACAGGGTGGAGGCTCTGAGGGTGAACGAAGTGAAATGTATTGCCAAACATGCAAAACAAGTTGGTAACCTATCTACATTGGGCCTAAATTCACTCGTGTCCACGGTTTATTAGTCATCCTCACCCTCCTGCCATGTCTAAATGTATCCCCAGGATCCCCAGCTGAGATTGAGGCGGCCTGCAAACTTACACGCCTTTTTGCCTGAGTTAACCTTGAAGGGCATTCCTTTCAGGTAGCACTGATGTTTGATTGCTTCCCTCCTCTGTGTCAGGGTTAGGGTGTTGCTTATAATAAGGGGGGTGGGGGGGGTGGGGTAGATGGGCCACAGACGCCCAGGGTCCCCTGCCTGGAGGGCCTGGGGCCAAAATATCTTCTGCCATGGTGTGCACTGGCAGTTGGAGTGAGATCTAGAAGACCCTTCATCCTGTGGCACTGACACTCGTGGATTCCCACCAGTGCCTGCACCATGCAGTTGAAGCCCTGCACCATGGTGCAGACATCTGCTATGGAGTGCACATCCTGCACCAAGGTCTCCACTGTGGATGCCAGCCTGTCAGTGTTAGCCTCAGTGAACTGCAATGATGGCACCATCTCCTTGGATAGAAGATGATGGGACTCTTCCAATTGGCTTTGCACTCCAAGGGAGTGCTGCTGTCATCCCTTCCTGATACTTGTGATTCTGCCTTTGCAGCTCCAGCAGCTATGGGATGACCGGGCCCTGGGGCACAGCATCGGCAAGGGGCTCAACAGAGTACTGGGCTCCAGCATCCCTCCGAGTGCCGGTTCCCTGGGGCGTTCCTACCTCTGTCTGCTTTGGATCTTCAGCTGTGAGGTGCTCACCAGTGAGTGACTCAGAAGCCTGTCTACATAGTGATCCCACTGAGGTGTGAGTACCTGCACTGGTGCTGGGTGCGGGTGACAGCTATGACACCTCTTCAACAGTGGGGTTGAAGAAGTTCCCCTCAGAGCTGCTGGAGTCTGGTGGATCCGGGGGCAGGGGGGTGCAAGAATGGGTTGGTCTGTTCCGCCGGTCGGCCTGCAAGAGAAGGGACGTAGCATTAGTGCATTACAGGGAATACGGAGGGAACATTGATTACTCACTTGAGACTTGAGGAATGGCAGCATATGTGTTGAGGATTCTCACATTTCTCTGCTCCCCCTCTTCACCAGCAGCGCAGACATCCTCTTCCTCCTCCCCAGCAGGTTGAGGGCTCACTCCTTAGAGTGTGTGAGGGTGCTCTGCTCAGGCATGATTCCAATAGAGACAAAATTGAAAATATTAAGAGTGCACATGGCACAGAAAGTACACAGATCTAACAATGATCAAGAGCATAGTAATTAAATCTAAAATCAGATTGTTTGCATAGTGTTTTAAATTGATGAGTTACTATGTGGGGGGAAATGACATTGAGCCATTTAAAAACTGCAGCAGTATCTTGCAGCAAAACTGAAAAAAAAAAGAAATTATTATCCTGACTATTCAAAGAATCCTGCAAAAGACGAAATGCTGGTCATTTTCTACAATGTTGCCATTGCTCCCAGTAATACTATAATCATTTTCAATCAGAGCAAGATTGATTTACAGAGGGTGGTGAGTGCCTGGAACAAGCTGCCAGAGATAGTAGTAGAGGCGGGTACAGTTTTGTCTTTTAAAAAGCATTTAGACAGTTACATGGGTACGATGGGTATAGAGGGATATGGGCCAAATACGGGCAATTGGGGTTAGCTTCGGGGTTTTTAAAAAAAAGGGCGGCATGGACAAGTTGGACCGAAGGGCTTGTTTCCATGCTGTAAACCTCTATGATTCTACAGAATTTGGATATACAATATAAATGTTGTAAAGTAATTCAGTTCCTAAATGGTTAAAGAATATGAGAAGCTGCAATAGTGCAGGACTATTCGCACACTTGGCACCAAATTAAACCAGACTCAATCTATCTTTTTCCCTCGGCACTTATACTGAAACAATCCAGATAATAACCATTTCCTGGTAATTATTCTTTTTTGCTTATGCTGTGACTATGCAGATGCAAGGGCAGATTTCCATTCCAATTTACTGGTAGGAACAGAGGAGTTAGAAGATGAGGAATGTGCCACTTACCTCCCGATTCCTATCACATTTACGTCTGCCTTCCAGATTTCCCTTTTCTGGAAATAGATGACCAACAGATGCATCTGTTTCACTTTGGTGCCTTCTTATAAAAATTGGGATGCAGTGATGTACTTAGGGCTGGATTTTCCAGCCCTTCCTGCTGGCAGGATTTTCCAGTCTCGCCAAAGGTGAGCCACCATGACAGGTTCTCCGTCAGTGGGGCGGACGAAACATGCAAAATGCCGCAGACCTTGGCAGGACCGGAAAATCCCGCTGGCAGCTGATGGCGAGCCACCTCCGCCATTGGAAAACATGCAGTATAGTGGGAAGGGCGGAAAATCCCTGTCAGAGTGCTGCTGTAATTTTCACACACTGATGGACAGAGCACACTCTACCAAATGTTATTTGGCATAAAGTGGCATAACTACCAATCGTTAAAGGGACTATCACAGGCCGTTCAAAAACCCGCTAAGTACAAATTTCTGAAACGCTCCTCCTGACATAAGAAAAGAAAACCAAATCCTTCACCCCTATCACCACCCCAACAACAAGCACCAAGATTGCCTCACAACCCTCTCTGACATTCACATCTTGTTTTAACGCAAGAACTCCATCAAAGCGTAAATTGCCACCTATAGTTTTGTGATAATAATGATATAAAGGCACAATTCGCTCAAAAGGGGATTGGGTAAATATATTGTAGGTTCATTTATTAAGGCTAGCCACATAAGAGCAGGTATACATATGTAGAAAGCTTGGACACATATCAGCAGCAGAAGTGTGTGTGCATGTGTATGTGTGTGCATGCATAGGTGTGTACAAATACGTGCGTGGGTATATGTGTACGCATGCGTGTGTGTATGTGCGTGTGTACACGCGTGCGTGTGCTTTGCTCAAACGCAGAAGTGAATCCAAAACTAGATCACATGACACACTTCTATTTTAGTGATGTCATGCTGATATCCCTTAAAGACATGTTACAACAAAATGCTTTCCTTATAAAGGTGCTTTCCCCCAGTCCCTCTGCACTTTGAAAACAGTATAAGTATTTGCAATACATATTCATGTTTAGATACCATTACCATTCTATAGAACAGATTAATCTGTGAATCTCTGAGGCATAAAAATAATCTGCTGGTACATTCAATCTTGTGAAGGTAACTTTGTCTGGGGGTGTCTTTAGTGGCTCATAGCGATCTGTGGGATTGTCATTCTTGGATGTTGTTCCTGGTTTCATTTGCAGTTTTGTTCTTGACGTAATAGGACTGTACAGTGGTTGAGGAGATGAAATGGGTCTGATTTGTCCTCAGTTATGCCTCACTATTGTGCCTTTGTATGAAATAATTTCATAAGACCTTGGTTCTGAACAAATCCTTGTCACCTTGCCTGGTTGCCATGTACTTCTGTGGGATCCTGATTATGAACTTATTGTCCCCACTGTAAGTTTGGCAATTCTGTACCTGCATTTTTATTATGCATCTTCTCTTGCAGTTTTAAAACGTGTTCTTTAGTTTCTGAGAGAGTAGAATAGTAAGAGTAGGTAGATTGGCATGCACTAGTCTGCCAAACATGAGTTCTGCCGGTGATGGTGTAGTTGTTCTTAAAGAAGTCACCCTCTGATGTAACATTGCAATGTATAGATCTTGCATGATTTGTTTACATTTCAGAATTAGGAATTTCATCATTCATTCAGTTAGCTTGATCTAAAGTAATGAAGAGAAGAAGTAGTGTGATTGATATTCTACTTCTAACATATATCCTGAAATAACTTACCAATAAATTGAGGACCGTTATCCACAGTGGTCTCTCTTGGCCCACCAAATAAACTAAAAATAGCACTAAGAATGTATGTATGTTGCATTGATATATTGTGTAAGTGCTGAATGATGGAGTATTTGGTAAAGTAATCAACAACAATGACAAAGCCCTTGACCATGAAAGAGGTTGGATGTGATTTCAAACCAAGAATAGGAACCTCATGTGGAATCAGTAGTTCTTTATACTGACTTGGCATGTGATCATAACATGCTTCACACTTCTTAATAGCAACATAAAAGTCATTGTTTATACCCAGCCAATAGATTGTCCCTCTTGCAGGTCTTCTCGACTGCTCTAAGCCCATGTGTAAGTGATGAAGTAATTA
Source organism: Mustelus asterias (assembly GCF_964213995.1). NCBI lineage: Eukaryota > Metazoa > Chordata > Chondrichthyes > Carcharhiniformes > Triakidae > Mustelus > Mustelus asterias. The sequence goes on along the minus strand of NC_135802.1, from coordinate 89,898,778 downwards.
AAGAATATTAGGTTGCTAAGGTATGATGACCAGCCTGCCTTTAAAATTGACTACCCTGGAGATGCCTAGTTTATCCCGATAAGGCCAAAATTGTTTCACATGTTCATGCACATGTGGAACTGATTCAGGCGTCATTCAATTGTGGTCTTCCATAGTTTCTGCAATGTAGAATTTTTTGCCATTCCTTAGTGTGACTGTTGGATTTGCATTGCACAAAATATACTGGATTCATTGACGGACTTGCATTCTCCTGCAAGTTTTATGTTACAGTTCCCTTGAAACTGACAACTTTATCAAAACATTCTGAATATTTCAACATTAGGCTGTGAGTAGAGGTGATAGGTGTAGTTTTTGAGGTTGATCTCTCTTGTGGTGTTCAACTAATTCCATGGATTGCTATTAGTGTGAGGTCATGGAATGCTGGTAGACCTACGATCACTGGGCCTTTAGTCTCCATGATATAGAATGTCTGTAATACTCAGGAGGATTGATTGTTCTTACAATCCCAGACAATGGACCCCACACATGGAATTAGTAAACCATTTTATGCTAAAAGTTGCACAGCCTAGGTTTCGCCATGGCCTACTACGTCTCTGGATTTACATCTTTTAGAATTTGGAGAGGTAGTATGTTCGCACTTTAGATGAGTAAGAAGTGATTTAATAGAAACATATAAGATCCTGAGGGGTCTTGACAGAGTGGATGTGGAGAGAATGTTTCTTGTTGTGGGAGAATCTAGAACTACCGGTCACTGTTTAAAAATAAGGGGTCACCCATTTAAAACAGAAATAAGGTGAATTTTTTCCACTCAGAGGGTTGTGAGCCTTTGGAGCGCTCTTCCTGAAAAGGTGGTGGAAGCAGAGGTTTTGAATATTTTTAAGGCAGAGGTGGATAGATTGTTAGTAAGCAAGGGGGTGAAAGGTTATCAAGGGTGGGCAAAATTTGTGGTTACTATCAGATCAACCATGATCTTATCAAAGACTCGAGCGCCTGAATACCCTACTCCTGGTCCTTGTTCTTATGTTCATATGTTCATATACCCCTGTGGCAACTTAGCCAATAACAAATAGTTACCAACTTCTTTAGGACAGATAATTTGATTCTTGGCAAGCACCTCAGACAGTATGACAGCATCTGTGTTTTCTTTTGGATTGACAGTGCGAAGCATGTGTTCGTTGTTCTTTGTCTTATCATGCACATCTTCATCATGCTTTGGTCTGTCTGCCTTCTCATCTATATGTTTCTGACAGGATACCGGATGGTCATTTTTCTTGTTTGATGGTAGCCATTTTGTACGGTACGTTTGGATCAGTGTACAGCTCCTTGTAGCTTCATCCGCCTTTCCTCTGGTACACTGCCACAGAGCACTGCCACTGCCAATGGCTCATGAAAATGAACCCAATAGTTTTTCTTCCCTTTCAGTTCAATGTTTGAAGCGTGATATTTTATTGTCAGTTTACAGCTTTTAATTTAATAATGCCAACAAATTTTGCCTCAAACAATTTAAAATACAAGTCTAGTCTTCTCATTCTGGGGAAGATTCTAACAAAAACATTTGCACATAAAAAGTATTTTTGGTATTTCATGATAACCTGTCCCTCCTGCGTAGTACTGTAGCTACCCAAATTAGAAACATGCCCTATAATTATTCAATGTACTTTAAAACCTCATTATTCATTGCCAATGGCTGAAACATAGAATTACAAGCTAAGTATTGCTTTATTAGAACCAAATATAGAATGTATTCCCAAATCATCTCATAATCAAAATGATTATTGGTAAAGGGCAGGGATGAAGGAGCACAATGAGTCAATTATTGCAGATGCTCTTCCGAATTCATCTTCTAGACTTAGACCAGTCTTAATTTTGATAAATATATTGGGGTGAATTTTACCGTTCTGCCCACCACGGGAATCGGAGTGGACAAGCGGCGGACCATGGAAAGGTCCGTTGATCTCAGGTGGAGTTTTACAGTTTCGGGACGAGTGCAGCTATCTAATCCCGTCCCTTATGTAGAAAAATGTTGAATGGCTTTGCTTTAATATATGCCCCACCACCCCCCCCCCCCTCTCCTCCCCACTTTCCTCAATGGTGCAGGTGGGAGTTAAAACGGTGCAGGAGGAATGCTTGCATCACATTCCCAATACATTCCCTTCCTCCGCCATAATTACTTGTCTGAATTCAGACACGAGAAGGCTGCACGCCCTCAAGGAGCTTCACCCAATTCCACAAATACATCTGGAACTCGGCTGCTCCAGGTTCCCCCCCCCCTCCCCCACTCCAGGACACACTGGACACCCTCCCTAATTTGTTACTTGGCACATTGGGGATAATCTCAGTAGGTCTCTGGTCGCTGCAGAGCAGCTTGCCTTGCCACTGCTCCCCCACCACCATCACACACCACCAAGTTTAATTCTGACCGACTGAAGGTGACATCATTACCACTGGCTTCCAGGCAGAAGTGAACACTGTCAATTTGTATCTTATAAGTGTGCTTGGGAAACTGAAATTGCAGCGTAAATTTATAAAATGTTATCCAGATTTTTTGTCACTTACCGTCTATCCACTTTTGACTCTGCCAATTGACGTCTTCTTGTTTAAACACACCCTTTGAAAATTATAGGTTGTAAAAGCAAATAGAAAGAAGACTGCACAATAAAACAAACTGTAGTAACTCTCTACAGAGGGTGGCGTAATTTGGATCTTGTGGCAATAGAAACAATGCTTGCTTGGCTTCTTTCACATTCAAATGTGAAACATTCTGTCTCTTCTGCCCATATCATTGAAACAACTGACTCCAAAAGCAAATTGACATTAACTTATTCAACTATAATAGGCAGATAAAAGTTAGCTTTAAATGGTGCTTGGAATGGACATGTGCTGAGCAAATTTGGCAAGGGGATTTTAGCATTGCTACATGTTGAATAAAACCTACACATTGGGAGTTGCTGGCCTTAGTAAGCCACAAACCCAATAAAAAACAACTTGTCTTTTATAAATTCATATTAACTCAAGTAGAAATTTCCAGCTTTCTCATGTGGTTGTAAACCCTAATGCCCCAATTCCCATCAAGAAGTAACCAATTCAGCACAATCCTTAATTTTGAAGTAAAGGTTAAACTTTATTAGTTTGAAGTTCCACTCCATAAATCAATGACATTGACAGATATTGAAAATAAATATGACAATCAATGCCTTTATTTAAATGATGCACAGAGGAACACAATTTAGCTAATAAGCTAAAAAAAATGCTGCCAAAGGGAATTTCAGCCACTCTGGCTATCTCTCAGGTTGTAAACAGACGTTTATTTTTGATGAATTTTCCATTGGTTTTGAGGAGAAAATTCTTTGCATCCTTTGCTGAATCAGTCAACACTACAAAAAAAGTAGAGAGCCAATCAGAATTTGGGTGTAACCGTTAGCTTAGTGAACTGAGTCACTTGACCGATGCAAGTGATTTTTCTGCTTATTTCACAAAGACTGGTAAACAATTGAAATTGGTGTCGTCAAAAGATGCACGGCTGAAGACTAGAGCTTCCAGTTTGGTTTAAGGTGTCCTTTGAAAACAAGCAACCAGGTTACAAAGCATCTTTCTTGACATAGGAATAAAAAGTTCACCAATGAATATCATCAATGTCAACTTGAATGTTGTTGCCACAGAATATGGCAGAGTATCTCAAACATTTGAGGACAGTTAAAAACGCTTTAAAGCACTTGACAGAAAATGGCTTTTAGGTCACTATGTGCCAAAGCAGAAAATTATAATGTAAGCATAGCCAAAGTTGGGCGAAGTATTAATTTCCGTAAATGTTGTAGATCTTCTCTGATTCAATTGATATTGGTGAGTATTTTATTTCATTGGTCAGATGGCCTATCGATAGTTAACATGAGTGAAATCAGTGAGAAGGTAATTATTATAACTGTGCATATCTCTGACAGACCTCATGCCTACATTGAAATCCATGGCAGTCACCATTTTCCTGCATTTAAGCCAATTTTCATACTGCTGCCACTTAAACTTTAAAATAATCGTGCAGGAGGCCAAGCAATAACTTTATAATATATTCACTGAATCAGACTTTTACTTTGAAATTACTTTTAAATGACTCTGAAAATAATTATGAGCCTTGGAAGAATTTGTTGCCTTTCTGGGTAAAAATAAAATGATCTTTGAACCAAAGATAGAGCAAAGAAAGAAGCTTCAGTGACCAAACCTAAGCTCAAAAATTGAGATTGTGTTGCTCTGGGTAAAAATAAACATGATGTGGAGATGCCGGCGTTGGACTGGGGTAAGCACAGTAAGAAGTCTCACAACACCAGGTTAAAGTCCAACAGGTTTATTTGGTAGCAAATACCATAAGCTTTCGGAGCACAGCTCCTTCGTCAGATGGAGTGGACATCTGTTCTCAAACAGTGCAAACAGACACAGAAATCAAATTACAGAATACTGATTAGAATGCAAATCTCTACAGCCAGCCAGGTCTTAAATGCACAGACAATGTGGGTGGAGGGAGCATTCAACACAGGTTAAAGAGATGTGTATTGTCTCCAGACAGAATAGCTAGTGAAATTCTGCAAGTCCAGGAGGCAAGCTGTGGGGGTTACTGATAGTGTGACATAAATCCAACATCCCGGTTTAGGCCGTCCTCATGTGTGCGGAACTTGGCTATCAGTTTCTGCTCAGCGACTCTGCGCTGTCGTGTGTCGTGAAGGCCGCCTTGGAGCTGTTCTGTCTGGAGACAATACACATCTCTTTAACCTGTGTTGAATGCTCCCTCCACCCACATTGTCTGTACATTTAAGACCTGGCTGGCTGTAGAGATTTGCATTCAGGTAAGCGTTCTCCAAGGCGGCCTTCACGACACACGACAGCGCAGAGTCGCTGAGCAGAAACTGATAGCCAAGTTCCGCACACATGAGGACGGCCTAAACCGGGATGTTGGATTTATGTCACATTATCAGTAACCCCCACAGCTTGCCTCCTGGACTTGCAGAATTTCACTAGCTGTTCTGTCTGGAGACAATACACATCTCTTTAACCTGTGTTGAATGCTCCCTCCACCCACATTGTCTGTACATTTAAGACCTGGCTGGCTGTAGAGATTTGCATTCTAATCAGTATTCTGTAATTTGATTTCTGTGTCTGTTTGCACTGTTTGAGAACAGATATCCACTCCATCTGACGAAGGAGCTGTGCTCCGAAAGCTTATGGTATTTGCTACCAAATAAACCTGTTGGACTTTAACCTGGTGTTGTGAGACTTCTTACTAAAAATAAACACCCATAAGATACCCAAGGGGCAATTTCATCAACTAGTGTACATTTATCCATCTTTTTATAGTTCAAACCAAAATTAGCATCAAAGAACTTCACTCAGGGCTGTCAGTAGAATTTAGACATTTTTAAAATTCAAATTACAATGAATGTTACAGTGCAAATGAAACACGTAATTCTTCAGTGAAAACAAACCTGAATATGACCACCTGACATCAACGTAGTTACCGGAAATGACAATGATACACCCAGTCTTGTAGACCCTGCAAAGTCCTCCAGTTATTCTGGGGGCTTGTGCAAAATTGGAAGAGCTGTCCCGCAGATTAGCTGCAACAGCCTGATGTAGTCATACTCATGGAACCATACTTTAAAGACAATATTCCAGATGACATCATCACCATCTCTGGGTAAATCATGTCTCACCAGCAGAACAAACCCATCAGGGGGAGCAGCACGGTGGCATAAAGTCAGGAGGGAGTCCCTGGGAGTCCTCATGAAATCTCATCATCCGGTCTATCATGGGCAAGAAAACCTCCTGATTGTTACTACTCACCCCCAACCACTTAGCTGATGAATCAGTACGCTCCATGTTGAACACCACTTGGAGGAAGCACTGAGGGTGGCAAGGGCATATTATGTACTCTGGGTGGAGGATGTCAATGTCGATTACCAGGTGTGGCTTGGTAGCTCCACTACTGAACAAACCGGCCAGCTTCTAAAGGACAAAGCTGTTGAGTCTGCACCAGGTGGTGAGGGAACCAATGAGAAGGAAAAACTTACTTGAATTTGTCCTCCCCAATCTACCTGTTGCAGACAACATTCTGGCAATAGAATTGAAGAGCTGCACTCCAGACCTAGCCGTGCTCCTAGCCAAGCTGTCCCAGTACATTGGAATCTACCCAATAATGTGGAAAATTGCCAGATATGTCCAGTACACAGAAAACAGGACAAATCCATCCTGGCCAATTATTATGCCATCAGCCTACTTTTGATCATCAGCAAAGTGATGAAAACTGCAGTCCGTAATGCTGTCAAGCAGTACTGACTCAGCAATAAGCTGCTCACTGAGACTCAGTTTGGCTTCCACCAGAACTACTTAGCTCCTGACCAGTGGCATAGTGGTTAGCACTGCTGCCTCACAGTGCCAGGGACCTGGGTTTGATTCCTGGCTTGGGTCACTGTCTGTGTGGAGTTTGCACATTCACCTCGTGTCTGCGTGGATTTCCTCCGGGTTTCCTCTCACAGTTTCCTCTCACAGTTTGAAAGATGTGCTGATTGGATGCATTGGCCATGCTAAATTCTCCTTCAGTGTGCCCGAACAGGCGCCGGCGGAGTGTGGCGAATAGCGGATTTCCACAGTAACTTCATTGCAGTTAATGTAAACTAACTTGTGACACTAATAAATAAACTTTAAACCTCATTACAGACTTGGTCCAGACATGAGCAAAAAAGCTGTACTCAGGAGGTGAGGTGAGAGTGACTGTCCTTGACATCAAGGAAGCATTTGACCGAGTGCGGCTTCAAGGAACCCTAGCAAAATGGGAGTCAATGGGAATGAGGGGGAAAATTTTCCACCGGTTGAAGTTATATGTCACATAAAGGATTGTGGTTGTTGGGCACCAATAATGTCAGTCCTGAGACATGACTGCAGCAGGGTAGTGTCCTAGGCCCAACCATAGAACCATAGAATCCCTACCGTGCAGAATAGTCCACTTGGCCTATCGAGTCTGCACCGACTCTCTGAAAGGCCCTCTCCTCCACCCATTCCCGTAACCCTGTGCATTTACAATGGCTAATCCACCTAATCTACAAACCTTTGGAGACTGAGGGGCAATCTAGCATGGCTAATTCACTTAACCTGCACATCTTTGGACTGTCGGAGGAAACCGGAGCACCCAGAGGAAACTCCACAGACACAGGGAGAATGTGCAAACTCCATACCAATAGTCACCCAACGCTAGAATCAAACTCAGGTCCCTGGTGCTGTGAGGTAGCAGTGCCACCGTGCCAGCCTAAACCATCTCTCGCTTCTTCATTAATGGCCTTCCCTTCATCATAACATCCGAAGTGGGGATATTCACTGATGATTCCACAATGTTCCGCACCATTCACAACTCCTCAGATACTGCACAATCTATGCCCAAATGCAGCAGGACCCAGATAACAATCAGTCTTGGGCTGATAATTGGCAAGTAATATTTGTGCCACTCAAATGCCAGGGAATGGCAATTTTCAATTAGAGAGAGTCCATCTGTCTCTCCTTGATGTTCAATGGCATTACCATTGCTGAATCCCCCATCATCAACATCCATTGACCAGTAACTGGATGAGCCACATAAATACTGTGGCTACACGAGCAGATCAGAGGCTGGGAATTCTGCCTCCTGACTACCCAAAGCCTGTACACCATCAAAAGGTAAAGTCACCATAGTCCTAGTTGACCATAGGCTGCTCTCCCCTTTGAGGGGGAGAGCTGACTGGTGTTGATTTACCTGAGGATCACTATATCTCAGGCAAGGAGCAGATTGAGAAGTGGTGAGGGGGTGGGGGGGGGGAGGCGGTGGGTGGGGGCGACCTTCATGAATAACCTCAACTAGTATGGGAATTGAATCCACATCACTAACCAGCCGTCCAGCCAACTGAGCTAACCAATCACCTACAAGGTGAAAGTCAGGAGTGTGATGGAGTACTTTGCACGTGCCTGGATGAGTGCAGTTCCATAGCACTGAAGAATCTCAACACTATCCAGGATAAAGCAACCTGCTTGATTGGCACCCCCATTCACAAAGATTCACTCCTTCCATCACTGGCACACAGTGGCAGCGACGTATACCATCTACAAAATGCACTAAAACAACTCACCAAGGCTTTTTCGGCAGCCACTACCAAACCCATGACCCACCTAGAGCAAGCAATGCATATATTAAATTCAGTTTATCAACAGCGAATAGAAATTAATATAACATTGTTCCAGCCTGTAAGATTAAATAGAATCCTAAGCATTCTTCTGAAAACACCTTGCCCTCAGTGAGACACTGCTGAGTATCTAAGTACAGCATATAATGTCTCACCTTTTCTAATTGCTTTGTGGTTCCATTTCCACCATTTAATTTTACTTTGGTGGCAGCATGTCCCATTACCTCTTCCACCAATGTCAATTAATAGTGATGAGATTTTTGTGACAGAAAGATTTGTGCCTGCATAACAGGAGTTCATGTGCCCAATAGTTTAAAAATGTAACAAAGTGTAAAAGAAACAATAAGATTTCCATGTTAAGCACCAGAATATTAAACATAGGTTAGTAAATTGTTTCCTTAAGTAAGTTTGAGCTTTTGCTTCTTGGCTGTTTTCTCCCTTCTTTTTTGAAAGTATACACTCATGCTGGGATACAGCTCCACTGTCACCAGACAAACATTTGAAACTTGCCTCTGTGGCTACTCCTCATTTGGGAGTCTAGAGAGGAATGTCACCAGGCCTTTTGGCCATGGAGGGTGCCTGCCCTCTACTTCACTAATGTCCGTGTTTGCGTACTTACCCCCTCCTAATGTCTATATTTGTGTACTTACCAGAAGCAGTCGCTGCTTAATACTTATCAGTGAGAGTCCCAGATGATTTTTATCTCCTCAACTTGAAGGTAGCGAAGTTAATAAGTGTTCTACTGCCACCTGAGTTGGTATAGTCCATTCTGACCTTTGAACCTCTTATAACATTCAGTTAGATCATGACTGATCTGTAGCTGATTTCCGTATACCCACCTGTAAATATAAATAATAAATAGTTGAATTTTGGTGATAATGTTGAAATTGATCAAATCTATTATTTAAGCTACAAATACAAGCACCGTTAGAAAACTCACTAATTTGACTTTAAATATACAAGAAGTCCCATGGTGAATACAATATTGTTAATACTTAAAGGAAAATAAAGTGGTGGGTCGGGGCTGATCTCCAGGTAACCAAGGCTGACTCTACGTTAAGTTACATGTGCTTATCTGGACATAGACCCCACGCTGCCAATCCACATAAAAGCAATTAGGCATGGGCAATCAATGCAGAGTTCGAGTTATAGAATCATAGAATCCCTACAGTGCAGAAGGAGGCCTGCACCGACACCAATCCCACCCAGGCCCTAAACCTGTAACCCCACGTATTTACCCTGCTAGTTCCCCTGACACTAAAGGCCAATCCACCTAATCTGCACATCTCTGGACTGGGATCTGATGGTATAAAATAATGACGTCTTAGAACCATAGAACCATAGAACATTGCAGCACAGAAACAGGCCTTTTGGCCCTTCTTGATGGTGCCGAGCCATTTTTCTGCCTAGTCCCATGACCTGCACCTGGACCATATCCCTCCACACCCCTCTCATCCATGTACCTCTCCAAGTTTTTCTTAAATGTTAAAAGTAAGCCCGCATTCACCACTTCATCTGGCAGCTCATTCCACACTCCCACCACTCTCTGTGTGAAGAAGCCCCCCCTAATATTCCCTTTAAACTTTTCCCCCTTCACCCTTAACCCATGCCCTCTAGTTTTTTTCTCCCCTAGCCTCAGTGGAAAAAGCCTGCTTGCATTCACTCTATCTATACCCATCATAATTTTATACACCTCCATCAAATCTCCCCTCATTCTTCTACGCTCCAGGGAATAAAGTCCTAACCTATTCAACCTTTCTCTGTAACTCAGTTTCTCAAGTCCCGGCAACATCCTTGTAAACCTTCTCTGCACTCTTTCAACCTTACTAATATCCTTCCTGTAATTAGGTGACCAAAACTGCACACAATACTCTAAATTCGGCCTCACCAATGTCTTATACAGCCCCACCTTAACAGATCAACTTTGATGGAGATCTCAGCAATGTAACTTATGAGTTCTCGCACTTCAGCCAAGATTTTCTTTCCTGTGTCAGGTGAGCAGAAATGAGAGAATTCCTGGCTCTTGGATCCCAACATTTAAAAATGGCCACTCGTTGTTCTGATTTTCATTCTGGTTAGGGGTGAGGCGGCCTGGATTAGAAGTCGGGCCTGGTCCCCTCACCCAGCCCCACTCCGGGTGTCCCAGGACCCTATCCAATGGAGTACCTTATCTCTCTAAAGGGAGTACCCGGGCTATCCAAATGAATCCACCAAGTTCAGACAGCTCTTTCCTGGTCTAATCTGCACACTATGAATTTCATACTCCTGGCCACTTCAGGAGAGATTTAAATGGCCAACCTCCTCTGCGTGTGTGAACACTTGCCCAACTCCAGTCCCAGCCCCATGAAAATAGGAATTGCTGGTTCACCATTTTCATAAAAGCTAGGCCTTAATTTCACACCAATGTCAGGAGTGCAATGGAATACTCCAACTGTCTGATGGGGGCAGCTCCAACAACACTCTAAAAACTCAATACCAAGAGGACAAAGCAGCCCATTTTATTGGCACCCCATCCATCACTTTCAAAATTCACTCCCTCCACCACCAACGTACAGTGGCAACAGTGTGTACTATCTACAAGATACAATGCAGGAACTCACTTTAGAGCACTTCCAAACCCACAACCATGAGAAGGGCAGGGGCAGCAGATACATGGGAACATTACCAACTTGAAGATCCCCTCCAAGCCAGATACCATGCTGACTTGGAAGTATATCACTGTTCCTCCACTGTTGCTGGGTCATATCCTGGAACTCCCTCCCTAACAGCACTGTGGGTGTACCTACGCCACATGGATTGCAGTGGTTCAAGAAGGCACTCAGCACCACCACCTCAAGGGAAATTAGGCATGGGCAATGACTGCTGGCCTAGCCAGTGACTCTTATATCCCACAATAGAATAAAAATAAAACCCAAATTCACAAAGATTTTTTTTTCTTTATTCCCTTTCTTCCTAATCGACTCATTGAGCAATTCTTCCAAGTAACCATCCGGAGTCATTCTTTAATAGGGCCACATAATCACTACAAAGCAGTAGGAATTTTACTTATAAGCCAATTATAGTGAGTAGTTTGTGTCACTGTGAATTTGATTCAGCTTTGGATCAACACACCCTGTGCAGTGAAATTCAAGTGCGAAGTCACTTGAATTGAGTTTCGGCAGGAAGTATGAGACCCACTCTGAGGAGCTAGTCCCACATCCTTTTTGATTTGCAGAGGTTGTAATGTGACAGCGATTGTTGCACAATAAGGTTTATTAAGTTCTCCAGCAGCTGTTTGGACTACACAGGGACCTTTTTGTCTGAATTTCTAATCTTTTTAATGTTTGTCGAGAGCAAATTTTCCATTCAATTCTTCGATAACATTAATACTGAACTTGTGCTTGGAAGTTGATGAGTGAAACTCTGCGCATATTCCTTTTATCTCTTAGCCAGAAATATATACTAAACAAAGTGGATGAAATTAGGAGGTGAATGAGCGTTTATCTTGGCATATAGTTCATGGTTGACAAAACACATACCTTTTTAACGTCAGTAGAAAATTATATAGCTTTCAATTTAGTCAGTTTTAAAATACTTCCTGTGATTATTAACATCCACAACCAAAAGCATTCCCATAAAACTTAAAAATGTACAAGATCTAAGACAGATCTTCAAATGAGTCTAATTTTACAGTTGTACAGATTTTAAACAAATCCCTCTCGGTCTTGGCAAAGCTAGGAGAAATATGTTACAGGTTACAGAATATGTTTTCATGCAGAAGCCACAAAAAATAGGGGCAATTATGTCCTTGGGTGAAAGTGTAAAACTTGCGATAGTGGATCAACTGCCTAATATGTACATATCTTTCCAGACATTCAAAGATTTCAAAGTCAGAATAATTTCCAGTATTTTTTATATTAAATAATGCTGGCAGGCCAAGTTGCAATTCATGGATGATTCAATATGATGCATTATATTATTATACTATATTATTAAATTATATTCTGAATACATGTGGTCAGATGAGTTAGGAAAATAGCTTTCCGAATGCTATGTACCATAAATGTGGTAAGACTGAAGTTTCCTGCTTTAGCTAATTACATAATAATGCATCTTTAGAAGCAAAAACACAATTTAAGTGATAAACTGGTTTTGCAGATCCAAAACAGACATTTCCAGTCACAATGCATCATTTTGTTCTCCTACTTAGATGTCTCATTGATGAAAGAATTCAGTACTTGAAACAGAAGGCACAGAGCATCAATTTTCCTTCCATTGGAATAATTATCATGTTTACTCACAGAGTACATCTGATTTAGTTCTTCAGATTACAAGAATTTCACAAATTACAATTTTGTACATGAAAATTGAGGAGAGGATTTTCACTTCCAAGGTGGGAGCACAAAGTTGGAAAAACTCCCCAACTTCACGAAGCCGACTCAAGAGAAAGTGTCCTGGATTCCAGGTGTGAATTGACAGGGAGCTGAGGGAAGTATAGCAGATAACTGGAATCAGGTCCACCACCCTAGAGAGAGTGCAGAGGCAGTCACAGTGGTTGCTGGGTGCTAAGGCTGGATGTTTAAAAGGCTCGCCTCGGTATTCTGACACTTTTGTCTTTGCTGTAATAAACAGTACGACCAAAAAAAGCCTTCTAGCTCTCACGAAGCATGGGCACCTCCTCCGTCCACTCCTCCACAAATGCCATGTGCCCCATCCCTGCCAACCACTGCCCCCCTTCCCACCCCCATGGCCCTTTATAGCCACAATGCCAAATTTGTGCCAACTTACGTCAACCCATGATCCCCCCATTCAATCCCATAAGAACATATACATAAGAACATAAGAACTAGGAGCAGGAATAGGCCATCTGGCCCCTCGAGCCTGCTCCGCCATTCAGTAAGATCATGGCTGATCTTTTCGTGGACTCAGCTCCACTTACCCGCCCACTCACCATAACCCTTAATTCCTTTATTGTTCAAAAATGTATCTATCCTTGCCTTAAAAACATTCAATGAGGTGGCCTCAACTGCTTCACTGGGCAGGGAATTCCACAGATTCACAACCCTTTGTGTGAAGAAGTTCCTCCTCAACTCAGTCCTAAACCTGCTCCCCCTTATTTTGAGGCTATGCCCTCCAGTTCTAGTTTCACCCGCCAGTGGAAACAACTTCCCTGCTTCTATCTTATCAATTCCCTTCATAATCTTATATGTTTCTATAAGATCTCCCCTCATTCTTCTGAATTCCAGTGAGTATAGCCCCAGTCTACTCAGTCTCTCCTCATAAGCCAACCCTCTCAACTCCAGAATCAACCTAGTGAATCTCCTCCAGTGCCAGTATATCCTTTCTCAAGTAAGGAGACCAAAACTGTACACAGTACTCCAGGTATGGCCTCACCAGCACCTTATACAGCTGCAACATAATCTCGCTGTTTTTAAACTCCATCCCTCTAGCAATGAAGGACAAATTTCCATTTGCCTTCTTAATTACCTGCTGCACCTGCAAACCAACTCCTTGAGATTCCTGCACAAGGATACCCAGGTCCCTCTGCACAGCAGCATGCTGCAATTTTTACCATTTAAATAATAGTCCATTTTGCTGTTATTCCTACCAAAATGGATGACCTCACATTTACCAACATTGTACTCCATCTGCCAGACCCTCGCCCACTCACTTAGATTATCTATATCCCTTTGCAGACATTCAGCATCCTCTGCACACTTTGCTCTTCCATCCATCTTAGTGTCATCTGCGAATTTTGACACACTACACTTGGTCCCCAACTCCAAAGCATCCATTCTCCTTTATAGCCCCATGTGCCAATTTAGTGAAAACCTACGCAATTCATGCCTTTACACCCTCCATGTTAACTCACCCAGCATCCACCATGGGCAGGCCACAGAACTTTATTTTATATCATGTCAGCATGGTTCCTCTAAGTGTCTATTGATAACTTCACTATTAAAGAAACAGTCTCATTGATAAGAAAAACATTCCATACACTTAAATTCCTTCAAATATTTATTCCACTAAAAACAAACATTTACCAAAACAAACATTTGTATTCATAACCCGACAACAAAGTTTGGGCAGGATTTTTCACACAATCCATTGCATGTTTTGTGGCACAACATTGGCCAATGGTGGGATCTTCTAGTCCCGCCATTGTCAATGAGGTTTCCTGTTGAATGCACCCCTCAACATGGGAAACCCACAGTGGGAGTGCACCATCAGCGGGCATGACAAGAAGATCACACCAGCATGAATAGCTGGAAAAATCCGGCCTATATAACCACTTGGAGCTATCAATCAAACTATGGACTTTAGGTTCCCCACTGTGAGATTGATAGGTTGTTAAATTAGACTTGCAGCACTAATCCTATAATTGTTTATCCATTTTGTACACACATTAATGTCTAATTTTAACAATTCCAAAGTGCCCCTTATCTCTCCAAAAGGCATTTGACCTCTCCCAAAGGTGTATCTGGACATATCCAAAAGTACCCTACTTCTCCTAACGGCTACTACAGCTTTAGACCTTTTCCTCAAATTGTTAAAGCCCACAAATTGTATTTTCATATGTTGCTGTAGGGTTCTCTCCCTATTTTTCCTGATTCAAATAGTTTGCTCAATAATTGACTCTTCAAACCACCTTGTTCTTTCTTAAGACAAAGGTTGATAATGCAGTGATATGTTACTGTGACAATACTTACGCACCCCATTTGATGTCCAATCTGTTTACGTGGACATATCCAAGATCCGACCGGGCAAGTCATAAGCTTACTACATTCCAACCTCCAGTCGTTGATCAGACAACTCCTTTCCTGAGCTCGCTAGCCAGGGGGACTGTGGGCTAACTTCTCATAGCCCACACAGTGCATGGCTGATGCCTCACTGGTTGATTATGGGCTGATTGGCTTGCCAATCAACTGGTTGATGTCACCCATGTCAACGTTCCCCACCTCCAGCAGTCCCATCCTTTGTTCCCTTATCACCACTACAAGTGAACTCATTATTGCCCCCCCAGATGCTAACAGCTGATTCCTGCTGATATAAATGAGGTTTTCCCAACACAGAGCTTGTCTGATACATTTGGTAGTCTCCAGTTCCGTTCATCACACTTTAAATCAAGTTTGCTGATATTTTACCATTGTTTAAAGTATTTCAAAATAATTGATCTAGTTAGGCTGTTTTGTAGCCCACTGGTATTTGCAAAAGTTATCTAAATGTAACAGCCTTGAAGCAAACTACATTAAGTATTCCTTGGCACTTTAGCAAAACTGCTAACATAGGGGGATATATATTTTGAAATATTTTCCCAAATTTTTGACTGTCAGGTTTTTAGTTCCTGCGATTATAATTTTGACATTATCTTCCAAAGGGAATTCCTCTAATTCTGTGCAATGTTCAGATGAAAACAAGATGACAAAGGATCCAAGGCTGCTCCAGAGGCAGATTAGCTCCACCCAACGCTGCCCATGCAAATCACATTCATAAGTAGGGGCACATCTGCCATGGCATGTGAGAGAAGAGTTGCCAATACAAACTTCTTTTCACTATGGTTGATTTCCCAGATTTAGTAATCTCCTTGAATCTTATTTCCAACCAAGTTCCACCACGGGGACAATTCTTCCAAGTTTACCACATGACTCTGAACATTTGAGCACCTAGCTCATGGCTACAGGGACATCAACAATCCAGTTACAGATCACAAATGTATTATACAGGTCACTAATTGCTCACTAGGACACTGTAGTTTAATTACCTTTCCCATAGATAATTAGGCAGCACAAAGAAGATGCTACATCATTTTCAGTTTGCAAGATTCTCCCAAGTCCATCCTCCCCCCCTCTCTGCTCTCTCTGCTGTTTTTTTCTTTCACGCCCGGGTGCGCTGTTTCGGATTTTTTTTCGAACTGCGCATGTGCAGTTCAGAGCTCCGATCGTTCCGGCAGCGCTAAGCCCCGCCCACTGCACGGTTCGGACCGGAGCTGGCAAAAAGCGGATGGGCGTGCTGCAAAGAGGATTCCGGGCTCGGATCTGCATTACGCCCGATCCGGCCCTTAGACTCCAAATGGTAAAATTCCCCCCATAAATTGCATCTGTTTGAAGGCAGCCATTATTGCCTACATATGACAACAACAACAAAGTGCAAATATAGCAAATTCAATGTAATAAAAGTGTCCTATGGCACTTCACAATAGCACTAAGGAAGAAAAGTTGACACCAAGCCACATTAGGTCAAATGACCAAAAGTTTGGTCAAAGAGGTAGGTTTTAAGGAATACCTTAAAGGAACAGAGAAGGAGAGAGATTTATGGAGGGAATTCCAGAGCTTAGGGTCAAGACAGCTGAAGGCACAGCCACCAGTGGTGGAGCAGTTAAAATCAAGGATGCTCAAAAGGCCAGAATTGGTGGCGCGTAGAGGTCTCAGCAGATTGTAGGGTTGAAGGAAAATACAGAGTTTAGAAGAGTCACAGGGCCGGATTCTCTGACCTTGCTCACAACTGGAATTCTCCGGTCCCATTGCTGTGAATGAAGATTTGGCGACGTACCAAATTATCCATTCTCATTGACAGCGGTGGAAGGGCATGAACGGCTGGAGAATTCCGTCCATGGTCATGGGCTACTTTGAAAATGAGGATGAAAACTTTAATATCGAGATGTTGTTTGAGAACCAATGTAGGTCAGTAAGCATTAGGCAGATTAGTATACGGAACATGGTGCAAGTTAAGGCAGTGGAGTTTCGAGTGGCTTTGTGTTTGTGGAGAGCAGAACAAGGGAGGCTGTCCAGAAGAACATTGGAATAATAAAGTCTAGAGGTTACAAAAGCCTGGGTGAGGGTTTCAGAAACAGATAAGTAAGGGTGGAGTCAGGTGATATTCTGGAGTCAATTTTAATAGTGGTGGAGATCTGTGCCAGAAAGTTTGTCCAAAGGTCAAATATAGCAGCACAGTTGGGAACAGTCTGATTGAGCCTCAGACAGTTACAAGGGAAAGGTATGGATTCAGTAGTTAGGGAAGTTAGTTACGGGGGTCAAAGACATTCGCTTCTGCTTTCCCAATATTTTATTGGAGGGAATTCCTGTTCATCCAATGGCTGGAATTCTCCAGCTGCTCATACCCCACCACTGTTGCCAGCAAGGACGGAGAATTTGGCGCTCAGCCAAATCTCCATTCACTGCAGTGGGATGGGAGAATCCTGGCTGTGAGCGAGGTCGGAGAATCTGGCCCGATGTCTCTAATAAAATGAAACATCATGAGGCACAGTTATTTATCCAAATGGCAAATTGAACATTAAAATATGTGAGAGAAGCAGTTCTTCATGTTGAGTTGGTCTGCTTGTGCAACAAATAGGCTGTTAACAGAGGGAGGAGGAGGGGGTAAGCAGGAGGCAATGCCCACCAAGGATCTTGTTCTAACGCTTTCTAAGACAAGGGTAGTTTGTTCAGTGGCTCCATTTCACCTGGAAGTGATCGCAGAACTCTGCAGCCTCAGAACAGTGTGAAGACAGTGCTGCCGGTGGCCTGAAGGTGACCCTGGTACTGAACGGTTTCAGTTGGTCTGCAGCTGCTCTGTGGCATCCTTGACCCTGGCATCGGGGGGGGGCAACCTACCATTCTGGAATCACATCTATGCCCCTAATTATAGAATCCCCGATGACTATTGGCTGATGGCTATACTCTGGAAACCAATCCCACAGGGCCAACACTCATATGATCAGAGCTATGTCACCATGTGGAACATCACTGAGCAGATAGTTGGAATTTTGTCTGAACAATTCCTTTCTCAACCGATTTGGAGGAGGACTCCAGTACCAGATAGAATACGTGTCCTGATTTATGGTGGCGTTTATCACTCTCTGCATCTTGGTCTTCAGGAGGGTGTAGCCCTTGGCACCACAGATTTGGCAAGCACTTCAGGAGGAGGAGAAGGAAGAGAAGGATGAAGGTAGAAGACAGCCACATTTCAGTATCTCTAGCTTCCTGTGAATAAAACCCTGCATCCCCATTGTTCAACAGTTTCACAACAATTATCAACCCTCTGTTACAGGCTATCACTCTATCCTCTTAGCCACATTCTTAAAATTAAAAAATCACAAAGCAAATATACCATAACAACTTTATCGAATAAAATATTCAATACTCCAGACAATAGTGAGTGTGGTCTCGCTGGTGGAAGGTCACTGACATTCACTGGGTGAGACTTCCAGGTAGCCTTGAAGAATGCCTCCAATAGCTCTGTGATAGGCTTCAACCTCCACTGCCTTGAAATGGGCAACAGCAGAGGCACTGGTGGAGTGACAATGGTGGGAAGATGAATCCTGTCACCCAGAGAGAGGATAGCATGTTTGAGCGCTATCACTGCCTTTTGCTGGGTTTGGGTCGACAACAAACTGAATGATCAGCTGGAGCACGGATTATTGAGCTGCTGCATGGCACAGATTTGCATCTTCTCTTGTTGGTATCCACAGCTTTGATGAGAACAATTTGTGCCAGTGTAGCAGCAAGCTAGGATTTTAGAATTTCACTCTGAGTTTTCAGTGTCGCAGTCAGATGTGTGGCTGCATGATTTGCCATGAGTCTGCAGATGTTCTTGTGGAGCTGGCCACCACTTACGTACATGCTAACAATGATAGATATTAGTCCTGCGCAAAGCCCTGAGCCAATTTGGAATTGGACTCCTTCATGCTGCTTGACAGCACAGTGCCAGCAAGCTTTCTGGTAGCATTGCCTATGCACCAAGTGTTTCATTGTGAAGAACCAAGGGCTGGATTTTACAGGGGTTGGGGGGGGGGGGGGGGGGGGTGGGCGTGGATGGGCACTGCTGGGCCTGCAAGGAGGCTCGTGTGCAACAAAAATAGACACCGGGTAATCCCAGGCTTTTTGCGCAAGGAGGGATTGGGCACTGTAGTGGAGGCCAGGCAGGCAGACACAAAGTGGGATATCATCTTGGGGATGGTGCCCCCTCATGCAGACTGGGTGCCTTTCAAATGATGTACCACCTTCCTTCCCACCTTCGAACTCTGCCTGCCAAGTGTATGGTGGCAGTGGAGGTGGAATGAGGGCCTTGAGTGGGCAGTAATTGGCCGCTTCTCAATGGACTTAAGGGCGGGTGGGATAGTAAGTATCTTACCACTCCCCATATTATGGGGACTAGGTTGGGGATGTTTGGGAAGGCAGTGGGCTAGCTACCTAATATATTTTACATTCCCACCCCTATTGAAATCCCCCATGATGAGGGGAGGGCATAAAATCCAGCCCGTTAGCCTTTCTCAGCAAGCCACCCATTCATGTCCTCATCTGAGTTCTCCACAGTGGAACCCATATGCAACCTCACCCTCTGGTGAGCTAACAGCTGCATAATCTTTCCCCTGGCCTGCCTGCAACCCACTTTTACCCAATGACCTACCACACACAAAACCACCTCTATGCTATTCTCTAAAGATTGTCAGTGTCAGATTCTGAGCTGGTGGCTGCAATATCAAATCAAGGGACTGTGTTTCATCTTCATCTCAGCTTCCAGTCTGTTGTACCATTCCCTGGCCAGGCTGCAACTGTTGGTTATTTGAAAGCATAAAGGCAGAAGAGGAGGGTTGGGTGATGGTAGGGGGGAAAACAAGAAGTGCATTGTTACACCATCTTCAGCCTGTAAATCATAACAGATTGCAGAATGACAGGTGGAGTGAGGTTCAAGAAGGTGGATTATAGGCAGGAACGCATCACTATTCTCAGTGAGCACAGCCATGGCTGCAGTGACAGGCACCCCAATCATTCCCAATTCCACTCCCTCAGGGGGTTGAGCACATGCAGCCATGCATGTCCCTGTCAGTTAGTTGCCGCTACTGCTGCTGTTGCCCTGCGAGAGAGAGGGAAGTGTGGTAGCGGGTATGATGCAATGTGTTTGGGACGTGACTGCCACTGATGAATAACTGACGGTATCTACAAGCTATGAGATGTGAGTGTTTGGTTTCCAGCAGTGTTAAGTGTGTGAGAGTGGTGAAGCAATGACTGTGAGTTAAGAGTTGTGGATGATAAAAGATTGTTGGTGAACGAAGGAGTGTGTTGAATGCAGCAGTGTATTAGGCTAGTGGTGCAATTGTTGGGATATGGCGTTTGAAGATGTATTCACTGGCTGTGATCACTCCTCTGAGATTGTTTAACTTCTTTCAGCACTGTATCCTGCTCCTCAGGATACTGACTGTAATGGGTTCCTTCTCCCACAGCCTTCTCAATCTGTGTCCACAGAGCGTCCTGGTCCCCTGAGGAAAGAGGTCCTCTTTCCAGTGGTCCATCTCATGCACTGGGACCTCCAGCCCCAGTACCTCTGGCATGCTTTCTGGCCTGTTAGGCTATTTTCTAGCTTCTTCCTGCTCCTTTGTCCTTTTGTAATCAGTTGCACGCACTGGGGCAGCTAGATGGCATCTCTCCTCCGAGAAGTGTAAACTAGCTTTAAGTAGCTCAGGCTCGCTTTGCTATCCTCATATGAACTTAACCCACCTGCCCCACAGCAGCGTGTTCAGTGCTTGGGCTATGCATGGGCCATTTAAATAGCCTGGACAAGTACTTAGAGAATTGTATCTGAAGTGGAGTACACTTCAAGGCAAGCGACCTTAGTGAATTCTCTCACCCTAACTCTGCACCAAGGAGATCAATAATAGGATCCCTAACACTGTTCCAGCTATGATCACGCAGGTTGCAGCGTTCCACATCTGTTCAATTACTCACTGGATAACTGACTAATGGGGAGGGGGAGTTGTGGCGGGGGTTACAAGCTGCAATGGATTGGATCCCTCTACCTCCATAATGGAAAATTATTACAACTAATACTTCATTTTTTAAGTAGTGAACATAAAATTATTACATTTAGGTCAGGTGCCTTGGGGGGGTTACTCAACATGTTTATCAGCAGGAAAAGCAATTTATTTCGTGACTGCAACTTCTGGACAAGCTTTAGCAGTTGCCAGTTGGAGAGCAATAGGGCCTGATATGTTGATGTTGGAACTGAAATAAAAAAGAATGTAAGTGCAGCTCCCAAAAATCCTGTGGAAATGATTCCTGTACTTTTAAAAGTTTTAAAGGTATTGGCTTTGCATCAATGAACATGCATTTGTTTTTTTTACCCAAATAATTTATTTGCTCCTTGCTACGACTCTTTCTCTTTCTTTTTATCCTTCGCGTGTAATAATGTTTGACAATTTATTTTGCCCTTCGTGTTTTTTTCTTTTAATCGCGTATACACATTATTTGATTTCCCCCCCTCCCCTCACCCCCTCATCTATACTGTTCCTCAGGATACCTTTATTTCAATACAGACACTAGTATTAACGCTTGTGTCATTGACGGCTGGGTCAGTCTGTGTCTGGCTTTAATTACTGCCCAGTTGAGTTTACGCCTTCTTTACATCTTCACTGCCATCATTTTCTTTTTGGTTCAGATCATGTTACATTTACAAGAGCACTTTTACAAGAAATATGTTCTGTCGCCACGATTTTCATTTTCTGAATTCATAATATAACATTGTACGGGGTTATATTATAAATACTTCTTACGATTGAGAAAACATTCTGTCCATGGAGGATTAGCTCAGCAGTTGGCTTGCAATTTGTTATCGTATTTCTCGTTTTCTGAATTCTAGCCTATAAATGAAATATCATGAAATTCTTCACAAATATAATCCAGAGCTAAGGGTTGAATTAATGGAACTTGATAGAAATAAGGAATTAATAAAATTGGAATTGCTTCCTTGACTTTCAAACAGTCTGTGTGTTAAGTAATTAAGAAACAGATAAAGTTGCATTAAAAAGTTCCAGTAACATATATTCAAATATTTTACCTCAGCCAAACTGAGATGGAATGTACTGTACGTGGCCATTTTGCTCAGGCTTTGAATTAAGCCCAAAAGAATTTTACTATCCTTCTGCAAAAGCTAAGAAAAAAAGAAAACTTGGAATAAAGCACTCCCAACTATAGGCGTGAGGTTAAATTTTCTGATCCTGCTCACTAGAAGTGCAGGTCGGAGAACTGGAACTAGTGTGAACAGGAATAGGCCCCTCAGACCTGGTTAAATAGATCATGGCTTATTTTAACTCCATCTACTTGTCTTGATTCCATAACCCTTAATATCGTTGCCGAGCAAAAAAAACACTTTTGAAATTTTCTAATGACCTAGCCTCACCAGTTTTTTGAAGGAGAGAGTTTCGATTTGATTTGATTTGATTTATTATTGTCACATGTATTAACGTACAGTGAAAAGCATTGTTTCTTGCGCGTTATATAGACAAAACATACCATTCATAGAGAAGGAAATGAGAGAGTGCAGAGTGTAGCGTTACCGTCATAGCTGGCGTGGAGAGAAAGATCAACTTAATGCAAGGTAAGTCCATTCAAAAGTCTGACAGCAACAGGGAAGAAGCGATTCTTGAGTCGGTTGGTATGTGACCTCAGACCTTTGTATCTTTTGCCTGACAAAAGAAGGTGGAAGAGACAATGTCTGGGGTGCGTGGGGTCCTTAATTATGCTGGCTACTTTGCCGAGGCAGCAGGAAGTGTAGACAGAGTCAACAGATGGGAGGCTGGTTGCGTGATGGATTGGGCTACATTCACGACCTTTTGTAGTTCCTTGTGGTCTTGGGCAGAACAGGAGCCATACCAAGCTGCGATACAACCAGAAAGAATGCTTTCTATGGTGCATCTGTAAAAGTTGGTGAGAGTCATAGCTGACATGCCAAATTTCCTTAGTCTTCTGAGAAAGTAGAGGCATTGGTGGGCTTTGTTTCAGATCCCCATTAGCCTTTGTGTGAAGAAATGCTTTCTTCCATCAGCTTTGAATGATCTAACACTAAGGGTGAGATTTTCCGGCCCTGTGAAATTCCTGCCCGAAGTCAACGGAGCTTTTCCATCCAGCCTGCAATGATTCCTGTCATGGCTGGGAGTGAATAATCCTGCCCTAATTTTATTCCCCTCCCCATGAGAGAAAGCAGCTTCTTTCTATCAACCTTATCAAATCCTCTAATTGTCTTGTACACCTTAATTACATCAGCCCCTTTTTCCTGGCTGCAACCTGTCCTCATAATTTAACCCTTAAAACCCTGATATCATTTTGATCAATCTTAGCTGTATCCACTCCAAAACCAATATATTCTTTCTAAGGTGTAATACCCAGAACTGAACACACTTCTGCAGATGAAGTCTTACCAAAGCTCTGTACAATAGCAATATAACTTTCACCCCCATGTGCCCCAGGCCGCTTGAAATAAAGTCCAATGTTCCAGTAGTCTTTTAAATTATTTTTGCACCAATTCAGTAGCTTCTCATCATTTCTGGACCAATAAATCACACTGATTCCTCACAGTTCCTAACTTCCTGCCATTTAGAAAATCCTCTGCTCCATTTTTCTTAGGTAGAATGTGACCCTGCCTCTGACCTACATTCCTTTCCTTGAGATTCCAGATGAATTGGTTGTATGTGAAGGGTGTGGGGACAAAATTGGGCTCAATAGCACCCATGTTTTTAGAAGTTACAAGGCACCTTAAGAAAGAAAAGTCATGATAACCTTTTCACAACAATTGGAAGTTTTAAAGTACTTTAAAGTCATAAATTACTTTTTGAAGTGTTGTTACTGTTGTAGTGTGAAAATGCAGCTGTCGATTTGCACACATCAAGCTTCTGCAAACAGGATGATAACCAAATAATCCATTTTGTGATATTGATTGAGGGATAAATATTGGCCAGGATTCCAGGAATAACTCCCTTGTTCTTCTTCAAAAAAGTGCTGTGGAATTTTTTACATTCACCTGAGTGGACAGACAGAGCCTCAGTTTAACATCTCACCCAAAAGAATGGTATTTCTGACAAGACAGAATTGCCTCAGTGCTGCACTAGAATGTCAGCCTTGACTTTTGAACTCAAGTTCTAGAGAAGGACTTGAACCCGCAAACCCATGACTCAGATGCAAGGTGCTAGCAAATAAGCCATGGCTGTCCCCAAAGATACCAAAATGGAATCTTCAGAACATTGGGGTGGCACGGTGGCACAGTGGTTAGCACTGCTGCCTCAAAGCTCCAGGGATCCTGGTTAAATTCCAGCCTTGGGTGAAGTTTGCACATTCTCCCAGTGTCTGCATGGGTTTGCTCAGGGTAGTCCAGTTTCCTCCCACAGTCCAAAGATGTGTAGGTTAGGTTGAATGACCATGCTAAATTGCTCCTTAGAATCATGGGGATTAGTAGGTAAATACGTGAGGCTACAGGGATAGGGCCTGGATGGAATTGTTTCAGTGCAGGCTTGATGGGCTGAATGGCCTCTTGCTGCACTGTAGCGATTCTATGATTCTATAATTCTATGTGCAAAGTTTTTGAGTTCTGTGTTCTTCTGACACAAAGTGCACCCAACGCAATAAAGGAGTTAGCACACGTTCACCTAATATTAATCGGCAGCACACAAAGTAGGCAGATTGTGATGTTAATCAACCTATAATACTGATTTGACATCAGTGTTGCCATTTTGGAACTCACACTCAAGTGCATGCTTCTCTTAATCACCCAGGCTTGAACATCATTAGCAGCATGAAGCTTCCATTAATATCTTGCAGATTCATTGCTGGACTATATCTTCTGGCTATTGCTGGAATTTTACACATATTGGGTGCGTTTCCATAATTGCTAAATTCAGTCATCTATTAGAAGTGAACTGGCTGGTGCCGAAGTACTTTTCTCCAGATGTGGGTGACCTAGTCAGGTCTCTATTGGCATTGAGCATGACAAGAATGAAAAGACCCATGCAGAGAAGGATAAGCTGCCAGAAGAGGGAGCAAGAGGAGGGGGGGGGGAAAGAATCTCAGCAAGACTTTATCCATAGAAGACCATTAGGGAGCAGATCAGTTCCTCAAGATAATGTCTGAGGCCCACCATCTTCAGCTACTTCATCAATGACCTTCCTTCCATCATAAGGTCAGAAGTGGGGATGTTCGCTGATGATTGCACAATGTTTAACACCATTTGCCTTTCCTCAGATACTGAAGCAATCCATGTCCAAATGCAGCATGACCTGGACAATTTCCAGGCTTGGGCTGATAAATGGTGAGTAACATTTGCATCACACAAGTGCTAAGCAATGACCATCTTCAACAAGAGAAGCTAATCATCACCCCTTGACATTCAATGGCATTACCATCGCTGAATTCCCCCACTATTAACATCCTGGGGTTTACCATCAACCAGAAACTGAACTGAACTAGACAAATAAATACTGCGGCTACAAGAGCAGGTCAGAGGCTCCTGTGGTGAGAAATTCACCTCCTGACTCACAAAAGCTTGTCTAGTGTCTATAAGGCACAAGTCAAGATAAAGATGGAGTACTCTCTACTTGCCTGGATAAGTGCAGCACCATCAACGTTCAGGAAACTTGACACTATCCAGATAAAGCAGCCTACTTGAGTGGCACCCTTTCCACAAACATTAACTTCTTCCACCATCAACAAACAGTGACAGCTGTGTGCACCATCTACAAGATGCACTGCCGGAACTCACCAAGGCTCCTGAGGCAGCATCTTCCTCACCCATGACCTCTACAGTCTAGAAGGTCAAGGTCAGCAGACATATGGGAAAACCACCACCTGGAAGTTCTTCTCCAAGTCATTCACCATCTTGACTTGGAAATATATCACTGTTGCTGGGTCAAAAACCTGGAACTCCCTCCTTAACAGCACTCTGGGTGTATCTGCACCATACAAACTGCAGCAGTTGAAGAAGGCAGCTCACCATCACCTTCTGAAGGGCAATTAGGAATGCACGATAAACGCTGTCCCAGCCAGCAACATCTACATCCCATAAATTAATTTTGAAAAGATAGAGGAACAGACTGCAGGAATACTGTGACTACATGGAAGCCATTAGTATCAGGAGCCATGATCACCACGCTGTGAGCTTCTATGGCAGCAAGCAAAGATTGCATACATGAATCTGAGCTTCCAAGGCCATACTCAGACAGTGGCTGGACGCTACTGGTGCTGCAATGCAAGCTGAAACACCAGCCATGAGACACTACATTGGCTTCAAATGTGGGCTAATGGAGGTGGCAACTATTCTACATTTGAATGGTTGGCTCCAAGCTCTGCACGTAACTGTGTGCAAAGTTGGTGCCAGGATTGCTTCATATTCCTTTGGATGAGTGTAGATTTTCTGATTGGCTTTCCTGTACATTTGGCTGTATATACCCACCAGCGATCATCTGTAGCCTGGTCCATCAAATTCAGCACTGGAGTCCTCTACATTAGAACTGGTATGTGACCACTTCCTTGAGTGATCTGATTCTGCACTATCATCCTCTGCTGTCGTGGCTGCAGCGTATTTGTCCCGATGCATCACTAGATGCAGATCCCACCTCTTTATCTTATCCTCTGAATTATGCTGTTTTCTGAGCTGGAGGCCACCACTGTGAAGTTGAGTGATGGTGTGTCCTCAGCTTCGCTGTTGCTTTGCTTACCCTTCATTGCCTGGGTAGGTTGTAGCTCTTGGCTATCTGGAAGAAGAAAGCGACAAGGGGTAACGTTGTGGAGAAGAGAGAGGAGAAAATAAGAAATACTCTCTGCAGCTTGTAAATCAGAAAAGATTGCGGGCTAAGTGGAAAATGGGATGTGAGAAGGAGGATTAAGCACAGGGATACCATCATCTTCAATGGTTTCAATCTCAGCAATGGGCCTTCCCATTTGGGCAGCACAGTGGCACAGTGGTTAGCACCGCTGCCTCACAGCGCCAGGGACCTGGGTTCGAATCCCGACTTGGGTCACTGAAACTGTGGAGTTTGCACATTCTCCACGTGTCTGCATGGATTTCCTCCCACAGTCCAAAGATGTGCAGGTTAGGTGCATTGGCCATGCTCAATTGCTCCTTAGTATCCTGGGATGCGTAGGTTAGAGGGATTAACAGGGTAAATATGTGGGGTTACGGGGATAGGGCCTAGGGTGGAATTGTTGTTGGTGCAGACTTGATGGGCTGAATGGCCTCCTTTTGCACTGTGGGGTTTCTATGGCTTCATGCAGGTTAGAACATGGAGGTTTTCCTATCCCTCTCTGGTTAACTCTTGATACAACACTTGCAATAGAGACAGAAGTGTGTCAGTCAGTGTGGTGCAATCATGATGCTCCATGGTTGAATAGCTAACTGTGTGTACAAGTTGTGAAATTCAGGCCTGAAGCCTGCAGCAATGCCAAGCGTGTGAGAAAATGAGGTGAAGCATATGAGTCCTGATTGTTAGTCGGTGAGTGATGGGGCTGTTCTGAATTGATCAGTGACTGTGACTAGTTGTCCAGTTAAAGGATAGTGGCGAGGGATGGACGAAAAAGTATGAAGTGCAAACTCTTGAAGGAGCATTGGACTGACCTTAACTGCTTGTGAGAGGTCATGAAACTTCCTCCGATTCTGCGTCCAGATTTCTGGGTTCATTGACCTCTGCAGCTGTCTGTTTCCACTGGCTCCTCATCATGACTCCTGTCCCCTGAGGATACAGGACATGTCTCCTCCTTTCCCACCTTCTTCATCATGACCTTCAGCAGCCACCCTTCATTCTTTCTAAGGACAGATGCACTTGTAGAATGACTCCCAGCACCTTCTCCAACCACAAAGCATCCTCATTGCACTTTCAAAAAGTGCAGGTTAGCTTTAAGTGGTGCAAGTAACAATATTGGGCCCCTCCTGTTGATACACGCAATTAATGAACAGTTTAGAGAGTGCTGGCTGCACACAAAAATCATTATAATGAGCAAGCAGCACAAAGCTGGCATGCTGCCTGCATTCCACTCAGTGGGCACAAGTTAATCGCATATTGTGATGCCCGTGTCCATTTTCAGGAGCTGACCAATTAACCCCCTTGGACTATGAAGCCCAATGGCATCGGTTACAGCATCCCAAATGTAAACAAGCATTTGCCTCAGCTGCACTGTGTACTGCTTACTGCTATTTTGGCCTCAGCTCCTATTCCAACCTCTCAGTCAGTGCCAAATATCAGAAACAACTATAGTCCTGCTCATGATCTTAGATTAAATTTAAAGTAGATTATTTTCAGCTGCTCCGTTTAAAAATAAGATCATGGAAAAATAAACTGCTCATAAGAAGGCATTATTCTGCTTTTTATAAAATTGTAAGTATATATATGGGTTTCAGTGTGTTCAGGAGGTTTTGTGGCACAGTAGATGGTATCCCTGCCTCTAATCTCTTCTATAGGGGAGGTGATGGCCTAGTGGTATTATCGCTAGGCTATTAATCCAGAAACTCAGCTAAAGCTCTTAGGACCTGGGTTCAAATCCTGTCACAGCAGATGGTGGAATTTGAATTCAATAAAAAAGATATCTGGAATTAAGAATCTACTGATGACCATGAAACAATTTTCAATTGTCAGGAAAAACCCATCTGGTTCACTAATGTTCTTTGGGGAAGGGAATCCACTGTCCTTATCTGGTCTGCCCTACATGTGACTCCAGAGCCACAGTAATGTGGTTGACTCTCAACTGCCCTTGGGCAGCTAGGGATGGGCAATAAATGCTGGCCAGCCAGCGATGCCCATGTCCCACGAATGAATTTTTAAAAATCGAGAAGCTCTAGGTTCAAGTCCCATTGCAGTTGGCTCAGTTGGCTGGGCAACCGGTCTGTATCAGATTGATGCCAATTCTCACTGCAGCTGGGTTGGAATTGGGACCTGTCACTTTGCTCTAATCATGAAGGAGATCATGGCGATTTCATTCCAAGGCCCATTGCTTTCTCCATGGCAACACCTCAGCCAATCAGATTCAACCTACCAACCAATCAGCACCTTTTTCAGCTGTAGGATAAATTATTGCAATCACTTCATATTTGGCATTGTGTGTTTGTCCTGGTGAGTGCAGGATGGCAATATGTCTCTTTTCAGCAATGTTGAAAAAAAGTTGGCATAGTACCACAGCACTAAAGGGTAATCGGACCCTGCTGCACCCGTTGTTCAGGAAGAACTGAGCCAAAAGGTGCCAATTTACAGATTATGTTTTCCACTCTGTCTAAAATATGTCTGATGCCATGTTGGTTTGTGTGATAGTCATGCATCCCGAGAAGCTGTCTAAAACAGGCATTGGCCATATGTTGCAAATGTTAGTGAGGAGCCATACATTTGTTTCAGAGGGCAAAGGTTTACCCCCCCTCCTGCTGGCAAGACTTTCCAGTCCCCTCAAAGTCAATGGATTTTTGAACGGCCCGCTGCATTTTACTGCTCCGCCCCCACTGTGAAGGGCCTGTAAAGTTCCACCCAGAATATGTCTGACAAATTAATTAGGACTGAGCAGAGCATACACAAGACCTACGCTGCTTTGGAGTTCCTCAGTTGCTGCTGCCTTAAAGGAATCACTGGAGACAGCAATCATAATGTACTGCTCTTTAAATTTATCTCAATGCAGAGCTGGAGGAAGCAGGATTCTCACTCCAGGATTTACCTGAGGCTTAATACCGGTAAGACAGCTAGTCCAAATTGGGCCTCTTCAAATTATTGACATCTGCAGTTCATTAGTATATGCTGACAAAGCCATCGGTCCAATTTTTTTTCTGCCTCACATCTCTAGCATGAATTCCCAATGTATCAATTTCACCCAGAAAAGGCACAAATAAATTTCTGGCCTGGTGTTTTCAGCAGAGAAGGAACCAGCATCGACAGTAAGAGGAGAATGAAAATATAGAAGATTCTAATGTACGAAAGCAGAATCAATACAAAAACAAGGCAAAGCTTAGTATTGCAGTTAAAGTCACACAATTTCTGGTTACAGTTAACACTCTTAAGAGTAATATAATTTCTACTGATATGACACTCCCAAGCTGGTAGTGATCAGGAACATACTACTTCCTTTGGAATTCAGATTTTGTTATGCATGCATAATTCTTCCTCTTGTCTAGTAATCCTCGAGGAATAATGGGAAAGTCTGGGGCGGGTGAATGCTTCCCAAATAATGTACTGGTTGACCTTTTAAAACAGGCTGAATGGGGAAAGGTTTGTTACGATCTCCTTAAGGGACTTAAGGTAAGTACAATCAGTGATAATCAAACACTTGTGACTTATGGTGATTCCCTTAGCTGTTGAGTGTATCAAAATGTCACACCAAGTCCGAAAGGAGTCAAAGCGTACAACATAAAATGCAGAGTTTAATAGATATTCGGGCCTTTTAAAATTGATTTGCTTTCACAAAACATACATTTTGCAGTCCTCTCTTTAGGAGCAAAATACCACAAAATTGGCAGTGATTGTACTGGAGAGGGTGCGGAGGAGATTTACCAGGATGTTGTCTGGGAAGGAAAGTTTCAGCTATGAGGAGAGACTGGATAGGTTGAATTTGTTTTCACTGGATCAGAGAGGCTGAGGGGGGACTGATAGATGTATACAAATTTATGAGAGGCACAGATAAGGTAGATCGTAATAATCTTTTCCCCTGGCAGAGGTGTCCAAGACCAGAGGGCATTGGTGTAAGGTGAGGAGTAAGTGGTTTAGAGGGGATCTGAGGAGAAATTATTTCACTCAGAGGGCAATGGAAATATTGATTGCACTGCCAGAGAGGGTGATGGAGAAGGTACTCTGACAACACTTAAGAAGCATCTCGACTAGCATCACCAAAGCATAGTAGGCTATGGTCCAAGTGCTGGTAATTGGGATTGGTCTAGATTGGTATTTGATAGTTGGCACAGACATGGGGGGGCCAAAGGATCTGGTTCTGTGCTGTATGATTCAATGACTCTATGAGTACAAAATAAACAGTATTCTGAATGTTCCACAGGACCAGGCTGAGGAGAAGGCAGTTGGTTTGTTCACTACATTTATTTATTTATTTTAAGTTAAATTTGTGTAAAAAATCGGAGGTTTTTTTTTAAAACAGGAAGTGGGCCCAGCAGGAGTCTGGGAAGGTTTTTGGAGGGTTTAGAAGTAGGCCGCACTTTTGAGCGGGCAGCGTCGTTAGTGGGCAGCAGAGTGAGCAGGAGGCAGAGTGAAAGCTGTAGGGCTTTGGCTCACAGGGCTTGGGCGAGCAGGGGTGAGTTAATTCATTTTTTGCTGTTTCTACCTGGTACTGGCAAGGTATCTAGAGGGGATGGGTGTGAAGGCAGTGCAATGTTCCTCTTGCACTATGTTCGAGGTGAGGGACGACGTCAGTGTCCCTGCTGATTATACCTGTGAGAAGTGCATCCATCTGCAGCTCCTCCAAAACCGTGTAAGGGAACTGGAGCTGGAGTTGGAGGAACTTAGGATCATTAGGGATGCAGAGATGGCCATAGACAGAAGCTTCAGGGATACAGTTACTCCGCGGAATGAAAATAGATGGGTGACGGTGAGAGGGGCTGGGAAGAAGCAGTCGGTGCAGGGATCCCCTGTGGTCGTTCCCCTTAGCAATAAGTATTCCGCTTTGGATACGGTTGAGGGGGACGACATACCAGTGGTGAGCCGCAGTGAGAGGATCTCCGGCACTGAGTCCGTCCCTGTAGCTCAGGAGGGTAAGGAGGAGAGCGGGAGGGCAATAGTTATTGGGGACTCGTTAGTTAGAGGGATAGATAGGAGGTTCTGTGGCAGCAAAAGAGACTCGAGGATGGTTTGTTGCCTACCGGATGCCAGGGTCCGTGACGTCTCGGACCGTGTTTTCCGGATTCTTAAGGGGGAGGGGAAACAGTCACAAGTCGTGGTACACATTGGTACCAACGACATAGGTAAGAGAAGGGACGGGGATTTAAAACAGGAATTTCGGGAGCTCGGCTGGAAGCTGAGAGCAAAGACAAAACATGTGGTCATCTCTGGTACGCTACCGGTGCCACGTGATAGCGAGTTGAGGAACAGGGAGAGAGTGCACTTAAACATGTTGTTGCAGGGATGGTGCAGGAGGGAGGGTTTCAGATACGTGGATAATTGGAACACGTTCTGGGGAAGGTGGGACCTCTACAAACAGGACGGGGTGCACCTGAACCAGAGGGGCACCAATATCCTGGGAGGGAAATTTGCTACGGCTCTTCAGGGGGATTTAAACTAATTTGTCAGGGGAGTGGGAAAAGGAGTTGTAGTCCAGAAGTCAGTGTTGAGGGTGGTGAGGTATTGGGGAAGGTATCAAGGTCAAGGATGGGTACCGGTAGACAGGAAGATGGGTTGAAGTGTGTCTACTTCAATGCAAGGAGCATCCGGAACAAGGTGGATGAACTTGGGGCGTGGATTGCTACTTGGGACTACGATGTTGTGGCCATTACGGAGACGTGGGTAGAACAAGGACAGGAATGGTTGTTGGACGTTCCGGGGTATAGATGTTTCAGTAAGTGTAGGGAAGCTGGTAAAAGAGGTGGAGGAGTAGCATTGTTAATCAAGGATAGTTTAACGGCTGCGGAAAAGCACTTTGAGGGGGATATGCACACTGAGGTAATATGGGCTGCAGTTAGAAACAGGAAAGGAGCGGTCACGTTGCTAGGAGTTTACTATAGGCCCCCAAATAGTAATAGAGATGTGGAGGAAGAAATTGCTAAGCAGATTATGGATACGTGTGGGGGTCACAGGGTAGTTGTCATGGGGGACTTTAACTTTCCAAATATTGATTGGAACCTTTGTAGGTCAAATAGTTTGGATGGGGCACTTTTTGTGCAGTGTGTGCAGGAGGTTTCCTGACACAATATGTGGATAGGCCGACAAGGGGTGAGGCCACATTGGATTTGGTACTGGGAAATGAACCGGGCCAAGTGTTAGATTTGGTTGTGGGAGAGAACTTTGGAGATAGTGACCACAATTCGGTGTCTTTTGTTATTGCAATGGAGAGGGATAGGGCTGGACGGCAGGGCAAGGCTTACAATTGGGGGAGAGGTAATTATGATGCGATTAGGCAAGAATTAGGGGGCATAAGATGGGAACAGAAACTGTCAGGGAAAGGCACTGATGAAAAGTGGAACTTTTTCAAGGAACAAATACTGGGTGTCCTTGATAGGTATGTCCCTGTAAGGCAGGGAGGAAATGGCCGAGTGAGGGAACCGTGGTCACAAAAGAGGTGGAATGTCTTGTGAAAAGGAAGAGGGAAGCTTATGTAGGGATGAGGAAACAAGGTTCAGATGGCTCGACTGAGGGTTACAAGTTAGCAAGGAACGAGCTGAAAAAGGGGCTGAGGAGAGCTAGGAGGGGACATGAGAAGTCCTTGGCGGGTCGGATCAAGGAAAACCCCAAGGCTTTTTACTCTTATGTGAGGAATAAAAGAATGACCAGGGTGAGGTTAGGGCCGGTCAAGGACAGTGGTGGGAACTTGTGTATGGAATCAGTAGAGATAGGCGAGGTGATGAATGAATACTTTTCTTCAGTGTTCACCAAGGAGAGGGGCCATGTTTTTGAGGAAGAGAAGGTGTTACAGGCTAATAGGCTGGAGGAAATAGATGTTCGGAGGGAGGATGTATTGGCAGTTTTGAATAAACTGAAGGTCGATAAGTCCCCTGGGCCTGATGAAATGTATCCTAGGATTCTTTGGGAGGCGAGGGATGAGATTGCAGAGCCTTTGGCTTTGATCTTTGGGTCCTCGCTGTCCACGGGGATGGTGCCAGAGGACTGGAGAGTGGCAAATGTTGTTCCTCTGTTTAAGAAAGGGAATAGAAATGACCCTGGTAATTATAGACCGGTTAGTCTGACTTCGGTGGTTGGTAAATTGATGGAAAAGGTCCTTAGGGATGGGATTTACGACCATTTAGAAAGATGCGGATTAATCCGGGATAGTCAGCACGGATTTGTGAAGGGCAAATCGTGCCTCACAAATTTGATAGAATTTTTTGAGGAGGTAACTAGGTGTGTTGATGAAGGTAGGGCGGTTGATGTCATATACATGGATTTTAGTAAGGCGTTTGATAAGGTCCCCCATGGTCGGCTTATGATGAAAGTGAGGAGGTGTGGGATAGAGGGAAAGTTGGCCGATTGGATAGGTAACTGGCTGTCTGATCGAAGACAGAGGGTGGTGGTGGATGGAAAATTTTCGGACTGGAGGCAGGTTGCTAGCGGAGTGCCGTAGGGATCGGTGCTTGGTCCTCTGCTCTTTGTGATTTTTATTAATGACTTAGAGGAGGGGGCTGAAGGGTGGATCAGTAAATTTGCTGATGACACCAAGATTGGTGGAGTAGTGGATGAGGTGGAGGGCTGTTGTAGGCTGCAAAGAGACATAGATAGGATGCAAAGCTGGGCTGAAAAATGGCAAATGGAGTTTAACCCTGATAAATGTGAGATGATTCATTTTGGTAGGACTAATTTAAATGTGGATTACAGGGTCAAAGGTAGGGTTCTGAAGACTGTGGAGGAACAGAGAGATCTTGGGGTCCATATCCACAGATCTCTAAAGGTTGCCACTCAAGTGGATAGAGCTGTGAAGAAGGCCTATAGTGTGTTAGCTTTTATTAACAGGGGGTTGGAGTTTAAGAGCCGTGGGGTTATGCTGCAACTGTACAGGAACTTGGTGAGACCGCATTTGGAATATTGCGTGCAGTTCTGGTCACCTCACTATAAGAAGGATGTGGAAGCGCTGGAAAGAGTGCAGAGGAGATTTACCAGGATGCTGCCTGGTTTGGAGTGTCGGTCTTATGAGGAAAGGTTGAGGGAGCTGGGGCTGTTCTCTCTGGAGCGGAGGAGATTGAGGGGAGACTTAATAGAGGTTTATAAAATGATGAAGGGGATAGATCGAGTGAACGTTCAAAGACTATTTCCTCGGGTGGATGGAGCTATTACGAGGGGGCATAACTATAGGGTTCATGGTGGGAGATATAGGAAGGATATCAGAGGTAGGTTCTTCACGCAGAGAGTGGTTGGGGTGTGGAATGGACTGCCTGCAGTGATAGTGGAGTCAGACACTTTAGGAACATTTAAGCGGTTATTGGATAGGCACATGGAGCACACCAGGATGGTAGGGAGTGGGATAGCTTGATCTTGGTTTCAGATGAAGGTCGGCACAACATCGTGGGCCGAAGGGCCTGTTCTGTGCTGTACTGTTCTATGTTCTATGTTCTATGTTCTATGAATGAATACTTCATCCAAATATTAGCACACCCTATTCAAACAAAGGTGATTCAGCCTATTTGATGACTGAGGTTACTGTTAATCTGCACAGCAGTCTGTGTCACTAGCTCTGGCAGCTTTGATCAAAGTTCGAGACTGATGTCATTCAGGATCTAGGCTCCTCAGTGTCTGCCAGCTTCTAAGGCTGAGTTCCATATCATCTCTGACCTCTCAGTTTGCCCCCTACAAGTCATTAGGTGTGTGATCAGCCAATAGGAATGCGATCAGCCCATAGCTCATTGGGAATGGCTTATGCTGCTCTGTTTCAAAATGTCAACATGTCTGTTCCTACATCATTCACTCAACCACTGCCCTCTACAGCAATAATGGGAAGCCTGTGGCTTGGGGGTTCTGAGTGCAGCCTATGAGATGAAGGAGGGCCACTCATGTGGCCCACTCATTAGCCTCGATTGTCCATCACTGCTCTACAGTATATGAAAGTTGGGCTAGAGCACCCTGACATCAATTGAGGTATTGCAGTCTCAGGGTTTGCTGACCTGAACACCTCCAGGACCCTCATCTGAGCATCAGCAGCCTTCCATGCCAATCATGGATAAGCCTCTTCCCCTAATAGCCATTCCTGGGCTACTGCTCTTTGACAAACCGTGCAAGAATGTTGGACCAACACTGAATGAATGCACCCTGACAGCTCCTGGGGTACTATGCAGATACTGAATAATTCATTGATTATGGTCACATTCCATCTAAGAGAATGCAACTGTTCATAGTGACAGCACCTTAATAAGAAAATTGATGCAGTTGATAGCAGCCTAGGACTTAAAGGATCGCACCAACTGTGTCTAACCCATTGGCCTAGCATGTTGACTCGTAGCATCCACGGGGCAGATGGTACATTGGTTTGACTTATCAAATAAAACAATTGTTACAAGGCAAATGCGAGTATATGCAGATGATTGGCTAACACATGGCATCTGCCCTATTCCAATTCATAGGACCCTAATTTGTCTCCATTGAAACAATGTTCAGGGAATCATAGCATCCACCCAGACTAAGGACTATGGAAAATAGTTCTAATTACATTGGTGACTGTAATGTGGAGGTAGGTAATTCCCTGCAATTTCTGGAGCATTATCAAATTGCTTCTGTTGGACGAGAAGCCTCAAACTTTACCTCGATCATTACACAGAGAAGTAATGTCAGAGTGGGTAGCTCAGGGTTTGAAGCTTAGAACATGAATGTACATCAATGACTGGGGTTCAGAAATTCAATGCAAAGTGGTCAAATTGACAGATGGTAACAAAATAAAGTGAGGCAGTAGAATCAGAAGAGATTACAGAAATTATAGAACAAGTTAGACAAAGTATATACGAATGTGCAGATCAAATTTGATCAAGACAAGTGTCGTGATCTGTATTTTTACCATCCCTCTGTCAGCTCTTGTATCCACATCTGGATCAAGGTTGTGATGAGGTCTGGAGCCA
This sequence comes from Mustelus asterias, assembly GCF_964213995.1. Lineage (NCBI taxonomy): Eukaryota > Metazoa > Chordata > Chondrichthyes > Carcharhiniformes > Triakidae > Mustelus > Mustelus asterias. Next base: position 89,862,134 of record NC_135802.1, on the reverse strand, counting down.
AATGGTTCTGGTGGAATCCAAAATTGCGTCAATGAGCAGATTATTGATGAGGACGTGTTATTTGATGACATTAGTAACAACTCTTTCCTTCACTTTACTGTGACTGAGAGGAGGCTATTGAGGCAGCAATTGGCGGGGTTACATTTATCCTACTTCTTGAGGGTAAGAAATCTCAAGGCAAGCTTCCACATTATTGATAGAATGCAGTGTCACAGCTCTACTGGAACAGCCTGGCTAGGGAAGCAGCAAGCTCTGGAGCTTATTATGTAAAGGCCACATTGTTCATTTCCTTGAGTCAACTAATAATGCTGTTTCCTTGATTGAAAAAATCTGATTCATTCCACTGTGATATCTGTGCAGTCGGTGCAGATGTGAAATGCTCACATTTACTTGGATATTGACCATTGTATTTTTACATCTGTTTCCTATTCAACTTGTGAATTATTGTTCTTTCGATGGAACTGTGCATCAATGAATGAACTGGCACTCTGGTTTTCTTATCTAAAACCAGGGAATCTGAATAGTACAAGGGTTCTTTCTGAAGCTAGTTGCGTAAGCTAAACACGGGTCTCAATGTCATTCTTTGTTTGAGGAACAAAGTCTTAAGGAAAGTTTGTAAGAAAAATAAAATTGGCAAAGTTCACCACAGATAGAATGAAAGACTTGCATTTATATTGCATTTGTTATGATCTCAGAAAGCCCCAAGCCACTTCTCAGCTAATAAACTACTTTGGAAGTGTAGTCACTATTGCAATGTAGGTAAGATGGCAGCCAAAGTTCACACACAGTAAGGTTGCAAAAAATAACAACATGATCACCAAAACATTTTTTGTGATGTTGGCTGAGGGATAAATGTTGGTCAGGCCACCAAGGGAGACAGCAATCCTACACACCTTTCAATAGTGCTGTATGATCTTTGGTGTCCAACTGAAAAGGAGGCTGTAGTACCACAAGGTTGGAGGCCATGTGAGGAAAGTCTCCTAAGGAGATGAAGTCAGTGATGGTGGGGGAAATGATGGCTTGATATTCAGCAATGGGTTCATGGTTCAGGGGGAGTTAGGAAGAAATGTCAGAGAGTTGACGTGCAGTTTCTACAAGGTAGAGAGCTGTTCACAAACAGCAGGGGTGACTGCCTTATCAACAGGCTTAATCACAGATGGAATTGAGAGAACAAATTGCTGCAATTTAACACAGAGATAGATTGGAGTAGGTAAGGGGAGCAGAGAAGTTGAGATAGGGAATGTGAGCTGGGATTAGACCAGCGTGAGACAGGGTAGTTTTATCTTACTGACGATAAAAAGTGTTGTTGCAATAGTAATCCTGCTCAGTATAAGAGGAACCGCAGGTTCAGACATTTGGTGCATGTGTTTGACTGAGGAGACAATGGTGTGAAGCTACCATCTGCGGGATTATGACTGAACTCTTCTAAGTCAGAATCCCACCTAAAAGTTGTCACACCAGCAGCTCCCAGTAAAAAGGTCAAGAAATGGCAAGAGGCTAGAGGGTAGGGGGGATGTGGAGGGACACAGCAACTAGAGGGTATCCAGAAGGAATGAGAGTTCAGAAGATATAAATAGGGTCGGCTATGTGGCAAGAGGAAGTAATGGAACTGCAGATCAGACAATGAAATAGAGCAAATCAGTACTGCAGAGAGAGTGTGCATATCGTGGTGCGTGGCACTAAAACAACCTGCATTTATATAACCTTTCAATGTAGTAAAATATCCCAATGCATTTCACAGGAATATTATCAAGAAAAAATTGACACCAAGCCACCCAGTGATTTAACTAGACAAATGACCAAAAGCTTAGTCAAAGGGGTAGGTTTTAAGGAACATTTTAAAGGAGGAAGAAAAGGTAGAGAGGTGAAGAGGTTTAGAGAGGAAATATCAGAGTTTTGGGCAGCTGAAGGCATGACCACCACCAGTGGAGTGATTAAAATCAGGGTACAGAAGAAGCTAAAGTTAAAAGAGAATGGGAGCAGACTTTTCCCCAATAATTTCTGTCATAATGGCGAGAAACAACGCTGGTATCTCAGGTGCATTGCGCATTGCAATCTTCTGACACTCAGTCACTTTTTTGGTGATTTGGGAGCTTGGCGCCGGTATAGGGGGGATGGAGTCTAAGCCAGTAAAATCGGCTCCAGAGTGCTCGGCCGCCATGTTGCAAGGGTGCCTCGGTCTTACAGTGCAGTGAGTAACCCCTCCCATCTCCCACGGACATCGGTCACTGCCCTCCCCCCCACTTCATTGCCAGCATGTTATCCCCTACCCCGAGTCAGCCGCATCGGGGCATGAGGGCACTCCAGATGGGTCCTCTGCTGACCCCTGACATGCCCCACCCCCGCTGTCATGACCCCTTCATCCGCCCCTATCATGACACCCTTAGCAATACAACCCTACGCAACCCCCTGCATAGCCCCTCTGCATAGTTCCCCCATCATTGCCCTCACCCAAGCCCCACGCCCCTCACACTGCCCCTAGCACACACGCAATGCCTACTGTCCACAGCTGGGGTGTCCAGTAAGTACTGCCAGGTGGGCACAGTCCGATGGGCACTGGCCAGCCACGTCCCCTACCACCGCGGGGCTTCAATGACCTCTGAGTCCCCTGGCATGACTGGCTTGACAGGTCTACTCTATTGCAGACCAGTAGTGATTCATGCCAGCATGACGTCTCGCCAAAGACGTTGGAAGCATCCGGGAGGTAGGAAGCATGAATGCCGAACTCCATAATGGTATTGAGACCCAGTCAATCTCATACTAATAATGCTCGCGCCCTATCTGAGCTTGAAGTTGTTACTCGAAAGGGTCCGAGAAGGTAGCAAACCATTTCGTGTTGGGCACGAATAGGATTTTTAGCTTCACATGCTACTTTCCCAGATCGCCGTGCTGATCGCCGGGCGCAATGAGGTGGTAGAATCGCGCCCCAGATATCTCAGAGTGTTGAGGAGTCTACAGAGATATAAAAATACTTGGTTTCAAAATCTAACTCTGCTGCACACACACTGGCAGATAAGTACAGATAACTTCTGACTGACCTTCAGAAAATGCAATGTACAACTTTTCAGTTCAACTCAATAATAAACTGACTTTTTCATATCTTCTGGTTTATTTTGTTTGGAAATGTATAAGGCACAAATTCACATTTTATAGTTATACTCAAGATTATTCTTTACAATTAAATAAAATATTAATTAACCCTAAATGCAAAATTGTAATCATGGCAGTGCTAACATTGAAAATATTAAACTAAACCTTGATGAATTCTCCTATAGCACCACATCAAAGCTCTGGAATGCTTCCACCAATTACACCCTGAGGTCCATCATGAGAGCTCAACAGCAGAATAAACATTATAAACAAAGGGGTCTTTCATTGTGCTGGTCTCAACAGCATGGAGATCACCCTCTAGAAATTCACCTTACATGGGCAGGCCATATCTCCCACATGGATGACCACAGAATCACCAAGCAGACCTCCTTTGGGGAACTATCCCAGGCCAAACAAGGTTGTCAGTACAAATGATACTTGGACACCTTAAAAAAAGAGCCTTATGAACTTCTTGAAGACCTCCTGCCCTATGTGGAGATATGCACTGATATTTGGTTCAGTCTGCTTCGAGGACCACCTACTCCAAAACCCAAAACATCCCACATGCTCAGAGGAAGGCTAGAGGTGGCACAGCTGCAGAAGTCCCCCCAGCAACAATATGAATTGCCAGTTCTGTGGGCATCCAGGTCAATCGTCATTGGACTCCTTAGCCACAAAGGGACTCACAGAAGCTGATGAAGTCGCTTACAACTTGAACATATTCAAGTAATGAGGTGTCTACCGCCAACAAGTTGAGTATACTTCCATCAGAGTGCAGCATATGTTTAATGCTAAAAGCATAGGAATGAGAAACTGATCTTTATTTACCACAGAAATCTAGGGATCCAGACTCTGGGTTGTGATTCACTTACCTCAATAATGGGAATCGAATCATTTTGATCATTTTATGTAGTAATATCATAAGTGCATTCGATAAGAAAGAATTTGAAATTCGACAATACATTGCCAACCTCAGGTTGCCCCTAGTTGTAACAATGTCAGACACATGACAACCAATTTGTACACAGGCAACAATGACTAAAATGAAAAGTAAATCTGTTTTGGTGCTGTTGATGGAGGGATAAATATTGACACATGGGGAACTTCCCTACTCTTCACTGAAAAGTAAAATGTAACCTTTAGCATTCACTTGAGCAGGCAGGTGAGGACTCAACTTAGCATCTTGTAAAATTATTTGTTCTCTAGTTTAGGGGCAACACAACTTGTATATTTACAGGTTAAAACTATACAGAGGCCTGAAGCCTCGTGGCTGCAATCAGCTCCCCAGATGACTCTGAGTATAGAAGCCCTGCTTACCAGGGTGATCCTCCAAACTGCTCCCTGATTGGTTCCCCCGGGGTTATGTGACCCTTAGCCTGCAGATTGATCCTTAAAGGGACAATCACCATAATCTTCCATAAAATAGCATTTCCTTTTTAGTCTTTCATGCTGGTCGCCAGCAGGGAAAGCATTTGATGCTCATCCCTAATTGCCTTTCAGGAGGTGGTGGGGAATCACCTTCTTGAATGGCTGCAGTCCATCTTCTGTAAATATGCCCACAATGCTATTGAGAAGAGAGTACCAGGATTTTGATCTAGCAACAGGGAAGGAATTTTTTTTTGTTCATTCATTGGACATGGGTGTCGCTGGCTGGGCCAGCATTTATTGCCCATCCCTAGTTGCTTGGGGGGCAGTTGAGAGTCAACTACCTTGCTGTGGCTCTGGAGTCACATGTAGGCCAAGCCAGGTAAGGACAGCAGATTTCCTTCCCTAAAGGACATTAGTGAGCCAGATGGGTTTTTCCAACAATCGACAATAATTTCATGGTCATCAGTAGATTCTTAATTCCAGATTTCTTTTTATTGAATTCAAATTCCACCATCTGCCATGGCGGGATTCGAACCCAGGTCCCCAGAACATTAGCTGAATTTCTGGATTAGTAGTCCAGTGATAATACCACTGGGCTATCAACTCCCCTATAAAAGAAATTAGAGGCAGGGTCACCATCTACTGTGCCAGAAGACCTCCTGAACACACTGAAATCCATATATACTTATAATTTTATAAAAAGCAAAATAATGAGCAGCTTATTTTTCCATGAACTTATTTTTAAACGGAGCAGCTGAAAATAATCTGGAACGATATCTATCAGGCCATAGTGGAACCCAAACTGGTCTTTGGTGAACAAGTTTAAGCTGTGTAAGTGCTACTTATTAATGCTGTTGATGGCCCTAGCTCTAACCCTAACCCTAACTTTCCATCACTTTACTGATGATCAGGAATAAATGGATGGGATAGAAATTGGCTAGATTAAATTTGTTCAACTTTTTGTGGACAAGGCATGCCTGGGCAATTTTCCACTTTGTTGGGTAGATGCTAGTGTTGCAGCTGTCCTGGAACAGCTTGGCTTGTCCTGGAGCACTAGTCTTCAGTATTACTGCCAAATGTTGTCAGTGCCCATTGCTTTTGCAGTACCCAGTGCCTGCAGCCATTTCTTGATATGATGTGGGGAATTAATCGAATTGAGTGAAAACTGGCATGTGTGATGCTGGGGACCTCAGGAGGAGGCCGAGATGAATAATCGACATGGAAATTCCGGCTGAAGACTGTTGCAAATGCAGCAGTGTTGTCTTTTGCACTGATGTGCTGGACTTCCCCATCACTGAGGATGGGGATATTTGTGAAGCCATCCTTTTTAAAAAATGTCCACCACCATTGACGACTGGATGTGACAGGATGGCAGAGCTCAGATCTAAGCAGTTGGTTGTGGGTTTGCTCAGCACAAGACTGGAGTGTAAGATTGCATTATGTGTTGATGTCCTAAACTAAGCTTGTGCGCAATTCAGAGGCCAGAATACTAATACTGAGTCAAGCTTTCAGTTAAAAAGGATATATTTATGATTTTGTTACAACGTAACCAGAGCAATTTTTCACCAAACAGGATAATTTTACAAAATTGTGCTCCTGGGCACAACCTTGCCTGTGGTTATGCATATTAGGAATTTGAACACAGGCTCTGGAGAATTCCCAGTGCGTAATAAAGTTTACCCTAATAGTCTTAGGTTGCATTGGTGAACGCTTTTGAAATTGGGCCATTTATACCACTGTGTTTCCAGTATGTAATACTTCATTTGTAAGTATATGAGGAATCTCAACTTGTCACAAAATTGAATAATCGTTCATTTGTTTGGGAATGTTTCTGAATGTTTGGCAGAAGGTTGAAAAACTTTAGACAAGAACATTTTAAGTAAATGCAATAATCATTGTTAAAAAAAGACTAACCTGAGAAAATGGTGTTTGCAATTTTTGCCTTCAGGTTCCTCACTAATGTTATTCTGCAACTTTCACAATGCCAGCACAGGGACTTCATTCTTCTCACACAAGGTTATTTCTGGTAAACCAAATTGACAAAAGCGTTTACCAGACAAGACATTATAACTTAATTTACTAGGCAGTCATTTAATGCATGATTCAGACCTCCCTCATACACAAACGCAGACAAACTCATGCCATGTTATATAAAATGGTAGGATCTTTATTCAAGAGAACCAGAATCCAAACTTTTAAATGTCATAGTGCAGCTGCTCTAGTCAGTATGCTGGGAATCAGTACAGACTCGGTCTTTTAATCATTTTCCTATAACCACACAAAAGAGTTGGCTCATTTGTCGCTGTCAATGAGCTCAGTTCAAAGGATTCTTCATTTCCCTTCTCAAACTCTACATAAAGCCAATTTGAATATTTTAATTATATTTAGAACATTCTGTAGCCTGTGTACATTAATTTTTGACACCGTCACGTCAACACTCATTTAAATGTAAAAATCATGGCATGAACATTTCAAACTGTGCCATTTAAATGAGAATTTTATCATGTATTGCCTTGCACAAGACTGAACTAGTTGTTTTAAAGTAATACCACAAGGGTGTGTTGGTGGTTTTATGATAACAATTTAATGATGCATTCATGTAAAAATTTTCAAAGATGCCCTCCAGCTACATTGTCAAAATAAACTAATTAATGTCATGTGACGTTTGTTTGTTTGGATCTTAAAAAGACATTAAAACTACATGTATGTATGGAAGTTGCTGTGCTTGGTGCTGATAGGAATAATTATTTAGCATGCAGTAAAGTTATACCTTTGACACAGATTTTATGAATCAACCCTCCTTCTTTTCTCCCATCAGAATCATGTCTCACAAAATTTGGCACACTTTGAATTGGGTCTCAGACTTGTTTTTGCAAGCACAGAGGCTATCTGCGTTGCTTTCCTGGGTTGCTTCAATCCTGTAGCACTTCACCAAACTTTTGTTTTTGTGGGGAAAGAAATCACAACAGACAAGAGTTGCAAGAGGCGACCCAACAAAACTTAAGCTCCGAAAGAGGCAGTTGGCAAAGATTGTGCTGGGCCGTATTGTATAGCTGCAGGCTAAACTCCATATTCTACTCATGCCTACCCTTTTGCACATTCAGCATACACCATTGGAATGATTCTCCCAAAAAAGTTCGAAGTTCTAAATTTGCGGGGAAACTGGTGTAAATCATAATTGTTTTTTCAGTGGGAGTTCACACTAAAATCTCCCACACTCTGTGCAATGCAGAGGTCACAATCGTGAACCTCATTAAAAGCTCAGGGGAGCGGTGCCTATTTACGCTGGAGTCTGACAGTTCCGGAACTCTGCACATGCACAGTGGCCCCAAACTGTCAGCCTGCAGCCTGGGCTAGCCCCGACCCTCCCTCTCGTCCCGGAGTGCCCCAATCTCCAGTCCCGCCAGCAGTGACGATCCCCCCCACCCCCCCGCAGACCTCCCCCAGCAGACCCCCCCACCCTACAGGAGGCAGACCCCCCTGGCAGACTCCCCCCATGTGAGGCAGACTCCCTCCCAGCAGACCACTCCCATCAGCCTGCCCCGATCGCTGGCCTCCTTCCAGTCCCGACCGATCTCTACGCAGAGTGGCAGCGGGACCTACCACCCTCACCGATAACCCCCAGACCCTGTCACCAGAAAGCCCCACCCCTTGGCACTGTCCCATGTCCAGTGGGCACTGCTAAGGTGCTCCCTGGGCATGGGCACTTTGCCCCTTGGGCAGTGCCAGGGACACAGGCTGCCCCCCGCTGCCCAATCCCCTTGGGGGCCCCAATTGCCCCCCCTTTGGGTCTCATGCTAGTTCCCCAAAAGTGGGGAGCTAGTCTGAAACCCACCAGAGTGAAATTGCACTGACGGGGCAGGAGATGCTAGCGGGCCCGGAGACTTCAGTCCCGGGCCCGATAATCACATTTAAATAAGATCAAAAATAGATTAAAATGACTTACCTCCTGTTCCTGCCGGTTTCCAGCGTGGTCCCAACCGTGCCGGATATCTGGCTCTCGGAGATGCACGCACGTCAGGAATTAAAGCGCGAATCCTGTGAATCGGCCCACACGCGATTCTCCCGGCCCACCGCGCTAAAAAATTAGTAGTTCGGGATGGGAGAATTGTTCCCCTCATGTATTATTGAACCATATTTGCTACAGCAAGTGTGCTACTGATTCCATAGTAATGTTTATCCTGCATTACATGGTGACTACATCTCAAAAGTACTTAATTGACTGTAGCATATATTAGGATGCCCTAAAGGATAGGAAAGACATTGGATGAATGCAATTTCTTTCCCCCAGGCCTTTTCCTTTTCCTATAGGTATTGGCACGGAGCCCACAGCAAATAACCCCAAGAAACAGAATGCAACAAGGCACAGCACATGAATTTCAACAAACAAAAGCACATGGGTTTGGAAGTGGGTGTATAGTTAAAAGCACAGAACTTGCCCGTGTGTCAGAAACTGATTCCAACCAGCTGATTTCCGCATTTAATAACAACACCTTAGGCTGCATGTGAACAACCCCCTTGAGAGAAGTGACTTATCAATTTTAATGTATTAATCAGTCAATTACTGCAATGTTAACATAGCTTTTGGAATTGGAACCGTGAGTCCATGTGTTCCCGATCTTCCTGGAACTCACCAGTGAAAGCAAGGCAAAAACAGGGCAGCAATTGATGGGGCTGAAGACACAACAGGAAAAACTGCCAATAGGTACTTAATCCTTGCAGCTGACTGATTTCTTGCCTGGTTGTGTGAAGACTTTGTTTATAGTGATTGTGTCAAAGATTACTTTCACAAATGTAGAGGTTTGAACTCCTGATCTCCATTTTGGATCTGAAATCTACCAGATCAACATGGCTGCTTCTTATGTTGTTTTCCTTGGATCTCAGCTGAGGATCAAGCTAAGTATCAGCTTCAACAGCACCACAGGAGTAGCAGCAGCAAGCAACAGGAAGATCACCAAAAGAAGCACCAGCAGCAGGAACAGCAACAATCTGTTCCTCAAAGATCTGCCCCTGCAAGGGAGAGAGGGGATGAGAAAAGAGATGCAGGTTGCAGGTGGCTATACTCACAGCAGAGAGGATAATCTCCCTCGACATATGAAAACACCATGGCTCAGAGGGCCACTGAAGATGTTAAGTCCGATGGTAGCGGCCTGGATCAAGATTAGCTGCCAAATGAACTTGTTGGCCACACTTTACCAGCAGCTGTCCGACTCTACAAAGCTGCCCACCTGTTTGTCCTTGGCACCTTTTATTTGCAGGACCTTGCAGTTCTCTTACAAGTGCAGGCCCATTGTGGAGTTTGGATTGAATAGTTCCACAAGTGGGCACATTCTGAGCCACATGGGAACTCCAGGACACTTTGATGAGAATGACACAGAAGTATGCAAACTCATCGATTGTAAATGGAAAGCCTTTTCAATTTGGTATCAGGACCCAAATTCCACAGAAAAAAAAATTAGCTACCAGACAACCAAAGCTGGATCTCAAAGAACCTACAATTTGAAGAACAAATGTGGACACAGAAGAGTGAGGAACTTCAACCTCTCACTGTCATTCGTGACATATGCGTCTGTTTCAAAGCAACCTAAGAGATGAATGGAGCACAAGATCATGAGAAGATACAAGAAACAGGAGGAGCAGTAGACCATACAGCCCATTGAGTCAGTCCAGTTATTCAGTAGATTAATGGTCGATCTTGATCTTCAACTCCACTTTCCCACCGGTTCCCCACATGACTCGATTCCCTGAGGGATCTTAGCTCTGTCTATCCCAGCCTCATATGTATTCAACAAAGGGGAATCCACAGCCCTCTGGGGGAGGGAACTGCATGATGTAATTTCTTACCTCAGTCATAAATGAGACTGTGCTGCGAGTTTTAGATTACCCGCCCAACCAAAACAATCTCTCAACGTCTACCTATCGAGCCACTTCAGAGTCTTCTGTGTAGAATCTTGTAGCAACACAGTTGATCCAAAGATGGCAGAATTGTAGTCAAAGACAGGAACTGTATCGACATCTGCTGGAAATAACAATTTGTGGAAATATTCGACCTGAACTCCACAATGGGCATGCACTTGTAAGAGAACCAACTTCAACACAATGGACATGATGTGATTCTCCTGAATCGCCATTAACTGCCCACGCCAGCAGGAAAACTGGAGTATTTCTTACTGGCACTGGCAATGCCTCTCTGGTGGGATTCATCTACCTGATAGATGCACATTCATGCATCTTGAGAATCACGTTGGCCACCCTGGCTGTTCAGAGATTGGTCACGGCTGCAGCAACTTCAAAACAGCTAAGTACTTTTCAGTTCCTCTTTTGTGTTAACATTGTGGTTAGGAACAATGGGGGGTACTTGAGATGCATTCAGCCCTGTGAAGAGAAAGGTAAATAAACACAACTGACTGCATGCGGAGTAAAAACCATTAAGCTGTCAATCAAATGAGAGTTAAACTGGCCGGTCAGAAATTGAATGGAAACAAAGGTTTTCAAATGTTTGGAAGGTATTTCAAAGGCTCTTAGCTTTCTATGAAAGATCAGAGACTCATAAATACTGTGTTTAAAAAATGGGACTGAGCTGTGGAACGGGAAATCCCCCCCTAGTGAAAGTGAGTGACTTCTTTCAGTAAGATGACTTGAAAGGATCTTTTCACACCTTCAGCTTCCTAGATAAAGGGGAATCTCTTCTGTTGAATGGAGTGCGGTAGTGGTTTGAAAGCCTTCCAGCTGTCCAGGGGCATGGAGATTAAAGTGACCAGGGAAGCTAAAAGCTGTTAGAGGACAAAGACAATAATGAATATCTTACCCCAAGATGGTGACTGAATTCTCCATCCTGAAATTAAACAGCACCTTTCACAGGGCTAGAAGGGGTAGTCCAGCCATGAGACCCCCATCCTGAGGGAGAGTGTTGAAGTCAACCCTTACCCCAGCCCAAGCCCACTCAACCCACAGTATCTTTTGAAGACACCCCCCTTTGCAACTTGGCAGTGACAGAGGGGCACTTGAGCACTGGATATACTCCTTGACCCCTTTGGGGTCCAACACGCCAGATCCACATTGGTTATGACCAATACCAAAGCCTGTCCAGTGCATTTTCTACTGGGGAGGTGGGTGAATAGAGGGAGGCCATTGACTGGGCTGTACAGCCTGCTAATGAGATTACACTGAGGGATTTTACATAATTGTGGAGTTCCCGCCTGCTCTGGGTGGGAATTCGATCAGGGCTGGCGGGGCGAGCCAGGTGAATCCCAAATGGGATCATGCCAAACAAAATTCCCAGTTTAGGCCTAATGCCCCATTCAGCGGGTGATTGGGATTCCCGCCAGTGGCGAACAGGGCCGGAGGACTGAGTCTGCTCCGCCATTCAATCATGGCTGATATGATTCTCATCCCCATTCTCCTGCCTTCTCCCTGTTAAGACCATAAGATATAAGAGCAGAATTAGTCCATTCAGCCTATCATTTTACAACCACTCTTAGACCAATATCATTGTAAAATGGCTGCATTGGGACACTGGAAAGATCTCTGCAGTTGGTGATAAGGTGACTAAGAAATATCTTAGCTGGTGTTTTGCCAAATGTTGAGGGAAGTGCTATGGTGCTATGCTTGCTATAGTTTGACTTGTCTCCTTTCTTGAAGATTCTGATCATGGTACTTCTAAGATCACATGGAATTTGCTCATTCATTGTGTGGAATTAGTGGTGTGCTGGCAATGTCACGAGATTAGCAATCCAGAGGTCTAAGTTAATACTCTGGGGAACATTGGTTCAAATCCCACCATGGCAGCTGTGGAATTTAAATTCAGTTCAAAAAATCTTGAATATGAAACCAGTCTCAGTAAATGAAGCTGTTATTCTTTGTGGTAAAAACAAAGCACAATACTTTTAGGGAAAGAAATCTGCCATCCTTACCTGGTTTGGCCTACATGTCTCTTCAGGTGCACAGCAATGTGGTTGACTCTTAAATGCTGGATTTTCAAGTGGTGCCTACATCTAATGAAAGAGTAAAGAAAAAGATCTGCTAGAACTTGACAGATATGGTACATTTTGGAGAGATCACCAAGTTTCAGTACCCCTGCAGGGAGAGTATCAGGACCAGAAGCTTTGTTGTTTTTAATCTGGTTGACAGCAGTTATTATTTCATGAGTTGCTGGATCATTGTCAAGGTCACTTCTGATTGTGGGGGCATCCTCATATGAAAGAACATCAGAACATAAGAAATAGGAGCAGGAGTAGGCCATCTAGCCCCTCAAGCCTGCTCCACCATTCAATAAGATCATGGCTGATCTGATAGTGGGTTCAGTTCCACTTACCCGCCCGTTCTCCATAACCCTTAATTCCCTTAATGGTTAAAAATCTATCTATCTGTGACTTAACCACATTTAACGAGGTAGCCTCTACTGCTTCATTGGGCAGGGAATTCCAAAGATTCACTACTCTCTGGGAGAAGAAGTTCCTCCTCAACTCTGTTCTAAATTGACTCCCCCATATTTTGAGGCTATGCCCCCTCATTCTTGTTTCCATTGCAAGTGGAAATAACCTCGCTGCTTCTACCCTGTCCAGCCCCTTCATTATCTTATATGTCTCTATAAGATCTCCCCTCAACCTTCTAAACTCCAATGAGTACAGGCCCAGACTACTCAATCTCTCCTCAAAAGCTAACCCCCCCATCTCTGGAATCAACCTGGTGAACCTTCTCTGTACCCCCTCCAAAGCTAATATATCCTTTCTTAAATAAGGGGATCAAAATTGTACACAGTACTCTAGGTGCGGCCTCACCAGTACCCTGTGCAGTTGCAGCAAGACCTCTCTGCTTTTAAACTCCATCCCTCTCACAATAAAGGCCAACATTCCATTTGCCTTCTTGATCACCTGCTGCACCTGCAAACTGAGTTTTTGTGATTCATGCACAAGGACCCCCAGATCCCTCTGCACAGTAGCATGTTGTAATTTTTCACCGTTTAAATAATAGTCCATTTTACTATTATTCCTTCCAAAGTGGATAACCTCACACTTGTCAACGTTATACTCCATCTGCCAGATCCTTGCCCACTCACTTAGCCTATCCAAATCTCTCTGCAGACTCTCTTTCCTCCATGCAATTTGTCCCACTCATCTTTGTGTCATGCGCAAACTTTGTTATCCTACACTCAGTCCCCTCCTCCAGATCGTCTTTGTATATGGTAAATAGTTGAGGCCCCAGCACCAATCCCTGCAGCACGCCACTAGTCACTGATTGCCAACCGGAAAAGCACCCATTTATTCCAACTCTCTGCTTTCTGTTAGATAGCCAATCCTCAATCCACGCTAACACTTTACCCCCAACTCCGTGTACCTTTATCTTATGCAGCAACCTTTTGTGAGGCACCTTATCAAATGCCTTCTGGAAATCTAAATACACCACATCCGTCGGTTCCCCTCTGTCAATCGCACTCGTTATATCCTCAAAGAATTCCAGTAAATTAGTCAAACATGACTTTCCCTTCATGAATCCATGCTGTGTCTGCTTGATTGAACCATTCTTTTCCAGGTGTCCTGCTATTTCTTCCTTAATGCTAGATTCCAGCATTTTCCCAACTACGGATGTTAAGCTAACCGGCCTGTAGTTACCTGTCTTTTGTCGACCTCCTTTTTTAAACAGTGGCGTTACATTAGCTGTTTTCCAATCAGCTGGCACCTCCCCAGAGCCCAGTGAATTTTGATAAATTACAACTAATGCATTTGCTATTTCTTCTGCCGTTTCTTTTAGTACCCTGGGATGCATTCCATCCGGACCAGGGGACGTGTCTACCTTTAGTCCCATTAGCCTACCCAGCACTATCTCTTTAGTAATAGTGATCGTTTTAAGGTCCTCACCCCCTACAGTCCCATGACCATCAATTATTGGTAAGCTATTTGTGTCCTCCGCTGTGAAGACCGACACAAAAAACTTGTTTAAGGCCTCAGCCATTTCCTCGTTTCCTATTATTAAATCCCCCTTCTCATCTTCTAAGGGACCAACATTTAATTTAGCCACTCTTTTCCATTTTATATATTTGTAAAAACTTTTACTATCAGTTTTTATATTTTGTGCCAGTTTACTTTCATAATCTATCTTTCCTTTCTTTATTGCTTTCTTAGTAGTTATTTGTTGTTTTTTAAAGCCTTCCCAATCTTCTAGTTCCCCACTAATTTTGGCCACTCTGTATGCATTGGTTTTTAATTTGATACTCTCCTTTATTCCAGTGTCCCAATGCAGCCATTTTACAACAGATATTGGTCTAAGAGTGGTTGTAAAATGATAGGCTGAATGGCCTCATTCTGCTCTTATATCTTATGGTCTTAACAGGGAGAAGGCAGGAGAATGGGGATGAGAATCATATCAGCCATGATTGAATGGCGGAGCAGACTCGATAGGCTGAATGGCCTAATTCTGCTCCTATATCTTATGGTCTTATGATCACATTCTTAATATCAACTAATCCACTTCCAACCCTGCCACATAAACTATTGTGGGCTATAACAATAAAATCTAGATCTATCAGTCGTCCTTAAACATTGAATTCAGCTATCAGTATGTGTTTGTTATACCCTTCAGGTTAAGTTGGATTTCAAAATAGGATTCGGTCTCACACGGGGACATTTCTAGCAGATGTTTGGAGACCATCTGATATCTTGAAACAATCACAGCCCTAAAATGTTAGTCAGTCCAATTTGCAGCAGTCACAGTGTAATTATACAACAGCTGCTGAGACAATAGTTATTATTTAATTTTCAAATGATGTAGATGATCCATTTCAACTCAAAATTGCAAATCAGGAAAACAGTGATGCAATCACATTGTGATGGTAACTTATCCCCTTTAGGGTTGTCAGCGCAATAGTGGCAGCTATTGGCAATGAGACAGGATCTGGAAATTGCATCTAAAGAAAGAGAACGTGAAAATATAGATTCCCCTGTAGGCTGCAAATTGTGTTAAATTCACACTGGCAGTGATTTAGTGAATGCTGGTTAACCAAATTGCTGTAACCAAACGCTGTAAAATTGCTGTGGAGTGAACAATACATGACTGAAGATGTGTGTTACATTTAAGAATAATTAAAAGCAGTTTTTACAGATTTTCACCATAACTCCTTAGGGGAGGGTGGGTTTTCACATCGTAAATGATTAAAATATTATTTCCTCCCAAAATTGAAAAATATCCAAACTTTCCTTTCTTCCCCAGAAACCAACTGCAGAGCTATGTGCACACATGTGTCTACTTACCATGCCATTCATGGAGAACTCGCAAGCACCTGGCCACTCGTGTTGTGCAGAAGGAATTGTCAGTGCTAAGGTTATCGTTGCTCTTCTGCTTTTTTCAACTTGTCCTCAGAGGGCATTTTTACCACCTCACTACGTTTGATGTGCTGGCTTACGGACATTTTAGACAATCAATCTGAAGACAGCAACACTAAGCAAACACTTGGCCTAGTGATCCCCAATCTGGCAGACACAGCTAATATTCATAAAATTGAAACATAGAATGGTTACAGCACAAAAGGAGGCCATTCAGCACATCATGTTTTTCGCGGGCTTGGTTTATTTATTTTTAAACTTTTAAAGTCTAGACCGGAAGTAGGCCGCGCGCGGGGTGTTGTGGGAAGGGTTTTTGATTTTTCTTTTAGCGCGCGGGAGGTTTAAAAAGCAGGCCGCAGTATCCAGCGGGCAGCGTTGAGAGCGGGCAGCGGAGTGAGAAGGGAGCAGAGTGAAAGCTGAAGGGCTTTGGCTGTAAGGGCTGAGGCAGAGAGGGCGAGGTAGGGTAAGTTTAATTCTTAGGTACATGATGCGCGATATAACTCATGAGGCTAGAGATGCTCGAGGAAATAAAGGCTTTTATTGACTACTACAATAGAGCTACCATATATAATACACGATCCCAGACTGAGGGGTCCCAGACAGAGCAGTGACCTTTATACCTCTCCCAGGAGGCGGAGCCGACTGGGATGTACCATAATAACTATAATACAGGTAGAACAGCCCAACCCTAACCCCAACAGTAACATGTAGAACAACCCAACCCTAACCCCAACAGTAATATATATACAGACTCATAGTACTGGCCAGACCCTGGCTCAGTACTACCTGGTGGGAACCAACGATGGTTCACGACATTCACCCCTCCTTTGAAGACAAAGGCCAGTGGGGTACAAAACAAACACAGAACAATTGGTCATCAGTCTATAAGTTCAGACGGTCAGGGGGACCGCACCGTCGTTGTGACCTCCTCAACACCGGCGATGACACCGGAGTAGGCACTCGCGGTGGCGTTCTCCCCAAGGCGGTGTCCAACGGCTATTCCAATGCCTCACGGGCCGGTTGACCCCGAGGTGGTGACAATCCACTGAGCTCGGACATGCCTTGAAGTGGTGACCATCTCCTGGACTCAGGCAAGCTGTACACGGGAGTAAAAGGGTTAAGTGATGTTCCCGATGCTGCCCGCGCCGTGTCAGGAGGGGAAACAATAGTTGGGGGTCTCTAACAGGAGGTATGGGAGCGACAGGGGTTTCCAAGCCCCCTGCTGGCGCCAGGTCTCGAATCGGGACCGTGTCCTCTCGCCCGTCAGGGTATGCCACATAGGCATACTGAGGGTTGGCGTGGAGGAGATGGACCTGTTCAACCAAAGGGTCGGACTTGCGGGCCCGAACATGTCACCGCAAGAGGACAGGTCCTGAGTACGTCAACCAAGATGGTAATGAGGTCCCAGAGTCAGGCTTCCGAGGGAATGAAAACAGCCTCTCATGGGGAGTAGCGTTGGTTGCCGTACACAGGAGTGAGCGTATGGAGTGGAGCGCATCAGGGAGCACCTCTTGCCAACGGGAGACTGGAAGGCTTTTTGACTTCAACGCCAGTAAGACAGCCTTCCAGACTGTAGCATACTCACGTTCCACCTGTCCGTTACCCCTAGGGTTGTAGCTCGTGGTTCTACTAGAGGCAATCCCGTATGAGAGCAGGTATTGCCTCAAGTCATCGCTCATGAACGACGAGCCCCTATCACTGTGGATGTAACAGGGGTACCTGAACAGGGTGAAAAGATCACGAAATGCCTTGATAACCGTGGCAGCGGACGTATCAGAACAGGGAATGACAAAAGGGAATCGTGAGTACTCATCAATGAGATTGAGGAAGTACACATTCCGATCTGTCGAGGGAAGGGGGCCCTTAAAGTCCACACTCAGTCTTTCGAAGGGACGAGTGGCCTTAACGAGTTGTGCCCTGTCAGGTCAGTAAAAGTGCGGTTTGCATTCCACGCATACCCGGCAGCTTCTAGTTATGGACCTGACATCCTCCACCGAGTAGGGTAGATTCCGGGCTTTTACGAAGTGGTAGAGCCGAGTGACCCCTGGATGGCAGAGGTCATTGTGGAGAGCCTGCAAACGATTCTCCTGCATACTGGCGCATGTTCCACGCGACAGGGCATCCGAGGGCTCGTTGAGTTTCCCTGGACGATACATGATGTCGTAATTATAGGTGGAGAGTTCGATTCTCCACCTCAAGATCTTATCGTTCTTGATCTTGCCCCGTAACGTGTTATTGAACATGAACGCCATGGACCGCTGGTCCGTGATCAGGGTGAACCGTTTTCCCGCCAAGTAATGGCACCAATGCCGGACGGCCTCCACAATGGCCTGGGCCTCATTTTCAACCGCTGAATGTCGAATTTCGGGGCCTTGGAGGGTGCGAGAAAAAAAGGCGACGGGCCTGCCCGCCTGGTTAAGTGTGGCGGCCAGGGCGAAATCAGATGCATCGCTCTCCACCTGGAAGGGGATGGACTCATCGATAGCGTGCATCGTGGCTTTCGCGATGTCGGCTTTTAGTTTTTCAAAGGCCAAACGAGCCTCTGGTGCTAGGGGAAAAGAGGTGGACTTGATGAGCGGACGGGCTTTGTCCGCGTAATTGGGAACCCACTGTGCGTAGTAAGAGAAGAAGCCTAAGCATCTTCTCAGTGGTTTTGCGCTAGTGGGCAGGGGAAGTTCGAGGAGGGGACGCATACGGTCTGGATCAGGGCCAATGACCCCGTTTTCCACCACGTATCCGAGGATAGCTAGGCGGCGCGTGCGAAATACACACGTCTCCCTGTTGTAGGTCAGATTCAGCCGAGATGCAGTGCGTAGGAATCTAAGGAGGTTGGTCATGGCCGCAGATGGTGACGTTATCCAGGTACGGGAAGGTAGCCCGCAGTCCGTTATGGTCCACCATTCGGTCCATAGCACGCTGGAAGACCGAGACCCCATTCGTGACACCAAAAGGAACCCTTAGAAAATGGTACAAGCGACCATCCGCCTCAAAAGCCGTGTATTGTCAGTCCTCTGGGCGAATGGGGAGCTGGTGGTAGGCAGACTTTAGGTCGATGGTGGAGAACACCCGGTACTGCGCAATCTGGTTGACCATGTCAGAAATGCGCGGGAGGGGATACGCATCCAGCTGCGTGTATCTATTAATGGTCTGACTATAATCAATGACCATCCGGGGTTTGTTCCCACTCTGGACCACCACGACCTGCGCTCTCCAAGGACTAGCGCTAGGTTGTATGATCCCTTCCTTGAGGAGCCGCTGAACCTCAGATTGAACGAAGATCCAATCCTCAGCGCTGTAATGCCTACACTTAGTCGCAATGGGCTTGCAGCCTGGCACGAGATTCTGGAACAGGGAGGGTGTGGTAATCTTAAGCGTTGAGAGGCTACAGGTGGAGCGCGTTGGACAATTTGGAGGCTGCTGTTCTCCCACTGAAAACGGAGGGAGTGGCCCACCGTACTGTAGGGTTACACTCTTCAAGTGGACCATGAAATTTAGTCCGAGGAGTATTGGCGCGCAAAGGTGCGGTAACACCAGGAGCCTGAAGCTCTCGTAAACCGTGCCCTGCACCGTTAGATTTACCACGCAACTCCCTAGCACGGTGACAGACTGGGACCTTGACGCCATTGAAATTGTCTGCTTGACAGGCTGGATCTGGAGGCCACACCGCTTCACAGCATCTGGGTGAATAAAGCTCTCCGTGCTCCCGCTGTCAAACAGACAATAAATCGTGCGTTTGTTTACCTGTATGTCCATCATGGACTTGTCGAGTCTGTGAGGCTTTGCCTGGTCCAGGATGATCGACGCCACCGTTGGTTCGTGAGCGCCACTGCAGGCAGCTGAGATGGATGATGACGACCCCTGCTGGTCATTCGCAGTCGGTGCCGACCAAAATGGCTGCTCCCATAGGTCGCACGTGGGCGATGGCGCCAAAATCAGCGACCCCTGGTGGTCGCACATCTCTTGCGACTCCGTCGTCTGGAATGGCGACTTCCTGGCCTCGCACGTGGAAGAAACCCTTGACGATGCCGACGACGAGGAACCCGGCTCCGAGGAGTCGCACGCCGCACTGCTGTTCCTGGAAGTAAGTTTGGATCGACATACCTTCGAATAATGCCCCTTCTTGCCGCAGGCAGAGCACAACACTGCTTTAGCGGGACATCGCTGCCGAGTATGCTTCACTCCTCCACAGAAGTAACACCGCGGGCCGCCTGGAGCTGCTGCCGTCGTCAGGCCCGAGGGTGGGCACGCCATCACGCAGCTTTTCGGGCCCGCTGGATGAAGTGGGATCTGTGACTGCTCCTGCCACGCTGTCTCCACGTGGTCTTCGGGATACATTGCCAGGCTTTTGGAGTCCGTTTCTAGCGTATCCGCTAGCTCTATAGACTTAGTGAGATCGAGATTACCTTGCTTCAACAGTCGAAGTCGGATATAAGACGATCCGATTCTCACCACAAACGCATCTCGAGCGAGGTCGTTCATGTTCTGGTCTGCCGACACTGCTTTGCAGTTACAGCCCCTGGCTAGCTGTAGGAGCTCGCACGCGTACTGTTCTGTCGTTTCGCCGGGCTGCCGTCGTCGAGTGGCGAAGAGATATCGAGCATGCATCTCGTTTGGCGGTTTAATGTAGCGCTTCTTAAGAAGCTCGAGGGCCTCTTTGTAGTCGGTGGCCGCACGAATCGCTAAATATACAGCGTCGCTTACCCTCGCGTGGAGGACCCGGAGTCTGTCGTCGTCTGTGGTGACCGCTGTGGAGGCTTCGAGGTAATCCTGAAAACATTTCAACCAGTGGTCGAAGGTGTTGGAGGCGCCCGCCGCACGTGGGTCCAGCGTAAGACATTCGGGTTTTAACATTTTCTCCATGCTCTCTGTATCGTTTTTTTTTCCAACGACGAGAGTTCAATTAGTAGTGAATAAAATTGATGCGCGATATAACTCACGAGGCTAGAGATGCTCGAGGAAATAAAGGCTTTTATTGACGACTACAATAGAGTTACCATATATAATACACGATCCCAGACTGAGGGGTCCCAGACAGAGCAGTGACCTTTATACCTCTCCCAGGAGGCGGAGCCCGACTGGGATGTACCATAATAACTATAATACAGGTAGAACAGCCCAACCCTAACCCCGACAGTAACATGTAGAACAACCCAACCCTAACCCCAACAGCAACATATATACAGACTCATAGTACTGGCCAGACCCTGGCTCAGTACTACCTGGTGGGAACCAATGATGGTTCACCACAGTACGTTTCTCTGTGTTCCTTGAAATAAGAAGGGAAATTATGAGTGTGAGGCCAGTCTGTTGTTCCCAATGTAGGATGTGGGAGATCCTGGAGGCTACTGGCCTCCCAGACGTCCATATCTGTGATGGGTGTGTCGAGCTGCGGTTCCTAAGGGACCATGTTAGAGAACTGGAACTGCAGCTCGAGGATCTTCGTCTGGTTAGGGAAAATGAGGAGGTGATAGACAGGAGCGATCAGCAGGTGGTCACACCAGGGCCACGGGAGGCAGACAAGTGGGTAACGTCCAGGAAGGGTGAAGCTCGGGTGATAGAGAGCACCCCGGTGGATGTGCCCCTTCACAATAAGTACTCCTGTCTGAGTACTGCGGGGGGGACAGCCCACCTGGGGGAAGCAGCAGTGGCCGTGTCTCTGGAGCAGAGTCCGGCCCTGTAACTCAGAGGGCTAAGGAAAGGAGGAGGAAGGCAGTATGAATCGGGGACTCAACAGTAAGGGGGTCGGACAGGCGTTTTTGCGGAGGCAGACGGGAGTCTCGGATGGTGGTCTGCCTCCCTGGTGCCGGGATCCGGGATGTCTCTGATCGCATCCCTGATATCCTGAGGTGGGAGGGAGAGGAGCCAGAGGTCGTGGTACATATTGGTACCGCTGACATAGGTAGGAAGAGGGAAGGGGTCATGAAAAGAGAATATAGGGAGTTAGGTAGACAGTTGGGAAGGAGAAACGCAAAGCTCGTAATCTCAGGCTGCCTGTGCCACGGGAAAGTGAGAGCAGGAATGGAGTGAGGTGGAGGATGAATGCGTGGCTGAGGGACTGGAGCAGGGGGCAGGGATTCAGGTTCCTGGACCATTGGGACCTCTTTAGGGGCAGGTGTGACCTGTACAAAAAAGACGGGTGGCACTTGAATCCCAAGGGGGACCAATATCCTGGCAGGAAGGTTGGCTAAGGCTACTGGGGAGACTTTAAACTAGAAAGGTTGGGGGGAGGGAATCGTGATGAGGTGACTGAGAGTGAGGAGGTTAGCCCGCAAATAGAGAAGGATTGTACACAGTGTAAGAGGGAGAATAGACGGGTGATGGAGAAGGGGAGAGCTCAGACCAAAGGTTTGAGATGTGTCTATTTTAACGGCCAGGAGTGTAGTGAATAAAGTGGATGAGTTAGAGTGTGGATCGATGCTTGGAAGTGTGATGTGGTGGCCATTATGGAGACTTGGGTACAGGGACAGGACTGGATACTTCAGGTGCCGGGTTTCAGATGTTTCAGAAAGAACAGAGAGGGAGGCAAAAGAGGCGGGGGAGTGGCACTGCTGATCAGAGATAGTGTCACAGCTGTAGAGAAGGTGGAAGCCGTGGAGGGATTGCCTACGGAGTCTCTGTGGGTGGAAGTTCGGAGTGGGAAGGGGTCGATAACTTTGCTGGGTGTTTTCTACAGGCCGCCCAATAGTAACAGGGATGTTGAGGAGCAGATAGGGAAACAGATCCTGGAGAGATGTAGTAATAACAGGGTTGTCGTGATGGGAGACTTTAATTTCCCAAACATCGATTGGAATATCCCTAGGGTAAGGGATTTGGATGGGGAGGAGTTTGTTAGGTGTGTTCAGGAGGGTTTCCTGACACAGCATGTGGATAAGCCGACAAGAGGAGAGGTTGTACTCGATCTGGTACTGGCTAATGAGCCTGGACAGGTGTCGGATCTCTCAGTGGGGGAGCATCTTGGGGATAGTGACCATAACTCTATCTCCTTTACGCTAGCATTGGAAAGAGATAGGATCAGGCAAGCTAGGATAGTGTTTATCTGGAGTAAGGGGAAATATGAAGCCATCAGGCAGGAATTAGAGGCGTAAATTGGAAGGGGGCATTCTCGAGGAGAAGTACCAAAGTAAGGTGGCAGATTTTCAAGGAATGTTTGTCTGGAGTTCTGCATGACAACGTTCCGATGAGACAGGGAGGTGTTGGTAGGTTACGGGAACCGTGGTGCACGAAAGCTGCGCTAAACTTAGTCAAAAAGAAAAAGGAAAGCGTACAAAAGGTTCAGAGAGCTTGGCGATGATAGGGATCTAGATGAGTATACGGCTTATAGGAAGGGACTTAAGAAAAAAATTAGGAGAGCCAAAAGGGGTCACGAGAAGGCCTCGGCAGGTAAGATTAAGGAGAACCCTAAGGCGTTCTAGAAGAGGAGTAAAAGGATGAGATGTGAAGGAATAGGACCTATAAAATGTGAAGGTGAGAAAGTCTGTACAGAACCGGAAGAAATAGCAGAGGTGCTTAATAAATATTTTACCTCGGTATTCACGGTGGAAAAAGACCTGGGTGGTTGTACTACAGGATTGAGGTGGACTGAAAAGATTGAGTATGTGGACATTAAGAAAGAGGATGTGTTGGAAATTTTGAATAGCATCAAGATAGATAAGTCGCCGGGACCGGATGGGATGTACCCCAGGTTACTGTGGGAGGCGAGGGAAGAGATTGCTGAGCCTCTGGCGATGATCTTTGCGTCGTCGATGGAGACGGGAGAGGTTCCGGAGGATTGGAGGATTGCGGATGTGGTTCCTATTTTCAAGAAAGGGAATAGGAATAGCCTAGGAAATTACCGACCGGTGAGTCTAACCTCAGTAGTTGGTAAGTTGATGGAGAAGATCCTGAGGGACAGGATTTATGAACATTTAGAGAAGTTTAGTATGCTCAAAAGTAGTCAGCACGGCTTTGTCAAAGGCAAATCATGCCTTATGAGCCTGGTGGAGTTCTTTGAAAATGTGACTAAACACATTGACGAAGGAAAAGCGGTAGATGTGGTTTACATGGACTTCAGCAAGGCATTCGATAAGGTCCCCCATGCAAGACTTCTCGAGAAAGTGAGAGGGCATGGCATCCAAGGGGCTGTTGCCTTGTCGATCCAGAACTGGCTTGCCTGCAGAAGGCAGAGAGTGGTTGTAGATGGGTCGTTTTCTGAATGGAGGGTGGTCACCTGTGGTGTGCCCCAGGGATCTGTTCTGGGACCCTTGCTGTTTGTCATTTTCATAAATGATCTGGATGAGGAAGTGGAGGGGTGGGTTGGTAAGTTTGCCGACGACACAAAGGTTGGTGGTGTTGTGGATAGTTTGGAGGGATGTCAGAAGCTGCAGCGTGACATAGATAGGATGCAAGACTGGGCGGAGAAGTGGCAGATGGACTTCAACCCGGATAAATGTGTAGTGGTCTATTTTGGCAGGTCAGATGGGATGAAGGAGTATAATATCAAGGGTAAGAGGATCAGAAGGACCTTGGGGTCCGGGTCCATAGGACTCTTAAATCGGCCTTGCAAGTAGAGGAGGTGGTTAAGAAGGCGTATGGTGTGCTGGCCTTCATCAATCGAGGGATTGAGTTTAGGAGTCAGGAGATAATGATGCAGCTTTATAAGACCCTCGTCAGACACCACTTAGAGTACTGTGCTCAGTTCTGGTCGCCTCATTACAGGAGGGATGTGGAAATTATTGAAAGGGTGCAGAGAAGATTTACAAGGATGTTGCCTGGATTGGTTGGCATGCCTTATGAGGATAGGTTGAGGGAGCTCGGTCTTTTCTCCTTGGAGAGACGAAAGATGAGAGGTAACCTGATAGAGGTGTACAAGATGTTGAGAGGTATAGATCGGGTGGATTCTCAGAGGCTTTTTCCCAGGGCTGAAATGGCTGCTACGAGAGGACACAGGTTTAAGGTGCTGGGGAGTAGGTAGAAAGGAGATGTTAGAGGTAAGTTTCTCACTCAGAGGGTGGTGGGTGAGTGGAATCAGCTGCCTCAGTGGTGGTGGAGGCAAACTCGACAGGGTCTTTTAAGAGACTTCTGGATGAGTACATGGAACTTAATAGCATTGAGGGCTATAGGTAACCCTATATATAAGCCTAGGTGGGTAGGGACATGACCGGCGCAACTTGTGGGCCGAAGGGCCTGTTTGTGCTGTATTTTTTCTATGTTCTATATTCTATGTTCATTCTGACTCTCTGTATGAACAACTCAACTAGTACCACTCCCTCACCCTCCTTGCGTAACCCTGCAAATGTTCTCTCTTCACGTATTTATCTAATTCTCTTTTTAAGGCCTTGATTGCATATGCCACACACTCAGGTGGCACATTTCAGATCCTAACCATTTGCTGTATAAATTTATCTTTCTTTGTGTCGCTGTTGATTCTTTTGCCCATCACTTTAACTCAGTGTCTTCTGGTTCTTGAACTTTCTGCCATTGGGAACAGTTTCTCGCTATTCTCTTGAGGCCCCTCTTGACCTTCTTTCAAATCCTCTCTCAAATCTATTGTTAACCTCGCTTCTCTAAGAAAAGGAACCCCAGCTTCCCCAATCTATCCACATAACTGAAGTTCCTCAACTATGAGGAGGAGTCAGTGGCATAGTGGTAATGTCGTTGGATAAGTAATTCATAGACACAAGCTAATTATTTATGGAAACATGTTCAGATCCCGCCATAGGACCTAGTGGAATTGAAATTCAATTAATAAACCTTCAAGAAACCATTGTCGATTGTCATAAAAGTACACCTGATTCACTAATGCCCCTTTAGGTAAGGAAGTCTGCTGTCATTATCTCGTCCGGCTTAAAGAGAAAATGCTGGAAAATCTCAGCAGGTCTGGCAGCATCTGTAAGAAGAGCATCTCTCCTTACAACATCTCTCCTTACAGATGCTGCCAGATCTGCTGAGATTTTCCAGCATTTTCTCTTTTGGTTTCGGATTCCAGCATCCACAGTAATTTGCTTTTATCTGGTCTGGCCTACATGTGACTCCGGAATGAAACTGGACAGATCACCGGCATCTGCCTAGGCACCAGAAAAGACATTGGAGCACTCATCCCTTTTGACTCTGCAAAGCCCTTATTAACATCTGGGGCCTTGTGCCAAAATCAGGAGAGCTGTCCGACAGACTACTCAAGCAACTGCTTTACAGACAATATTCCAGACACATTCACCACTGTATATGTCCTATCCCACTGACAGGACAGACTCACTAGAGATACTGGCGGCACCTAGGAGTCCTCAACATCAAAGCTAAACCCCCATGAAGTCTCATGGCAGCAAGTCATACTCCTGCTAAGTACCACCTACTGCCCCACCTTAGCTGAAAAATCATTATTCCTCCATGTTGACCACTTGGAGGAAGCATTGAGGATGGCAAGGGTGCAGAATGTACTCTTCAATGCCCATCACCAAGAGTGGCTCGATAGTACCAAGACAGACCGAGCTGGCTGAGTCCTAAAGGACATAACTGCTAGACTGGTCTGCAGTAGGTGGTGAGGGAACCAACAAGGGGGAAAACATCCTTGACCTCATCCTCACCAACCTGCCTGCCACAGATGATCTGTCTATGACAGTATTGGTAGGAAAGCCCACTGCACAGTCCTTATGGAGACAAAGGGCCCGATTTTGCTATCACGTTGCACCTGTTTTTGGGCGCGAAAACTTGGTAAAGTTGGGTGTGAGGCAAGTAGTGTGATCTGTGCCCGCCTCTGCACACCAGTTCCCCCTTTACCAAGGCCCGAAAATGGCCGCGATCGGGATCGCGCCCAAAACGGGCGAGACGGCCATTTAAATGTATTTGGATGCATTTAAATTGACTTAATGGGCTGCACGCCCAACTTTATTGGCACTTCCCCCTTTACCACCATGTTCACCCATCTAGAATCGGCGCAAAACAGACATGGTCCATAGAAGTTCAATTCGGGCGCTCCAGTTAGTGGGGAGGTAGGTGCCTAGCGTTCGACGGCTCTCTGCTTGAGATCAGTGGGTGGGGGGTTGGTGGGTCCATTGCCACTCTGTCTGAGATCAGTGGTGGGGGGGGAAACTGGTGTCCGCTGCCACTCTGTCTGAGATTGGTGGTGGGGGGGGAAAGTGGTGTCCGCTGCCACTCTGCCTGAAATCGGTGGGGGGAGGGGGGGAGGGGCCCACAATCGGTCTGGGTGGTGGGGGAGTGGGGGTATAAGGGGGTCAGTACATAGGAAGATGGTTGTGGTTGTGGAGGATCAGTCATCTCAGCTCCATGACATCTCTGCAGGTGTCCCTCAGGGTAATGTCTTAGGCCCAACAATCTTCAGCTGCTTCATCAATGACCTTCCCTCCGTCATAAGGTCAGAAGTGGGGATGTTCGCCGATGATTGCACAATATTCAGCACCTTTCGTGACTCCTCAGATACTGAAACAGCCCATCTTCAAATGCAACAAGATCTGGACAATATCCAGGCTTGGGCTGACAAGTGGCAACTAACATTCACGCTACACAAATGCCAGACAATGACCATCACCACTAAGAGACACTCTAACCACTGCCCCTTAACATTCAATGGTGTAACCATCACTGAATCCCCTACTGTCAACATCCTTGGGGTCACCATTGACCAGAAACTCAACTGGACTCACCATGTACACACAGTGGCTACAAGAGCAGGTCAGAGGCTAGGAATACTGCAACGAATAACTCACCTCCTGACTCCCCAGAGCCTATCCACCATTTACAAGGCACAAGTCAGGTATGTGATGGAATACTCCCCACTTGCCTGGATGGGTGCAGCTCCAGCAACACTCAAGAAGCTTGACACAACCCAGGACAAAGCACCACATCTACAAACATTCAATCCCTCCACCACCAACGCTCAGTAGCAGCAGTGTGTACTATCTACAAGATGCACTGCAGCAATTCACCAAAGATCCTTAGACAGCACCTTCCAAATCCATGATCACTTCCATCTAGATGGACAAGGGCAGCAGATAAATTGGAACACCACCACCTGCAAGTTCCCCTCCAAGCCACTCACCATCCTGACTTGGAAATATATCGCCGTTCTTTTGCAGTCACTGGGTCAAAATCTTGGAATTCCTTCCCTAATGGCATTGTGGGTCAACCCATAGGACATGGACTGCAGCAATTCAAGAAGGCAGCTCACCACCACTTTCTCAAGGGCAACTAGGGATGGGCAATGAATGCTGGGCAGCCAGCGACGCCCATGTCCCACGAATGAATAAAAAAAAGCAATGTTGTGGGGGTGGGGCAGTGTCTGTGGGGGCCAGGGGGAGGCATTATCCGGTCCGGGATGAATATGGCAGGGGAGCCGCATTCTATCATTTTTTTTTCTACGCATGCACAGTTGGAGGTGCTGATCGGAGCTGCAGGGTTTTGGGCGCATTAAGCCCCGCCCACAGGCTTCTGCAGCGCGATTCGGAATTCCTCATATTTTTTCAGGCAGAGTGGGTATGGGGGCACCTCAGAGCGGGTCTAATAGTTGGATCTGAAACACTCCCAGTTTCAAGTCCACCCAACACTCGAATCAAAATGGTAAAATAGGGCCCAAAGTCCCACCTTCACATTGAGGATACCTTCCATTGTGTTGTACGGCACTACCACTGTGCTAACTGGGATAGATTTTGAACAGATCTAGCAGCTCAAAACGAGGCACCCATGAGGCACTGTGGGCTATTAGCAGCAGCAGAATTGTACATAACCGCAATCTGTAACCTCATGGCTTAGCATAGCCTCCACTCTACCATTGTCATCAAGTCAGGAGATCAACCCTTGTTCAATTAAAAGTGTGGGACAGCATGCGACATGTCAATCTGGTGAAGTTACAATACAGGACTACTTGCATGCCAAGCAGCAGAAGCTGCGTGCGATAGACAAAGCTAAGTGATCTCATAACGAACAGATCTGGTCTAAGCTCTTGTAGTCCTGCCTCATCCAGTCATGAATGGTGGTGGACAATTTCACAACGCAGTGTTGGAAGAGGCTCCAGAAATATTTCTATCCTCAATGATGTGGGAGCCCAACTCAGCAATGCACAAGATAAGGCTGAAGCATTTGTAGCCATTTTCAGCCTGAAGTGCCAAGTAAACCAATGACTTTGACCTCCTCCTAAGGTCCTCAATATCACAGATGTCATTCTTAAAACAATTTGATTCAGTCTACATGACTTGAAGAAATGGTGAAGGTGCTGGATACTGCAAATGCAATGAAACCTGACTTTATGAATGATTGTACTATGTTCAGCACTAGTCACGACTCCTCAGATAATGTTGCAGTCTGTGTCAATAAACAGCAAGATCTGGGCAACATTCAGGCTTGGGCTGAGAAGCAACAAGTAACCTTCACACCACAGATGCCAGGAAATGACCGTTTCCAAAAGAGGAAATGTAACTATCTCCCCTTGATATTCAATGTATTTTTATTGCTGAATCAACATCCTAAGGGATACCATTGACCAGATACAGAAGTGGGAAGCCAAATAAATGCGGTGGCTATAAGAGCAGGACAGAGACAAGGAATTCCACAAAATTCTCCCTCCCCAAAGCACCATGTACAGAGTGCAACTTTACAGAGTGAGCAGCTGGGAGTTTGGTGAGTAATGGAAATCGGTGAAGAGAGCAAGAAGGTTCTCCTTTCTTTTTATACTGTTTCTGCCTCCAGTATTTGGTTCTTACTTTGGCACAAAGGAAGGGGCTGTTTGGTAACTGGTAAGTTATTCTACTTACTCTATTCTTAATAAGAATAAGTAGTTTGCAAAATCGATAGTATAGCAGGGAAGCTCAGCCAAGTTGAATGCGCATTTTGAGAAATGTGGGAAGTCCACTATGTATCCTAGACAAACATATAATCAGAGAGGCTGCAGTAGTTTGATCTACAGGTTTCAGAACCTGAGAAGTGGTTGGAGTCACTGTGGTGCCTCCACAAAGCTGAAAACTACATGGAGAGCATGTTTAGGGAAGTAGTCACCCTGTAGGTTATGAACATGCACACAGGGAGGGAATGGGTGAGCACCAGGCAGTCTAATACAATCATACAGGTTGTGCAAGTGTTCGCTATATCGATCTCGCTCACTAACCTGTTTTCCATTTTGGATACTGGTGAGGGCGATGGTTCCACAGAGGAATGCATCAAGAGGCAAGTCCGTGGCACCACAGTGATTCAGCTGCATCTGAGGTGAGAATGGAGAGCAGAATGGCAATAATGATAGGCAATCCATTTGCTAGGAGAACAGACAGGTGTTTCAGCAGCTATGACTCCAGGATGGTATGTTGTCCTCCTGCAGCCCACAGCTGTGACCAAATAATGGGGCCAGTGAGATGAGAGACCACTGGGTCACCACCTTGCCCCAGATAGGTTCCCTCCCTGCCACTTCTAACTCAGGTAGAGGGAGGGGAGGTTGGTGCTGATCCAAAGCTTGGAGAATCTGGGCATCATCTAAATTGGTCCACAATTGGCCCTAACTGGCAGATGGCGCTGCTGCCTTGAGCCCATCTCCATTGAGATTGCTTGGAGGTGGCAACACATCATGGAACTGACTTGGACTGTGACTTTCACTATTTTCTCCCAGTCCCAGGGAAGATTCCACCCATTAACTCTATTCCTCTCTTCACAGATGCTGTCAGACCAGCTGAATATCCCCAGCATTTTCTGTTTGCAATTTCTTGCTTCGGCATCCTTCCAGGCTCCCTAGTGAGCACATCCATGGTGTCAATTACTTTTGTTCTCTTTGGATTATCAAGAAGGTCACAGATACATTATTTAATAACACTAATAGCTTCCTTACTTTTGCCACTGAACAATACCATCAAAAACTGATATCCACAGATTTGTTCATAAAACCCGTCTCCTGTCGGAAGCAGATTTCTGAAAGTGCATTCAATTCAGTCAGTAATGTGCTGGCAAGTGCAGTCTAGCGACATAATTCAACAATGAAGCATAGGTATACAAACAGACTTCCCTGTTTGAGTGTTTAATAGTCCCTGGCTATTTCATCAGGCTATGTGAGTCAGTTTCCTATGGAAAGTAATTAAGTGCTGTGCTGTTGTAGTTATGATTGTTCATGATCGAATTGGTTAAGATGATGGGGGGAAATCTTAACAATACACAGGGATTGATACTTCTTTGGCCAAACCTCCAATGTGTGGTCCTGAGCACAGTTTGTACCAAATCTTCAAATTCATAAAATGAATCCAAATAACTTAAATATGGTATTATTATATATATTACATCTGCACATTAAGGGAAGTAATCATTAAATGTGCATCAGCGGTTACAAAAATGTAAATTTTCCATTCCTCATTCCCAGCTGTGCTTACACAGGCAGGATTTTCCTTTGTAAACATTTCACTCTGGTGTATCTTCAGTTGATATGGTTGTTCAGCAAAAAGACACTGCTGGCCTATGAGGAAAGACTTGTTCGACTCGAAGATCATAAACCTTCCCAAGGAGGAACAATACTCCAATTCCTCCGCCCCCACCAACAACCCAGGGTGGGTGGCCAACCCACAATCCAATAAAAATTTGTGCATGCTTGTACATCTGTGGCAAATAAGGGAATAACCAGAGAGTAAGTCAACATGTTTATGTAGCCTGTATTGGCATGACTGCTTCATCCTATGTGACTCTTTAAGATGTGAGGTCCATAAGTCCATGCGCAAAGCCAGGAATTCAACCACAAGTTAGTTTTTCACAGTATGGAAAATTGGAACAGCATTAAAGCCGCAATCTAGCACTTTTTTCCCAAATTTTTTTCAACTTTTAATGCTAACCAATGTGGGTGCTGGCATAGGAAACATGCCAGATTGAAGAGTCATGGGCATCTGCCAATCAGTACTGAAACCACATCTTAGCTAGCCATCAACATCAAAGAAAGTCTTCCAAATTTCAGAAGGGTAGAATTTTATAAATTTGAAGTCCTGGCATGCAGCCTTGCCACCAGGAAAGTATATCAGGAGTTCAGTGGGGAGGTTGCATGTTCCAAAGGAATTTCTGTCCATTTTTCACGTGTTCTTGGCAGCAAAACTCTTTGCTGAGTGCATAAATCCCTAAAATCTACCGTAGAAAGACCATTAAAGCAAATGGGGACAAGAAGGTAAACAGGTAGCACTAGTTTTAAACTGGGAACA
This sequence comes from Mustelus asterias, assembly GCF_964213995.1. NCBI lineage: Eukaryota > Metazoa > Chordata > Chondrichthyes > Carcharhiniformes > Triakidae > Mustelus > Mustelus asterias. The sequence continues at coordinate 89,830,219 of NC_135802.1, read as the reverse complement.
CTCTTTGGGAATATGTTCTGGGTGTTTGGGAATCAGAATTTTCTTCTTTTTTGCATGATATCCAAAAAAGTCTTTAGTTTCTTTTTGGAAATATATCCATGTATTACTATTTTCATTCCTATTTTAGGTTGTGTTATTTATTGTACTATTTCCTATATTATGAACTGTTTAAATATACTGTGGTGTTTGGCCATTCTGCCAGTAAGCTGTGATTAGTTTTATAAAGAGGATTTTTGGCCATGTGTAATGTTTATTCCTATCTGTCTCTCTTGGCTTGACTCCAGCAGTATTTGAATTTTCTGTACTTTATGATGTGAACTGGCACAATAAGTCTCTATGGTCTCATCGTCCCTATCTTCGCAACCTTCTCCAGTCCTACCATCCTCCAGATCTCTGTACACCTCCAGTTTGGGCGTTTTGCATATCACTTACTTTAATTACTTCAACATTGGTGGCTGTGCCTGTTGCCTGGGGCCTAACTTTTGGAATTCCATTCTCTCTAAGACCCTGCTTAAGATTTATTTAATTGACCAAGCCTTTGTGTTAATAATTTTATATTACTATCTCCTTATGTGACTTGGTGTCACATTGTGTTTTTTAATAACACTCATATGGGATATTTTACTGTGAAGGTGTTGAATAAATTAAAGTTGTTGTTTTAATTCATCTTAACTGGGAGCTTGCAGCCTATCCACTAACACCAGTATTGTTCCTTTATCTTTACGAAAAATCCCTTCTTTTTAGCTCCAAAAAAGACAGGGATGCACTGACATAACCTTAAATTATAGAGATTAGAATTTTGACAATCGATTTGAAATCGGATGCTTATTGAAAAATAAGCAAAAGCAATGGGACTATATCCTGTGTCATTTACACAAGCTGGCAGTAATCCAGCATACACATTAATTATTGTTACACTTCACTTCCAGTATTAAATAAAACTATAATAGAATACTGTTGAATAAAATAGCAATTAGGCCAATTATCTGGGGCGGATCTTCATAGAATCCCTACAGTGCAGAAGAATGCCATTCGACCTGCGATGACAACAATCCCAACCAGGCCATATCCCTGCATTTACCCTGCTAATCTCCCTGATACTAAGGGGCAATTTAGCATGGCCAATCCACCTAACCTGAACATATTTGGAGTGGGAGAGAAAGCCAGAGCACCCGGAGGAAACCCACGCAGACACAGGGAGAATGTGCAAACTCCACACAGACAGTGACTCGAGGCCAGAATTGAACCCGGGTCCTTGGCACTGCGAGGCTGCAGTGCTAACCACTGTGCCACCATGCATCTTATTCAGAGTCAAACCAGTGTTATCCATGATATTAGGAAGCCACAAAATATGTACATCAAAGTTCCACTCTGACGTACTGGTGTTTTCTGTACAGTTTGTCTAATTTTCCTATTAAATGTGAATCTATCATATGTTATGAAACTGTAAATGGTCTGTTTTCCTTCAATGTGGTGTAATCTTGATACACTTTAGGCATTAATACTTTGGATATAAATTGTCTCATTGGTAAGACGCAGCATGGGTTCATGAAGGGCAGGTCATGTTTGACTAATTTGGTGGAATTCATTGAGAACATTACATGTGCAGTGATCAATGGGGAACCTGTGGATGTGGTGTATCTGGATTTTCAGAAGGCATTTGACAAGGTGCCGCACCAAAGACTGCTACATAAGATAAAGGTGCACAGTGCTACGGGTAATGTATTAGCATAGATAGAGGATTGGTTAACTAACAGAAAGCAAAGAGTGGGGGTAAATGGGTGTTTTTCTGGTTGGCGATCAGTGACTAGTGGTGTGTCTCAGGGATCAGTGTTGGGACCGCAATTGTTTACAATTTACATAGATGATTTGGAGTTGGGGACCAAGTGTAGTGTGTCAAAATTTGGAGATGACACTAAGATGGGTGGAAGAGCAAAGTGTGCGGAGGTCGCTGAAAGTCTGCAAAGGGATATAGATAATCTAAGTGAGTGGGCGAGGGTCTGACAGATGGAGTACAATGTTGGTAAATGTGAGGTCATCCATTTTGGTAGGAATAACAGCAAAATGGACTGTTATTTAAATGGTAAAAATTGCAGCATGCTGCTGTGCAGAGGGACTTGGGTGTCCTTGTGCAGGAATCTCAAGGAGTTGGTTTGCAGGTGCAGCAGGTAATTAAGAAGACAAATGGAATTTTGTCCTTCATTGCTAGAGGGATGGAGTTTAAAAACAGCGAGATTATGTTGCAGCTGTATAAGGTGCTGGTGAGGCCACACCTGGAGTACTGTGTACAGTTTTGGTCTCCTTACTTGAGAAAGGATATACTGACACTGGGGGGGGGGTGCAGAGGAGATTCACTAGGTTGATTCCGGAGGTGAGAGGGTTGTTATGAGGAGAGACTGAGTAGACTGGGACTATACTCATTGGAATTCAGAAGAATGAGAGGAGATCTCATAGAAACATATAAGATTATGAAGGAAATAGATAAGATAGAAGCAGGGAAGTTGTTTCCACTGGCAGGTGAAACTAGAACTAGGGGGAATAGCCTCAAAATAAAGGGAAGCAGATTTAGTTCTGAGTTGAGAAGGAACTTCTTCTCACAAAGGGTTGTGAATCTGTGGAATTCCCTGCCCAGTGAAGCAGTTGAGGCTACCTCATTGAATGTTTTTAAGTCAAGGATAGATAAATTTTTGAACAGTAAAGGAATTAAGGGTTATGGTGAGCGGGCGGGTAAGTGGAGCTGAGTCCACAAAAAGATTAGCCATGATCTTATTGAATGGCGGAGCAGGCTTGAGGGGTCAGATGGCCTACTCCTGCTCCTAGTTCTTATGTTCTTATTAATAATTATGTGATTTTTAAAGCTACACACTATAAATACCTTATTTGCTACACTTGAATTTAAAAAAGCAATGATAATTCCCTGCATCACACAGGCAGAAGTGGATGACTTCACAACACTACTTTAATAAGTGGTCACCACCAATGAGTGAGTCAGAGAATCAAAGAATGGGGTTAAGCCTGCATAGTGCATTCTTGCTTTCCAGGAGCAGATCCTGTACTATTCAGATGGCAAATACAGTAAGGAAAAACATTTCTAACTCTTTGGAGGCTTTCCACAGAACCTGTGACTGTTCATCTCCATGACCATGTTAAAACCGATTGTGAGTTTTCCTTCAAGTGGCATGACAGCAAGGTGGCACAGTGGTTAGCACTGCTGCCTCACAGCATCAGGAACCCAGGTTTAATTCCGGCCTCGGGTGACTGTGTGGAGTTTGCATATTCTCCCCGTGTCTGCGTGGATGTGCTCCCACAGTCCAAAGATGTGCAGGTAAAGTTGATTGGCCACGCTAAATTGCCCCTTAGTGTCAGGGGGACTAGTTAGAGTAAATAGGTGGGATTATGGGGATAGGGCCTGGGTGAGATTGTGCTCGGTGTAGACTCAATGGGCCGAATGGCTTCCTTCTGCATTGTAGGGATTCTATGATTCTATTCTATGAAGTTTCATTCATAAAGGCATGATTGATAATTTTAAAGTTTTTTTGTTGATTTTCGCATGGTAGTCTGCATTATCTTTGGTGCATTACCTGTTGCAGCTTTTCACTGCTGCATTTTTACATTGCAACTCATGTTTTATAGATACCCTTTCCCACATCAACAGCAACCACAGAGTTCAGCACAATAATTCCTCTTGGCATTCCTTTAACTGCAATGAAATTGCAGGAGGAACAATGATTCTTGCGGAGGCAAATAAAGTTGGTGCCACTCCACCTCTGGCATCTGGAGCCCACTTAATCTATTCTCAAAAGGCAAGAATTCAGACATAAGCACACCTACCCTAGAACACCTGAGGAAACCTGCCTTTATCATCTGTGCTTCATGAGAAATGCTGCCATAGAACTGTGCCATCTGTTTAAGACTTAGGGACTCAGTGCTGCAGTAGCAAAATCACTGACTTTGTGATTGATAGGCCCTAGCTAATACTCTAGGGGCATGGGTTCAAGTCTCACCATGGCATCTGATGGAATTTGAATTAATTGAATAAATCAGGAATTATACGGGTAGTTGCTGTGATGGTGGCCATTAAACTATCATGTTGTACAAACCAATCTGGTTCATGACAGTCCCTTGGGGAAGCAAATCTGCTTGTCTTAAATTGGCAACAAGATGGGATTTTGTTTCATCGAGAATCATAAAATTATTGAATCAGATAGTGCAGAAGGAGGCCATTCGGCCCAACGAGTCTGCACCACACTCCTAACCAGGCGATATCCCCGTATCCCCATGCATTTACCCTAGTTAGTCTCCCTGACACTAAAGGGCAATCTAGCATGGTCCAATTCACCTAACCCACACATCTTTGGACTTTGGGAGGAAACCGGAGCACCCGGAGGAAACCCAGGCAAACTCGGGGAGAACATTGAGGAAAGATCCTAAGAGGAAAATTGTGGGTCCTCACAGGCTGGGGAGAATCGACAACAGGATTAAAAATTAAAGTTCCAGTGAAGGAAGATTGATGTAAAAAAAAGCTCTCTGTGTGATATTAAAAGAGGGGTTTTTCCAATCAAAGAGTCAGATTCCAGGCAGTATTTGACAGATTTGGAAAGAGTGGAATGCTTTGTTGCACAATGGGGCCATTTCTAAAAAAAAATCAAGTCAATGGTCTTCAGATTAAAAAGGGGAATACAGGGAGGACAGTGAAACAAATATATACTGAGCAGTTTTGAGTCACTAGTGCCTGCAGTAGAAATGGTGGATCAATTAGATTCCATGAGGCCTTTCAATTTAAAAAAATGAATCATGGAGTTCCAATGCTGAGCTTTTTAAGAGCTTTGTACAAGTGAATAAAATTGAAAAGGAATTGTTCGTGCCATTATTCTCAGTAAAATAGGAATGAAAATCTATAATTTGCTTCAGAACTTGATTCACCCAGCAAAGCCAGGAAGCAAAACGTACGATGACTTGACAAGATCCTGGAAGTGCATTACTCTCCAAAGTCATCGATCATTGCGGAACGATTCAGGATCCACCGAAGGAATCAAATGGAAACTGAAAGCATTTGTGACAAACTTGAAATATCTATCTATACCCATCAAAATCTTATACACCTCTATCAAATCTCCCCTCGTTCTTCTACGCTCCAGGGAATAAAGTCCTAACCTATTCAATCTCTCTCTGTAACTCAGCTTCTCAAGTCCCGGCAACATCCTTGTGAACCTTCTCTGCACTCTTTCAACCTTATTTACATCCTTCCTGTAACTAGGTGACCAAAACTGTACACAATACTCTAAATTCGGCCTCACCAATGCCTGATATAACCTTACCATAACACTCCAACTTTTATACTCGATACTCCGATTTATAAAGGCCAATGTACCAAAGGCACTCTTTACGACCCTATCCACCTGTGACATCACTTTTAGGGAATTCTGTACCTGTATTCCCAGATCCCTCTGTTCAACTGCATTCTTCAGAGTCCTACCATTTACCCTGTACGTTCTACTTTGGTTTGTCCTTCCAATGTGCAATATCTCACACTTGTCTGCATTAAATTCCATTTGCCATTTTTCAGCCCATTTTTCTAGTTGGTCCAAATCCCTCTGCAAGCTTTGAAAACCTTCCTCACTGTCCACTACACCTTTTACCACATTATCATCCAGATCATTGATATAGATGACAAACAACAATGGACCCAACACCGATCCCTGTGGCACACCACTAGTCACAGGCCTCTACTCAGAGAAGCAATCCTCCACAACCACTCTCTGGCTTCTTCCATTCGAGCCAGTGTCTAATCCAATATGCACTCTGCCTGAAAAAATATCAGTGATTCCAAATTGCACTGCAGAAGCCTGTGGGTGGAGCTTAACGTGCCCAAAACCCTGCAGCTCCGATCGGCACCTCCAACTGCGCATGCACAGAAAAAAAATGATAGAATGTCGCTCCCCTGCCACATCGCTCCCAGGCAGGACAATGACTCCCCCTGGCCCCCCACAGACATTGCCCCACCCCCACAACATTACTGACCCCCTTATCCCCCCAGACCATCCGCCACGCAGATTGATCGTGAGCCCCTCCCCCTTCCAATTCCCACTGATCTCAGGCAGCATGTCAGCGGACCCCCCTCCCTTCCCCCCACTAATCTAAGGAAGAGGGGCAGAGGACCCCCCTCCCCCCCACTAATCTCAAGCAGAGTGACAGCAGAGCCCCCTCCCCCTCACCGATCTCAGGCAGAGTGGCAGCGGACTCCCCCTTCCCCCTCACTGATCTCAGGCAGAGTGGCAGTGGACCCTCCTCCCCCCCACCAATCTCAAGCAGAGAGCCATCGGACCCACCTCCGCCCCCCTCCCCCCCACCTCCACCGATCTCAAGCAGAGAGCCGTTGGATGCTCAGCACGTACCTCCTCACTAACTGGAGCACCCGAATAGGACTTTTGTGGAGCATGTCTGTTTCCCGCCAATTCTGGATGGCGAATGTGGTGGTAAAGGAGGAAGTGGCAGTAAGGTTGGGCGTGCAGCTCATTAAGTCTATTTAAATGCATGCAAATGCATGCAAATACAATTGCATTTAAATGGCCATTGCGCCCATTTTGGGCGCGTCCCGATCGTGGCCATTTTTGGGCCTTCGTAAAGGGGAATCTGCGTGGAGGCAGGATACTTGCCTCACGCCGGACTTTACCAAGTTTTCACGCCTGAAAATAGGCGCAACTTGACGGTAAAATCGGGCCCTATATCATGGTCAACATAGAGTTGAGTGGACAAACAGGGGAGTTTCCTCTCCGTGTGGTCTTGGCAAGTTTCCAGCACTATTTGGGAGATGATGGCTGGATAAGATAAAGCTTAGCTGGAGTGCCATCAGCAAATTGGTTGATTTCAAAACAGACCTACAGTGCCTTCTGGATAAATAGTAGAGTGTATTTGAATAGACACTTGGCTCAATGAAGGGAGTTTAAGTGAAACTCAAGATAAAGCCTAATGGTGAACCAAAACATTTCAAAGCAAGAACGGTAACATATGCAACTCGTCCCAAGGTCAAAGAAGAATTAGTACGACTTGTTATCACTCATGTGTTAGAACTGGTTACAATGAGTGATTGGGCTACTCCCATTGTACCTGCCATGAAACCAGATGGTTCAGTCCATATTTGTGGTGATTTTAAAACAGCCATAAATTAAATGGTCAGTATCCATTTTCTTTAATTGAAGATTTGTTTGCTGGGGTTTATCAGGTGGGCAGAAATTCAGCAAGATTGATCTTTCACAAGCATTTTTACAGACGAATGTAGCCAGTGAATCACAACCATTGCTTACCATCATTACTCATAAAGGTCTTTTTCATTATAAAATATTGCCTTTTGGAGTAACATCCAACCAGCCCAAAGATTGATGGACCAGATTTTAAGTGGTCTTTCTCATGTACAGTATTATCCGAATGATATTCTAATTACAGGGTCCGGTGAACAAGTGCACTTAAATAATTTAGAAGCAACATTGGAATGTCTTCAAACACATGGGGGACGATTCTCCCATCCCGACGAGAATGTTTTTGGGCACATCGTGATGGGGGAATCACGTGTCGGCCATTTTGCGGGATTCACGCACGCGTTCCCGATGCATGCGTGTCTCCCAGAGCCGGAGAACAGGCGCAGTCAGGACCAGACTGGAAATCGGCGTGAAGAGAGGCAAGTAATTTAAATCTTTTTAAAAAGTATTTTAAATCTCTTATCAGGACTGGCACAGAATTCTCTGGGTCCAATAGCATCTCCCACCCCGCCAGGAGTATTTCCGGTGGGGTTTAGAGTAGCACCCCACTTGCGGGGAACTAGCGGGAGATCCCGCCAGAGTGGATGGGGGCCAATTGGGGCCCCCGAGGGGGTTGGGCAACAGGGGGTGGTGCCCCCTGGGCATGGGCACCCTGGCAGTGCCAGCCTGTGCCCCCTGACATAGCCCAAGGGGCAAAGTACCCATGCCCAGGGGGCACCGTGGCACTGCCCTTTAGGCATCAGGCAGTGGCAAGGGGACGGGGCTTATTGTGGGCGGGGCCGAGGGGGGATCAGTGGGGGTGTGGTGTCCCACTGCCACTCTGCATTGGGATCAGTCAGGGCTGGAGTGAGACAAGCAAGCAGGGTGGGCTGAGGGGGGAGCCTACTTCCCAGGGGGGGTTCAGCGGGGGAGGGGAGTCAGCCGGGGTGGGGGGATCGCCACTGCTGGTGGGAGACTGGAGATTGGAGTGCCCCACGGGGGTCGGGGCTGGCCCAGGAATACCTGTGTGGGCTGCGACCAGGCCATGGAAGGGCTGGGAGCCAGGACTACGGGGGCCCCGGGCTGGCCAGAGATTGAGCTGGCCCGTAAACAGGGAAATTGACAGATCAGGGCCATTGCACATGCGCAGAGGCCCAGAGCTGTCGGACTCCGGCGTGAATAGGCCCTGCCCCTGAGCTTTTAATGAGATTCACAATTGTGACCTCTTCAATGCACAGAGTGGGGAAATTCGGGTCTGAAGTTAAACTGAAAAACCAGTTGTGATTTACATCAGTTTTCCGGGTCGACTCCCGGAAATCCTGAGGGGGGAGGGAGAGGAGCCAGAGGTAGCGGTACATATTGGTACCGCTGATGTGGGAAGGAAGGGGGAAGGGGTCATGAAAAGAGAGTATAGGGAATTAGGGAGACAGCTGAGAAGGAGGAAAGCAAAGGTAGTAATCTCAGGATTGCTGCCTGTGCCACGGGAGGGTGAGGGCAGGAATGGAGTGAGGTGGAGGATGAATGCATGGCTGAGGGACTGGTGCAGGGGGCATGGATTCAGGTTCCTGGACTATTGGGACCTCTTTAGGGGCAGGTGTGACCTGTACACACAAAACGGGTGGCACTTGAATCCCAGGGGGACCAATATCCTGGCGGGAAGGTTGGCTAAGGCTACTGGGGAGAGTTTAAACTAGATAGGTTGGGGGGAGGGGATCGAGACGAGGTGACTGGGAGCGAGGAACTTAGCTCGCAAACAGAGAAGGGTTGTAGACGGTGCAAGAGGGAGGATGGACGGAGGATAGAGAAGGGGAGAGCTCAGACCAAAGGAATGAGATGTGTTTACTTTAATGCCAGGAGTATAGTGAATAAAGGGGATGAGCTCAGAGCGTGGATCAATGCCTGGAGGTGTGATGTGGTGGCCATTACGGAGACTTGGATGTCTCAGGGACAGGACTGGATACTCCAGGTGCTGGGATTCAGGTGCTTCAGGAAGGACAGGGAGGGAGGCAAGAGAGGGGGTGGAGTGGCACTGCTGATCAGGGATGGTGTCACAGTTGTAGAGAAGGTGTATGCTGTAGAGGGATTGTCTACAGAGTCACTGTGGGTGGAAGTTCGGAGTGGGAAGGGGTCGATCACTTTGCTGGGAGTTTTCTATAGGCTGCCCAATAGTGACAGGGAGGTGGAGGAGCAGATAGGGAAACAGATCCTGGAGAGTTGCAATAATAGCAGAGTTGTTGTGATGGGAGACTTTAATTTCCCAAACATAGATTGGAATATCCCGAGGATAAGGGGATTGGATGGGGAGGAGTTCATTAGGTGTATTCAGGAGGGTTTCCTGTCACAGCATGTGGACAAGCCTACAAGAGGAGATGCTGTACTTGATCTGATACTGACCAATGAGCCTGGACAGGTGTCAGATCTCTCAGTGGGAGAGCATCTTGGGGATAGCGATCATAACTCTATCTCCTTTATGCTTGCATTGGAGAAAGAGAGGATCAGGCAAGCTAGGAAAGCGTTTATATGGAGTAAGGGGAAATATGAAGACATAAGGCAGCAAATTAGAGGAGTAATTTGGAAGGAGGTATTCTCGGGAAAATCTACTGAAGAGAGGTGGCAGTTTTTCAAGGAATATCTGTCTAGGGTTCTACAGGACAACGTTCCGAGCAGACAGGGAGGTGTTGGTAGGTTAAAGGAACCGTGGTGCACGAAAGCTGTGCGGGACCTAGTCGAGAAGAAAAGGAAAGCGTACAAAAGGTTCAGAGAGCTTGGCGAAGATAGGGATCTAGATGAGTATACGGCTTGTAGGAAGGGACTAAAAAAGGAAATTAGGAGAGCCAGAAGGGGTCACGGGAAGGCCTTGGCAGGTAGGATTAAGGAAAACCCTAAGGCGTTCTATAAATATGTGAAGAGTAAAAGGATGAGACGTGAAGGAATAGGGCCAATAAAAGGTGAAGGCGGGAAAATCAGTACGGAACCAGTAGAAATGGCAGAGGTGCTTAATGAGTATTTTGCCGCGGTTTTCACAGAGGAGAAGGACATGGGTGGATGTACTGTGGGCTTGTGGTGGACTGAAAAGATTGAGTATGTGGACTTTAACAAAGAGGTTGTGCTGGAATCTTTGAATGACATCAAGATAGATAAGTCGCCGGGTCCGGATGGGATGTACCCCAGGTTGCTGTGGGAGGTGAGGGAAGAGATTGCAGAGCCTCTGGCGATGATCTTTGCGTCATCGATGGAGACGGGAGAGGTGCCGGAGGATTGGAGGATTGCGGATGTGGTTCCTATTTTCAAGAAGGGGAATGGGGATAGCCCAGGAAATTACCGACCGGTGAGTCTAACCTCAGTGGTTGGTAAGCTGATGGAGAAGATCCTGAGGGACAAGATTTATGAGCATTTGGAGAGGTTTAGTATGCTCAAGAATACTCAGCATGGCTTTGTCAAAGGCAGATCGTGCCTTACGAGCCTGGTGGAGTTCTTCGAAACTGTGACTAAACACATTGACGTAGGGAAAGCGGTAGATGTGGTTTATATGGATTTTAGCAAGGCGTTCGATAAGGTCCCCCATGCAAGGCTTCTCGAAAAAGTGAGAGGGCATGGGATGCAAGGGGCTGCTGCCCTGTGGATCCAGAACTGGCTTGCCCAAAGGAGGCAGAGAGTGTGTATAGATGGGGCTTTTTCTAATTGGAGGTCGGTCACCAGCGGTGTGCCCCAAGGATCTGTTCTGGGACCCTTGCTGTTTGTCATTTTCATAAATGACCTGGATGATGAAGTGGAGGGATGGGTTGGTAAGTTTGCCGACGACACGAAGTTTGGTGGGGTTGTGGATAGTCTGGAGGGATGTCAGAAGTTACAGAGGGACATAGATAGGATGCAAAACTGGGCAGAGAAGTGGCAGATGGACTTCAACCCAGATAAATGCATAGTGGTCCATTTTGGCAGGTCAAATGGGATGAAGGAGTACAATATAAAGGGAAAGACTCTTAGTACGGTAGAGGATCAGAAGGACCTTGGGGTCCGGGTCCACAGGACTCTAAAATCGGCCCCGCAGGTGGAGGAGGTGGTTAAGAAGGCGTATGGTGTGCTTGCCTTTATCAATCGAGGGATTGAGTTTAGGAGTCTGGGGATAATGATGCAGCTATATCAGACCCTCGTCAGACCCCACTTGGGGTACTGTGCTCAGTTCTGGTTGCCTCATTACAGGAAGGATGTGGAAAAGATTGAAAGGGTGCAGAGGAGATTTACAAGGATGTTGCCTGGATTGAGTGGCATGCCTTATGAGGATAGGCTGAGGGAGCTCGGTCTTTTCTCCTTGGAGAGACGTAGGATGAGAGGAGACCTAATAGAGGTATATAAGATGTTGAGAGGCATAGATTGGGTGGACTCTCAGAGGCTTTTTCCCAGGGTGGAAATGGCTGCTACGAGAGGACACAGGTTTAAGGTGCTGGGGGGTAGGTACAGGGGAAATGTTAGGGGGAAGTTTTTCACACAGAGGGTGGTGGGTGAGTGGAATCGGCTGCCATCAGTGGTGGTGGAGGCAAACTCAATGGGGTCTTTTAAGAGACTCCTGGATGAGTACATGGGACTTAATAGGATGGAGGGTTATAGGTAGGCCTAAAAAGGTAGGGATATGTTCGGCGCAACTTGTGGGGCCGAAGGGCCTGTTTTGTGCTGTAGTTTTCTATGTTTCTATGTTTCTCTCGAATTCAGCACTTTTGGGAGAATTGCCCCCATGGTCTGCAAATTAGCAAAGAAAAGTGTGACTTTTTCCAGACATCATTCCAGTATTTGGGTCATGTTAATGATAGTAAAGGCCTACATGAAGCATCTAAAAAGCTGGACCCTGTTTTAGAAGCACTATTTTAGACAAATGTGTTGCAGTTTAGGTCCTTTCTAGGATGAGTAAATTATTATGGCAAATTTGTTCCTAACTTAAAATTTATTTATTCGTGTCACAAGTAGGCTAACATTAACACTGCAATGAAATCACTGTGAAAATTAGCTACATCACTGAAACCATTCCACAATTTCTATGTATGAAACAGTCATATGACTGGACAACAGACTGTGAGAAGGCATACAAGGATGGCAAAGATGCTTTGAAGAAGTTTGAAATATTGGGTCATTTTAATCCAAAGCTATCGTTACTGCTTGCTTGCGACGCTTCATTTTTTTGGCTAGAAGCAATAGTTTCACATATTGTGCCTAACTAGTGCTGAATCTAACTATGGTCAGCTCGAAAAAGAAGCATTGAGTATAATTTTTGGTGTACGAAAGTTTTATCATTATTTATATGGTGTCATTTCACGTTACTGACTGATCATCGATCCTTAACTACTATTTTTGAGCTGTATAAAGGTATACCATTGTTAGCTGCTAGTCGATTGCAAAGATGGTCACTAATCGTATCTGCACACTCATATGATATAAAGTATTGTCGATCAAAGTGCCTGGTAATGCTGATACATTATCATGCTTACCCTTACCTATTGAGCAGATGCCACCAACTAGTTTTGCTAATATTCTTTATTTTTCACCAGCTTATCATTTGCCTGTGACAGCTTCTCAATTTCAGAGATGCACCAGAAATGATCCTGTGATGGGGACAATGATGAATATGGTACTGAAAGGAATGATAACTGGAATACATCATCCGCACCCTGATTTGAGACCATATGTGCCAAGAAAGCTTGAGTTGACCGTCCAAGGTGGGCATCTATTGTGGAAAATCCAATTGACCATTCCTCCTAGAATGCATGGTAGTCTGCATGGAAGTGTTCTTGATCAACTACATGAAGGTCATCCTGGTATAGTCTGGATGAAGGAATTAGCATGTAATTATTTTTGGTGGCTGGGTCTGGATGCTCAGATTAGAGAAAAAGTGGGACAGTGCTAATCCTTTACAATCTTGGGATTTGCCTAAAATGCCTTGGCAACAATTGCATATAGATTTTGCTGGTCCATTTGAGGGTTCCATGTTCTTAGTGCTGCACACTCAAAATGGCCAGAAGTTCTTATCATGAGATCTATTACAACTGAACAAACCATTGAAAAACCTGATGAAATTTTTGCAAGATTTGGTAAACTAGATTGTTAGTGATAATGTTCACAGTTTACTTCACAAGAGTTTGATAATTATCTTAAAGTAAATGATATTCAAAATATAAAATCTGCGCCTTATTATCCATCAGCCAATAGATCAGCTGAAAGATTTGTACAATCCTTGAAACATTCTTTAAAAGCTTCAACAGAGCAAGGTTTGTTATCATGTTGTGTGAATAGCTTTGTCATCTTATAGAAACACTATTTATGCGACTAACCAAAGTTCACCTGCATTACTACTCTGAAAGAGAAAGTTGAGAACTATATTTGATTTGTTATTATCTCCAGAAACTTCAGAGATAGCAGAGCATCAACAACAATCACAAGTTTTTGGATGAGAAGTGAAGGTCAAACAATGCTCATTTCAGCAAAGAGATTGAGTGTTAGTGTGTAATTATGCCACAAGTGCAAAATTGGTACCAGATATAGTTTTAGCAAAAACAGGTCCAATTTCTGAGGAAATTCAAACCGATTATGAACTAGTTTCGCAATGCCATGCTGACCAATTGTTATCATTTTGAAATGATTTCTCAGAATCATCTCCAGAAGTATCAACTCCTTTAGTCCCTAGTGTTGGCACAGTAGCACAGTGGTTAGCATTGCTGCTTCACAGCACCAGGGAACTGGGTTCAATTCCTGGTTTGGATCACTGTCTGTGTGGAGTTTGCACATTCTTCCTGTGTCTGTGTGGGTTTCCTCCGGGTGCTCTGGTTTCCTTCCACAGTCTGAAAACCATGCTATTTAGGGCATTGACCTGAACAGGCACCCGACTGTGGTGACTTGGGGAATTTCACAGTAACTTCATTGTAGTGTTAATGTGAGCCTTACTTGTGACTAATAAATAAACTTTACTTTTATTTTGTGAATACTACTGCAGATCACTTAGTTGAATCTGAGTTGCCTAATAGAAATATAGAAAATAGGTGCAGGAGGAAGCCATTCAGCCCTTCAAGCCATTCATTATGATCATGGCTGATCATCCAACTCAATAGTCTGATCCCGCCTTCCCCCATATCCTACAGAAACATAGGTCGTGTCTTAGCTGCTATACCGAGTGAGAATGACACAAGCTTTTCTTTCTGTGTAAAACTCACAACCCCTAACATAGTTAGGACGTTACACTTACACATCCACTTTAATTGGAGACACTTTAATTGGAGACCACATTAGTGGAGAAAACCAGAGCACCCAGAGGATACCCACGTAGACAAGGGAGAACGTGCAAACTCCACACAGACACCCAAGGCTGGAATCGAACCTGGGTCTTGGCTCTGTGAGGGAGCAGTGCTAACCACTGTGCCACCATGCTGCCCTTTGAAGCTCGATGTAAGCTTGTGGAAGGGCATCTCAATCATTCAATTAGGCATTGCTCAGCCTCGACACTAAGTTCAACAATTGAAGATCACAACTTTTGCCCCCAATTTTTGCACAACAGTTGTTGGTAATGATTCTGCTTTCATATTTACACCTCTGGACCCAACTTTTGTTTCCTGATTTGCCCCAGTACCATCCCTATTGTCTTGCACATTCATCCATTCTCATTTAATCACTCCTCCCTTTCACCCTATCACAGATCTTTACTTTTGTTTTACTTGCTTAAAGGCTGTGTTTATTTGTTCCTCAAGACTAGTGGCTGCACTTCTTCCAAATGCGCAATTGCAGTCAGTATCACAATGCCAGTATGCCTTCAAACAAAAAAAGGTTGGCTTGACACAGACTGATAATAAAATTTAAGTTACCCATGTTCAGGTCTGTGCAACCCTTAACATTTCAAATTCTTGTATCTAGTCCACAAATAAATTATTAACTGTTCTCTCTGTAAAACATGTTTCTGACAATTCAATAAATTATGAAGGTGTACAATCAGGAAATTTCAATAAATAAGATCCTCAACTTCTAATGTGGAGAATTGATTGAGCTCATATCAAACTGTGGGAAAATGTAAGGTTTACACTGTAAGCCAGTGTAAATGCACATCATCCTGTACACATCATCTTCGATGAGCTCCACATTGTGATTCACAAAGGCTGCAGTATTTTGGCAAGAGCTTGTAGGGCAGCATGCACTCCAGACCCTCTTTTAACTATTTCATGCTGTCCATTGTGAGAGTGACATGTTTTATGTTCTGGATTTAGACTTTCATAGATCACAAGTTGGCCGACATCATTAATGTTCCCCATAATAACCAGGAAGGAGATTGAGGCAAAAAGATTGTATTTGCGAGCCATTAAAGTACTTGGTGAGAATGGTCTTTTTTTATTAATGTGTCTAACTTAAACTGGCTGCCGACAATCTGTGAATGCTCAAGATTCCTGGGAGTGATCTGGAATTGAGGTACTCCAGGCAAAATCTTTGCAAAATTGTATCAATGTGCGTGTAATGTCACCCATTGTTATATTTATGAAGCAACATCTAATTCAGAAGTGTATGTCCACTTGAAAATCTAAAATCAGTCACAAAATGTCTTTTTAACCAATGCACAAATGTGCAAGCACATGAAATGCAAAACCTCATTTACAAAATGCACTACACTTTGCAATAGTAGCACATAATGCATTGGTGGTACTCATCGCTGCCTCCCTACGAGGAGCAACCTCAGATGCCCTGTATTACTCTCTTGCTGACCATCTTACACAGCACACTGGCTGGGGTTGATCTTGCTAACCTCCTCCCTATCCAAGTCATCCCTGCCAATTCGGGCCAGTCGACTCTGCCAGTGGATCAGCTATCACTGCCCCTTTAAACATCTCCCTCCAGAATGTCCATTCATTGTTGAACAAACCTCTTCCTGTCCATGAAAATATTGTGGATTACTCTACTGACATTTTGGTCTTGATAGAAACCTGGCCGAGAGTTTTCTTTTAATGAGATATGGGCACTGTTGGGCAGGTCAGCATTTATTGCCATTCCTAATGATGATAATGGCTTCCTCCCCATCTGGCTGTACATTCCATCATTTGTCTCATTCAGACAGTCACACTATTGGTGTGGCTCTTACTTTCAAATTGCACTTTGGTTTCTCCCCTTACTCTTCTGGCTCTTTCTTCTCAATTAAGTATCTCATCTTGTCCTATGCTTTCACCTCTCATTTGAAATCCTCATTCTCCAGTGCCAAGCCAAGTACCATGCTAATTTTCTCAATGAACTTCCTTCTGTCTATGAGCAGCATAGTGGCACAGTGGTTAGCACTGCTGCCTCACAGTGCCGGAGACCCGGGTTCAATTTCCGGCTTGGGTCACTGTGTGTGTGGAGTTTGCACGTTCCCCCCCCATGAGCTTCCTCTGGATGCTCTGATTTCTACCCACAGTCCAAAGATGTGCAGGTTTGGTGAATTGGCCATGCTGAATTCTCCCTCAGTGTACCCGAACAGGCGCCGGAATGTGGCGACTAGGGGATTTTCACAGTAACTTCATTGCAGTGTGAATGTAAGCCTACTTGTGACAAATAAATAAACTTTAACTTTACAAAACTTTCACTGCTTTCTTCCTTCAGCCTTTGTACTAGGTGACTTCTTATCCTCAGGTGATCTCAATCTCCAATTTAATTTATCATATTCTGTCTCCTCTGAGTTCACAGCCCTCCAATTCTCCCTTAATCTCTCCCCTCATGTAAAATTCATGCTCATGTACACACCCCCAAAACTGGGCATCCATGAGTCATCCACTGTGGGTCATTAACAGCAGCAGAATTATAGTCAACCACAATCTGTAGCCTCAAGGCGTGGAATATCCCTCTCTTCAGATGTTGACCCTCCTTTAAACTTGCCGCCAGCACTCCTTCCTCAAAAAAACCCAGACCCCACTGTCCTTTCAAACTACCATCCCATCTCCAACATCCCTTTCCTCTCTAAAATCCTTCAACATTATTGCCACTTCCCAAATATGTTCCCATCTTTCTCGCAACTCCATGTTTGAATTCCTTCAGTCAGGTTTCCACCCTTGTTTCTGCACGGAAAAGGTTCTCACCAAAATCACACACACGATTTTGTGTAATTGTAACAAAGGTAAATTATCCCTTCTCATCTTCACCGGCCTGTCTGCAGCCTTTGACACAGTTGACAACACCATCCTCCTTCAATGTCTCATCACTATCGTTCAGCTGGGTAGAACTGCACTTGTCTCATCTTATTCTTACCGATGTGGTCATAACCACAGGATCACCTGCAATGGATTCTCTTTCTGCTTCTGAACCATTAATTCTGGTGTGCCCCAAGGATCAATCATTAGGCTCATCCAGATCTCAGCAACATCGTCCAAAAGCACAACATTAGTTTTCACATGTATGCCAATGACACCTGTCTCTCACTCTCTCCACCACATCTGTTGACCCTTTTCCTGTCTTGAACTTGTCAGACTATTTGCCAGACATCCAATACTCAGAGTCATAGGCTCATAGAGGTTTACAGCATGGAAACAGGCTCTTTGGCCCAACTTGTCCATGCCGCCCTTTTTTTTTTAAACCCCTAAGCTAATTCCAATTGCCCGCATTTGGCCCATATCCCTCTATACCCATCATACCCATGTAACTATCTAAATGCTTTTTAAAGCAGAAAATTGTACTCACCTCTACTACTACCTCTGGAAGCTAGTTCCAGACACTGATCACCCTCTGTCTGAAACAATTGCCCCTCTGGACACTTTTGTATCTCTCCCCTCTCACCTTAAACCTATGAACAGAAGTATCATGAACAGAAATATCCTGCAGTTAAATATTGGGATGCCCAATGACATTGGGCTGAAATTCTAAACAACCTGCGGACCATTTTCATTTCAGGAGGATTGGTGCCTTGGCAGTTAGCCACTTACAGACAACAGGGAGCCCAGTAGCTGATTAAAGGATCGATTATGGTCACGCTCCACAACTCCAGTTTTCCTGTCAGTGTACAGTTCCCCATTGACACCAAAACACAGTGGCAGAAGGGGACTGGAAGTTGAGGGAGGGGTGACAGTGCTCGATGCTGCTGGTGTATCTCGACTGTGCCCCCCCCTCCCCTCCATAATTCTTGGACCACAGTTGTGACTATTAGCCATCGAGTGGAGAGGGGTTAACACTCCAAGATGATGACCTGGCAGTTGTGGCCTTTGATTAAAAAGTTTTAAAAACCACTCCAGAGGGAGCCTCCAGCAGGAGGTGCCTTCTCGCTCTTACCTGCCTTGGCAGTCTTCACTTGGCTGCCAATGAGCCATTGTTCGAGGGTCTCCCGTTTTTAAACAGTGAAAAATTACAACATGCTACTGTGCAGAGGGACCTGGGGGTCCTTGTGCATGAATCACAAAAACTCAGTTTGCAGGTGCAGCAGGTAATCAAGAAGGCAAATGGAATGTTGGCCTTTATCGCGAGAGGGATGGAGTGTAAAAGCAGGGAGGTCATGTTGCAACTGTACAGGGTACTGGTGAGGTCGCACCTAGAGTACTGTGTACAATTTTGGTCCCCTTATTTAAGAAAGGATATATTAGCTTTGGAGGGGGTACAGAGAAGGTTCACCAGGTTGATTCCGGAGATGAGGGGGTTAGCTTATGAGGAGAGATTGAGTAGACTGGGCCTGTACTCATTGGAGTTTAGAAGGTTGAGGGGAGATTTTATAGAGATATATAAGATAATGAAAGGGCTCGACAGGGTAGAAGCAGCGAGGTTATTTCCACTTAAAATGGAAACAAGAACTAGGGGGCATAGCCTCAAAATAAGGGGGAGTCAATTTAGAACAGAGTTGAGGAGGAACTTCTTCTCCCAGAGGGTAGTGAATCTTTGGAATTCTCTGCCCAATGAAGCAGTAGAGGCTACCTCATTAAATGTGTTTAAGTCACAGATAGATAGATTTTTAACCATTAAGGGAATTAAGGGTTATGGGGAACGGGCGGGTAAGTGGAACTGAACCCACTATCAGATCAGCCATGATCTTATTGAATGGCGGAGCAGGCTTGAGGGGCTAGATGGTCTACTCCTGCTCCTATTTCTTATGTTCTTATGTTCTCTCAAGTGTGCACCCAGGCCAATAATTGGCCTTCTAGTCAACGATCATTTTGGGTGTCAGGCGTTGGCCTAAGGTCGGGATCTGAAAATTCATTCGGTTTTGACCTCAGAACAAAAACAACTCATTGGCTTAAATTTTCCAGTTGATCTTGCCAACGGTTTTTTCTGGACCAGCCAATGGCATGCCCGTGCTACAGATTCACTGGTGATGGAGGATGAAAACAATGGGAAAACCTGTTGACAGCATTGGGTCCAGAAGATCCCACCACCAGCCAATGGTGGGCTTTTCTACTGCCACAAAACATATTATGGAAAATCCCACCCCTAATCTTTGATACCTATGACAAACTTCGCTCCTTAGCTATTGACTCTATCACTATCTCTGGCAACAGTCTAAGGCTGAATCAGACTGTTGATGACTTTGATGTCATATTTGACTACACATTGAGCTTCTAACCTCAGATCCACCAAATCACTGAGACTACCTATTTGCACCTCTGTGATATCGCCAGCTACACCTCTCGCTCTCTCTCAACTCACCTGCTGTTGATACCCCCATCTCTGCCTTTGGTACTTCTAGATTTGGCTATTCTAAAACACTTATGGATATTTTTCCACATTCTGCTGTAAACTTGACGTTTAAAACTGCTGCCTATTTTTTAACTCACAGTGAGTTCTGTTCCCCTATCATCCCTATGTTCACTGGCCCACTTTGGCTCCTGCTTCAGCAATACCTTGAAGCACCTTGGGACATTTTATTACATCAAAGGCGGCATTGCATTCCATTTGATTCTGTGTGCCAACTCACATTTCCCAAATGGCAATTCGAACAAAGTCCCAGATTCACGCTCAGCTCCAAAGGTATCTGGTGAAATGGAAGAGCAAATCTCAGTCGGTACCTGTCCTGCTCAGACTGCCTTACTGAGAGGTTTGTGCAAATTAGCAGAGACGGTTTGTTATTTTAAGAATACGAGTTGACATCAACAGCCCAAACTTCACATCTATCAACATCTTTTCAAATGTGTTGCATTTGTGTGGACCACTTTCAGAAGTACTGACAGGGAAAAAGTAACATGACAAAGAAGTCAGGTTCTTATTTTATGTCTTTCACTTAAAAGATCAATTACTGCTAACATATACATTCCCCAGCCAACAGTAAAAGCATCAAGCAGATGGTGTGACTCAGTGACTGATGAGAAGACAGGCTCAAGTTCCTTGCTTGCCTGAGTGCCGCCAGCGTCTCAGTATGAGAACAGTACAAAAGATCCATTGTGCTCAGAGATGATAGATGCCTTTGATGCTGCGGCTCCCTGATTGGCAGCTTCTCAGGCTTCAAAGTCATGTGGTCTGAGAAGTGAGGGTTGATGGATGGTGAAGACGTCTGCTCTGGGGTGCTTTGTAAGCAGGAAAGGAGCTGGCCAAAAGCCTGCTGGGTAAACAGTTCCAAGCATTGTTTGAATGGTCTCCTTGCAGTTCTTTCAAAACATTACTTTATTGAATGGGAGGGGCTGCTGTGATTGATTGTATGGCAGGAAATGACTCTCAGCTGTCGACACACAATTCCACAACCTGCCACAATTAACAAGATGCAGCTTTTTCTCCTTAAATTTTAACTCCTAATGGGGAACATCTGTCAAACAAAAAGCCAGAATTTTACCTCAAGCAGGCAAGTCCTGCCATGTGGGTGGGTGACAGCATTGCAAATGCGATCGTCAGAGTTGGTCAACTAAGGGCCAGCAGGCAGGGGAGGTGGCTAATGAGAAAAGGCAGGTGGCTAGTGAGCCAGTGCAGGCGGCATGGGGTGGGGAAATTCAGGATCCTGAAATGCTGGCACCATCTTTAAAAGTCAGTCAGCAGGACACAATAATGCAACAGCCTTGGAGGATAAAATTGAAAATGTGGCTGAAGGGCGATCAAAGTTTTAAAGTTTATTTATTAATCACAAGTATGCTTACATTAACATTGCAATGAAGTTACTATGAAAATCCTCTAGTCACCTAACTCCAGTACCTGTTCGGATACACTGATGGAGAATTTAGCATAGCCAATGCGCCTAACCAGCACGCCTTTCAGACTGTGGGAGGGAACTGGAGCATTCGGAGGAAACCCACGCAGACTCGGGCAAACTCCGCACAGACAGTGACCCAAGCTGGGAATCGAACCCGGGTTCCTGGCGCTATGAGGCAGCAGTGCTAAACAGTGTGCCGCCGTGCCACCCTAAGGGTCGCTCCAAGATTCAGCACAGCCTGTAAGGGAATGGAGGGAAGTTCTGTTCCCAAGGGGCAACAGAAGAGCAGCTCACCAAACCAAGATCTAGCAGAGAAGGTCAGCAGCCATGGGTTGTGCCTGGTACCTAATTGCACTGCCAAATGAGGGTCAATGACCTGATGCTTTCTGACAAGGTGAGTGCAATGCTTAAAATTACACTTGCAGCTTTAAATGTGACTGAAATGAATATGAGATTGGAGGAGGTGTTGTCCACCCACTCAGTGGAGATACCCAGGCACCGACATTGGAGACAAATATCTCTCTATGCAGGACACTGGTCAAGCAGAGGTGACTCCTGAATAACCAGTGCTCATTGGCTGCATTGAGGAGGCTTACCTGTCGTCCCTCATTGGACAGCCAGGCTGTCACCAACATAGGAATCATACATCTCTTTAATTGTTGAGTAGCAACGGGAATTATGGGCTTGTCCTTGGATTTCATGGGCTTATATCTTAAAACTACTTATAATCTCGCTGTGTATGTGTCTTAAATGGGTTGTGGAGATGTACACCACTTAAAGAACCCTTTACTTTTCAAACACTCCTCGGCCATTCACAATTTGTTGGCTCAAATGAAGATTGTTATAGGTAGGACCATACCAGATGAGGTCATTGCATTTCCCGTTTTGTTGCCTCATGTGATGAAAGTTCCAGGAAAATTGGATTCAAGGAAATGACAATGGGGTTGCAGCAGGTGAAGGATTTATTGGATTGACTGGGTGTTGAAGTGAAGCTCATCTGGATCTGTCTGCATCAGTGCATCACGAGCCTCTCTTGCATGTATCTCATTGTGTCTCCCTAACTCTTTGTCCTGTTGTGCCTAGTCACAGAATGCTGCAGATCTGAAATAAAAACAAAAGTGCTGGAAAAATTCAGCAGGTCTGGCAGCATCTGTGAGGAGAGAAACAGAGTTAATGTTTCGAGCTCAATGCTGCTGAAGGACTTGATCCTGATTCCGTGGCTTCTGCACAAAACAGTTTCGCTGAGACAATAGTATACAGTATTGCTGAGTGCAATAGTATACTGCATGATTGAGAATGAGCAGAGGCCATGCGGGGCAGGGCAAGCTGATGAAAGGAAGAAGGAAGGGAGAAGGCATTTCTGCAGGAAGTCATAACCACTCAGGGTGTTCCAAGAGAATTGTCCGACCTAAACATTGTTTTAAACACAAAGGATGCTATCACTGAAATCCGATGCCTGCTGCAACCACAACTGCAGCCTCAGAGCTCTGGTATAGCTGGTGGCTGTGAAGGTGACTGTGGCCTGAACTTTTATGCATCAAGTTCTTTCCAGCCTGGAGTTAGAAGTATTTGCAGTGTTTTGTTGTTTGCCATCTACTGTTTCAGGAGGGAGCTCTCGATTCAAAGACTGTCAACTGCATTCCATTTTCTCTTACAAGGGATAAGCAGGCAGAGTCAGCATTAGATGGCAGGTTTTCCCCATGGTGCACGGACCTTGCTTTATGGGCATTGCATGTCTACGAGATTTTCCAATCTCGTTCACTCCGTTACCGCTGCCAATGAGAATGGAGAATTTGGCGCTCAGTCAAAACTCCATTCATGGCAGCGGGACCAGAGAATCCCAGCCGTGGGCGAGATCGGAGAATTCCGGCCTACATTTGAAGATGCATTTACTGACCATGCCCACAAGAGTGAGGTAATTGCACTGTTTTGCAGCACTGCGTGCGACTCACAGGGCTGGATTCCGGCTGTTAACCAGGTGTTTGCTTCCACTGGTTTCTGAGGGTTTGTCTGGAGGACCTCCTGTCCATCCACCCCCCACCCTCCTACCCCAGCCAAGTAGCGGAGCAATAGAAAATCTTGGAGCTCGCTCCCTTCTATATTGTACCATTCTTGTGTCCTACCCAGCTTAGAATCAGTTGGAGAATGACTTTCAGCACCTGGCTCCAGCCACATTCCAGCTCCACTATAAGAGGTGTGGGCTAACTTCAAGTAGTTTTAACTGGTGCTGGATTTTCATAATTTTGGGCTCCCTGATGTGACATGCAGTCCCTCAACAACATGGTTTGCATTGACTGCATGCTTCAATCACATAAATTCGCAGGCAGCACAAAGCTTGTGTGCTGTCTACATTGGAAGTGGGAGTCAGGTTAATCCTGCATCGCGATCCCTGCATTTGTTTTCAGAGAATATTGAATTTAGCTCCTTTTCTATATAATAGGAGATCTTCAGTATTAAAGAACAAAGAATAGTACAGTATCGGAACAGTCCCTTTGGCCTACCAAGCCTGCATCAACACATGATGCTTTTCTAAAGACCTTTTGTCTCTATGTGATCCGTATCCCTCTATTCCCTGCCTATTCATGTATGTCAAGATGCCTCTTAAATGTTGCTATTGTACCTGCTTTTACCACCTCCTCTAGCAGCGTATTCCAGACACTGTGTCAAAAACCTGCCTCTCCATCTCCTTTAAACTTTCCCCCTTTTACCTGAAATTTATAGTCCCTAGTAATTGCCATTTCTACCCTGGGAGAAAGACTCTGACTATCCATTCTATCCATCCCTCTCATAATTTTGTAAACTTTTATCAGGTTGTCCCTCAGCCTCTGACTTTCAAGTGAGGACAAACCAAGTTTCTCCAATCTCTCCTCAGATAATCCCCTCCAAACCAGGCAACATCCAGGTAAACCTTTTCTGTACCCTCTCCAAAGCTTCCACGTCCATCTGGCATTGTGGTGACTAGAACTGTATGCAATATTCCAAATGTAGCCTAACTGAAGTTCTATACAGCTGCAACATGACTTGCTAATTTTTATACTCTATGCCCCAATTGATGAAGGCAAGCATGCCATATGCCTTCTTGACCAGCTTATCCATTTGTGTTGCCACTTTCAAGGAACTGTGGGCCTGTACACCTAGATCCTGCTGTATGGAAATGTTTCTAAGGGTTCTAACATATCTTGCATACTTCCTTCCTGCATTAGACCTTCCAAAATGCATCATCTCATATTTGTCCAGATTAAATTCCATCTGCCATTTCTCCGCCCAAATCTCCAGCCTATTTATATCCTGCTGCATCTTCTGGCAATCCTCCTCACTATCCGCAGCTCACTCAATTTTTGTATCATCTGCACACTTACTAATCAAGCCACTTACATTCTCCTCCAAATTATTTATATAGATTACAAACAACAGGGATCCCAGCACTGATCCCTGCAGAATGATGCACTGTCAATCAAGCAAAGACTAGTTTGTATGCAAGAACAAATAGGCTTTTATTTGCAAAAGACTTGGAGCACACCCATGCTGATGAACTGGTCCAGCGACTGAGGCAGGGGGGTTGGGAGCAGTCACCTTTATACCTGGACCGGGGGGGGGAGGAGTCTCAGGCAGGGCCAGCAGGGGCATGCCCAGGCATGTCTCACACACACACACACACACAGGCAGTAAGCTTAACAGTGGTTTACCACATTCACCCCCTGCTTTTAAAAAAGAGTCCTGCGGGGATGAGGTGGGTGGAACGATATTTACAGAATTACAAATTTATAAATTCAGTCTCTCTGGGGGCTTGATCTGCCGCTGCGACCGCCATAGTGCTGGTTGTGGAGCACGTGGAGCTTGTTGGTTTGGGTCCGGACGACGGAGGCGGAGGCGGTGAGGAAAGTTTTGAAACATCGCAGCCAGTGATCGAAGCTGTTAGAGGCTCTTACGGCTTGAGAATCCAATTCTAATCTATCAGGTTTTAGTATCTGCTCCATCCCAAAAAATTTTTTGTCGAATAAAATTGATGCACTATCAATCAAGCAAAGACTAGTTTGTATGCAAGAACAAATAGGCTTTTATTCGCAAAAGACTTGGAGCACACCCATGCTGATGAACTGGTCCAGCAACTGAGGCAGGGGGGTTGGGAGCAGTCACCTTTATACCTGGACGAGGGGGGGAGGAGTCTCCGGCAGGGGCATGCCCAGGCATGTCACACACACACACAGGCAATAAGCTTAACAGTGGTTTACCACACAGAACACCACTGGTCCAATCAGAAAAACACCCTTCCACTGCTACTCTCTGTCTTCTATGACCAAACCAGTTCAGTATCCATCTCACCAGCTCACTGCAGATCCCATGTGACTTATTTCACCATTGATCATAATTAGTGAATGATGAATGCCCCGCCTATGCTAAAGAACTGGAGGAATTTGATCTTGAGCAGTAGCACAAGCTGGCAACAGAAAATACACAGTCTGTTTTACACATGCTTAATTTTCTTTTGTGTTGACAAACAATTCTTTTTTTTTGGATTGTACGCTGTTTCATAGATGTGTACAGGCTGGTATATTAACCACAGCGGGTCGGCTTGTAGACACTTTCTGTTCCTTTATCCATCTGCAGCAGTAGCCTCAGGGTACTGAATTTTCAGGTTAAATTACACTCAACTATGACCAAAGCACTGATAATTTCAGTACCTGCAGAAAGAGAATGACACCTGGGCATTAAGACACTCTCATTACACAGCCAAAGTATACACACCCTTCTTGGGTAGTCTGAAAATGTCTGTGCTTACTGAGTTCCAGTGAGGCTAGAACAAGAATTTGACTGAGGTGACAGGTTCAGAGACATGTGCCCCAAGGTAGCAGACATGCACACCTGGTGAACTGCTTTTGTCAAATCATCATTGTTTTACCCTATTCAATTCCACATCTGAGGGATTAAACCAAAGGTTCCCACAGATGGCTGATATATTATTCCTGGGAATGTGAATTGAAACATCTTAGATAAAGACATTCCAGACGACCTGAAATGTAATAAAGAAAGCATAATGGACAAATGAGATTGTGGGATGCAGTCAGAATTAAATACAGTATTCCAAAATGTTGAAAAAGAGAAGGACTTGTACTATGTCATAATGTTCACAATCACAGGATATCCTTCAAAGTACTTCAAAAGTGTAGTCACTGTTATAATATATGAAACATTAATTTGCTGTTAATTAGATATTGAAGTTTGAGCAGCCTATTTAGTGATAGAGAATGCAGAAATTATAACATTATAAAAATCCAACATTACTGAAATGTTACATATAAAAAAAGAGGGTGGGGTCCAGTAAAGAGAAATGTAGCAATCTAATAGCAAATTTGAGGCTATAGAGCAGTATAATGGTTTAGGTAAAGACATGCAGAGTGGGGCAAGAAGGAACAGAAAATTTACTGTTAATAGTGTATCAGTGAACAAGGTCCACAAAAACAATGGCGGGAAAGAAATAAAATTAAAGGTTCTTTATCAGAATGCATAAAGTATTCATAACAAGATGTATGACATGTCTCATGCTGGGGGATGTGAGGGACTGTGTGAATGTGACTATATTCAAGAAGGAAGAGAATTGTGGTAACTTCAGAGGAGTCTCCCTACTGTCTGCCACAGGGAAGATCATTGTAAAGACTCTCCTCTACAATCTCTTCCCAATGGCTGAAGAGTTCCTTCCAGCGTTGCAGTGTGGTTCTCACCCATGGAGAAATGCCACAGACATGGGGCAGGATTTTATGGCCTCGCTCGTCCCAAAACCATAAAATCCTGTTCGAGGTCAATGAACCTTTCCATTATCTGCCCCTCACCCGCTCCGATTCCCGTGGCGGGCGGGGCAGTAAAATTCTGGCCATGATCTTAACTATGTGGTAAATGCAAGAAAGGTGTACAGAACAGCACCAACAGCACATGGCCTTTCTTGGCCTCACAAAGGCATATTCCCTAATACCTACCACAGGGGAACCCCACTGCATATCTTTCTGCAGTCTGAGAAACAGCCATTCACTGTGTCCTATCTCTCAGCCAATTTTGTATCCATGCTGCCACCATCCCTTTTATTCTCATGAGCTCTAACATTACTGACAAGTCTGCAATCTGGTACATTATAAAATGCCTTTTGGAAATCCATGTACACCACATTAACAGTATTAATCTCATCAACCTTCTCTGTTACCTCATCAAAAAATTCATGCAACTTAGTTAAACTTAATTTCCCCTCAAAAATATGTTAATTTGCATAGTTAATCCACATTTGCTCAAGGGGCTATTAATTTGGTTGTGAATTATTGTTTCTAAAACCTTCCCCACTACAGAGGTTAGACTGACTGGCTTGTAGTTGATGGGTTTATCCGTACACCTTGTCTTGAACGAAGATGTATCATTTGCAATTTTCCAGTCCTCTGGCACCATCCCTGTACCTAATGAGAATTGGAAAATTGTGGCCTTGGCAATTTCCATCCTTACCTTCCTCAATTTCCTTGGATGCATCTCACCTGATCCTGTTGACTTATTAGGTGGAATTTTCCCATCTCGCCCACCGCAGGAATCGTAGCGGGCAAGACACAGATCATGCAAAGGTCCATTGATCTTGGACGGGATTTTCCGGTCTTGGAGCGAGTGCGGCCGGAAAATCCCATCCATGAACTTTAAATACAGCCAACCTATCTCATAGCTCCTCCTTATCAATGGTCAACCCAACATTTACTTTCTCTTGGGCAACCCCTTCTTCTTTAGTGAAGACAGAGGCAAAGTATCAATCTAGTACCAACTTATTACCTCTGCCATGCTTCCCGTCTCCATATATAAACCTCCTTTACACTCTATAACCACCTCCACTCTTCCTTTTACCATCCTTTTACTATTTACATGTCTATAAAATACTTTTGGATTCCATTTTATGTTAGCTGACTGTCTCTTCTCATACTTTCTCTTTACTTCTGTTATATTCATTTTCCTTCTGAACCATCTTTTTTGATAGCAGTTCACAATGGTGTTTTCCACCTGAGATCTGACATATTCAACCATTTTCTTCTTCATCGTACTCTCTATCCATTTTGTTACCAAGGGAACTCTAGATTCGTTTGCTCTGTTTTCCTCTCAGGAATGTACCTTGACTGTGCCCACCAAAACAATATCCTTTTTTAAAGGTGAGCCATTATTCCATTCCAGTTTTGCCTGCCACTTTTTAAAACTATAGAATCCCTACAGTGCAGAAAGAGGCCATTCGGCCCATTGAGTCTGCATTGCTTCTCTGAAAGACCATCCCAACCAGACCTACCCCTCCCCTCTGTCCTCTTCCCTCCAGCCTCTCCCCGTAACCCCGCGCATTTCACCTAATCCACATAACTTACATATCTATGGACACAAAGGGGCAATTTAGCATGGCCAATCCACCTAAGCTGCACATCTTTGGACACGAGGGGAAATTTAGCGTGGCCAATCCACCTAACCTACACATCTTTGGACACTAAGGGGCAACTTAGTATGGCCAATCCACCTAAGCTGCACATCTTTGATTCCTATTTATTAGGGCCAGATTCCGTCTCACCTCACTGAAGTTGGCTCTCCCCCAATTAATTAATTTTACCATGGATTGCTCTTTGTCCTTTTCCAAAGCCAACATAAACCTAAAGATATCATGATCACTGTCCCCTAAATGTTTCTCCAATGACATTTGATCCACGTGATCATTCCCTGGAACAAGATCCAGCAGCGACTCCTTCCTCATTGCGCTGGAAACATACTTCTGTAGAAAATTCACCTGAATACACACTAGAACATAGAACATAGAAAAGCTACAGCACAAACAGGCCCTTCGGCCCACAAGTTGTGCCGAACAATTTCCTTCTAGGCTCATCTATACCCCTCTATCTTACTAACCTCCATGAACCTACCCAAAAGTCTCTTAAAAGACTCAATCAAATCCGCTTCCACCACCACTACCGGCAGCCGATTCCACGCACCCACCACCCTCTGAGTGAAAAACCTACCCCTAACATCTCCTCTATACTTACTCCCCAGCACCCTAAACCTGTGGCCTCTCGTGACAACAATTTCAGCCCTGGATAAAAGCATCTGAGAATCCACTCTATCAATACCTCTCGACATCTTATACACCTCTATCAGGTCACCTCTCATCCTTCGCCTCTCCAAGGAGAATAGACATGGCTCTCTCAACCTACCCTCATAAGGCATACCACTTAATCCCGGCAACATCCTCGTAAATCTCCTCTGCACCCGTTCTATGGCTCCCACATCCTTTCTGTAATGAGGCGACCAGAACTGGGCACAGTACTCCAGGTGGGGTCTGACCAGGGTCCTATACAGCTGCAGCATTATCTCCCGATTTCTAAACTCAATTCCTCTATTGATGAAGGCACTAGAAACTCTTTCCCTTCTCTGGCCTTTACACCATGACTATCCTAGCCTATATTAGAATAGCTAAAATCTCCAATATAGCTACTCTATACTTCTCGCACCTATCTGCAAATTCTTAGCTAATTTGTTCCTCTATGTTTTTCCCATTGGTCGGTGGCCAATCGAATTATCAGCAATGATAATGGTACCTCTATTATTTCTTAATTATAGCCAAATAGATTCTGTCCTTGGCCCCTTTGGGACAGTCTCTGACTCCAGCTCTACAATGGAGTTTGCACATTCTCCTCGTGTCTGCGTGGGTTTCCTCCGGGTGCTCCGGTTTCCTCCCACAGTCCAAAGATGCGCAGGTTAGGTTTATTGGCCAGGTTAAAAAAATTGCCCCTTAGAGTCCTGGGATGCGTAGGTTAGAGGGATGAGCGGGTAAAATATGTGGGGGTAGGGCCTGAGTGGGATTGTGGTCGGTGCAGACTCGATGGGCCGAATGGCCTCCTTCTGCACTGTAGGGTTTCTATGATTTCTAATGTTCTCCTCAGCAATACTGACTCCTCCTCCTTTCTTTCCTTCTCTACCTTCTCTGTTATATTTTGGAGGATTAACAACAAGATTTAGCTGGAGACAGCTAAAGATTTTTGATACATCAAAGCCAAAAGTTCCCTGCAAAGGAGAGGATGGCTTGGAAACCCGATACACAGGCAATTGCTTGGAAGCCTTCCCAGGAATAGAAAATGAGGAAACAGCGTTGATAATTTTACCTCTTCAAGCTACGCCCTTTCTGAAGGCCACTTGAGAAAAGAAAAACACTTCTGGAATAAGTGGTCTTCAAAGCTGCAGACCGGGGCATGAAGAAATAATTTTTCAAACTGGGCTGTCGAAGTCCGGATGGTTAATTTTTGACATCCACCCAAAATAAGCAGGAAGTTGGTGAAACAACTGTGCTGCCCAAATCTGGCACTTTTAGGTTCAGACCTCATTTGAATGGAGAGGGAAAGTTATGGATGCTGAAGTGGGACCCCACAGCAGTTGGCCAGTAATGGGAGGATGGCAAAAAAGCAAGCTAAACACTCAGTTGGAAAGAAGGTTGCGCCTAATCCTGAAGGGTGTCGAGCAAGGCCTACATTGGGCCATAGTATTTTTGTGGAGCCAGCAAAAGAAAAACTTTTGGGTATTTCTCTGGAGTTTCCTTAGCAGTCGCTTTAAGGACCACTGGTAAGGCCCCTCTGCCCATTTTTACCTGAAAATTGCAAATTGGATCACACAATTGGGTTGGCAACCTCCTGATTGAAATGCAACCTCATCTAAAAATTGCTTTGGATAGGCCTTGGCCAATTTTCAATTACTGCCTGTCCAATTTTTAAGTGCAAAATGGCTGAGCAGAAGTTGCAAGGCAGACCCAGCTTTTTGCTAATGCATCTGTTATTTTTTTGCTTTTATTTGTCTTTGCATCCCTTATTTAGTTTAAATGTAATGTATGTTGATATTATGTTGTCATCTATTGGACAAAAATGGAAACAAGAAACTATTTAGTTTGGGTAAGTAAATAAGGAGACTCTTTCTTGGATTGTGTCGATCTCCATCTGGTTTTTGGCTTCTTTTATTTTATAAACAAAGCAGTCGTAGCACCAAGCAAAAAATTGAAGAAAGGCGAGAGCACAAAGTGAATCAGAGGTACAGGAGCTCTCAAAGAGCTGCATTCTTAAAAGGAAGGGTGTTATTACAGGGGTGGAAGATTTAAAAAGCACACCCTCCAGCAAAGAAACCCTGGAGTTCTCACTGCAGGATGAAGGCAGGAGGTTTACAAGCAGACACACATCCTACAAATTTAAAGTTTATTTATTAGTGTCGCAAGTAGGTTTACATTAACACTGCAACAAAATCCCCTAGTCACCACACTCCGGCGCCTGTTCGGGTACACTGAGGGAGAATTTAGCATGGCCAATGCACCTAACCAGCATGTCTTTCGGACTGTGGGTGGAAACCCCTAGCACCCAGAGGGAATCTGCAGACTCCGCACAGACTGTGACCCAAGCCGGGAATCAAACCCAGGTCCCTGGTGCTGTGAGGCAGCAGTGCTAACCACTCTGCCGCCAATGTAAAGGAGTTTGTACAGGTTCACACCAATCAGTTGACTACAATTTATTAGCTTAATGGGAAATTAGTTGTCGGGAATCATGACTAGTGTCACAGCAGAAAACCCTAGGAGATGCCACTATAGGTATGCTTGGATGTGTGATATATACACTAGGCACTCAATCCACAGTAAATTGCAACCACCTGTGATGTGGCCCGTTTGACTCTTACTCTCATTTTTCAAGTATTGGAACTTGCAATTCCAACTTGATAGCCAGCGAAGGGGAGGGCATCTCTTCACTCAGACAGTTCTGGCATGTTTTCTCACCAGCTCACTGCACGGTTCCGACATTCATACTCGTTCCACTTCCTTTCACACCAGGTGTTCACTGGAATATCCTTAAAGGGGCCCTATTTATCAAAGGAGTTGATGCAGACAAAGCAATCAATGGCTCCCTGGGTGTGAAAAAATCCTGCAATCGAAGCAAAACCTCTGGCTGGCTCAGCTTGGCTGGCCTCGTCTCTCCTGAAGTGAATGAAGGTACTGACTCTTTAGAACAGTGGCTGGAATTTTACCGGCCTGCCCGCCATGGGAATCAGAGTGGGCGAGGGGCGGAGCATGGGAAGGTCCATTGACGGCGGGATTTTACGGTTTCGGGACGAGTGAGGCCGTAAAATCCTGCCCAGTGTGTCAGTGACAAGTTTGATGCAGCCAATTGGGAGACGTTGCATAGATCTCCCACTGACCTCTGGAAAGAACCAAAGGCATAAAAGTTCAGGACACCTGTCACCTTCAGATTTGCTGGCATAGGGTGATTACCTACACAGCTGGAGGTGATTTTGAAACCAATCATTTCACATCTAGAGGTAACAGTCTCTCTGGAGAGGTGGAACTTTCTTCGCACTGAACCTCAGACTTGTCCAGGCATCATGAGTATTGCCTGTAAACTCTGCCTGCTGGGTAATGGTGCCTTCACCAGAGCCTTCCTCTTTGCACTTCCTGTTGGCCCTGCACCCCTTTCTGGCTGCTCCTCTCATTCCATCGGTCCCACTCAGGAGCACTTTCTGTGACAATTGGCCTCCTCTCCCTTCTAGCCATCTCCTCCTCTTCTGAGGAGGTCCCTCCAGACAAGTACACAATCCCCATATTTGTGCAGATGTTTGTACAAGTTTCTGCACTGAAGGGGCTTATTGATGGAAGGCTTCTGTAGATGTTGAAAAACCAGAGAGTTCTCTAGAACAACAAAAAAATGCCTGAAACCATCTCTAAACCAGCTCCAACCAACTTGCGGATAGACTCCTAACTATTCACCTTTACCGCCAGCATGTGGTTCTTTTATTCCCGCTGGATATAGAACACATTTAAAAAATGAAGGCTGCCTGGCCTGGTGACCCACGCGCTGAGCATAAAAGTGCACAGGTCACTCAAAATTGCAGTCAAATTTTGCCCTTTAAATTACTTTAATTGCCCTTTAACTGTCGGCGGGTGTGGTTTGCGTGCTTGCTGACCAAAATATTGCAGTGTGGTGCGATGGCATCAGGATGCCCTCCTCACATCATCACACCCATTTCACGATCATTTGTGCCTGTTGTGCACCTGCTCAGCCAGTGCAAACCCCTGGCACCCCTGGCCCTGGACTCATGGAACACCTTCACTTCTGGTCTGTGAGTATTAGGTAATGTGAATGCAAGCATTTTAATGGCAGGCTTCACGCTTTTTAGTGCTAGCCAAGGAAGGAGCTGTTTCTCCATAGATCTCCAGTCTTCCTTAGTTAACAATTTGGTGTGTGCTTGGGGGTTGTGGATTTGGTGTTTTGAGGGTGAGAAACCATCTACTCGTCCCAGCTTCCTCTTCCCTTGAAAGACTGTAAAAGAGGCAGATAGCAGGTAACAGTCGCCAATCAGTAAAAATGCTGAAATCCTCGCAGGAATTGCAGGATCATTTCATGATGCAGGATGAGAAGAGCATTCACCACAGGTAAGTCACCAAGTCCTCACGAAGGAGGAGCCACAATACTGAGATAAGGCCAATCTCTCCCTCAAGCCCATTTTCTCAATCATCTCAATGCCACTTACTTGGAATGTCAGTTGAGGTAGCACAGATTGAGTGTTTATATATGTTCTATTTGGAAGCTTGTGCCTGACCTTCATCTACTAACACAAACCAAACAAAAGATTTCTTTATTCACATGTCTAGTATAACTACCTGTTTTCATGTGTTACAGCAAAGCCATCAGTCATCATTTTTCACAAAAAAGCACAGAAAATAGTGTGATCTGATCACCAAAACATTAGAACACCATATGATAAAAATGGGAGTTTAAGTTTGAGTCAACTTGCCACCCAATCAGAACACTTCTCTCCTGTAGTATAAATTATCGTGACCATTTGAAATTTGGCATTCTTGCGCATGTGCTGATGAGTACAAGATGTAAAGCTTTGGCAGCACGTCTCTTGTCAGCAATATTCAATTAAGCTTTTCGCCATGAAAATGTATCCATGGTAAGAGACCTATATTTAGGGCAACATTTAATTAACCTGTTGTCTTTTAAGTTGTAAGAGTTTTGTGGGCGAGTCATATTTTTTATATAGCTATTTGTCAGCCTTTGTTAATTTTCTAGATTACGTGCACAAATACTGGAGAGCAGAAACGTACTCATTCACAGTATTGTGGTCTGAGATCTTACTGAAGCTCATTTTCACACAATCATGGCAGGCTTCATCTCATGTTTACTCGTTTTCTGTACTTGAGCTCATAACTTGCTTCAGTGAGCATGATGTTGGAGATCACATATTGAAGCAAATGTTGCTGGCCTTAACATGCCTTTCACAATTTAGAATCCTCTTTATGCACGATTGTACATGATTGTCTGAAGAAATATCTTGTTTTAAACAAATAAGCATTGAACTGTTTTCAACTTAATTTACTGTCTGTGCCAACATATCAATGTTGCACATGTTATATAAGCCAGTCCAAGTTATTCCTTATCTCAGTCTATAGCAAGGCTCCCAGGTCCATGTTCTGGCCACAAAATGATGGATGTACAAATCCAGGATACATTTTCTTGTCTGTAGTAACTGGCCACAGGTACATTTGAATCAGTATTCCCAGATATTATCTACATTTACCAGTTGGAACTGTCCAAGAACAGACATTGCCCCATCTATCCATACCACCAACACTCGACATATCCACCACATCTGTCTTTGGTTTTCAGAAGTTTACTTTCTAAAACCTATACAAGTACAGGGGTGGGGTGCAACAGGAGATGGTTCGGGGGAAGGGTCCAAGTAGGTATCTTCCAAAAATATTCAAGTAGCTTAACCTGAGACAGGTCAGTGCCCAAGTTAATTAACTTGTGAGATATATAGAAGAGCAATTCTCCAATATTAGTCCTCACTTTTGTTGCTGCAGACCTTTTGGCCAAGATTTTACAGGCCCACAAGAGGCAGTATGGCGGGATTGCAGGGATTGGTTCCTTGATGTGGTATTGCCATTGGGGAATTTTACCAAGATGGGACAGGATGTGGAGATGTTGCCCTCCACTGTTTACATAAATAAAGGCCCCTTTAGCCCTATTAAGGGACATTTTACATTGCCATGAGGGACAGCTGCCAGCTAAATGGAGTTGGCCTCCCAGTGGCAGCTAGGACAGAAGGCTCCATGGGCCAAAGAATAGATTGGGGCTCTGAGCTGGAGAGCTGTCCCTCATTGATTGCGAGAATCTCCTAGACATTGAAAAATGCTGCCTGGTAGAACTTGTGGAGGAAACAGCCACAGACCTTTTTGCTGCTTGGTGACAGCTCCTTTTTCAGTCATGGATTTTTTAGTAGCTGCAAACTGTGATTGCAAATCAGTGAGGAAGTTCGAAGGGGTAATTTTGCATAACTCATGCTTCAAATGTGAAGCTTTAAATCATGGAAGACCAAGAATGCAAATTCATGAAATTACCCAGACATGCATTGTCAGAGTCTTTCAAAATCGTTAGGGCCTCTGAAATAGATGAAGTGGACTAGTAAGAGAATGATTTTTTGAAAGAGACAACAATAACAGCATATATCATTTTTTTCCACAAATGCAGAGGAATTAGGATCTTGTTAGCAATTAATGTGTGCAATGAGACCAGTCACTGAAGGTAAGAATCATAGAAACCCTACAGTGCAGAAAGAGGCCATTTGGCCCATCGAGTCTGCACCGACCACAATCCCACCCAGGCCCTACCCCTATATCCCTACATATTTACCCGCTAATCCCTCTAACCGACGCATCTCAGGACACTAAGGGGCAATTTTAGTATGGCCAATCAACTTACCCCGCACATCTTTGGACTGTGGGAGGAAACCAGAGCACCCGGAGGAAACCCACACAGACACAAGGAGAATGTGCAAACTCCACACAGACAGCGACCCAAGCCGGGAATCTAACCCAGGTCCCTCGAGCTGTGAAGCAGCAGTGCTAACCATTGTGCTACCGTGCCACATGCAGGTTCAACAGCCAGTAAAGGCGGCAAATGGTATGTTAGCCTTCATAGCAAGAGGATTCAAGTACAGGATCATGGTTGACTTGTTGCAATGATACAGGGCCTTGGTGAGGCCACACCTAGAATACTGTGTGTAGTTTTCATCTCCTTACCTGAGGAAGGACGTTCTTGCTATAGGGCGAGTGCAGCGAAGGTCTACCAGACTGATTCCTGGGATGGCAGGACTGACATATGAGGAGAGATTGAGTCAGTTGGGATTATATAAAGAACAAAGAAAATTACAGCACAGGAACAGGCCCTTCAGACCTCCAAGCCTGCACCGACCATGCATCCCGACTGAACTAAAACCCCCTACCCTTCCAGGGACCATATCCCTCTATTTCCATCCTATTCATGTATTTGTCCAGACGCCCCTTAAAACTCACTATCGTATCTGCTTCCACTACCTCCCCCGGCAGGGAGTTCCAGGCACCCACCACCCTCTGTGTAAAAAACTTGCCTCATACATCTCCTTTAAACCTTGGCCCTCTAGTAATTGACTCTTCCGCCCTGGGAAAAAGCTTCTGACCATTCACGCTGTCCATACCCCTCATAATCTTGTAGGCTTTTATCAGGTCGCCCCTCAACCTCCGTCGTTCCAGTGAGAACAAACAAAGTTTCTCCAACCTCTCCTCATAGCTAATGCCCTCCATGCCAGGCAACATCCTGGTAAATCTTTTCTGTACCCTCTCCAAAGCCTCCACATCCTTCTGGTACTTTGGTAACCAGAATTGAACACTATATTCCAAGTGCGGCCTAACTAAGGTTCTTCAAATCTGTGACATGAGTTGCCAATTTTTAAACTCACCCGGCCGATGAAGGCAAGCATGCCGAATGCCATCTTGACTACCTTCTCCACCTGCGTTGCCACTTTCAGTGACCTGTGTACCTGCACACCCAGATTTCTCTGCCTATCAATACTCTGAAGGGTTCTGCCATTTACTGTATATTTCCTATCTTTATTAGACCTTCCAAAATGCATTACCTCACATTTGTCCGGATTAAACTCCATCTGCCATCTCTCCGCCCAAGTCTCCAACTGATCTATATCCTACTGTATCCTCCGATGGTCCTCATCACTATCCGCAAATCCACCAACCTTTGTGTCATCGGCAAACTTACGAATCAAACCAGTTACATTTTCTTCCAAATCATTTATATATATATTACGAACAGCAAAGGTCCCAGCACTGATCCCTGAGGAATGCCACTTGTCACAGCCCTCCATTCAGAAGCACACCCTTCTACGGCTACCCTCTGTCTTCTATGACCGAGCCAGTTCTCTATCCACCTTGCCAGCTCACCTCTGATCCCATGCGACTTCTGCACCAGTCTGCCATGAGGGACCTTGTCAAAGGCCTCACTGAAATCCATGTTGACAACATCCACTGCCCTAACCTCATCAATCATCTTCGTCACTTCCTCAAAAATCTCGATCAAGTTAGTGAGACATGACCTCCCCTTCACAAAACCGTGTTGCCTCTCGCTAAGATGTCCACTTATTTCCAAATGGGAGTAAATCCTGTCTATTTGCTGCAGTTTAGAAGAATGGGGGGGGGGGGATTTCATTGAAACCTATAAAATTCTCAGGGCTAGAGAGGGTAGATGTGGAAAGGATGTTCCCAATGGTGGGGGGTGTCCAGAATTAAGGGTCACAGTCTAAGGATATGGGGTAAACATTTTAGGACTGAGATGAGGAGAAATTTCTTCATCCAGGGAATGGTCAGCCTATGGAATTTGCTGCCAGAGAAAGCAGTTGTGGTCAAAACATTGGATGTTTTCAAGAGATAGATATAGCTCTTGGGAAAAAGGGGACAAAGGATATGGTGGGGGAAGGCGGGATGAGGCTATTGAGTTGGATGATCAGCCATGATCATAATGAATAGTGGAGCAGGCTCGCAAGACTAAATGGCCTCCTCCAGCTCCTATTTTCTATGTTCTATGTTTATTGGAAATTCAGTTATATGGAGAAGCCAAAGAACCTGGGATTGCTCTCCTTGGGACAAAGTTATTTTGATTGAATAGATGGAGGGGAACTTTTTCTACTCGTTTGAGAATTAGTAATTAGAGGACAATAGTTTAAGGTAAAAATAGCTGTGGTGGGGGCGGGTGGGGGGGGTGGAGATGATGAGGAATTTTTATTATGAATGGAAATGTAGCGACTGAAAAGGTGGTGGCAGAGGTCTCAAAAGTGAAGTGCACACTTAAATACGAAAAACAAAATTGGAGAGCCGGGGAAAGATTAGGGGATTGAGACTGTTTGGACAGTTCTTACAGAGAACCAGCACAGATACGGTTGATCCATTAGTGTCTTTCCATGTTGTCTGTTTCTATTGTTCTCTTGCCTTGAGGCAATGATACAAGCAGACAGTCAGGTTTGTTGAGCAGCACTGAGAGCTGGTGTTTCAGTGCAGAAACTGTCATTGCTCTTTTAGCACTCTCAGCTAAAAGTAACCTATCACAATAGTATCATGAAATGAATACAGATTGCTTTATTCCGGTTACAATTGGAAATTTCTACCACTTCAACAATAGAAGGATTTCCCCCGAGCAATAATGTTTTCTAACAACAGTGTAACTACCCCCATTCCAATTCTCTTCCTGTGGTGCACTAAGCCAGACTTTCTTCTGCTTCCACAGCCAGTTAGTCCTAGGAAAGGTCTTTAGTCAGTCGCCAGGGGTTTCTAGATTGAGGGGTACCACTTCGTGTCAAGCGGCTGACCAGGACTCTCTTCTGCTCTTACCACCAGCCATTGGGTGTTTGGAAGGATTTTGCAGGTTGACACTCAAACTGTTTGGCCGCATTATGAACGCACCTTCCTTGATCATCAAATCCTGGGGTGGGACCCAAACCTGGAGCTTCTGACACAGAGGCAGTGAGGCTACCCACTGTACTAGAAGTCCACTAAGTGCCTGCATTTCCCGAGGTAATAATGTTACCTCCTTCAACAGCAAATAATATGGACACAATCTTATCAGCTCGCCACGTCATTTGATCGGCGCAGCAAACCGGGAAAATAGCGTGCAAGGGTAAAGGTTTTGTATCTTCCCGGGCCTGTTTTGCTGGTGAGAATGGCTTGGCACCCCGAAAGGGGCACGAAGGCTATAGCATAGGATTACCTTAATTTAAAAGCCATTAGCGAGTCTGGGTGGCTGCTTGCACCCTCCTGGATGTTTTCCCCCTCGCCAACAAAATGTCAATACAGAATCAATGCTGCTCTGCAGCAGCAGCAGGGCCCAAGGCGCCATGGCCATGCTGAGGGGAACAGAGGCCACTGAAGCCCCCAGGTGGTCGGGGTATTGGCAAGCAGTGCCCATCAGGCACCCTGGCAATGCCCAGTTGTGAACCATAAGTGTGCCGGAGCAGTGCCAATGGGGTGTGTACT